>NC_060147.1:69295326-69962826 GCF_021461385.2 Schistocerca piceifrons | reverse complement strand
AAAGAATTTGGGTGGAAAACAAATCGCAGTAAATCTATCAAGCTTAAAAAAAAAAAAAAAGATTCTATCAGCAAACGACGATTATACAGGTAAGAGGGCTTCTCAGGTACCCATGAAGCGAAATCGCGATGAAGATGGGAATATGAAATTAACGAATGCTACGGAGAGTGGGAAAAGTTGATGAAGTGAAGGGCCAGATGAGAGAGAATGAGACAGATATATTAGATGTATGTGAGAGAGGATGGAAAGGAAATGGAGATTCCTACACTGACAAGTTTTAGAGTTATAGTGTTGATGAGAAAAGAGGCCCGCATAGAGTGGCAGTTGCAGTAAGAGGGAAAAGGTCAAATAATGTTTGCAATATTTATCATGTTAGCGGCGTGTTAGTGATGGCAACACTTTGATTTGACTTTTCAATACAGGGCTGCTCAAAAGAAGGAACAGATTTCAAACACTCATTGCTTCCAAACTCCAAAAGATAGAAACACAATTCCAACGTTCCTGGAAAGAGGAAAGTTCACATTTTGTCGTTTCAATGTGAGCACCATGTGTGACACGACAAATACCAAAACGGCGGCTCATTTACTGCCACACATTATACAGCTGGTCGCTCGTTATCGAATCCACAGCTTCGACAATGCGATATCGCAGACTTTCAAGAGTGTCAGGTACAGCTGGGATAAAAACGCTGTTTTTTTACTTATCAGCACAGATAAAAGCCATGACATGCAAGGCCTGGAGACCTGAGAGGCCAACAGCGACGAAGTTGATTTTCTGCCCCTCCTAGATAATTTCTCTAAGCACGTCCGACGTTACCTGAATGACACCAATCCAGGACGTTGGATTGCAAGAAGGGGAGCAGAAGATGAACTTCATCGCCGATCAACAATCTCGTCAATCTTTCCCCTAGCTGCCTGCGTTCTTTCTTTCTTTTTTTTTTTTTCTTTTCTTTCTTTTTTTTTTTGCCTAACCAATATTTATTCTTGTATTGAAGCGCAAAGTAGACCTGAGTTCTGTTTGACTTCACATACCGTCCCGTCTGGCCGTTTGGGACTGGCTCTTCCGAAGCTTTTTTCTACCTTCGCGGACTCGCATGTTTGAAATTATTTTTTCCAGAAGATTTATATTCTTAATAACTTTTTTTTAAGTGTTACCCGTCTCTTAACTCATTTCGTCTGTCTTTCATTACTCCGGTAAATACGATTTGTAATTATACTACATGCTGACAGCAGTTTGATGTTCATAATGTGCGCTGAAAGAGGGGGCATACAACATAGACACCTTTGCGTCATAAATGTGATTAGTCGCAGCGAAAAAGAGTTATATTTTCCTCAGAGTTACGGACAATCAAGTGTCAATAAATGACTCACAGCGTTCCAGGGAATTTGATTTGTTAACACTCAGTGTCATACAGTTAAATACTTTTTTATTGAATTTCTTGATTATTTGGCACAGAAATATTGCTAAGGTGTGGACCGCATTTAGATGCTAGTATCACTTTATTTCTTTAATATATTTTAGGAAATACGTCTTCTACATTACGTAAAGAGTTTCTCTTACGCAAGAAGTGGTATTTAGCAATAAATATAATGCAGAATACCCTTTTTATTTTGTGTTGTCTGCTCCAGTGAATGAGCTAGTGCAGCTGTTGTGTCTGCCATCCCATCACCAGTACGCATGCTTACGTCATATATTACATTTCTGTGTCACATACATCTCTATTTACATCCAATTGACTATTCTGCAATTCACACGTCAGTGTTTGGCAGAGGTTTCACAAAACAACTTTCGCACTATTTCTGGACCGTTCCAATCTTGAATAGCAAGTGGGAAAAATGAACACCCAGATCTTCACTCGCGAGCTCTGATTCCTTTCGTTTTATTGCGATGGTCATTTCTCCCTATTAGGTGACAGGCAAAAAAATATTTTCCCTTTCAGAGGAGAAAGTTGGCGATTGAAATTTCTTGAAAAGGTCTCGGTCCAGCTAAGAACGCCTTCGTTTTAATGATTCCTCTCCTCAACTCGCTTGTCATATCTGTTACGCACTCTCCCTTATTTAGCTATAATACGAAATGACTTGCCCTTCTTTGAACTGCTTCATCATTATCTGTCAAACCTTACCTGGTAAGGATCCCAAAAGTAATACTCCAGAACAGAACGGGCAAGCGTAAATTTCCTGTATCTCCTATGGGCTCTGTTAATAAAACGAAGTCTTTAGTTCGCTTTCCCCGCAACATTTTGTCTGTGATCGTTCAAGTTTAAGTTGAGCGTAATAATCGCTACGTATGTAGTTGAATCACCAATTTTTAAATTTGTCCGATTTATTGTATAGTCGAAATTTGGCGGAGATTTTTTTTTGTGCTCATCAGAAGGATCTCAACGTTATGTATTTTTCAGAGTCAATTACCAGTTTTCACACAACGGTGATATTTTGAGTAAATCATTTCATATTTTGCAGACGAGTTTACTAGCCTGTAAATAACAGCATCATCTGCAAGCAACCTAGGAGAGCTACTTAGATTGTCTCTTAAATCGCTTATACAATTTAAGATCAAGACAAAACTACAGCTCCGTAGAAAAATCGGATATCACTTCTGTTTCACTCGATCACTTTCCGTCAATTACTGCGAACTGTGAACTTTCTGACTGGAAATTATGAATATAGTCGCACATCTAAGTTAACATTTCTTGTGGGGGTCAGTGTCAAAAACCTTCTGGAAATATGGAATGAACTTGATATCTCCTGTCGATAGCATTCCGTATTTCGTGTGAATAAAGAGCCAGATTTGTTTAACAAGAACAGTTTCTTGAATCCGTGCTCGTTATTTGTCAATAGATAGCTTTCTTTGCGATATTTAATAATGTTCGAATGCTGTAAATGCTCCAAAATCCTAATGGAAACCGATGTCAAGTAATATGGGTCTGTAATTCATCGGATTACTTCTATTTCTTTTTTGAGTGTGGTGTGACTTGTGCCAAGTTTCCATTATTTAGGTGCGGTTGTATACGACTGCTAAAAATTCTACTATTTCATCAGCAAATTTCGGAAGATACCTAATAGGCATTCCCTGTCCATCGGAAGACTTGACTTTATTGACTCAAGATTTCTCGCTACACCGAGAGTATCTACTTCTAAATTATCTATATTAACAACTTTTTTTCATTCTTTTTCTGGAGTACTTACTGCAAGTCCCTTTGCGAAGTAATTTTGGAAAACTGTCATCGGCATTATTAGCACTGCTGTCGCGCTATGAAGGTCTTGCTGCTGGTATATTTCATAAACGACCAGAATCTCTCTGGTTTTGCTGCCTGATTTTGAGACAGTGTTTCTCTGTCGAACCATTAAAAGCATCTCGTACTGGACCGTGCTAAATTTCGCGCTGTTGTAAAACTTCGCTATTCTTGGAGAATTCGCGTTCCTTTAAGTCTGGCAAAGGAGCTCATGAAGCAACGCCAAAATAAGATGCACTACGGCAAAATTAAGGAACGTTTGCTCTCACAGGAACCTCCGGTGTTTAACAGACTGTACGAAATTGTTTTAAAAAAAGAAGAAACCGTTAAAAACGCAAGGCGTCCTATGAACATGAACTTTAGCTAGAAATTTATTGGTCTCAATAAAGAAACCATTTTTTAAAAAGAATAACATCTTCCAACAACATGTTTTCGTCGTGTATTTAATTCACCTCGATACTTTAAGAGAGAAATATTTTCAAAGTCCGTGGTGCATGTGTTTCAAAAGACTGAAACATTGCATACGATTGCTCTTAGACAACTCTATTAATCCTCTTTAAACTACATAAACAACTGGGCATTATGTAAGTAGGCTGTTTAGGTTTTTATATTGGTAACGTCACGTAGCGCTCTGTCCGAAAATCACTGGCTGTTCTGTGTGCAGTCTGTGGCTGGTTGGCATTGTTGGAATATTCGCTTGTGTTGTGTTGGGCAGTTGCATGTGAACAGCGCGTAGCGTTGCGCAGTTGGATGTGAGCCGCCAGCAGTGGTGGATGTGGGGAGAGAGATGGCGGAGTTTTGATATGTTAATATGAGCGGACGATCTGGACGTGTGTCCGTCAGAAAAACGAAATTTGCCAAACTGAATAACACAAAGTTCATTTGCTAATTATATGCCCATCAGTAGTTAGTGCCTTCAGTAGTTAGAGTCTTTTATTTAGCTGGCAGTACTGGCGCTCGCTGTATTGCAGTAGTTTGAGTAACGGAGATTTTTGTGAGGTTAGTGATTCATGTAAGGTATAGATTATTGTTAGTCACGGCCATTCTTTTGTAGGGATTATTGGAAGTCAGATTGCGCTGCGCTAAAAATATTGTGTGTCAGTTTGGTGATGATCAGAATAAGTAAAGAGAGAAATGTCTGAGCACGTTCAGTTTTTCTCAGCTGTTTGAAAATCCAATGGGCCTAACGTAAGAAGTTTACCAGCACAGTAATTTATAAATTTTTCAAAGGGAATTTTTCAATTGCACAGCTGTCTGTAGCGGAAAATGATAATCAGTATTTGTCCACAGAATTTCCTGTTAATGTGCATTTAGATATGTAATTCCTTTTATGTGACCAGTCACAGAAACATTACATGTTAACCGGCCGCGGTGGCCGAGCGGTTCTAGGCGGTACAGTCTGGAGCCGCGCGACCGCTACGGTGGCAGCTTCGAATCCTGCCTCGGGTATGGATGTGTGTGATGTCCTTAGTTTAGTTAGCTTTAAGTAGTTCTAAGTTCTAGGGGACTGAGGACCTCAGAAGTTAAGTCCCATAGTGCTCAGAGCCAATTGAACAATTTGAATTTGATTACATGTAAACAAATTCATATATTGATTAGAATATTTTTAATTGTCTAACCTATGGGGAAACGTAAATAAAAATCTATAAGATAGCTTTGTTTCAAGTGATAAACACGAGGAAAAAGTACATTTATATACCATATGTTACAAACTAACATGAAAATCCATACGCAGTTAAAAAAGATTTTACAGTTCTAACATCATTGTCGCACATTTCTTCGCTGAAATTCACCTTAAGATCTCCTGAAAATATAATTATTTCCTCAGTAAAAAATTTAAACTCTGGCGAGTACTCGGTCCTTCGAAACGTATGCGTGCAACTGAAAATGGTAGTTTTAAGATTGGTATTTAACAATTCAGACAGAATCATCTTCAGAATTTCCGAAGGTAACTGACATTGGCAGCAATCAGGGTAGTGGACAAAAAAAAAAAAAAAAAAAAGGAAGTTTGTTTACATTTAACACCTGGTGCGTTGACGATATGTGTTTTTGTAGTGTACAAGCTTTCAATTAAGGAAAGAAAACAGAAGAACGACGGCAGTAGAAAGAGTTCCCAGCTACAAAGGCCGTAAATTGTGGCGAAGCAAAGAAAGAGATACAGTGAACTGCAGCGGTGGTTCCGTAGATAAGTAAAACTTAATGAGAGAAGGCAGTGTGGAGACAGTAGCAACGCACAAGCGCCTCGTATCTGCGAGACACTTTTCTATTTTGAGCCAGCGGACGGAAACGACAACGTCTGCTTGAAGAGCTTTAAGGACAGGAAGGTACATCGAATGAAAAAGGAACGAAATGAACGATAAGTAAATAGAGAACGTCTTAGCTTGACCATTACAGCGAGATAGGAGGCTACCTGAATTGCGTGAACACGTGCGCCTACTTAGGCAACAAAATAATGTCTGACACGAAGTCTACGGCAGCGTAAGAACAAGAGGACATTCAAAAGACACACGTTACTGTCCTGAAAGCGATGTCTGATCCTGATATCTGTTACCGTAACGTGGAAGTATCGTAGGGCGTGACTCACTACGCAGTTGAGCGCACAGTAGCCAACTCTGAAGAATTGCTTGCACCTTCTGTTCTCGTCACTAACAATGGAAAAGCTAGCCCCCGGTTAACGAACTCGAGCAAAATAAAATCGCATTTAATTGTAGGCTATATAGATCTGTAGCCTAGGGAGCTCACACCAGAAAAAATTAAAATATAAAAAAAATTTTTTTTGTAGTATAGTGGCACGAAAGTCTTTATAGCCGTAAAACACGTGGAACTGATTACTTAGTATCGATATTTTCTGCTGTGCTTTTCGGTAGACACCCAAAATGATTTAATTCATCGCTTGCATCTCAAATTTCGCGCTTTTTCGCGTACATTTAAATAATAGCAGCCAGTGAAACAGGTAGCAGTTTTGACGCATAAACCGTCGAGGCTTTTCAGAGAGTGCGCAACAGAACTTTAGATGAGTAATGTTTCGCGGAAAGCCTATTTCTCCTCCACCGCATTTCATCGAAATCATGGACTCACAAAACGGTCAAAAATGTCATCCTAATGTTGGTATCCCTAACATCCTAAACAGCTGTGCGGAAAGGTCATTTTCAAAACTGAAGTTGGTCTCAAAAGATTAGTACCATGTCAGAAGACAGGCTCTACATTTTGGCTGTGCTCCATACTGAATGTTATATTTTAAGACCTCCTAAAATCGCATAATTATTTGTATAAAAGCACTGCTTGATAATATACCGCTACCAAACCTGTGAAATAACAGTGTTGGGAAAAACAAGCTGTCTTAGTATTAATTGTGACACAGATCCAACATTAAGATTTAGTGCTGTATTAAATATGCGGAAGGATTAAACTAACGTTTTAAAAGTTTGCGGCCCTAGCAGTGAAATTTGATTTGAAATATTCACAATTCTTTTATTAAAAATCATATATCATGACAAGTGTTTGCTAACTACATTAATTATAAGCGGGATTTATTACAAAAGTTTAAATGCAGAAAAAATTGAAAATGCATAACACGAAAGTACCTGGTGCACAATTGAACTCTGATGAAGATGAAAGTGAGATAGTTCAAGTAACATTTGGCGAAGTTCATTGGTGGAGAACTGGAATATGCTACAAAAGTTTAAACGGCAAAAAAAATGGAAAAGGCAAAACATGAAATTACCCGGCGCCGAATTAAACTTTGATTAAGATGAAACTGAGATAATTCAAGTAATAGTTGGCGAAGTTAAATGGTGAAGAACTGGAATTTGCTAAAAAGCCATCTCCTCTTCCAAAAGAATTTACTAGAACCTGCCTACGCATTAGTAACAGTGGTTGTGTGGCTCGAATGAGAAACTAAAGTTATCCATGCAACCGTAACCATCTTGTCGAACAAAGGGAGGCAAACCGAACTTGATGTTGAATCCCAAAGTTATCTTTGCCCTAACGTACCAGTGCCTCAAATTACTCTCTGTTGCAGAGGAGAGCCACCTATGAAGTCTGCTGTCCCAGCCGAGAGTAATACCAGCCGTCTCATATTGCCTCAGAAGCCAGAGTCCCTTCTTGTTCCTCGTCCTAAACCCAAGTCCCTGTTTTTCTTTTCAGTAACCTCGAAGACTGTCTACGTTTCGAACATACAAAATCTCGTCTACCAATCCTTAAAAAGTTACATTTACTCTGCCAATGGCACAATTGTTTTGTTGTTAAAAATCTCCCACCAGAAACTGGCAAAAACGTAAAATTCCATAAGCTCAGTTTCTGCCCCCCTATTCTCGAAAAAAAAAAAAAAAAATCAACTCAAGTGCTATATCATACTGTCTTCACACTTTTTTTTTCTAAGTCATCAGTCTTCTGACTGGTTTGATGCGGCCCGCCACGAATTCCTCTCCTGTGCCAACCGCTTCGTTTCAGCGTAGCACTAGCAACCTACGTCCTCAATTATTTGCTTGACGTATACCAATCTCTGTCTTCCCCTACAGCTTTTGCCCTCTACAGCTCCCTCTGGTACCATGGAAGTCATTCCCTCATGTCATAACAGATGTCCTATCATTCTGTCCCTTCTCCTTATTAGTGTTTTCCACATATTCCTTTGCTCTCCGATTCTGCGCAGAACCTCCTCATTCCTTATCTGATCAGTCCACCTAATTTTCAAGATTCGTCTGTAGCACCACACCTCAAATGCTTCGATTCTTTTCTGTTCCGGTTTACCTACAGTCTATGCTTCACTACCATACAATGTTCTGTCCAAACGTACATTCTCAGACATTTCTTCCTCAAATTTAGACCTGTGTTCGATAGAAGTAAATTTCTCTTGGCCAGGAATGCCCTTTTTGCCATTGCTAGACTGCTTTTGATGTGCTCCTTGCTCTGTCCGTCATTGGTTATTTTGTTGCCTAGGCGGTAGAATTCCTTAACTTCATCTATTTCGTGACCATCAATCCTGATGTTCAGTTTCTCGCTGTTCTCATTTCTGCTACTGCCCATTACATCCGTCTTCCTTCGGTTTACTCTCAATCCACATTCTGTGCTCATTAGACTGTTCATTCCATTCAGCAGATCATGCAATGCTTCCAACTTTCACACAGGACAGCAATGTCATTAGCGAATCGTACAGTTGATGTCCTTTCATCTTGAATTTAATCCCACTTTTATTTCCATCATTGTTTCTTCGATGTACAGATTGAACAGTAGGGGCGAAAGACTACGTCCCTGTCTGACACATTTTGTAATCCGAGCACTCTGTTCTTGGTCGTCCACTCTTATAATTCTTATGGCTCTTGTACATATCGTATATTACCTGTCACTCCTATAGCTTACCCCAGTTTACTCACAATGTCGAACACCTTGCAGCATTTCACATTGTCGAACGCTTTTTCCAGGCCGACAAATCCTACGAACGCGCCTTCACACTCCACCCACTAATCAGTGGTCTTGTACAGATTTCTCCAGTTATGAGAAAAGAACTAAGAGAAAAAAGTAACTTCGTTTCCTTGCGGCAGCCTGCTGGCTACCTGCTTACTACATTCCTGGCCATTAAAATTGCTACACCACGAAGATGACATGCTACAGACGCGAAATTTAACCGACAGGAAGAAGATACTGTGATATGCAAATCATTAGTTTTCAGAGCATTCAAACAAGGTTGGCGCTGCCGGCGACACCTACAACGTGCTGACACGAAGAAAGTATCCAACCGATTTCTCATACACAAACAGCAGGTGCCCGGCGTTGCCTGGTGAAACGTTGTTTTGATGCCTCGTGTGAGGAGGAGAAATGCATACCATCATCTTTCCGACTTTGATGAAGGTTGGATTGTAGTCTATCGCGATTGCGATTTAACGTATCGCGACATTGCTGCTCGCGTAGGTCGAGATCCAATTACTGTTAGCAGAATATGGAATCGCTGGGTTTAGGAGGGTAATACGGAACGCTGTGCTGGATCCCAATGGCCTCGTATCACTAGCAGTCGAGGTGACAGGCATCTTATCCGCAAGGCTGTAACGGATCGTGCAGCCACGTCTCGATCCCTGAGTCAACAGATGGTGACGTTTGCAAGACAACAACCATCTGCACGAACAGTTCGACGACGTTTGCAGCAGCATGGGCTATCAGCTCGGAGACCATGGCTGCCGTTACCCTTGACGCTGCATCACAGACAGGAGTGCCTGCGATGGTGTATTCAACGACGAACCTGGGGGCACGAATGGTAAAACGTCATTTTTTTCGGATGAATCCAGGTTATGTTTACAGCATCATGATGGTCGCATCCGTGTTTGGCGACATCGCGGTGAACGCGCATTGGAAGCATTTATTCGTCATCGCCATACTGGCGTATCACCCGGCGTGATGGTATGGGGTGCCATTGGTTACACGTCTCGGTCACCTCTTGATCGCCTTGACGGCACTTTGAACAGTGGACGTTACATTTCAGATGTGTTACGACACGTGGCTCTACCCTTTATTCGATCCCTGTAACACCCTACATTTCAGCAGGATAATGCACGACCGCATGTTGCAGGTCCTGTACGGTTCTTTCTGGATACAGAAAATGTTTGACTGCAGTCCTGGCCAGCACATTCTCCACATCTCCACACCAATTGAAAACGTCTGGTCAATGGTGGCCGAGCAACTGGCTCGTCACAATGCGCCAGTCACTACTCTTGATGAACTGTGGTATCGTGTTGAAGCTGCATGGGCAGCTGTACCTGTACACGCCATCCAAGTTCTGTTGACTCAATGCCCAGGCGTATGAAGGCCGTTATTACGGCCAGAGGTGGTTGTTCTTGGTGCTGATTTCTCAGGATCTATGCACCCGAATTGCGTCAAAATGTAATCACATGTCAGTTCTAGTATAATATATTTGTCCAATGAATACCCGTTTATCATCTGCATGTCATCTAGGTGTAGCAATTTTAATGGCCAGTAGTGTACATGGAGGAGTGCGTCGGAGCCATTCGTGAGAACCTAGCAACGTAATTCGTGTATGGAATACTGCCACGGCCGCTTCAGAGTTCCGATGCCCTGTACATACGAGAGGCATCGGTTCAGGAGGGCCATGCTCAATATCATGCCGTATCATGCTCAATATCAACAGTCCCCTGCATGCAGTGCCCGTGAGAACGGACATACAGCTTGCTCGCCCGTGTAGGGTACTGCAGCCACCCTATTTACCGTGAGTCAGGAAATACGCCTCTCTGCAGAGGAACAAGTATCCACACGAACAGTGCAACTACGCACAAGGTCTATTCAAATAATTCCGGAACATTGCCCACAAAATTTTTCTACGCTTACCTTTTACTTATTGTAAATTCGAAATACTCTTCTCCACAATTGATACACTGCTCCCAAGGCCGTCACCATTTCCGGAAACAGTCTTGGTAAGCCTCCTGCTGTATCACTCGAAGCACCGACTCGAATTTTCTTTCATCTCGTCCAATGTTGCACATTTCCCTCCTTTCATCGAGGTTTTCGATA
Organism: Schistocerca piceifrons; assembly: GCF_021461385.2. Taxonomy (NCBI): domain Eukaryota; kingdom Metazoa; phylum Arthropoda; class Insecta; order Orthoptera; family Acrididae; genus Schistocerca; species Schistocerca piceifrons. The sequence goes on along the minus strand of NC_060147.1, from coordinate 69,952,079 downwards.
ATGGAAATAAAACAAAAACCCTCAGCGACCAGGTGTGGAGGGTACGGAGTATGAGACAGCGCAGTGATTTCGTTTCTTGTGCTATAGTCACGCATCAACAGAGATGAATGTGCGAGTGCGTTACCGTGATGCAAGAGCCACGAATTGTCACGCCGCATTTCAGGCTGTTTCTTTCTCACATTTTCTCGCAGGCGTCGCAAAATGTCCCGACAGTGCCAACGATTAACCGGTTGTCCCTGTGGCACGAATTCATGATGAACTAATCATTAAAATTCAAAGAAAACTATTTCCGTGGCTCTGACATTGTACATGACCTGACGAGCTTCTTTTGGTCTTGCAGAACCTTTCCCGACTCAATGTGAAGATTGAACCTTGGTCTCTACATCATAACTGGGGACACATCGCCAATTAAATTTCTTTTAAGGAACACGCCGTTTTCATTTCCGCGATCCAAAAGGTCTTGTCAGATTGCGAGGCGAAGGTCTTTCTGGTCGTGACTGATGACCCATTAGACGAACTCAGCGGCAGCACGATGCAGTCCAAGATGCAGTGTCAGAATTTCATGACATCAACCAACTAAAATATTATACTACTGGCCATTAAAATTGTTACACCAAGAAGAGATGCAGATGATAAACGGGTATTCATTGAACAAATATATTATACTAGAACTGACATGATTACAATTTCACGCAATTTGGGTGCATAGAACCTGAGAAATCAGTACCCAGAACAACCACCTCTGGTCGTAATAACGGCCTTCATACGCCTGGGCATTTAGTCACACAGAGCTTGGATGGCATGTACATGCCATGCCCATGCAGCTTCAACACCATACCACAGTTCATGAATAGTAGTGGCTGGCGTATTGTGACGAGCCAGTTGCTCGGTCACCATTGACCAGACGTTTTCAATTGGTGAGAGATCTGGAGAAAGTGCTGGCAGGGCATCAGTCGAACATTTTCAGTATCCAGAAAGAACCGCACAGGACCTGCAACATGCGGTCGTGCATTATCGTGCCGAAATGTAGGGTTTCACAGGGATCGAATAGAGGGTAGAGCCATGGGTCATAACACATCTGATATGTGACGTCAACTGTTCAAAGTGCCGTCAATGCGAACAAGAGGTGACCGAGACGTGTAACCAATGGCACCCCGTACCATCACGCCAGGTGATACGCCAGTATGGCGATAACGAATACACGCTTCCAATGTGCATTCACCGCGATGTCGCCAAACACGGATGCGACCATCATGATGCTGTAAACATAACTTGGATTCATCCGAGAAAAATGACGTTTTCCATTCGTGCCCCCAGGTTCGTCGTTGAGTTCACCATCGCAGGCGCTCCCGTCTGTGATGCCGCGTCAAGTGTAACCGCAGCCACGGCCTCCGCGCTGATGGTCCGTGCTGCTGCAAACGTCGTCGAACTGTTCGTGCAGATGGTTGTTGTCTTGCAAACGTCCCCATGTGTTGACTCAGGGATCGGGACGTGGCTGCACGATCCGTTACAGCCATGCGGATAAGATGCCTGTCATCTCGACTGCTGGTGATACGAGGCTGTTGGCATCCAGCCCGGCGTTCCGTATTACCCTCCTAAACCCACCGATTCCATATTCTGCTAACAGTAATTGGATCTCGACCAACGCGAGCAGCAATGTCGCGATACGATAAACCGCAATAGCGATGGGCTACAATCCGACCTTTATCAAAGTCGGAAACGTGTTGGTACGCATTTCTCCTCCTTACACGAGGCATCACAACAACGTTTCACCAGGCAACACCGGTCAACTGCTGCTTGTGTATGAGAAATCGGTTGGAAACGTTCCTCATGTCAGCACGCTGTAGGTGTCGCCACCGGCGCCAACCTAGTGTGAATGTTCTGAAAAGCTAATGATTTGCATATCACAGCATCTTCTTCCCGTTGGTTAAATTTCGCGTCTGTGGCACGTCACCTTCGTGCTGTAGCAATTTTAATGCCCAGTAGTGTATATCCTTCTGCAATCTCTCGGACAGTCAGTCATCGATTGGCACGCCCAGTTTCGCCGACGTTCCTGACATGAGTGTCGTCGGTAGATGTCAAAGAGCGTGCTGAACGAGGGTCACCTTCAACTTCCGTCCGGCCATTTTTAAACCGTGTGAACCATTCGTAACACCGAATAGAGCTTAAACACTCATCACCTTAGGCTTCCTCCGACATTTGGTGTGTCTCTGTAAAGATTTTCATGAGTTTCACGCAAAATTTAATGCAGATGCGTTAGTCCTCTTACTCTGCCATCTCTAAATTCGCAAACTGTGAGACACAATGTTCTGCTCAACGCAGCACTGAACAATAACAAACAGACATACAACAACGAAACTTCCGGCAGCTACACACAAACAAAGGCGTGTGCAGCGACGCAAACCGCATGTCGCACCAACGCACCACTGGCGCTAAGTTGAGAATGCTCCGGAATGTTTTTTGAAGATCCCTCGTACGGAGAACCACATTCTGTCACCACAGGGACTATGGTTGTGGGTCCCCTCGACAATACTGGACGCAGAACTGGCGCCGCATCAGCATTTCAGAGGAGTCTCGGTTGTACATACTGCATCAGGATGCATGTTTCCACGTGTAGAAAGATTCTGAGGAGAACGAAAGTTGTCGAATTGCATTTGTCAGTATTACGTGGCCCTAGGACCTACCACGTGTGTATGGGCCCGCTTTTGTGTGCACACGATCTTCAGGTTGTGTGCACACGATCTTCAGGTTTGCACAGCTGGTAATTTGAACAGCAGGCATTATATTTTTGACGTGTTACGGCCGGAGTCTCTGCTCTACCTTTGAGGTGCTCATGATGCTATCTTTCAACAAGATTATTCAAAACGTCATGTGCCTCATACTTTCATGATCTACTTGGATGCAGTGGTAGCACGTTCTCCAGATCTCTCACCCAGTGAAAACATCTGGTCGTGGGTTGGAGAGAGACTGGCGCCCTGACACTCGTCAGCTGACACAGTTCATAAACCCTAGCATAAAGTAAAAGCAGCATGGAAGGATGTACTCAGTCTGTCACCCAGGCTGGGTTCCCGCCAGATGCAAAGCCGAATTGGAGGCACTGTCGTGGCAACTTTGTGTACTAAATTTCGCACTCTGTCTTCTCCTGAATCACCTACAAATTTATACCCTTCGTACTGTACACGTGCAGGAAGCAAAAATTTCGTTTCTATTTCATGTTTTCCGTCGTCCTTTGGTTGATCTTATATTTGTGGAGATGTGGTCTGTGTATATGTCTAAATCAAATGCTGCTTTTTTATGCCATACGTGTTTTGTACTTGCTTAACAATAAGATGCTAACAATAAACTGTAATATAGTAACTTTTCTGGAATAATAATTCAGTTATAATATACGTAAGTCAAATATGTATTACAGGCCACTGAATGTGTTGTATACATTCCAAGAAAAAAAAAGACTCATCACGAAGGAATTATTCGAATGGGACGGAAATCTGTAGGTGTGATATACACGAACAGACAGACAAATGATAACAATTTCAGGTAAATTAGGTGTTTCATTCAAGACAAATTGACCAAGTCAATAACACGTTGGTCGATCTCTGGCCCGTATGCAAGAGGTTATTCGGCACTCATTGACCGTCTTGACAGTGTTTGCTCCTGAGAAATATCGTGCCAAACTCTGTCCAATAGGAGCGTCAGATCGTCAAAATCTCTAGGTTGTTACATGGCCCTGTCCATAACGCTCTAAACGTTCTCAATTAGGGAGAGATCCGGCGAACTTGCCGGCCAAAGTAGAGTTTCGTAAGCATGAGGACAAGCAATAGAAACTCTGGCCACGTGCGGGCGGACATCATGTTGCTGAAATATAAGCCTAGCATGGCTTACCATAAAGAGCAACAAAACAGGGCGTACAGTATCGTCGACTTACGTTGTGCCGTAAGGGTGACACGGATGGCAACAAAAGGGTACCTGCCCGGAAAAGAAATGGCACCCCAGACCATGACTCGTGGTTCTCGGGGAATATGGTGGCTGATAGATTGGTATCCCACCGCTGCCTTGGGCGTCTCCATGCATGTCTTCGCTGCTAATCGAGGCTCAATTCGAAGCGTGCCTCATCACTGAAGACAATTATAGTCTAGTCAGTGACGTTCCAGGCCAAAGACCTGAATGAAGACGCCCCAGAGCGCTGTCAGACATCAACCTGCCAGGAGTGATGGTCAGGGGCTGCCATTTCTTTTCATAGCAGGACTCCTTGGTTCTCACACGCAGCACCCTTACAGCACAGCGGTACGTCTACGATATTCTGCGCCCCGTTTCCATGCCCTTCGTGGCAAGCTATACAGGAATTACATTGCAGCAAGATAACGACCGCCCGCACGCGGGGGGAATCTCTGTTGCTTTGTCTTCATGCTTGTCAAAAGCTACCGTAGGCAGCATGGTCGCCATTTCTCTCCCTAATTGAGAACATTTGGAGCATTATGGGCAGTGCCCTTCCACCAGTCCGGGATTTTGACGTTCTAACTCGCCAACTGGACAGAATTTAGCACGATATACCTCAAGAGAACTCCAACGACTCTATCAATCAATGCTAAGCTGAATAATTACGTAAGGGCCAGAGTTGAAACCGGGTGTTTACTGAGTTGCTCAACTTGTGAAGTTATTTCTCTTGAATAAATATTCCAATTTTTCTGAAATTATGATCACTTGCTGGTCTGCACATGTGCATCACATCAACCGATTTCCATCCCATTCGGTCTATTCCTTTGCGTCTTTAGAGTGTAGACAAACAGAAGCGAAACGCATATGGCGCAAACCAAACCGCCTTGCATTTAGTTGTATACATATCCAAGAAAAGCAATTCGGTATTTGGTAATCTTGGCAAAGTTGCGGTCTGGATGCCCAGCAATGTAAATGCCGTTTGGTGACCATCCTCGGCGAGGTCCCTCGCGGCCTGGAGGGACGGAGGAGACGGGGACTTGAGCTGCGACTCGTTGTCACCTGCTGGCCTGGAGGCATGGCGCTGCGGCCGCTGAGGAGTTGTGTCTCCCCGGGGGTTCCCCCGCTGCATTTCCCCGCGGGCCGTGCCGTGCCGGGCTGGCCGCTGCGAGGCGGAGCGTGAATTATTGAGCGGAACGAGCTGCACAGTGCGGGCCCAGAGCCGTGACTTGCTGCGCGAGCTGCCGGCTGCCCCTCCGGAGGATGCGACCCCAGCAGCGGTGCCTCCAGGTGGGCCCAGCCGCCGACAGTGACGAGCGGTGGCGCGGATATTCGACTAGCGATGAAAATTAACCAGTTCCTTATTTGTACTTGGCGACCGAGCGAAATGGCAGAATAGTAAAATAACGGACGCTTGGTTAGCTCAGTCGGTAGAGCACTTGCCCGGGAAAGTCAAATGTCCCGAGTTCGAGTCTCGGTCCGGCACACAGTTATAATCTGCCAGGAAGTTTCATATCAGCGCACACTACGCGTAGAGTGAAAATTTCATTCTAGTAAAATACATCCACTGAGAATATGTACCTTTATCGGGAGGAGTAGGGGATATGGAACGTCACACACTGAAATGCTGTTGTCGTGGTCTCCACACTTGGTTCTCCTGAACAATTCTTTCTTTTATTTTTATTTGGTTTCACGCAGTGTGTAATTCACCAGATAAAGAGGACGAGCAAGGCCTCTCATCCTGAAGGAATGTACTGAGAATGCTACACAAGTAATTTTTATGTAGATCAGACCGTTGAAGCATGTGCTTCTGAGTTGCTACTGCATTATACTTCTATAGTAATTGTAACAATCTACACGTCCCCTCAAGGTAACTTTCAGCTATTCATGAAAAATCTGGAGGCATTATTGAGCTACCTGTCTGACAAAAAGAAGATGTTAGTGCTTTGTGGTGATTTTAATATAGATTTCTTAAAAGATACGGGTAGGAAAAATGAGCTAGAATCCTTGTTTGGTTCTTTCAATCTAGTATCTGTCGTAAATTTTTCAACTCGCGTGCAGCAGGATAGTAGGTCACTTACCGGTAACGTTTCCACAGACAGTGCTCAGGGAGGAATAATTAATGTGTACCCAGTTGTTAATGCACAATTAATGGAAATAACACATATAGCACCTTACAGAATTCAGGCGGGTTCATACAAGACGGGGAGACTTATAAATACGGCAAGGATACAGAGCTTGAAGTGCAGCCTAGAAGAGGTAGAATGGGTTGAAGTATACACAGAAAATGATGCTGATGCCAAATTCAATTTATTCCACCCTAAATTTGTCTCAATATTTGAGAGTTGCTTTCCTGAAACGTTATCCAAAAAAGCCACTACAAAGTGAAGTAAACCATGGATTACTAAGGGAATTAAGATGTCGTGTAAAAGGAAGAGGGAAATATATGGACAGGCCAGAATAATTCAGGATCCGACGTTACTTGCTTACTACAAAAGACAATAATATTTTAAGGAAAGTCATTGAGAAGTCGAGAAGCTTATGTGTTCTGACAGAAATTAATAATGCGGATAATAAGATTAAAAAAAACTATATTGTCAAACGGGAGACGGGGCAGCCTTACAGTGCACAGGATACCATTGCAATAAAGCTAAATGATGATGTTGTGAGTGATAATTCAAAAGTTGCAAGTATTTTTAACTATCACTTTCTGAATGTAGCAGCAAAAATAGGGTTAAGGGGTTCAGTTGAAGAAGCAAAGAAATATGTTAAAAATGTCATTCCCAGGACTTCAATCCCTTACAAATAGCACCAACACCCTCACAGAAATTAAGGGAATTATAAATATACTGAAAAACAAGAGCTCATGTGGTGTTGATGAAGTCTCTAACAGAATTTTGAATTGTTGTTCTAATTTAATAAGTGGAGTCTTTGGAGATAAAAGTAATGCTTCGCTGGCACAGGGAATTTTTCCAGACATTGGAATACGCAACTGTCAAACCTCTTCAAAAGAAAGGGGCAAGAATGACGTAAATAATTAGAGACCAATCTCATTGCTCACTACTCAGCATGTCACAGTCCGAATTCCGGAAGGGTTACTCGACTGAGAATGGTATCTACACATTTACCCATCAAATAGCACAAGCCCTAAATAACAAATTATCGCCTGTTGGTATTTTTTGTGATCTTTCCAAGGCATTTGACTGTGTGGATCATGTCAAACTCTTAGAAAAACTCAGGTTTTATGGAATTGAAGGCTATACACACAGCTGGTTTGAATCATACTTAACTAACAGAAAGCAAAACGTTGTGCTGAATAACACAAATAATGTTGGGAGTGTGGTAAATTCTAGTGAATGGTGAGTTATCACAAAGGGAGTCCCACAGGGATCAATTTTACGTTCTCTGCTGTTCCTTATTCATGTGGATGACCTCCCACTTAACTTTCAGCAAGCTGAACTAATACTTTTTGCAGATGACCCAAGTATTATAATAAATCCCATTCCAGAAAAAGCAGCTGAAGATATTGTTAAGGACGTCTTTCAGAAAATGGACTCTCCCTTTATTTTGAAAAAAACTCACTATATCCAGTTCTGTACACCGAATAGATCATACCGACAATTGATGTAGCATATGAACAGGGCTCAGTTAACAGGGTTGATTTCTCCAAATTTTTGGGTGTTCACATTGATGACAACTTGAACTAGAAGAAGCATATTACTGAGCTTCCCAAACAACTAAGTTCAGCTTCTTTCGCTCTTCGTATAATCGTTAGTCTTGGTAATAAACAGATCAGCCTCCTAACGTACTCTGAATATTTCCACACAATAATGTCTTATGGAATAGTTTTCTGGGGTAACTCACCACTTAAACATAAAGTATGGATTGCACAAAAGAATGCAGTCAGAATAATTAGTGGTGTTCACCCAAAGGCGTCATGTAGGCACCTTTTCAAGGAGTTAGGTATTTTAACTGCACCATCGTAGTACATATACAGTATACGCTAATTAAATTCGTTACAAATAATGCAGCTCAATTAACAGTGATGTTCATACGTACAACACTGGAGGGAAAAATGACCTTTCCTACCCGTTACTGTAGCTGTCAGTTGCTCAAAAAGGAGTATATTATTCAGCAACAAAAATATTTGGTCATTTGCCCGACAACATAAAGTGTCTGGCAGGTATCAGATCAAGTTTAAAATCTATCTTAAAATCATTTCTTTTGGACAACTCCTTCTACTACATGGACAAGTTTCTGTTTCAGAAATGCTAAAAAAAAAAAAAGAAAAAAAGTACCTCTAACCCCTAAATGTAATTGCGTGTGTAGAACTAAACATTTCAGTAATATTAATATTAGCACTATTCCTGTGTGTATATGTATCCTGTAATCTGACTTGTTCCACATCACATGTATAAAATAATCGGGAAAATGATCTACGGAACATTACATAACTAAAACTAAACTAAACTAAAACTAAAACTACACGTAGCCCTGGTAGTGCTAGTGCTCGTGCGTTGTCACAAGGATTGTCCAACGCATGGTCAACACTAAGGAAACTATTGTGATTTATTTTACACTGGTACCCGTACAAGATCCATACGATGCCGCAACTGAAAGCTCTTGACTCGCAGCAACGATCTGAATTTACTCTCCGGTCTCTGGAACGGATCAAGCGAAGTTGATGATGTCGGGCCGGGCAGAATTCTATGAAGTGACGAGGTACATTTTACACTAAGGGTTACAGTACATACACAGAACTTCCGACTTCGGGTTGTGCACGAAGAGGCAATTTACTTGCTGTAAGTGACTGTGTGGTGTCGATTGATAAGCACCTTTAGTCTCTGTCCGTTCTTCTTTGTACAGAATACGCCCAGAGGGCTTGTCTGGTGTACCGTGACGTGTGCACGTTACTAGGACCTCCTAGTACAGCATGTGGTTCCTGCTTTGGAAGAGTGCAGCTGTATGAAAACCACCGTTTTCATGCAAGATGCGGCAACGCCTTATGTCGCTCGTCTAGTGGAAGATCTGCTTAATGCAACTTTCCACGAACGGTTTATCTCCAGAGCTTTTCCGGATGCACAACCTGCAAGGTCACGTGATCTCAATCCATGTGAATTTTGGCTCTGGGGGTACCTAACAGGACGCTTTGACCATCGTCACGATCGGTCTGTGCCTGATCTGAAGACTAGCATACAGGAACACGTGGATCAAATTACACCGGAACTGCTGCGAGCAACTACTGATCACATCATTTTGTTGATACGGCATCTCGTCGACGTCTCCGGAGCTCATATTGAACAGACTGTACCAGCTGCAGTAAATAATAAAATCAGCATCATGCCTTTATCACCTGTTTGGCCTTTTCAATTCACATTCGATTCCTTATCTATTACATAAGGCGACATATATATACGTCTTTCTTGCATTCACAGAGTCAGATTTGCACCTGGTGGCCAAAACTAGATCTATGTTCTTATCCAGAGTAAATCAGTTCCGCGCTATCGGATTAGATCTGCCAAGTTTCGCTGCCGTAGGACAACTACAGCCAACTCCTAAATTTCGACGATGGGTGTACCATGCATATAAAATACAAAGTGGTAATAGCACGAGAAGCTTTCCCGAAAAAAAAAAAATATGTCGACATCGAATAAAAATTTAAGTTTTAGGAACTCTTCTGAAAGTACTGTCCGGATGTAGGTCTACATGGAAGTGAAGCATGGACGATAAGTAGTATAGAAAAGAAGAGAAGAGAGTAGAGAACTTAGACATGTTGTGCTACAGAAGAATGGCGAAAATTAAAATGGTTTTAATGGCTCTGAGCACGATGGGACTTAACATCTGAGGTCATCAGTCCCCTAGAACTTAGAAGTACTTAAACCCAACTAACCTAAGGACATCACACACGTCCACGCCCGAGGCAGGATTCGAACCTGCGACCGTAGCAGTCACGCAGTTCCGGACTGAAGCGCCTAGAACCACTCGGGCACACCGGCCGGCCGGCGAAAATTAGATTGAGAATTAGCGAAATGGTAGGGAATCGCATTAGGGTCAAAACAATTATGGCACAAATTGTCCCAAAGGAGATACGTCAGGTAGGGATATATCGTGAGACGTCAAGGAATCATCAGTTTATAGTGAGGCTAACTGTTGAGGACATCAATTATACCGTCTGAATCCACTAAGTAGGTTCAAGTGGATGTAATTTTCAGTAGTAATGCGAGATGAAGTGCCTTGCAGAGGACAATAGCGCACAGAGCTGCATCAAACCGATCTGCATCGGAGCAGTAGACCTCAGAAACACAAATTATAAATCTTATTAAAACAGGAGCTGACCTGGAAAGCCATGTCTCTATTAATCTGGCCACCCGCCCGGTTAGCCCCACGGTCTAACGGAATGCTTTCCGGGAGGGAAGGCGTGGGAGTCCCCGGCCCGAATCCCCCCAGCGGATTAGCGTCGAGGTCCGGTATGCCGGCCAGTCTGTGGATGGTTTTTAAGGCGGTTTTTCATATACCTCGGCGAATGCGGGCTGGTTCCCCTTATTTCGCCTCAGTTACACTATATCGACGACCAAAATTACTCTATCGCTCAAACATTTGGGGTTATACTCGTCTGGTGTGAGACACTCCCGGTGGGGAGGGGATGGGGGGTCCCATGGGGACCGAACCGCAGAATAACCCTGGGTTTGGTGGGGTGAGTGGACTGCTGTAACCTGTTGTGGGGCAGTGAACCACTGAGGGCTACGGCGGGGATGAAGCCTCTCCGTTGTTTCTAGGTCTCCAGTTCCATACAATACAATAATCTGGGGAAGTAAGTAGTAAAGGTATCGTCAACATGAACGTTAGTTTGAAAAAAAAGCTGCTCTACTGAAGTTACGGTCGCACAGGAAGATCCCTGAAAGCTGGGAGTGTTGTTGCCAGATTTCCACTGAAAAGTGCGGATGGATGCGGGCGAAAACAGTAGATGTCTACAGAAGTGCGCCCAACAAAAGCTCGCGTTAAGAGGTTGGTTGAAGTAGTCCCTCGAAGCAGCCGCGTCAGGCCCATTGGAGCTGTCAGGGATCTTCCTTCGCCGACTCTATTATAGGCATGGTCCTACTGGACGAGTATAGCCCTTGTCATCGTCTGACCTTCGAACTGACACACGCAGGCAGTTATAGGGCGTCCTACAGTTTACATGGATTCTGAACTGTGGTGTATCCTAATACTTTTCGCCTCATGGGTCACGAAGAAATAGTTAACTTGGTTATGGAGGGAGGTACACTGATGAGCAACAACACTATGACCGCGTACGTGGTAGCTGGTACGTCCCTCCTTTGGCACGAATAATAGCGGCGACGCGTTGTGGCACGGAAGTGGTGTGGCCTTGGTAGGCCGCTGGAGTGTGTTGGCACCACAACTGCACTCGGAAGTCACTTAATTCCCGTAAATTCTGAGGAGTGGGAGGCTATGCTCTCTGACTCTACGTTCATTCACATCCCAGATGTGTTATATTGGGTTGAGATCTGGTGAGTTAAGCGCCAGCATATCAACTGGAACTCGCCACGTTGTTCCTCGAACCAGTCCAGTGGCATAGGGCATTATCTCGTTGAAATACGACACTGTCATTGGGAGACATGATCGTCATGAAGGGTTGTACGTGGTCTGCAACCAGTCCACAATACTCCTTGGCCGTCATGGCATCTTGTACGAGCTCCACTGAGCTCACGGATGTTAATGTTTCCTCAGAGCATGATGGGGCGGTCGCCAGGTTGTCTCTGTCCCACAGTACAGGTGTCAAAGAGCTGTTCCACTGAAAGGCAACGAATCCGACCCCTCCCATCGACATGATGAAGAAGGTATCAGGATTCCATTAGACCATGCAACGCTTTGCTACTGCGCCAAAATCCAGTGCTGATGGTCATGTTCCGATGTCATTCGTAGTTGCCGATGTCGTGGTGTTGACATTGGCTCATGCATTGATCGTCAGCTGCGGAGAACCATCGTTAGGAGTCTTCGGTGCACTGTGTGTTCAGACAACTCTGTAATCTGCCCAGCATTAAAGGATGATGTTAATCCAGCCACAGACCGCCGGCTGTCCCGTATTATGAGTCTGCTCAGCCTACGACGCCCGACATCTGTAAGCAGGGGTGGCCGCCCAACCCCACGACGTCTGAACGTGGTATCACCTTGGTTTCGCCACGTGTTGCAGACACTCACCACAGCACTCCTCGTACAACCTACAAGGCGTGCAGTTTCCGAAATGCTCGTGCCGAACCTAAGAGCCACCACAATTTACCCTCGGTCAAATTCAGGTAGATCTCGCGCCTTCCCCATTCCTATAAACGGACAGCACGCTCAGTGATAGTACATGTACCGTGCGACGTGTCTAACTAGCAGTCATTCCTCGCCAGGTGACACTGCTTATCACCTGACGGGTTTCTGTCGATAGTATGTCTTTCTATCTTTCTTTCGCTTACGCCATAGTCCCACAGCGATAGCAGGGTCGGCGTGGTTACAACGGATTTGGCAGTGTTAGTGTGAGGGATGGCCGGGTGCCCTTCCTGCCGCCACCCCGTACCCCCCAGGACGGAATCAGTGTACCCCAACTGTCTGCGTAAATCGTGAAATAGTGCGGACGTGGTTCAAATGTCTGCGACGCGTGTAACTGAGGCGGAACGTGGGGACTAGCCCGGTATTCACCTAGCGGGATGTGGAAAATCGCTTAAAAACCACATCCAGGCTGACCGGCACACCGGCCCTCTTCGTTAATCCACTGGGCGGATACGATCCGGGGCCGGCGAGCCTAATAGAGTCCAGGAAGCAGCGTGGTAGCGCTCTCGGCTACCCTGGCGGGCCTTCTGTCGATAGTATGTCGGTGGTCATAATTTTGGGGCTGAAGTGTGTGTGTGTGTGTGTGTGTGTGTGTGTGTGTGTGTGTGTGTGTGTGTGTGTATAGGGAGGGGGGACGGATAATAATGATAAGGGGAAACCAATGCTGGAATACAGTACCTAGGCTGATGTGAGTGTAGGCTGCAATAGTCATGCAGATATGAAGACAACTGCTCACAGCCAATGGGAAAACTGTTAATCCTTTGGAACACATTATTCAGCGAAATCTCAGACGAGTGAAGGAGCTGTATCAACTGATTCATCTACGACGGATTCTGACACATATTGGAAGTAGAATAAACGAACGTGCATTCTAACTGGCGAAAATGAAGCAGCATCTACTTCACACCGACGCGGCCTACCGTACACTGATTTTCATAGTAAACTCGCCAACGAAGCAAAAATGGAATGCACAAAGCTATTAGACGTAGGCCGTTAGATCAAAGACACATGATATTTGGCGATGAAGCAATAGACTGCACGAAACCGTTGGTTTCTCGGCTTGGCGCCCATAAGAAGAGGAATGGTTGCTGTTAACAGGCTAGAAGAGCAGGTTACAAGATACCATTAAAATGAGACATTCGTTAAAATTAATTCCTTCTCTGAGCTATGATTTCTGCTTCATAGATAACATTGTACATACATTAATAGAAAGTGATAAATACCATCATCTAAGAAATAGTACACTACATAATATTTTTAAAAGGGCTGTTTTCTCTTTCAATAGCTCGTATTTCCATGAATGGCTCAGTTTTCATATAAATTTTTCACAGAATTCAGCTTTGTAAAAGGGGCCTTTAGGATTTGAGGATATCTGTAACTTTCCATTATGTATGCATGTAACTGGATGCAGCTTTGTCCACATGTGCATTCGACACATGTATTGAATACACATCCAACTTCCCACTCTGCATCCAACTCTTCCTCCCTCAGTCTGTCCACCTCATCATCCCACAACTATCTGTCTACCTCCTCCTCCTCCTACTCTCTTTGTCCATTTGCTCTATCCCATCTCTCTGACCATGTCTGCCTCCCATCTTTCTTTCTATCTCTGCTTCATCTTCTTCCTTCTCCACTTGCCCATTATCTCTCTTAATCCTCCACCCGCCTGATGCTGAGCCCCCTCTGCCCCTCTCCACCATTTTCTCCCACCCTTGTTCTGTCCATCCCCTCCTCTACCATCTCGATGTGTCCCCAACCATGCTCATCGTTACGTGTACCCCTGTAATGTACGTCAGCAAAGCTGATCGATGCAATTCTCACAACACACCTTATAGGAATTGGCTAAATGCAGTGAGATATGAGGATAATTAGTTGGGGGCACTATGTCTCTAGTGTGCGGATAAGTTAAGAATTTGACTCTGATGGGATGCATACTAGGGTCGTCCGCGCAGTTGCACTGACCACTGTGTTCAGATAGCTCAGTGGACAGAACACCTACCTAGTGAGCAGGAGACATGAGTCTGCATCCCAGTCTGGCACAAATTTTCAAGTTTTCCCATTGATGCAACGCAGTGCCAACTAGGAAACAAATGTCAATGTTTCTTTTGTGTCTTGATTTATAAAAGTTTCAGGATCACAATGGTGTCTGCTCTTTGGGAAGTGTCCAAAATGACAGACAGACACGTCCAAAAGACAGACATCACATATATAACCGTAATTCTTGCGGCGCTCACTGGGGAGCCTATTGCATGATTTCACGCTTCATGTGCATAAACTGCAGGTGGCAGACACACATTACCAGTCAAAGCACGCTCGCCAACTGCACAGCCATTCTTACAGTGATTAACCGAGAACCACTGTTTGCGAAGCATTAAACTCTCTCATGGCTGGGCATGATATTAAGTAAAATTTCTCCTACTGAACTCATGAAAATCCACGACATTCTCTTGAGAAGCCGCAGGCGAATCCAAACGTTGTAGTACGGTTTGCAGTTGGCATGCTTCCATTTGCCATTTGTTGGTCCCTGCCGAACTCCTTTGGCAATCAGGGTGCATTCCGACCTTTTGAGGCCAACTGATGAGCTACTTGAGTGAGAAGTAGCTGCTCCGCTCACGAAAACTGACAACGGCCGGAAGAGTGGTGTGCAAACCACATGCCCCTTCCTATCAGCTTCTAGTGATGTTACCTCTGGGCTTTCCGAGGCCTGTTCGAACGGAGTTATCGTTAGGATTACGTCCTCTAAGGGCTATCTGAATGAGAGGGTTTTTGATAAACTGCAGATTTAACATGGCCAACTGCAACGGAGAACTTTGTAACTATAGAAAGCACTACATAGCTTGGCTCTGTCTGACTGTAAATTTTAGAGTTACCTTGGCGCAGCGGCGATGACGGCCGTGTTTCTCAGCCATAGCGGATTTGGAAGTTTAAAGAACATTGCAGAAGTATAGTGGCCAGTCTTTTCGAGACAGGGAAACATGTACATCATTGCAAATTCTCCAGTCCATTTGACATGGCAAAGTATAAAACTAACGACACGAGGACTCTATTGGCTCAACCACTAGTTGTTAAGAGTGTTTCCTACCGGTTAGTCTTTGAGTTGTTTTGTAAGGTTTCTCGCTTTCATCTCGTCGAATGTTGCCCCTGAGCTATACAGGGTATGTTGGAACGTATTCCTAATTTTGAAAGTTAATTAAATAAAGAAAAAGAAAAAAGCATGGTAAGAGTGTCAATAAAGAAGTGACACAACTCTGTGCTCTCAAGAGAAACTCAAGAAACTTCAATTTTCTGTTCTTGCTCATCCACCCTACAGCCCTGGCGTCGCACCTACCGACTCCCATTCGTTTCGCCCAATGAAGGGTGCAGTCCGCGGGGATCAGTATGTGTGTCAAGACAAGGTTATTGACGCACCAAGACGTTGGCTCCAACGTCGACCACTAGGGTTATCATGCGGGTACAAAGGCCCTCACAGTAAAGTGGCATAATACTGTTGTATTGAACGGAGACTATGTTGAAAAATAGAGGTTTTGAGCCAAAACAGTGGGGAGTAATATGGTGTATTTGAGTCATGAATAAAACCAATATGCTTTCAGAAAAAAAGTGTTGCATTACTTCTTGTGCGCCCCTCATAGAACAAACTTTTATTTTGGCATCAGTAAGGTACTACCGGAAATTAATTTGAGGGGACATTGTACGTGAAATTCGTTGAAATTTGACATTTTCTGTGTTGTACTCCATAATGTGCTTTGGACTTTCCTGGACATTTTAGTATATAATACATTAAAATTAGACAATTGTGAGACCTTCAAATAACGTTTTGAATGTTCTCGTTGTTGTTGTGGTCTTCAGTCCTGAGACTGGTTTGATGCAGCTCTCTATGCTACTCTATCCTGTGCAAGCTTCTTCATCTCCCATTACTTACTGCAACCTACATCCTTCTGAATCTGCTTAGTATATTCATCTCTTGGTCTCCCTCTACGATTTTTACCCTACACGCTGCCCTCCAATACTAAATTGGTGATCCCTTGATGCCTCAGAACATGTCCTACCAACCGATCCCTTCTTCTGGTCAAGTTGTGCCACAAACTTCTCTTCTCCCCAATCCTATTCAATACTTCCTCATCAGTTATGTGATCTACCCATCTAATCTTCAGCATTCTTCTGTAACACCACATTTCGAAAGCTTCTATTCTCTTCTTGTCCAAACTAGTTATCGTCCATGTTTCATTTCCATACATGACTACACTCCATACAAATACTTTCAGAAATGACTTCCTGACACTTAAATCTATACTCGATGTTAACAAATTTCTCTTCTTCAGAAACGCTTTCCTTGCCATTGCCAGTCTACATTTTATATCCTCTCTACTTCCACCATCATCAGTTATTTTGCTCCCCAAATAGCAATACTCCTTTACTACTTTAAGTGTCTCATTTCCTAATCTAATTCCCTCAGCATCACCCGACTTAATTAGACTACATTCCATTATCCTTGTTTTGCTTTTGTTGATGTTCATCTTATACCCTCCTTTCATGACACTGTCCATTACGTTCAAGTTCCCTTCCAAGTCCTTTGCTGTCTCTGACAGAATTACAATGTCGTCGGCGAACCTCAAAGTTTTTATTTCTTCTCCATGGATTTTAATATCTACTCCGAATTTCACCTTTGTTTCCTTCACTGCTTGCTCAATATACAGATTGAATAACACCGGGGAGAGACTACAACCCTGTCTCATTCCCTTCCCAACCACTGCTTCCCTTTCATGTCCCTTGACTCTTATAACTGCCATCTGCTATCTGTACAAATTGTAAACAGCCTTTCGCTTCTTGTATTTTACCCCTGCCACCTTTAGAGTTTGAAAGAGAGTATTACAGTCAACATTGTCAAAAGCTTTCTCTAAGTCTACAAATGCTAGAAACGTAGGTTTGCCTTTCCTTAATCTTTCTTCTAAGATCAGTCGTAAGGTCAGTATTGCCTCACGTGTTCCAGTATTTCTACGGAATCCAAACTGATCTTCCCCGAGGTCGGCTTCTTCTAGTTTTTCCACTCGTCTGTGAAGAATTCGTGTTAGTATTTTGCAGCTGTGGCTTATTAAACTAATTGTTCGGTAATTTTCACATCTGTCAACACCTGCTTTCTTTGGGATTGGAATTATTATATTCTTCTTGAAGTCTGAGGGTATTTCGCCTGTTTCATACATCTTGCTCACCAGATGGTAGAGTTTTGTCAGGACTGGCTCTCCCAAGGCCGTCAGTAGTTCCAATGGAATGTTGTCTACTCCGGGGGCCTTGTTTCGACTCAGGTCTTTCAGTGCTCTGTCAAACTCTTCACGCAGTATCGTATCTCCCATTTCATCTTCATCTACATCCTCTTCCATTTCCATAATTTTGTCCTCAAGTACATCGCCCTTGTATAGACCCTCTATATACTGCTTCCACCTTTCTGCTTTCCCTTCTTTGCTTAGAACTGGGTTTCCATCTGAGCTCTTGATGTTCATACAAGTGGTTCTCTTATCTCCAAAGGTCTCTCTAATTTTCCTGTAGGCAGTATCTATCTTACCCCTAGTGAGATAAGCCTCTACATCCTTACATTTGTCCTCTAGCCATCCCTACTTAGCCATTTTGCACTTTCTGTCGATCTCATTTTTGAGACGTTTGTATTCCTTTTTGCCTGCTGCATTTATTGCATTTTTAAATTTTCTCCTTTCATCAATTAAATTCAATATTTCTTCTGTTACCCAAGGATTTCTAATAGCCCTCGTCTTTTTACCTACTTGATCCTCTGCTGCCTTCACTACTTCATCCCACAAAGCTACCCATTCTTCTTCTACTGTATTTCTTTCCCCCATTCCTGTCAATTGTTCCCTTATGCTCTTCCTCAAACTCTGTACAGCCTCTGGTTCTTTCAGTTTATCCAGGTCCCATCTCCTTAAATTCCCACCTTTTTGCAGTTTCTTCAGTTTTAATCAACAGGTCATAACCAATAGATTGTGGTCAGAGTCCACATGTTCTCGTATGACTGTCAAATTTCGCGGCTCCGCATATACTGCCACATTGAGCAGTCATATCTTGGGGACTACACAGTCTAGAAGGCTGTGAATTGCTTTGTTTTGTGCCTACTGCTACGTCTCAGAAGTCGGCATTACGAATAAACAATTCAGTCCTTTGTTTCTGATACTAGTTGTCGTTGAAAGTAGTGGGATTATCAACTATTTTTGTAGTAAGCTAACTTCTATTGCTTTTTATATGTAAATAAAATGACTAATCGTAGAAGTAACTTCAAGAAACGCAAATTTGCGGCTAACAGATATGTGAGACCTACATTTTCTTCCGAAGTGCTTTAAAATACGTGTGCCCGCAGTGAAGGAAACCACGATAATGTTTCCGAAGTGACCACGCCCCCTAGTGCACCGAAAAGGAAAGTAACTTTAGAAACGGGTGACAGTGGTAAAAGTAATGATATTATGGACA
Source organism: Schistocerca piceifrons (assembly GCF_021461385.2). Classification (NCBI taxonomy): domain Eukaryota; kingdom Metazoa; phylum Arthropoda; class Insecta; order Orthoptera; family Acrididae; genus Schistocerca; species Schistocerca piceifrons. Next base: position 69,933,365 of record NC_060147.1, on the reverse strand, counting down.
GTAATGGAAGCAATCAAACCTATTTACAGAGATTTGGCAAATCCTGAGCTACTAAAGAAGTTTTTACATGGGAAGACCCAGAATGTGAATGAGTCATTCAATAATGTTGTGTGGTGCCGTGTGCCTAAAAATGTATTTCTTGGCCTTATGAGTCTGACGTTAGCAGCGCCTGATGCTGTAATAACCTTTAATGGTGGGAGCTATGAACGAATTAAGGTTCTGGAGAAGTTAGGGATAACATTCGGACAGAACACAAATGAAGGACTGCAGGAAGTGGGTGAGGTTCGTGTACGTGAAGCAGAGTTAGCTGCTCAGCAAATGACAAAAGAAGCAAGAAAGAAAAGGAGTAGGCAAGCACTGGGATGTTGTGACATTGGAGAAGACACAGACTATGAGGCAGGGCAATTCTAGTGCATAAAAGGCGCACAAATATAGGTCTCTATAAGGATTTGTAATAAAAAAGTTTTAATCCTCAATATCTCTGGACTACATTTTTTGCAATACAGGACTCGTTTTCTAAAAAAGTACTGATGTTAGAGACATGAAATTTTCGCAGCATGCGAAGTGTGAGATTCAACACATATGTAACTAGAATAGTTAAAATATCCTGAGTTGTTTTGTTTTTATGTTCATTTATTTGCAAAATTCTGTCAAAAAGTTGAGTGTTTGAAAAAAAAAAGATAATATGCCCCACAATACAATTTTAGTAATAATTCCAGTTCAGTGTATCTAGAAAATAATTATGGAAAATTGTAAGTTGGTGTCTTAGACAGTTTGCCAGATAATGGGTACCAAAATTCGATAATTTTACATTGGCGACATATAAAGCCCCCTTAATGAGGTTTTAAACGACGTGTATTGCAAGTGATGTCCCTAGTTGTTAATTCTGTGCTGCAGCCTGTTTCCGAAGTTCTGCATAACTTCGTGAGGCATCTATTGCGGAATGCGGCCAACTTTAAGAAACATTGTATGCGTCAGATTTCGTAGTGTCATGGCTCAACATTTGCACGTCTCGCTCTTGAGGTAGCCCCATAAAAGACAGTTGCACAGAGATAAATTCGGTGAGTCAGCGGGCCATGGAATGTCACCGTATCGCGAGATCATGCACCCAGGGACGATTTCCCTTAAAACGGTAGTCGGGTTCCTAACAGTGTACACCGTGCGACATCGTGGTGAAAAACCACTAGTCCCAAATCCATTTGCCGAAGTTGTGGTTCAGAAAGTTGTTTGCATTATTTTGGCATGCCACTCAAAATTGATGGTAACAGCATGGTCGACCGCCTCAACAAAAATAAGGCCCAGTGATGCATTCACCACTGATACCGCACCAAACTGTCGCTTTTCACTGTGAAGAGCTCCCCTCGTAAATTCCCTTTAGGTTTTAACCACTCCAGTAATGCATATTCTGCTTGCTAACAGATCCAGGAATGTTGACGTACTCCTCCTCATAGCTAAAAAAAACACCTTCATCTCGAGGCAAGTTTTGAATCAACATTCCACATGCCTGCAATCGGTTCTGCGTCTCCTGGTGACAGTTCTTGAACGACGACCATCTTGTACGGTTGGAAGTGTGGAAGTGAAGGTCTCCGTGGAAAATTCAAGGCACAATACACTAGAAAGCGCTAGGGCGGAAGCATGCGTGCTAGCAAAACGCTTAGGAGACTGCAAAATCGATATTCTTAACCGCTCGAAGATTTCTGAAATTTGTTTGGACCTCTGTGCTCCAACTCTCTTTTGAAAAACACCACCACACGCACGAAGTTCCGCTCGGGAACAGCGTTTCAAGGGGGTGGAGGAGTGGGGGGTTGATAACGAAGACGCACCGCGCGCGCTATTGCAATGGCAGACCGATTTCGGGAAAAATATGTTTCGACGGAAATTAGCGGTGCTCGTTCAATGATGTTTACAACTGACTCCCCCTCGTTTCACAATGTCATCTTGAAAGTAGGGATTCTTCCCTGATACACCCTGTAGTTTACTCAAGCAACTTGAAAAAAGACGTAGCTTTCAAGACAAGTTGAACTTTTAGTACGACAATCGACATAAAAATAAAAGTCATGAAAACAACGAAATGGGTAATTTTCATAATCACATGTGAAGTTTTGTAAGTAAACAATGGTGGTATCAGAGTTGAAAGAGCGTGTCTTAATGATTTATATCCTGTTTCTCCACTTAAGAGGATTATGAAACGGGAATTTTTTTTCATATACAGAGGCATTTCTTCACAGGATCTGAATTTTTGTTCTATTTCAGAGTTTTGATTTTCGACCCCACATCACTGACATGTTAATAAAAACATATTTTGCAAATGTTTCCTAACTTTATTTCGCAATTAGTTGTATTTTGTAACATTACAAAAATTTACTCCCCAGATACCGAAGAAACACGTGTTCAGTTACGAACGTAGTATCGTCTTCATAAACATATTGAGTGGACGTCAAACTTATCATGCATAATAATTATTTTTTACTTCATATACGTCTACATCATTACCCCGCAATTCACAATTAAGTGCCTGGCAGAGTGTTCATCGAACCACGTTCAATCTATTTCTCGAACAGAGGACGGAAAAAACGAACACTTACATCTCTGTGTGCGAGTGTGTTTAGTGGGTCTGTTGCGCATTGTAAGTGTTATGCCAATAAATCGCAGTCTTTGATTAGATTTCCCCACAACATTATCTATGTGATCGTTCGAATTAAAGTTATTGTTAACTATATTTTTTATTTCAATTTTAGTTGAATTTATATAGCCCTTCACACTTTTCATGATTGAGAGTCAATTGCCACTTTTGGCGCCATATACATTTCTTGCCTAAATTATTTTGCTATTGGTTTTGATCATCTGATGACTTTAAAAGACGGGGAACGACAGCATCATATGCAAACAATCTAAGAGGGCTGCTCACATTGTTTCCTATTTATAGAGATCAGGAACGGCAGAGGGCCTACAACACTTCCTTGGTAAACGCCAAATCTGTTTTTCTCGTTGACTTGCTGTCTGTCAACTACTACGAGCTGTAATCTTTCTGGCAGGAAATCACGAATTCAGTCCTACAAATGAGAGGATACTCCATAGGAATGCAAACTGATTAGAAATTGCTTCTGATGAACGGTGTCAAAAGCCTTCTCGAAATCTATAAATATTGAATCAAACTGAGATCCCCTGTCGTTATCAATGATTACTTTGTGAGAATAAATGGCTAGTTGTGTTTCACAAGAACAATACTTTCCGTGACATCGTGTTGTCTGTTTGTCAATAAATTATTTTCTTCCAGCTAACTGATAATGTTCGAACAAAGTAAAATATGTTTCAAAATCCTACTACAAACCGGCGTTACTGGTCTGTAATTTAGCGGACTGTTCCCATTTCCTTTGCTGGGTATTGGTGTGACTTGTACAACTTTCGAATCTTTAGGTACGCACTTTTCTAAGAGCTAGCTGTTGTATATGATTGCGAAGTATGGAGCAATTGTATCAGCATACTCCAAAACGAACATGACGGGTATACAATCAGGAGCGGAGGCCTTGCCTTTGTTAATTGGTTAGAACTGCTTCGCTACACTAAGGATATTTACATTTAATTTGTCATGTGTTCTTGATTCCACTTATGGACTATTTACTTCGTCTTCTTTGCTGAAGAAGTTTTGGAGAAACATTTCTAGTACCTCTGTTTTAGTGTACTGTTAATAGTATTCATCTTGTTATCGCGCAGTGAAAGTTCTGATTCCGTCTTACCGCTAGTGTACTTTAGATGTAGCGACAATCTCTTTGGGTTTTCTGCCGGATTTCGAGACAGGGATTCGTCGTACAAACTATTAAAAGCACGTCGTATTGAAGTTCGTCCAAAATTTCGAACTTCTGTAAAAGGTCGCCAATCCTGGGATTTTGCTCCCCTTTAAATTTGGCACCCTTTTTTCGTTGCTTCTTCAATAGTGTTCTGGCCCGTTTTGTGTACCACGTAGGATTTATTTGGTATACATCAGTTACACCGGCTGGTGTGCCCGAGCGGTTCTAGGCGCCACAGTGTGGAACCGCGCGACCGCTACGGTCGTTGGTTCGAATCCTGCATCGGGCATGGATGTGTTTGATGTCCTTAGGTTAGTTAGATTTAAGTAGTTCTAAGTTCTAGGGGACTGATGACTTCAGAAGTTAAGTCCCATAGTGCTCAGAGCCATTTGAGCCAACGATATCACTCACTCGGCGTCGACACTATTTCTTCCTGTTGAAATGAATTCTATGCACTGTAAGTTTCAAACTCACAATATCAGTTTGTTAAAAGAAAAGACCGTTTTGGATCGATGTTCCCTCCTGGGTAAATTCCTGCGGACAGCTGTTTAATGCTGCCGATGTATGTTACGTACTGCCAACTTTTATGCGCTTGTATTGAAAGGGTACAGTACCGCCCGACATTGAAAATAGGCACAACGTAATTCATTACTTTTGTCAGAACAACACATTTTTTTGTAAAATAACTCAATTTCAATTAATACAGCGAAGCCGGATACCAGTGTGGGAAAGAATGACAATTTATTGATTTAATTGATCACATATGCACTCCCACAAAGTAAATCCCTACATCCAGTTTGGTGAGATCTGTGAAATGAATGAATGTATGGTCGTCTGCTAACCGCAGATAGTGAATGTGAATATATGATCATCTTTGAGACGATCCTTTGGCCACCTTTGGTGGTACCAAAGAGATGAAATTTACCTGAGCTTTGAGCACCTGAAATGTGGCTGACCAATACGGTAGCAAGGTGCTCCCCCACTTTAGCAGAGGTGCGAGAGGACCTCGAGAACGGCCATGTTTCAGCACTCTGCCGCGGGATCTTGTGCTGTTAAGACCTGTCTTAGTTGTGCTCCGTAAAGACAAAAGAGTGGAGACATGGTATGGATGTGGAATATTTAAGAGTAGTTTGAAATAATAATTTCTCTATTTCAGGAACTTTTGTGAGGAGAATTAAATGTCAGGCAGGTAATATTAAAGGGATTGTAGTAATCTTCAGAAGTGACCAACGGTCACAATGAAACCACGTGTAGCAATAAGTTGAAATACTTCCGTGTGCTTAAGTTAAGCTGAATTAATAGCGTGTGTACAATAAGTTGAAATATTTAACAAATAGCATGTGTACCATAAGTTGAAATATTTAAGAAATGGCGTGTGCGGGACTTGAAATTAGAGACGAGTACTACCACGTGGTGAGTACTGTGTGAGTCTCAATCTGTGTATGAGACAAAGGATAAAGAGAAGTACTCGTCCCTGGTATCAGTTGAGGACTCGTGTGTGTGATGAATATGTTCTTAATATTACTTTGCGAGATATGTTTCCGTGTGACGCTTGATTCAAACTATAACACTCTGAGAGAGAAACAAGGTGAGTCAGCCGTCTACTCAGCAACGCCACTTGGCTTGCATTGCACAGGAAGACGTGCATATATCTCCAGAGTTCATAGTACGAAAGTAGAATTACAAAGTGGGGCAGTGTCGTGTGAAACTGGGATAAATACTAATTGAAGTGGGAGAGTTGAAAGTGATAGTGTTGTGACTATTTATTGTATTGTATTCCATGTTGTAGTGTGGTGTATGTCATGTAATTTGGGTATGTGTGGTTTGCATGGGAGAGTAGCAAGGTAGTTTCAAAAGATTAGTGGGTTATGTGTGTTCCTTTTGTACTGCTCGGTCTGGAGGAAAGTTTCGTGATGATGATTGTGAGAGTCGAAGTGTGAGAAATAATAAAAGATCCACCATCCTATCCAGAAAGTGCACTGTAGCGTTAAATAATTACGAGACCGTAAGGTAGAGAATCACCAATGTAAAGCCATGCCCACTGGGCGGAATTTCTCATGTGTTATTGTTGTAGGTTATAGAATTGGTGTGTTTAGGTTATAGAATTTATCGGAATAAATAAGATAGTGAAAAGAAAAACATTGGTGGCCTTTTCCTTCGAATTGTATGTTGTCATGATATCCAGAATTTATAATGTGTGCGCCACTCATATTCAGTGCGGTGGCCACGTGTTGACAAAAGCCGTTAAATAAAAAGGAAAGAAAATGTGGTATTGCCAGTGCGTAGTGTACAGTCAGAGTTCTGTAAATTACTGATAGTCAGATGCGTGTTTCCGTTGCGTATTAATCATATAGGAGGATAACTTGTAACCTAAGTGTGAGTACTAGAGTTCATGTTACTCGATAAATAAGAATGAATCCACTCGCTTGGCAGACCACTCATCTTGCAGGCCTGACTGTTTGATGCCACAGTATGAGCAAGGCATGTGGGTGCCTCTCATTATTTCATAGCTGTATTAAATGAGTACCTATATTTTCCGTGGTTTATTTGTCACTTGATATCGACAGGCAATACGCCCCCACTTGTACGTACGTGCTGAACCTAGAGGCCAGACGGGGAATATGAATCACTGTCATGCCCAGAAGCAACCCAGTATCTGCCCTAGCGCAGCACCTCGCTCTGTAATATTTATGCAGATGTACAACATAAGGATAAGAACGGACGTAAGAAATACGAAAAGGCAGCGTGTTAAACAGGTATTAAAGAGCTTACTGGTGGAGGGTAGTGGCACGTATGACAGCATATTGCCACTTCGTACTCGCGGGGAATGGAGAAGTGGATTTGAAGGCGATATAACAGCCGTAGGAGAGATGTAAGCGGGCGTGCTATGAAACTGACCTGCCACAACAGCAATCGGTAGCGGCGGCAGTAAAAAACAAGCGAGAGAAGAAAATGCCGGCGGGCAGGTGCAGCTGGAAGAGGAGGAACACCGTTTTGGGCAGTAAACGCGGCCGGCGGTTTTAACACGGCTGTTTACAAACAAACGGCGCCGGGCTCGTGCCAAGTGCCGATTACGAGGGGAATAAAGCTGGCGTGGCGCAGGGGAGGGGGGGGGCGGAGGGCAGAGTCGGGCTGTAAAAATTTTACAGCCGTCATAAAAGTCACTTTCGAGTCACAACAGCGGCGGCGAATAAAGAGCCGCGCAATTAGGGCGGTGACGTTTCGGTGGCGGCGGCGGCCGCCGTCGTCGGGAGCGGAACGCTGATTGCGCGGCGTATCGGCGCTGTCAGTCAGGCGGCCATTGAGTGGCGTTTTGTGCGCGCCGCTCGTAAAACGCGTTTACGGTGCCGTAACCCGTGGCGCTAAACGGCCGCCGTTGCTACTGATTCTCAGTGGGTCAAGGCAGCCGCGAGGTGAATGGCTGGTGCTGGGTTGAGGGTTGGGAGGAGGGGCGAGGCTCTGGCAAGCGGCTGGATGGCTGCGGTTTGGGGCTACGGTGCAGGGGTGTGACCGGGGGCGTAGCGAATCAGCACACCCTCCTCTGCCCATTTACTAGTTCCGCGAATGCAAGACGACGTCGTGGTGACCTAATTAAAAGAGTCATCGATCTGGAGATTATCTTCGACAAAGCAAAGAATTAAAATTTGTGTCACGGCTAGGACTTGAATCTGGAACGCCGGCCGGGGTGGCCGAGTGGTTCTAGGCGCTTCAGTCTGGAACCGCGCGACAGCTACGGTCGCAGGTTCGAATCCTGCCTCGGGCATGGGTGTGTGTGATGTCCTCAGGTTAGTTAGGTGTAAGTAGTTCTAAGTTCTAGGGGACTGATGACCTCAGATGTTGAGTCCCATAGTGCTCAGAGCCATTTGAGCCATTTGAACCATTTGAATCTGGAAGCTCCGCTTACCAGGCAGATGTGCTGGCTATTACACCACCATAGCGATGCGGCTACTGCAGCTGCAGACTATCTAAATCCACTGCCGTCCCTGACACAAACTTCAACATCTGCCTACTAAGCTGGACAGTTGGGTTCAGTTCCAACCTGTGCCACGAATTTTAATTCATTGCTTCAGCTTCTGTCTTCATCATATATAAAGTTGAGAACCATATGTCTGTGGAGAAAAGTATTTCCATCAGATCAATAGATCACCTATGCCTGAGGTACAGGCAGGATGTCCTCTGTATGTACAAAACTGGAGGGCTATTCCAGTGTTGGACCTCGGGCATGAATGTGTGTGATGTCCTTAGGTCAGTTAGGTTTAAGAAGTTCCAAGTTCTAGGCGACTGATGACCTCAGACGTTGAGTCCCATAGTGCTCAGAGCCATATTGAACCATTTGAACCAGTGTTGGAGAGCCTCGGCAATAGTACCGATGTCAAAAGGTAAAAATAGGCTAAAGGTTTGAACTGAAGTTTGTTTTAGGGAGTGCATAGGACTTAGGTAGTCTGTGCAGCAACAATAGCCCCAACTCTGTGGCGGTGTAGTGGCTTGCACATCTGCCAAGTAAGCAAGAGACCTGGCTTCAATTCCTGAGCATGGTACAAATTTCAATTCTCAGCTTCATTTTTTATCCTTATAGAAGATAAAGCTGAGACTGATGTGTCACCGCAAAAATTTAATTTCAGCAGGTGAATAAATGTGGAAATTGAAACTTCCTGGCAGATTAAAACTGTGTGCCCGACCGAGACTCGAACTCGGGACCTTTGCTGGCAGAAGTAAAGCTGTGAGTACCGGGCGTGAGTCGTGCTTCGGTAGCTCAGTTGGTAGAGCACTTGCCCGCGAAATGCAAAGGTCCCGAGTTCGAGTCTCGGTCGGGCACACAGTTTTAATCTGCCAGGAAGTTTCATATCAGCGCACACTCCGCTGCAGACTGAAATTCTCATTCTGGAATGCGGAAATTGTTTGTAACACCACAGTGCTGTACTAACCGTGGTTCTGCTGGAGGTAGTATGCTAATGTCTTCTTTTGACCTTTGAACTGCCAGTTATTGTCGGACTTACAGTTACTCGAGAAATCCGAACCGCGTTGCATCTGGGCATTTTTCACATCAACAAACACTGTCAGAGGTGAAGGAAGTGGTGGTAGTGTTGTGGTGTTCACTGCTAAGACTGGTTTGGCACAGCTCTCGGTGCTACTCTATCCTGTTCATCCCTCTTCATATCCAATAACTATTGCAACTTATAACCTTCTGAACTTGCTTACTGTATTCATTTCTTCGTCTCCCTCTACGATTTTTACCCTCCACACTTCCTTCCAGTACTAAGTCGGTGATTCTTTTATGACTCATATGGTGGTCAATCCACCCTATCAGGCAATTTCTGTTGAGCGGGAGAGCCGGGCCACATAAGCAACATTCACAGTTTACAACAACAACACTTTTATTAAAATTTTCTTTAGGAAATAAGAGTTTATCTTTAAAATTTTTGTGATAAGGTAAGTTAGCAAAGAATCCTTACAAGCACGGGCAAGCGCCCTAATCAAACAACAACAACATTAATCTTTAAACAGGCATTAAGTGATTCCCAAGTTAATTAAATTTTGTACACAGCAAAGCTCGCAAAAGGAGACTACAATAATGACTTTAAGTTTAACCAATCATGGATATCACAATTTTTTTTAAATAAAATACAAACGGATACACCCCTTCGTGACAGATTTTCGAAACAGGTGACGTCACATAGGCACGGTCTAATTCAAGTAGCAGAAGGGGTGTCCACTGGAGCCAGACCAGAGGCGGCTGGACCCAGAACCCACAGCAAGCGGGCGAGCTGGACAGGGTGCCGCACACAGTACACTATAACACACAAACCCTTTATGAAATCCTTTACAGATCCAAATCAGGGCCGCACGACTCGATTCGGGTAATGTGGCCGAGTTCAGTTCCCGCACTACAAGCCAGGTTCGGTCTTGCAAAGGTGTCAGACACACCACAACCTCTGCGTCGTGCCCCGGCCTGCCCCTGATACCCCAGCGCCGCGAGGCTCTCCGGCTGTCCCTCTCTAGCGCCACACGCCCGTCGCGACCAAAAACCACGTCAAACGGCCGAGCCCAGAGATCACACCACGCCGACCCGATCAATCAATCGATACGAGCCGGCTCGGCTCAACTCAGAATGTGTCCTGCCAAACTATCCCTTCTTACAGTCAGGTTGCGCTACAAATTTCGTTTTTCCCCAGTTTTATTCAGTACCGCCTCATTAGTTACGTGACCTTCCCGTCTGATCTTCAGCAGTCTTCTGTAGCATCACATTTCAAAATCTCCTATTCTTTTCTTGTTTAAACTCTTTATTGGCCATATTTCACTTCTACGCGAATACTTTCACGAAAAAATTCCTAAACATAGAACTGTAAGTAAGGCCTGACATTGTCGGAGAGAACACAAGGTATAAGAAGGCAGTCCATCGCCGGTGATTATGGCCGCAGTACTGGAATTAACTGATACAACGCCGAATGGTAGTAGGACCTAGGCATATGGGATATTATATTTCAGAAATCGTCAGGGAAATCAGTATTCCGAGATCCACAGTGTCAAGAGTGTGCCAAGAATATAAAATTTCAGGCATTACCTCTCACCACGGACAACTTCACTTAACGACAGAGAGCAGCGGCGTTTGCGTACAAATGTCAGTACCAATAGACAAGCAACACTGCGTGAAATAACTACAGAAATCAATGCTGGACATACGACTAACGTATTCTTTGGACAGTGCTGTCAAATTTGGGGTTAATGCGCTATGACAGCAGACAACCGACCCGAGTGCCGTTGCTAACAGCACGACGTTGCGTGCGTTGAGGCAACTGGGCTCGTTGGGCCTAACCATGGTCTACACAGACAAGCCTCTGTTTGAGTTGGTAAGAACTTTTTGTAAGACCTAAGTGTGCCGCACATGCCACGAAGCCATGGACCCAAGTATGTCAACAAAGCACTGTGCAAGCTGTTAGTGGCTCCGGAAAGATGTGGCCTGTTTTTACACGGTAAGAACTGGTACTCTGATATAAGGCAACCGATCATTTACTGGAAATAGTTATGCTCGGCTACTTGGAGATCATTTGCAGCCATTCATGGATTTCATGTTCTGAAACAACGATGGAATTTTTAAGGATGACAATGCGCCATGTTGCCGGCCGCGGTGGTCTAGCGGTTCTAGGCGCTCAGTCCGGAACCGCGCGACTGCTACGGTCGCAGGTTCGAATCCTGCCTCGGGCATGGATGTGTGTGATGTCCGTAGGTTAGTTAGGTTTAAGTAGTTCTAAGTTCTAGGGGACTGATGACCAGAGATGTTAAGTCCGATAGTGCTCAGAGTCATTTGAACCAATGCGCCATGTCACTGGGCACAATAGTTCGCGAATGGTTCAAGAACGTTCTCGACAATTCGACCGAATGGTTTGGCCACCAAATCGTCCGAGATGAAACCCGTCGGGCATTCACGGGACGTAATCGGAAGTTCAGTTCGTGGGCGGAATCCGGCACCAGCAACGTTTTCGTAATTATGGACGGGTTGGAGGCAGCATGGATCAGAATTTCTGCTGGACACTTGCACTGACTTGTCGAATACTTGCCAGGTCGTGTTGCTGCGCTATGCCGGGCAAAAGGTCCCCGCCCGTGTGTCGTGCGCTCTCTCTGGTTGGTTCTCCGTGGCCACTTCGTGCAGCCCGTAGGAAGAACGTCCTTCCCTATTATGGGGACAGAGAAGTGGCCATTTTAAGGCACTGTTGTTCCATCTGTCGGTGGGTGAGTATCCTGTGCTGGAGAGCACCACTAATTTAGGCCACCCGCAATGCGCTTTGGGCTAGAAATCAGTTTGTGTCGATGGTATTTGCACCATTAACTACCTCTTTTTGCAATGAATCTTGTTATGTTAATTTTATGTATGAAGTTCTGATAGGAACTGCAGTATTACAGTTCTTGAGCCGGCCGCGGTGGCCGTGCGGTTCTGGCGCTGCAGTCCGGAACCGCGGGACTGCTACGGTCGCAGGTTCGAATCCTGCCTCGGGCATGGGTGTGTGTGATGTCCTTAGGTTAGTTAGGTTTACGTAGTTCTAAATTCTAGGGGACTTATGACCTAAGATGTTGAGTCCCATAGTGCTCAGAGCCATTTGAACCATTACAGTTCTTGAGTCAAGGGCATGTTCGTCATGCCGTGCTACTTTCCCAATGCTAGCGGTAGGTATCAGCCTTAATCTCAGATGTAGTTGCTTCCTAGTTTTCGATTCGTCGGTTGCGTTCATGTCACTTCTCTTCAAATTTTTTTTCGAGTGAATCATTGCAGCAGTGTTTCTTACCTTTATGTAAACGGACTACCAAGCGCGTGCAGTTTGAGTATCTTTCAGACGCATTACCTCGTTCCCTCTTACTGTTTGTTCACAATTCATTCCATTTAACTTAACGACAAAGCATGTATGCTGTACTAGAGCCACAAGGCCTTGCTACACCTTTCGCCTTGTCTCCCATTCTATCATCTCTCCCTTCCACAGATGGTGTGTGGTACGTTCTTGCAGATCCCCTGAGCTATTTTGTTATCGGTAATGCATGCACAGAGGAAGACGCTTCCTCACGTTCCCATTTCCTTGGATTCATTCCCTGCCGTTACGCACGCCATCTTACTGAATTCGGTACGGCATGTGTACGTGTATTTCGAGTAACGTGTGTAAAGTTGGACTCCATCGCCGGAACATTAATTTTTACTCTCTCTTCGTATATATATATTTTTTGTTCCAGTATATGAATAATGTAAATGTCGTGTGACTAGGGCCTCAAGTCGGGTAGACCGTTCGCCTGGTGCAAGTCTTTCGATCTGACGCCACTTCGGTGACTTGCACGTCGATGGGGATGAAATGATGATGAATAGGACAACACAACACCCAGTCCCTGAGCGGAGAAAATCTCCGACCCAGCCGGGAATTGAACCCGGGCCCTTTGGATTGACAGTCTATCGCGCTGACCACTCAGCTACCGGGGGCGGACATATGAATAATGCACCAACGTGACAAAAGGCATGGGATACCTCCCAGCACGACCGAGCGAAGTGGCGCAGTTGGTTAGCACACTGGACTCGCATTCGGGAGGACGACGGTTCAATCCCGTGAATTACTATCCCAACACGGTATGTTATTCACTGGTTCTCTTTGTGCAAGCAACCTAACGACTATGAAGAGTCAGCAACGGTACACAGAAGAGCAGGAATAAGGTCCTCTCTGGTTGAAGGAAGCAGTCTGAAGCTAACTTTTGATTACCACTGCAGAGACAAAGGCAATAAAAGGTATCCATGAAGTAATTCCACTATATGTCCACCACATTAATAAAATGAAGAGTTAACCCCAAACCTTTCCTAGTGTGAGCAGAGACTAAAAGAGCTCTCAAAGTCTAGGAAATAAGGGTAACGTTACAGTATTATAGATACAAATAATTGTATAAATAGGTGGACTACGGGATTACAACATCTTTCTTATAGTGTAAACGGAGCACTAAAGGAAATCGCTAATCTTCTTCTCAGCACCATATGCACAGACACGTCTTGGTAATCTCGTAGTCCTCATTTGACAGGGCAATCTTCCCACACAAAGACAGGCATGGTGGAATGTTTCCTCGGGGTCTGTCTTGACAATGTTGAAGCCTATCCACCTTTGACTTCAGTCAGGGGTCGTTCTTTGATAGAAGGCTTTTTCCTGCTTCGAGCAGCCGGCCGGTGTGGCCGTGCGGTTCTAGGCGCTTCAGTCTGGAACCGCGTGACCACTACGGTCGCAGGTTCGAGTCCTGCCTCGGGCATGGACGTGTGTGATGTCCTTAGGTTAGTTAGGTTTAAGTAGTTCTAAGTTCTGGGGGACTGATGACCACAGATGTTAAGTCCCATAGTGCTCAGAGCAATTTGAACCATTTTGAACCTGCTTCGAGCAACAGGTTCATGCTTCTGAAGTGGGTGTCGGTCATCAATGTTGACTTGGCTCCTTTCAGGTCTCGCTGTTCCTATCTGTGTGATGTCAGCCAGAACTTGGATCTCCTCGATTGCAATTGGTGTCAACCATCTTCTCGCCTGTCGGCAAGTTTGGAGAAGTGCAACATAAACGTGTTTAGAGTGAGAGGATTGGTACCACACAGGAGAAACGTATTTTCCTGCCGAGTAGCACAAGGCCGGAACCGACGTCCGGAAACCAAGTGGGCTTCCTCCCCAAATTGTGTCTTTCAGTCTTCTTATGACACTTTTTCGTGTTGCGGTCTTCATTCTGACACCATAACAATGTTCCTTGAATGTCAGACTCCTATGAAGAATAACAACGAGGTTAAGCCGGCCAGAGTGGCCGAGCAGTTCTAGACGCTACAGTCCGGAACCGCGCGACCGCAACGGTCGCAGGTACGAATCCTGCCTCGGGCATGGAGGTGTGTGATGTCCTTAGGTTCGTTAGGTTTAAGTAGTTCTAAATGCTAGGGGACTGCTGACCTCAGAAGTTAAGTTCCATAGTGCTCAGAGCCATTTGAACCTTTAGGGTTACAGCTATGTTAGGACTGAGTTCCCAGCCGTGAGACTTTCAGGTTGGAGTTGACGTGTTTATTGCATAGACGGAAAACGTTCACTACTGGTTTTCTTGGATTTGGCTTCACGCTGTTGGCTTCGTAATACCCCCTAAGTCCATCAAAAACACACGGAAGTTGTCTTTCTTCGGCTTCATACGTTGAGAGGCCCAAATAAATATGGTGCAAGCCTCGTGACGTGGTTGATCCGACCTTCTTGTAGGACACTTACTGCTCATGTTCCATATTTATTTATTTATTTGGTTTGTTTTGACCCTCTTGGATCACTGGTGACTTGTTCAGTACATCTGCTTTCATCCCAATACTTCTTCGTTCTCTCGTCCTCCAGGCTCTCTCTGCTTCTGTGATCTCAACTTTGATCCCGGTATAAATCTACTTACGACCTTCCACTGTATTCTTATAGCTGGACCAATAAGGACCTTTCTCGCTTATTCCAAATGTCCAATTCCCTCTGATTTCTTTCATCCATTTGTCTCGAGTTAAGCACGTTGTGTTTCATGTCTTCTTGGTCAACGTGCTGACCTTCACCCACGTGATCTGCCCGGAAAATTTCGCATTTCTTTTCTGTATCATGGTTGAAACTGGTTCAACACTCTCACACAGCTTCTGACGTCACCTTGTTTTATCGTGCCCCATATGTCTCTGAAAGTCTTTTGCTCCTCCTCCTCCAAGCCGGACGCAGAATCTTCTGGCAAGTTGGTAGTTCCCGTTGCGTACAATGCGGCGTTTATCACTGTTGATGTATGATGTCTTAGTTTGTCGTAGCCTGTCAAGTTGTTCTTTCCATAGATTGTTCTTGCAGCGCATCTTACGTTATGCAGCGTTCAAATGGTTAAAATGGCTGTAAGCACTATGGGTCTTAACATCTGAGGTCATCAGTCCCCTAGAACTTAGAACTACTTAAACCTAACTCACCTAAGGACATCACACACATCCATGCCCGAGGCAGGATTCGAACCTGCGACCGTAGCAGCCGCGTGGTTCCAGACTGTAGCGCCTAGAATCGCTCGGCCACTCCGGCCGACTCGGAAACAGTGTGAAGCAAGCCTCATGATGATGTTCTATTACTCCACAATCGAGATTTTGTCGCTTCGGCTCCACATTTTCCTGTCGCGGGCATGTGCATCAGTAATCAGTGATTTTGGAATTGCAACTCTCCCTGCAGTTCCCTGCTTATGGGGTACCGTTCATGTTGTTTTGGTGCTAATAGGGTTTGCGAGTGTGACATTCAGTTCTGCAGGGACTTTCGAAGCTGTCGTTCTCTTTAATGAGCGTGTGTCACGATCATTGCACACATTCCTCCGCGTCGTTACTTAGCGGATGATGTTTTTCTGCTTTTCCTCTGTGCGTCATAAATCTTCGTTACGGTGGCTCTTGAAACACTAAACACTTCAGTTCCGTTGGTTGAGCAAACACTCACCATACGTGCACCAGCAACTAACTGGCCGATTCATTTAACTCCGACATAATGCAATTACAACGATACAGAACACTAATCCGAACTCGACTGACAGTCGCAACGTATTCAGGACACAGGACAAGTGCCGATCGTGATCAAATGCAACAGTGCAGCCCGCGGGTTGGCCTGGCATCTGTATTTATATTCAAGCATGCGTGTTTGACAATGGTTACATGTTTTTGTCCATCTCTTGGTGGTTGTATGGGTTAAAACAAGAAATAAACATCCAGTAAACATGGCTCTAAAGAGATGCACTTTAGAGCCAATGTTAACTAGGCAAATTCTTTCTCGTTTTGGTCTACACTTCCTCCTCCCAAAATGTGGAAAGGAAAGAGCTTTTGGAAGATTGGTTGGTTAATTTGAGGCAGGGGACCAAACAGCGTGGTCATCGGTCCCACCGGGCTAGGAAAAGAAGTCGGTGATGCCCTTTTAAAGCAATGATCCCGGTTGCAGAAGAAGAGATTTGGGCCACAGTGTCGAAGACGAAGTGTTCATAGCTGTTAAGATATGCATTTTAGAAGCCATGGATAGTGGACCTTTTCGCTTCGAATGATCATTCCTGTCATATCCCGGAATATTGACCATTTCTCCTAGGACACTCGTAATGATTTCGTAATTTAACTTAATTCTTCGCTCAGGTAACTCTGTATGTTCCAGAATTTGAAGCTTGTTCTCAAAAATGTTCAAATGAGTGTGTGTGAATTCCTAAGGGAATTCCTTATACTGACTTATGCTAAGAACAACATACATACACCCATGCCCAAGGGAGGACTAGAACCTCCGGCAGGAGAGGCCGCGCAAACCGTGACATGGTGTCTCAAACCACGCGGCCCCTCCGCGCGGCGAAGCTTGTTCTCTTTGAGTTCAAATGTTCCGTGTGTTCTATCCTCCCCACCTGCACACTTCGATACATTAGGTGATGGACACCGTGTTCGAGAGAGTTGCACTTACGAAGCACTCGTGTGTCCCAATAACTCGACCGCTGGTGACTTTTGCAGTGTAGAGGTGAGTTGTAGGAGATTGGAGTAGGAGCTGGCGCTACTCAGGCTGAAGGGCGTTTAAGTGAGTCGGCAATCGGCGTGAAGCCACGGCATCGCACGGAGCCTTGGCATTCACGCGGGCCGTTGCGGAAGCGGGGCGTGTGCCGCAGCTCGTAAAGCGTTTTACTGCTCGTAACCGCGCCGTAAGCCGCCGACTCTCCGCGGGACCCGCGCTGCCTGCGGAGCCGCGGCTGACAAGTGGCGACCGTGCCAGGACTGTGCGGCCGCAGAACTTGCTTCTGGTTCTTCCACGATGCATCAACTACTGGGTTTGTTTCCATCTAATAAAAATTCTTCTCTGTTCGCTTCCACAGATTTTCTTCATGTCACCTTTGCCATCGCCCATGTCTTTGAGTGCTTATTTTTATTTATGTCCCTATCTGTTGTATGATCATACAATTTACTGCTGTAGTGGTTACTGGTTTCAGACTGACTCATCCATTCTCAAAGCACACACACATTATTAACCATAACGATTTGAGAAAAGATGAGTCAGCCTGATACTAGTAATCACTACAGCAATAAATTGTATGTTCATGCAAGTGAGATGGACAAAATAAAAATTCATCAAATTTTCCTCAATACTATACTCTCACAGGCCTACCTGCCCGGAGCAGTGTGCCTCAAATTAGCATATTCTTGTTGCCATTGTTGTTGTTGTTGTTGTTACTTTCAATCCAAAGGCTGCTCTATGCAGCTCTCAGTGTTGATCTGTCCTGTGCATGTATATTCATCTCTGCATAATTACTGCATCCTACATCAATTAGAACCTGCTTACTGAAGCTGTGACACAAATTTCTTTTTTTCGCAGTTCCATTTGGTACATCCTCGCTAGATGTCCGGTCTGAGTTTGTGACAGTAGTGTGGACTGATACTTATGCGGAGATGGACTCCACTGACATGTCTGTGGAGCCCAAGACGATTTCCGTAGTAGTGTACTATGCTTTCACATTGTTGGTTTCACTAATTCACAACTGAACCTTCACATTCCAAATCAAATAAGACCTAGAACTCAGCCACAGACTAAGCGAGTTGGTGCAGTGGTTAGCGCACTAGACTCACATTCAGGAGGACGACGGTTCAAACCCGCGTCCTGTCTTCCTTATTTAGCTTTTCCGTGATTTCCCTAAATCGCACCATGCAAGAGTTGGGATGGTTACTTTGAAAGGGCACACCCTACTTCTGTCCCCATTCTTGAAACATTCCGAGCCTGTGTTCTATCTCTAATGACATCGACGTTGATGGGACGTTAACCCCTAATCTTCCTTCCTTCTTTCGAAGATACTGTAATCACAACCACGTTTGTTCACATTCGTTGGTTTCTCGAACAGAGGACTACGCTATCACACTGCAACATAAGCCGCAAATCAGTCAGTCTGCAGAACTGGATTATTTTGTTTGACATTCGTTGGCTTCGCCAACACGCAGTCTATCTCTCACCTTATAACCTAATCTAGACCTCGGGATATGCTATAGATCAGTCCGTCGCCACAACCATGTTTGCTTGCTTTCACATTCTTTGGCGTCGCTATTTCCCAGCCAAACTATCACATTGTAACCCATCCTATGCCTCATCTGAAGATGGCCAAACCAGCCTCAAACTGTTAAATGCAATATAACTTATCATAAAGTGACAGGTCGCAGTTTTTTCTACATTTAACACCACACTGTACTACAAAACTAGCCAGGAAACAAATTTACAAAATGTCTTGTTGGTGGGCAGGTATGTGGATATCTCTGCTGAAGTTCTGCTTCTGAATGTATCTAAGACACAGAACAACCACCCAGTTACACTGCTGTAAAATTTATGCACAACTGAATATAAATGTGAATCTCAAATTATTTGGATCTGTGTAGTGAAACTGAAATTGACACAATTTATTTACTTGAAGGCTATTCCTACTGCTCCCCTAATACAGAGACAAAATAAGTAAAGTGATCTAAGGAAAGCTGTCCAATGGAGCAACAATGGCGTTCAGTATCACAACATATTTATTTCCAATGATATGGAACATAGTTCAACACGCCACATCAATTACATTTATGCATGTGTTTTGTAAAATGCAGTGTAGTATCATACAGCTGACAAAGTTGAATCCAGATAGGCAAAACTGACTCTAACCTCTGCGTGGGGTCAAACGGTGGGCCACAGTCCCCTTCATTGCTTCGCATCCACCTTTGCAGCCAGTGAGAAATCGTCCACTGCTTATAAAAGCAGAAGCCTCACCGGTCCACGACAGTCAGTTTTACCTCTGACGAAGATGACGGAGGTAGTCATCGAAAGCTCGGGATTTTATCCAAATATGACGCGGCAAGTAAACCGAGAATTTTTATGCAGCTACCACTGAATTCAGCATGACAATCACTGTCCACCCTCATTAGTAAGCATCCTTAAGCACAGAAGATTCCTAACCTAATGCTGTTATTATACGTGTCCATGTTATTAAATAAATAAAGTGGAATGAAGTCGGATTCAACGAACTTTAATGGCTTTCAAATTTTTATTGTACCTGCATGTTACCTGTAGTAAGCCACTGACCCCAGGAAGTGCCCACCCGGCTCAACAAATATGCCCCAAATCTGAACACAGTTTTAGAGATACAGAATATGGCGGTAAGAGTAATAACCAAAAATAGTAGTCGAGCTCGTTCTAAGGATCTGTTCAAAACACTGGGGATTTTAACACCCTAGGACTAAATGTACCAATCAGTTATGTACATCCATGAGCATGGAAGAGGATCTAGACTGTCCTCACATCTACCGAGAAAGACTATCTCAAAACAACATTTTCTACCTATCGCTAAATTGGTACAATAAACTGCCCCTAGCAGATTAAAGAGATTGGCCACTTTGATGTGGGTTCAGTATCTCTCTCATTACAGAGAGATGACTCACTTTTTCAGACTAGCAATGTGAAGTTGAATCAGCCGATACCGTTTGTGCCATTACATTACGTAACAAAGCACGTATAGTGTGCTTACCATGTGCATAGGCCGGGAATGAGAAATGGAGTAACACTGTAACAATAACCTTTTACATTATTAAATAATTTTTTTTAAAAAATAGTTGTGCGGTATCGTTCTCGCTTACCGCGCCCGGGTTCCCGGGTTCGACTCCCGGCGGGGTCAGGGATTTTCTCTGTCTCGTGATGACTGGGTGTTGTGTGATGTCCCTAGGTTAGTTAGGTTTAAGTAGTTCTAAGTTGTAGGGGACTGATGACCATAGATGTTAAGTCCCATAGCGCTCAGAGGCACTTAAACCATTTTTTTAAAAATAGCATTTTAGATTAGGGATAAACCGAATGATATAACACTTTTTTTGAACAGAGTGGTTTATTTTCTGGAGGATGGCCATTGTAGGTAAGGTTTTCAGTTGTTTCCCTAAATGTCTTCAGAGAAGTACCGAAACTGTTCCTACTATATGACCACCTGGGACTTGCCTTGATTGTGATATATTTTATATTGTTCCGTCAGGCACAGATATAGCAATGGACCTTTCAGCCACTAGTCAGTTTACCATGTCCTCCAATTGGCTCGCAAGAGCCAAAACGTTATCTGTTGGAAGCTCTGGAGATCAATAAAAGTCTGGTACAATGTCGTGATTTGATATTAAGTGACTAAACACTCATTACTACCGCTCTTCCAAATTTCACTTAATCCTCACACTTTTCCAATGTTTCTAACACCGTTCAAATGGTTCAAATGGCTCTGAGCACTATGGGACTTAACATCTGAGGTCATCAGTCCCCTAGAACTTAGAACTACTTAAACCTAGCTAACCTAAGGACATCAGACACATCCATGCCCGAGGCAGGATTCGAACCAGCGACCATAGCGGTCACGCGGTTCCAGACTGAAGCGCCTAGAACCGCACGGCCGGCTGTAACACCGTCTGTTCGATTCTATTCCTCCATTTGTCCGATACCATTTCTTTCCTTACGACTGTCCGTGTACTCCGCATACTCTATCGTTACAAGTGTCAGTATCACCTTCCATATGCGATAACTCTTTTAGTTATACTTCTGTATTCTTCCCACGTACAACTTATATTTAATTGCGTCAGTCTTGGAGTGTAACTTAAATTAACGAAAAAAAAAAAAGCGACGCACCACAATGGAATTATCTGGATAGGATGGAAATCGGTAGATGTGATGCTCATGTACAGATAAACAAATAATTATAGAAAAACTGGAAGAGAGAAAGAGCTTCATAGATTGAGCAAGTAATTAAGTAGCTGGTCTACCTCTGGCCCTTATGTAAGCTGTTATTCGGCTTGGCACTGACAGACACAGTTGTTGGGTGTCCACCTGACAGATAACGTGCCACATTCTCTGCAAATGGAGCTTTAGGCCGCCAAAATCGCGTCATGATTGGAGGGACTGCCTATAATGCTCCGAACGTTCTCAGTTGGGGAGAGATCCGGCGACCTTGTTGGTCAAGGTAGGATTTTCACAACCACGAAGACAAGTAATAGAAATTTTCGTCGTGTGCGGCCGCGCATTACCCTGCTGAAATGTATAACCAGGATGCCTTGCCAACAAGGACTAGAAAACGGGGCGTGGAATATCGTCGACGTACCTCTGTACTGTAAGGATGCCTCCTATGAAGAGAAAAGGAACCACAGACCATCGCCACTGGCTGTTGGGCCGTATAGGGGGTGACATGTCTATATCCCGTCACTGTCTGGGCGTTCTCCAGACACGTCTTAGGCGTAGAATCTCACTGACTGTTTGTCTTCAGGGACGAGTCCCGCTTCGAACTGAGCCTCCGATCACCAGCGAACAAGTGCCTAGAGGTGGCCCACACAGCCGGCCGTAGTCTCCGAGCGGTTCTAGGCGCTACAGTCTGGAACCGCTTGACCGCTACGGCCGCAGGTTCGAATCCTGCCTCGGGCATGGATGTGTGTGATGTCCTTAGGTTAGTTAGGTTTAAGTAGTTTGTGAGCGTGTGGGTGCTGTTCTGTCATTATTGCGCAACGGATTAATCTGAGATGTACCCTTTACCCTGTGGCCCCTGCAAGATGCAATTACCACCCCCACACTACTGCAGAAGTCAGACAGATGCCCCTAACGTTCTAAAGAGAAATCCCTGAAAAACTTTCAGCAATAAATATCTTCTGGAGTCGTCCGCTGTAAGGAAATGACACAAAAATTCACAAAATTTCTTACGTAACTAGTGGGATACTTGCGTACTGGAGTAGCGCTAGTTAGTGTAAGAAAAACGTGAAACCAACGAAAATTATTATTTATTTTGCTAAAATTATGAGAAATCAGTATGGTACTTTTAGTTATGAACTGAACAAGTTATTTCCGGGTTCTTTTCGGAATGTTAAGTTACCTCTTAAAGATACGATTCGCAAATGAAATTTCTATGCAAAGTTTAAGATTGTTATTGACTTGGCAGAATGGTTGAGAGGCGCGCCTACTAAACTTGAATAATTATCCGTTAGAATGTTGCTAGGTACAGTCGAGGCTGTCGTGTGTGAAATGCAGTGAAGTGTACTGTTGTGGAGGAAATATCGGGCTCGCAAGAGCTGTAGTGCACAATACCGTAAGCTGCGGTAACTGCTGTCTGCGCCGCTCGCTGCTGACAAATAAGATAACTCTCGTTCTATCTGGATTGACCTTTGCCAATCAAACTCTCCCTACGCCTTGATGAAGTTAAGGACTCCTATTCGCTCCTAGTCTAACTATTGGCGTGGTCCACTGGTCAATTAACGAGTCCACCGCGATGCCACTCAAAAATTCGATCACAGGCGTTTAACTATAACTCTGTCCGTTCACACCGCACAATAAGTATGGCGGCCAACACAGTGAACAACGCTTATTCACAAGGACTCAATACAGAGTCAGACTCCGATTCGCTCTCGACAGAGGAGCTCTCCCAGTGAAGTACTGAGGAGAGACTTGTTCCTCGCTCTTTGAGTACACGTATGAGCGCACACGTTCTCGTTACGTGTTCTCGCTCCAAGAGCGACAGCGGAATGGCCCCTCTCTACACCAGACGTGAAGGGGTATATCTTTCGGTCTCTTCCATTACTCCTTCAGCTCAAGGCGTCAGGAATATCGTCTGCCAATCAGAACTGCTCTTCTAAAACGGGAGAATGACGTTGTGTTTAAGGCAACCAAACCGGAAATCTGTAGCTTCGGCGTTTGCTGTCTCCCTGTGAAGACCTCTGAAACTGCGTGCTATGTTTGTAAAGAATGCGTAGGCTGGGCGCTCCCACACAATGTAGCGGAATTTGCTTTTAAGCCGAACACAGGGTCGTTCTCCCCTTTCACTCGGGCAAACGCTGTCCGCTCCACGGGCGGTCGCCATCCGACGTAGATAGGCTGAATCGTCCTCTGAAGGGATCGGCTTCTCAGCGTGCGGTCCGCCTCTCCTGAACTAAAATCTCTTGTGACTGTCGTGTCTTGAATGTGTGTGTGTGTGTGTGTGTGTGTGTGTGTGTGTGTGTGTGTGTGTGTACACCAGCCTCGAGTATCTCAACCCCGGTGCGCACTTGTTATTTGTGTATCGTTTACATGAACTGACTTTATCTTATCGAGTTTGGGTTTGAATGAAGCGTCTTGATGTGCAGAATATGATTGTGAGGGTGGAATATCTAAGCAATGAAGGCCAGGAGACCACAATGTCTTACAAGTTCTAAGTTCTAGGGGAATGATGACCTCAGAAGTTAAGTCCCATACTCCTCAGAGCCATTTGAACCATTTGTCTTACACAGTGGTGGGATACCAACTTTACCATCGCCTGCCATTCAGCTTGACAACCAGGAGTGATGGTTTTGGAACCATTTCACTTCACAGTAGCACCCCTTTGGTTGTCAACCGCAGCACTCTTGCAGCGCAATGGTATGTCGACGACATTTCTTCGATTTCTTCACCCTGTTTTGTTGTTGCCCTTCACAGCAGGCCATTTGGGACATACATTTCAGCAAGATAATGCACGCCCTCACACGAAGTGTTTCTACTGCTCGTCTTCGTGTTTGCTTAACCACACCTTGGCCAACTAGGTCTCCAAATTTCCCCCAAGCTGAGAACGTTTGGAGCATTATGTGCAGGACCATCCAACTAATTCTCGATTTTGGCGATCTAGCCCACCATTAGAATATAACTTGGCACAATATCCCTCAGAAAGACATCCAACAACTCTATCTACAATGCCAAACCGAATAACTGCTTGCATAAAGTCCAGAGGCGGACCAACGCGTTATTGTCTTGCTCAGTTTGTGAAGCTCTTCTCTCATCCAGTTTTTCTGAAATTTTAATCGTCTCTTTGACTGTACATGTACTTGCCATCTACAGATTTCGGTCCCATTCGGATAATGCCTTTGTGGTGCGTCGTTACAATGTTGTTGTTGTAGAGAGTAAATTGTTTTATACACACTTTTTTTCGAGTTTAGTGTTATTTTTTCTGGATTGTGCACATTATATTTCTCTATTGTTCAACATTACCGCTGGAATGTCACAGACGGCATTTATTCTTCGTAAGCACGTCTTGATGTGTAATGTCTTTTTAATGTTGTTTACGAGTATTGTACTTTCTTTGACGTTGATAGTCTGTTCAAGTCTGATGGTGGCCCGATAAGGGGAACACCGGTAAACAAAACAAATTAATATTGTATAAAAATACACAATATTGTCCTTTTCATTTATAGTTTAATGTTTTACAGGGGGCGTTTGAAAAGTGCGTGCAAAGTCTCAGAAATGGCACCACCGGCTCGTATCCATGTGATGTTTAGTTAGTTGTTTCTTTGGAAAGAACGCACACGAAGTTTCAGCCATATTGGTCTATTTCTTTGTGTTTGGCATTCGTGTGAATCATGGAAGTCGAGTGATTGTCAAACAATGGACGAAAAATAATTTCGTGTGGTGATTAAAGATTACTTTCTGAAAGGCAAAACACCTCAGGAAACTAAAGAGAAACTTGATAAACATTGCGGTGACTCTGCACATTCGATTGGAACAGTTTATAAGTGGTTTAAAAATTTTCAGAGTGGCCATATGGGCACAAGTGATGCTGAACGTTCTGGACGCCGTGTGGAGGTTACGACTCTAGAAATCATTGATAAAATCTGTGTTATGGTGATGGATGACGGAAGAGTTAAGGTGCGTGAGATTGATAGTGCTGTGGGCATCTCGGATGAACGGGTACATAATATTTTGCATAAACATTTGGACATGAGAAAGCTATCCGCAAGATGGGTTCCGCGACTGCTCACGCTTGATCAAAAACGGAATCGTGTGAAGCGTTGCAAGGATGGTTTGCAGCTGCTCAGGAAGAATCCGCAGGACTTTAAGCGTCGTTTCGTCACTGTGGATGAAACATGGATACATTACTGTACTCCTGAGACCAAACAACAATCTGAACAATGGCTTACCACGGGAGAATCTGCACCAAAAAAGGCGTAGACCATTCCTTCGGCCGGAAAGATTATGGCGACTGTCTTTTGGGATCCGAAATGGATAATCCTCATCGACTATCTGGAAAAGGGTAAAACTATTACAGGTGCATATTATTCATATTTATTGGACCGTTTGAAAACCGAGCGGCAAGAAAAACGCCGGCGATTGGACCGCAAAAAATTCCTTTTCCATCACGACAATGCACCAGCACACACGTTAGCAGTTGTGGTCGCAAAATTAATGTAAATACGATTCTAACTCGTTTCACATCCCCCCTAATCTCCAGACTTGGCTCCCTAGGACTACTATTTGTTCCCCAATGTGAAGAAATGGCTGGTGGGATAAAGATTTTATTCAAACGAGGAAGTGATTGCAGCAAACAGTAGCTATTTTGCAGACTTGGACAATTCCTATTATTCGAAAGGGATCAACAGATTAGAACAGCGTTGGACCAAGTATATACGTCTGAAAGGAGACTATGCCGAAAAATAAAAAAGTTTTACCCCAAAAACGTAAGTGGTTTTTATTTTTGCACGGGCTTTTCAAACGCCCCACGTACCTTATTATGATTGAAACGCTCTAAAATGATACAAAATAAATGTATATTTTGTCATCAGTTCAAAGTGGTTCGTATTTATGACCTTCAGCAGATAAATTATCACGTGGAATTCAAATCCTCGTCCTAACTTCCCGATCTTCAACGGTGAATGCGGGGTTAGTTTATGAAGCAAGGTTCCGCGTTCTTGTCGAACTGTGCGAAGCTTCCGCCCCTAATGACCCTGACGTCGACGTGGCCCTTCGCTCCTTCCTTCCCGTCCGCACACTGTTCTGCTATAGGCTCCTAAGCGCCGAGCCAAGTGAGCAGTTTACCCGTCATTACGGCGACAGCTCCCCCAGGCAGCAGCGGCGTGTTTATTCACACACGTCGCCTTTAGTGGCTCGTAAACCGTTTTACGACGGCCGCAACAGCCGAGATAACCCGGCTGTTGACGGAGGTTTGTCACCCACGGCGGCTGCGGAAGCTCTTGGCATTTAAGGCGGCGCGAGACCGATGCTGACAAATTGCATCTACCCCGTTCTTACTTCATCTGTTTCCGCGACTCCTCATTAAACTATAGTCTGATTTGAAACTGTTTATTAAATGGTGAGGCATATAGTATACAGGGTGGTCCATTGATCGTGACCGGGGCAAATATCTCACGAAATAAGGGTCAAACGAAAAAACTACAAAGAACGAAACTTGTCTAGCTTAAAGGGGGAAACCAGATGGCGCTATGGTTGACGCAGTAGATGGCGCTGCCATAGGTTAAACGGATATCAACTGCGTTTTTATAAACAGGAACCCCCATTTTACTACATATTCGTGTAAAACGGAAATAAATATGAATGTTTTAGTTGGCCCACTTTTTTCGCTTTGCGATGGATGGCGCTGTAAGAGTCACAAACATATGGCTCACAATTGTAGACGAACAGTTGGTAACAGGTAGGTTTTTTAAATTAAAATACAGAACGTAGGTACGTTTGATCATTTTATTTCGGTTGTTCCAATGTGATACATATACCTTAGCGAACTTATCATTTCTGAGAACGCATGCTGTTACGGCGTGATTACCTGTGAATTCCACATTAATGCCATAAATGCTGAAAAATGATGCCCGTCAACCTCAGTGCGTTTGGCAATACGTGTAACGACATTCCTCTCAACAGCGAGTAGTTCGCCTTCCGTAATGTTCGCACATGCATTGACAACGAGCTGACGCATGTTGTCAGGCGTTGTCGGTGGAGCACGATGGCAAATAGCCTTCAACTTTCCCCACAGAAAGAAGTCCGGGGACGACAGATCCGGTGAACGTGCGGGGCATGGTATGGTGCTTCGACGACCAATCCACCTGTCATGAAATACGCTATTCAATACCGCTTCCACCGCAAGCGAGCTATGTGCCGGACATCCATCATGCTGCAAGTACATCGCCATTCTTTCATCCCGTGAAACATCTTGCAGTAGGAAATCAGCATACATTGCACCATTTAGATTGCCATCGATAAAATGGGGGGCAGTTACCCTTCCTCCCATAATGCCGCACCATACATTAACCCGCCAAGGTCGGTGATGTTCCTCTTGTCACCGCCATCGTGGATTTTCCGTTGCCCAGTAGTGCATATTATGCCGGTTTACGTTACCGCTGTTGGTGAATGACGCTTCGTCGCGAAATAGAACGCGTGCAAAAAATCTGTCATCGTCCCGTAATTTCTCTTGTGCCCAGTGGCAGAACTGTACACGACGTCCAAAGTCGTCGCCATGCAATTCCTGGTGCATAGAAATATAGTATGGGTGCAATCGATGTTGATGTAGCATTTTCAATATCGATGTTTTCGAGATTCCCGATTCTCGCGCAGTTTGTCTGCTAATGATGTGCGGATTAGCCGCGACAGCAGATAAAACACCTACTTGGGCGTCGTCATTTGTTGCAGG
Organism: Schistocerca piceifrons; assembly: GCF_021461385.2. Lineage (NCBI taxonomy): Eukaryota > Metazoa > Arthropoda > Insecta > Orthoptera > Acrididae > Schistocerca > Schistocerca piceifrons. The sequence goes on along the minus strand of NC_060147.1, from coordinate 69,905,677 downwards.
TTGTGATTGACGTTTCACATGTGTATGAACACTTCCTGTTTCCTCAAATAACGTAACTATGCGGCGAACAGTCCGGAAACTTAGATGATGTCATACAGGATACCGAGCAGCATACATACATCAACACGATATCCACCTTTTCCGCAATTGGCAAACGGTCCATTTTAACAAGGGTAATGTATCACGAAGCAAATACCGTCCGCACTGGCGGAATGTTACGTGATACCACGTACTTATACGTTTGTGACTATTACAGCGCCATCTATCACAAAGCGAAAAAAGTGGTCCACCTAAAACAGTCATATTTCTTTACGTACTACACGAATATGTACTAAAAAATGTGGGTTCCTTTTCAAAAAACGCAGTTGATATCCGTTTAACCTATGGCAGCGCAATCTAGCGGGCCAACCATAGCGCCATCTGGTTTCCCCCTTCAAGGTAGACGAGTTTCGTTCTTTGTAGTTTTTTCGTTTGATGCTTATTTCGTGAGATATTTGGCCCGGTCACTATCAATGGACTACCCTGTATAACTGAAAGGTATTGTCAAACTTTCAAGATACTTTCTATGAGGTCGGATGTTCTAGATCCATACATTCCTAAATATTTGCGCAACGGAATAATCGATTGCATATACTCGTACTTGCAGTGTTCCATTATTTGCTGAACTTGACAGTACAAAACATGTTGATTCTAACGTGGTATAGAAGCTTACTCCAAGATATGCCGATTCCAGACCTTCTGAAGCAAATTAATCCTCTGGTAACAGACAATAAGGAACACAAAAATCTCGAGAAGAGCATAAGAGTTTATGAAGGGACACGTCAACATTAAATATAAATAATAACAGTCGATTACGTGGCGAAGACCGCCGCTCAAAACAGCATATTTAAGAAACACTTTGTTACCGCCATCACACATCTACACTACATTGTATACACTGGAGCGCCACATAAACTTGTATAGGCTTACGTATTCAAATACAGACATATATAAACAGCCAGAATACGGCGCTGTTGTCGACAACGCCTATGTAAGACAACAGGAGTCTGCCGCAGTTATTAGATCGGTTACTGCTGCTACAATGACAGGTTATCAAGCAGTCCGGTAAAACATCAAATCTCCGACACTGCTGCGGCTGGAAAAAGGTCGTGTAAGAACGGAACCAACGATGACTCAAGAGAATCGCTCAACGTGACCGAAGTGCAACACTTCCGCAAATTGCTGCAGATTTCAGAGGTGGGCCATCAACAAGTGTCAGCGTGCGAATCATTCAACGAAACATCATCGATACTGGCATTCGGAGTCGAAGGCCCAGTCGTGTACCTTTGGTGACTGCACGACGCCGGCCGTGGTGGCCGAGCGGTTCTAGGCGCTACAGTCTGGAACAGCGCGACCGCTACGGTCGCAGGTTCGAATCCTGCCTCGGGCATGGATGTGTGCGATGACCTTAGGTTAGGTTTAAGTGATTGTAAGTTCTAGGGGACTGATGACCTCAGAAGTTAAGTCCCATAGTGCTCAGAGCCATTTGAACCATTTTTCTTTTGACTGCACGACAAAAAAGCTGTACGCCATGCCTGGGCCCGTCAACACCGACGTTGGTCTGTTGATGACTGGAAACATGTTGCCTAGTCAGACGAGTCTCATTTCAAATTGTACCGATCCGATGGACACGTAGGGGTATGGAGACAAGCTCAGGAATCCATGGACCCCGCATGTCAGCAGAGGACTGTTCAAGCTGGTGGAGGCTCTGTAATGGTGTGGGGCGTGTGCTGTTGAAGTGATATGGGATCCTTGATATACACACATACGACTCTGACAGGTGATACATACGTAAGAATCCTGTCTGATTACCTGCGTCCATTCATGTCTATTGTGCATTCCGACGGACTTGGCAAATCCAGCAGGACAATGCGACACCCCACACGTCCAGAATTGCTCCAGGAAAACCCTTCTGTGAACACTTCCGCTGGCTATAGAACCCCCCGGACATGAACATATATGCCTCCAAGCACTGTGGGACTTAACATCTGAGGTCATCAGTCCCCTAAACTTAGAACTACTTAAATCTAACACACATCCATGACCGAGGCAGGATTCGAACCTGCGACCGTAGCAGCAGCGTGGTTCCGGATTGAAGCGCCTAGAATCGCTCGTCCACAGCAGCCGGCAAGCATGAACATTACTGAGCGTATCTGGTATATCCTGCAACTTGCTGTTCAGAAGAGATCTCTATCTCCTCGTACTCGTACTGATTTATGGAAAGCCGTGCAGGATACACGGTGGCCCACGAGCACTACTTCAGAGATTAGTCGAGTCCATGCCACAACGTGTTGTGGCAATTCTGCGTGCTCGCGAGGCCCTACACGACATTAGACAGGTGCACCGGTTTCTTTGGCTCTTTCGTGTAGAAGAACAATGCGCCAAACCGTTTCACGCCCGACAGGCTAATAAACAGTTTATAAGTTCTATAAATCGTTGTTAATTCCCAGCCATCTTCACCGTAGTCGCGTTCGAAGTCATCATTTGGCGGATGTGACAGAGCAAGTATAGAAGATATCAAACACGTTTTCTTTCTTAAAAAAAAAATGCCAACTGTAAGTTGACCAACAAAAGATTTCATACGTTTAATCAGATCTCTGCTTCATAATTATTAATTTTAAAACTGATTGTGGAATTTTTGGATAAATTTAATTTTTCTCTGTAATATCCTAGGAAAAAAAAAAAAAGAATGAAGACCTAAACTTCATTAAATACGCAGTTGAGATGAGGCAGTTCTGAGAGATGTTAGATAGCAAATGATTTATTGAGTAAGTTAATAACGCTTCAGGTTTGCAACCAGTGGAAAAAAAACCCGGAGCAACCTGGCAAGCTTGATTTGCTTCATGTATACCTTCAGGAAGTAATATTTATTTGAAGCCTTTTTGCTTCATGTAAAAATATGAAATATTAGGGAGGCAACATAGTATCATCAAATACTGTTCCAAACAAATGTTTTGGCTTGATATATTCATCTAGTTATATTTAGATAAAATGGTTAATAAAACAGCTTTCGTCCTTTCTAGGCAGTAGAAAAAGCTTAAAAAACACACAGAGAACGAAACACACGACAAAGAACGCAAAATTATGTGTGAGAGGTTTGCTAACTATTAAAAACAGTAATAACTACTTGTCTTTCTCTGTAATCTCACAGACGACAAATTCATATTTACTACGAATCGAAAAACAATGACGAATACAGTACAAAAATGTATATGCGCCACCTCGCAGAATTTACAAAATAAAGAAGGTAATCGTTTACTGAAGCATGCTTCCTTCTCTTTCGCATGTGACATCATCTCATCCCAAACGTTCCAGTAAGACCGATCGGAGGAAAAGAACTATGCCCACAGTTTCGCCATTCCTCCCAGAATCTCGACCTTTGTTTAAAAGCCACTACACATACCAGGTGGTCGGGGAGGGACACAGACATCACGTATTAACTGGCAGAAGGTTAGTCCTTGTCAAGATGCGTCTCAATACCCAGCTGAACGTCAAGAGAAAGAAGTAAAACAGCTACACGCACATTTAGAAACTAGTAAATAATAACCAACATGCATGTGCCTGTCGTCGACACCTCACAGTTCCTTATCCGTAAGAAAGAAAATCTTATAAATGTAAGTCATTGAAACGTTTCACTTTCATTTTTAATCTCATTTCCAGCAATTCTTTATAGTTCATTAAACACGGAGATCATATACCTACAATGTGTCTCAGCATACAACATAAATCTCTTTCTTATATAAAACTTAAACAAGAGGAGGAAACAAAAGCCATAATGACAGCTGCCGGTTGGAGCAGCATAACTTACCACAACAGCGACGGCACAGCAACCGTGGTACTCACCTGGAAACAAGGGAAAAAATATATTCATTCAACTGAGGTGTTTGTCACTAAGGTGTAGGTAGTTCTTAGATTAGTATTTTAGTGTCATTGTTTCAAAGATTTTCGTCAGAGTTAATAAACTTAAATTCGTCTATGATACTGGCCTATCTTGCGTAAATAATATCACGTTTTTTGAGAATGCAAGTTTTCTTTGAGAATCCCTTTGATGAAATCTTCTCGTTATATCAGCGGAGTCGTGTTGTCGTAACGTTTCGACGAGCTTTCTATTCGCCTCTTCAGGCCAACACTTAGCCTGAAGATGGCGGTGAGGAAACTCATCGAAGCGTTGTGACATAACGATTACGTGACTAGCCGGCCGGAGTGACCGACCGGTTCTAGGCACTACAGTCTGGAACCGCGCGACCGCTACGGTCGCAGGTTCGAATCCTGCCTCGCGCATGGATGTGTGTGATGTCCTTAGGTTAGTTAGGTTTAAGTAGTTCTAAGTTCTATGGGACTGATGTCCTCAGCAGTTAAGTCCCATAGTGCTCAGAGCCTTTTGAACCATTTGATTACACGACTCGGTCGATAACCGGAGGTGGCCCCGTCAACAGGCTTTTCTGTTGCAGTCACGTTTTAATATCAACTAGTAGACTCCGGATTCTTTAAAGAATTGAAGTTGTCACACACAAAAATTTTTGGGGAATTATTAAACTTCCCTTATTACTGTCGGTTTGTAAGCAGCTTGTTTGTATGTTGGCGCCGCTATAGACTGTTAATATCGCTGACAGCGATCTGCGACCTCGGCAAGAGATTCTGTGGTTGGACGGACTAGCAGTTAGCGAGTGGGTAGGGAAGTGAATGGACATGATATTCTTAGTGGAGACTGTGTTAGCAGGGCATGCACTACAAAGTGAGATGCAAGGGAACATAAAATGTTGATGGATGTTGTTGGTAACGTTTGGGTTGTGGAATTCTTGACAACTATACAATTTTTAGAACTGGATGTAACATGAATACGGTAAGGTTTTCTAAATACATTGTTCGCTCTTCAACAAAATCTTCCTTTTGCTAACCATATGCCTCCTAGGAGTTAGGATGTATAGTAGCTTGAACCTTTTTACTTAGCTGGCTGTTGTTGCTGCTTGCTGTAATTGCTGTAGTTCATGTTATGAAGATATTAGTGACGTGTGTCAATTCGTAGGAACATTGCAGATACCATGAGCATCAACCGACACATGTTTGTTCTGTGGGATTTCAAGAGTTCAGTAATACATAACTTCCATTAGTTTGTCTTCCTTTTCCTGGGATTTCTTTTTTGTTCACTAATTTCACCCGCCCTTAGTTCTAGCTTCTGATTATCTCTTAGATTTAGACGCCACGAAGTCCAAAACCGTGTAAATGTCTGTATCCAATGGACAGATTCCAACTTTGGATAAGCAACTTGTATCATTCTGTGCGGTTGCAGCCCTGCCATATGACTCTCGTAACAACTGAGCAATCATTTGTCTCACTAATATTGATACACCACTGCCCATTAAAATTGCTACACCAAGAAGAAAAGCAGATGATAAGTTTGGGTGCATATATCCTAAGAAATCAATACCCAGGACAACCACCTCTGGCCGTAATAACGGCCTTGATACGCCTGGGCATTGAGTCAAACAGAGCTTGGATGGCGTGTACAGGTACAGCTGCCCATGCTGCATCAACACGATACCACAGTTCATCAAGAGTAGTGACTGGCGTATTGTGACGAGCCATTTGCTCGGCCACCATTGACCAGACGTTTTTAACTGGTGAGAGATCTGGAGAATGTGCTGGCCACGGCAGCAGTCGAAAATTTTTTGTATCCAGAAAGGCCCGTAGAGGACCTGAAACATGCGGTCGTACATTATCCTGCTGAAATATAGGGTTTCGTAGGAATCGAATGAAGGGTAGAGTCACGGGTCGTAACACATCTGAAATGTAACGTCCACTGTTCAAAGTGTCGTCATTGCGAACAAGAGGTGACCGAGACGTGTAACCAATGGCAACACATACCATCACGCGAGGGATACGCCAGTATGGCGGTGACGAATTTACGCTTCCAATGTGCGTTCACCGCGATGTCGCCAAACGCTGATGCGACCATCACGATGCTGTAAACAGAACCTGGATTCATCCGAAGAAATGACGTTTTGCCATTCGTGCCCCCCAGGTTCGTCGTTAAGTACACCATCGCAAGCGCTCGTGTCTGTGATGCAGCGTCAAGGGTAACCGCAGCCATGGTCTCCGAGCTGGTAGTCCATGCTGCTGCAAACGTCGTCGAACTGTTCGTGTACATGGTTGTTGTCTTGCAAACGTCCCCATCTGTTGACTCACGGATCGAGACGTGGCTGCACGATCCGCTACAGCCATGCGGATAAGATGTCTGTCATCTCGACTGCTGGTGATACGAGGCCGTTGGGATGTAGCACGGCGTTCCGTATTACCCTCCTGAACCCACCGATTCCATATTCTTCTAACAGCCATTGGATCTCGACCAACGCGAGCAGCAACGTCACGATACGATAAACCGCAATCGCGATAGGCTACAATCCGACCTTTATCAAAGTCGGAAACGTGATGGTACGCATTTCTCCTCCTTACACGAGGCATCACAACAACGTTTCACCAGGCAACGCCGGTCAACTGATGTTTGTGTATGAAAAATCGTTTGGAAACTTTCCTCGTGTCAGCACGTTGTAGGTGTCGCCACCGGCCCCAACCTAGTGTGAATGCTCCGAAAAGCTAATCATTTCCATATCACAGCATCTTCTTCCTGTCGGTTAAATTTCGCGTCTGTAGCACGTCATCATCGTGGTGTTGCAATGTTAATGGCCAGTAGTGTTTCTGAATTTATGCGAAGCCATTTGTAACGTACGAGAGATGCGGACGCAGGCAAAGCCCGATTTCAGCATTGTCTCTAGATAGGGTTGTAGGAAGTGACACATGTAGCAGTACAATTGTTACACCAATTATTATATCAAATCAATTGTTAAACCATGTACAGAGAACTTCGTTTTAAAATGAGCCGATATAATATGTAACAAGATTGGGAGAACATTTTATAAGACGGCGCCACACTTTTTGAACTTTCTTCCTACTACACGACGCCTAGAATGCCATAAATAATTCTACTCTATATTATCACTGTGCATTTGCTGCATAGATTATAGATAGACTATACATATCTGTTAGAGTGCAGATACATGTCTTCACAAAAAAAAAATATTTGCGTTCACAGAGCTCAAAATAAACTTTGTAACGTTGCTGCATTGATTTGCTATGAAAGCGGTGCTGATAGACAATAAAAGCGGGTTAAAAGCTGTCAGCTGTCTGGGGAAGTTAACCTTGCATTACTGAGCAACTGTTTCACCAGGTATCCAGTCTACCTTACCAAATTCCCAAACAGACTAACATTAATTATAATCTTTTAATAGTCATACGACAACCGGTGATATATATATAAAAGAGAATTTAAATAAAAAGAAATAAATCAGTTTATATTTGGAAATTTATTTTAACATTGATCATTGAAATATCAGCATATTAAACTTGATTCATAACTAAACTGGTGCCTTAGTTAGGATTGTGAAAATGTGAGATTGTAATCTTACGGAACACATCAAATATGGAGCCAAGATTGGGAGACTGCATACAACACTGCATTCATAAAATAATAACACACGAAGAACGTTGAAACATATGCAAGAGGAAATTAACCACAACCAACCGATTCAATTTTCACCCAAAGAAGTTACGTTCGTAGCACAATCCTGTCCGTCATGTAATTACCACACACTGGTATACTAAATTCATACTAACTCTCTGTGAAATCTTCCCGTAAAGAATAGCTGAAGGCTACTTTGATGATTACACCACATGCTTCACGTGGTCAACCTGGTTCACACAAAGAATGTAACTCCACAATAATTCTGATAATTAAAATAAATTAGATCGAAAAGCAATTTACAAAAGAAAAACCTTAAACTGGTTACTAACGTCTTACTATTAACCTGATGGGTCAAACAATTGTATAAGCACGTGGTACTGGTCTCACAAAGTACACCCAACGTGGGTTGAACATAAAGAAAAGTTGCTATATTGAAAAATATTGTCAAGACGAGACGTTATAATCTCACGCACATTCGCATTGAAGATTGATGATGCTAGTTAGACTTACTGATCATCAACACGTGGTTCCACTTTACTCACAAAGTAGTGACAAAGCAACTACTGGAAGATATTCTGAACTTCACACTCGAATTACACTGTGTTGTAATTTAAGATAACATTAGATATTTTAGAGCTAAACCTGAAATAAAGGTGATTAAATTTTCAGTTAGGCTGAACTTAAGAAATCCATTGTCCTACGGACTTAGCAGACACGCGCGTAGCCGGAGATCTTACCACTTCAGACGCTCGCCGCGGACAGACTGCCGTGGTCCCTTCCTGAGGGTGGCTCACAAATACAAACGGAAGTGGCCAGAGGGGCAGCTTCCTATACCAACATGACAAGGGATGGACAGGACCATACTAAGAATAGAAACCTCTCTGCTTTTAGAAAGTGTAGCTACCTGTTCCGACATTGGTCCTACTGTTCTCTAGCAGACAGGCTTGTCTGCTACCCTCAAGCATGCAACTAGAAATACATTTGCTCATTCATCCTCTCACACAGAAGGGAAGGGGGATGACAGTATCTTATCACATACAGCATATAAAAGAAAGCGGATGTAGGTTCCGTATGAGACTGTGTGACATGAATTACATATAAACTGTGTTTTAAAGTGTAGTAGTGTGACAGATCGTTCTTGTTTATGTGTAAAAGTAACACGTTTCACTGCTCAGTCTCCTCCCAGATAGTCAGAAACACCATGGTAAATTTATAAGAGGAATTTATGCCGTAAATGACAACAGATTTAAGAAATTAACATGAAAGGAATCCAACAGAGACCTTTCAACTTCAAACACTCCATGACAGAACTGTCAATCAAAACTGACTCTGAGCACTATGGGACTTAACATCTTAGGTCATCAGTCCCCTAGAAGTTAGAACTACTTAAACCTAACTAACCTAAGGACATCACACTCATCCAATCCCGAGGCAGGATTCGAACCTGCGACCGTAGCAGTCGCAAGGTTCCAGGCTGAAACGCCTAGAACCGCTCGGCCACTGCAGCCGGCAAACTCAATCGTCTGCCGAACTGATAATGTACAGTGACTAGGTACAATCTAACACGCCTTCTGTCCAATACGCGGCACTAGCATGCAGAGAGTATGCTGGGATTTGTTAGTAGTCCAACTTTAAGGGCGATATGATTTATAGAAATTTCCACTACTCTTGGAAATGTGCGGTGAGCGAGTCAAATTACATACTGCTATGCAGACTGAATAGGACACTTTTACTGCCGACCCGAATTGTTGCTATGTATGTAAATCCAATGTAAATAATGGCTACTAGTCTCGCTTCGACCCTGGACAAAGGGTTAAACTTCTCACAACTACGAACTGCATAATTAAAAGCGCTGTAGCCTTCTAAAGACTTGCAGGAAATTTTGATGAGAACTGGATCCACAGGACTTGGTGAAATTTTTGAATTAAGTCATTCCGCTTTAGGCCGTTGAAATATTATTTATTGCGTATGGATTATCCACACATGTTCACTGTCAAGTATTCTGAAAGCAGTCAGTTACGAAATAAAAAACTTGATTACAAAATTGACAAACCTTGAAAAATAAAAATTTCAAAGTTACTTATAAGGGGTGTATGTAACACACACAATAACATAAAGCTGTTCCCAATAGCGTAAAAGTGGTCTGAATTTATCCGATTTTCTATTCACCATGTGAACGCATGTTATAAAGCTGGTGAAGTAACAGTACATAAAGACTTCGTTGGCTACGTTTCCATTTAACACACATTTCTGCCACTTTCCTACTTCCTCAGCATATATTTTACAAACATATCGGCTCCACATACTAGCGTCTTTGCACTCTGTGGTCCATCCTCTTTGTAAGTCTGCATCTTTGCCGCTATTGTGATCCATGTACCACACCTCCTCTACGCAATTTTTTTTTACCATATCTGCTTTAATGTCACCGCTTTATAACTCGGATAGACTTACTTACGCATTTGTCGTTACAGTGCTGGGGATTATGTTCCAGCATGTCACAGCTTTATATTATTGAGTGGGTTACAGCATCCCACGTAAGTAGCTTTGAAATTTTCAGTTTTCACTATTTTTCAATTTCGTAATTACGTTTAGTTCATTTGGTGACCTACGGTTTGCGTAGTGCTTGGCAACGACTGTGTGTCGATATTGCAATGGCAGAAAATACGAATATTTTAACAGCCTAAAGCGGAATGACTTATTGAAAAACTTCCAGAAAAGATTTTTCCATCTCACCACTCGACTGGAACATTTTCACTACTGACAAGTCTATAGTGTGTCTGACTGTTATAGGACACACGAAACCGACGAATAGAGGACAATGAAACGAGCAAGTAATCCTAATAAACATGTCTGGAAACCAGTGGTTCCCTGATGTGCTGACATTTCCTGTACGGTCGTCTTGGTGGTCGTGTGTGTCTTCATTTCCTGCAACACGAATTAACCGACTGTTCGTATCGTGTTCCTTATGGCGAAAGGATACGTATGTGATACATGCATGACGGTGCACCAGCGCACTTCCATGCTCCTGTATGAGGATCCATAGCACTAATCGTCGACAAGGATTTTTTTTTATTGTTGTCAACACATTCGGAATACACCTGGGATTTATGCAAGTGTCCGGGTATCGCCGGGGACACGTGCTGAAGACTGCCTTTGCATGAAAGGTGGCCATGTGCAGTGGTTGTTGTGAATTGTTTGTCCTTTGATGCATGCCTGAATTTTGAATCCTCGGGAACTCTGTTGTAAGATGTCTACGTAGTCGTAGTACATCGTATCGGGTAACTATTGGTTTCCGGTCCTATGTTCACCAGTATTGTTTGCTTGTCCCATTGTCCTGTTGTAACTGCTTCTCTTAAGATATATTGGAAATGTTCGTTGAAGAAATTCGTGCGCCGACCAATTAGTGGTAATATTGTCTCATGAGGAACATTACATAAAAAAAATCTGTCCTGCTGCACTGTATTCACGCCGAGTGCGTATCAGTGATACCGATCAGTTCAAATGATTATATGCTCCCCGGCGCGTACGAGCACAACTACCCGTAGTTGCACACCAATGGCTGTCCTTGTACTAATTATGGCTGAAGTCCATGTACGGCAATAGTTTCTCCCCTAAAGTTTTCAGTTTACCTAGGCCTAATAGTTCGAATCAGTACAATAACTGTTTAACGCGGCAAAGATTGTTGATCCATTCTGCGCTCTGTTATTAATCTATGTCGTCACAGAAATAAATATTTCATAAACGCACAATATTAAATGGGTTGAAAGATAAAGTGGTGTCACCGCCAGACACCACACTTGCTAGGTGGTAGCCTTTAAATCGGACGCGGTCCGCTAGTATACGTCGGACCCGCGTGTCACCACTGTCGGTGATTGCAGACCGAGCGCCGCCACACGGCAGGTCGAGAGAGACTTCCTAGCACTCGCCCCAGTTGTACAACCGACTTTGCTAGCGATGGTTCACTGACAAATTACGCTCTCAATTGCCGAGACGATTGTTAGCATAGCCTTCAGCTACGTCATTTGCTACGACCTAGCAAGGCGCCATTATCATTTGCTATTTATCTTCTGATGCATGTACCGTCAGACCGATGTTCACCAATTATGGGTTAAAGTTAAGTATTCCAGAAATCACGTACTATTTTTGCTACTATAAGACCTAGAACTGTTCCAGACCTCACGCCAGCCTGCGTGAGCTTAAACGCGTGCCTTTCGGCTACCCGTCACTGTGGATTGGCTGTCTTCCCAGTCCACAACAGATATGTCACACGGTAAATCCGCTTTTGCTGATTTATTCTATGCTATTCACGTCCTATTATTGTATTATGGAAGTAACTTTTCCCTAAGTTGGGTGGAATTAGTTACGTTTCCGTCAAAGAGTTTGTAACAAGATCCAGATTTCATTCGCTACTTTAACGAAATTTCAGTCCTTTCTCACAATTCAGTACGATTGTTCACTTCATATGTCGGTAAACTGCGAACAGTTTATTACTTTGGGGCAAAGTTCAGTCTTCCCTGTATGATAAACAATTTAAGAGAAGTCTAGATCCTTTCCTCTCTTGCCTTTACGTAGTGATATACTCAAGGTTGCTGATCTAACTACTTGAAGGTTAATGTTTCCTTGTAGATCGCGAAATTTCCAAAAATACACAAAAACAATCTCGTCGCGCCTACGTACAAGAACAAACGTTGAGATACGACCTGATGTAGCAAGCGCTACCAGCATATTAACAATATATGACTTTTTTTCTGTATTACACAGTGTCCTCAAACGGTACTCACAAAGAGTATTCTTTGAGTTCAATCGTTCTATTCCGTGATCTATAAGTATACTACACTGCGATCTACTATTATTTTAATTTGAAACTAATGGATTCTATTTCTTTTCTTTCCCTTTCCAAAACATTAAGTCAGTTTGTACTGGATTTCTCCTCTATGTACTTGCTACTATTTAAATGATGCTATTCCAGTGGGACTTGAAATTTGGACCTTGGATTCTTGGACTTGGGGTTTCGCGTACTATTTTAGACTGTATTCGTCCCCTTCATACCTACGTATAATACATACTAGTTAAACACACTATACCCATTGTCTCCAAAGAGCTTGTAGCAAACCAACAATCATTAATTCAGTTCAAAGTCAATAGAGAAAAAGTCAAGCAAAAAAACACCCAGAAGCTTTCAAATTTGCACGGAAAAACAACAAACTTTTAGTAGCCAAGAATTAAACTGAGCCAAGTGCTGTCCCTTTTGCGTATGTTTCGCGGAATAACAACAGCTGATAAACCTCCGAGTGGGTTGAAATCTCTCTGTTTTTTTTTCATAGTCCTCTTGCAAGATACACTTAGGAGATCTCTTGTGGGAACGTACGCTCTTGGAACCTTAACAGTAAACCACAGCGTGATGTAGAACGCCTCTCTTGTAGCGTCTGCCACTCTATTTAGCTGTCTCTGCTTGCTAAATGAACCTGTAAAGAAACGTGCATCTTCTGTATTTCCTCTACCATTGCTGCCTGGTGCGGACCACAGACTGACGAACAGTATTCGTGTATTGTTATAGGGCAGACACTACTTACTGTTTGTATTAATGACCTAGTGCATTAAGTTGAAAGTCGCGTAAGGATATTCGGGACCAGTGCTCTCTTTGTAGGAAGGTTGCAACGCCTGTACGTTATAGCGAAATGCAGATACCTCCATAGTATAGGCAGTTGGTGCAAGGATTGACAGTCGACCGTAAACGTAAATAAAAGTAGCATACTGCGCATGATTAGATAACGGGATACGTTACGGCCCGGTTACACTTTTGGTGACGAATCACTGAAAACAGTAGTGACTATCGGGAGCGATCCAAACAAACAGTAGGAAAATCAGGTATCAGACAGATTCATTGGGAGAATCTTAAGGAAAAGTAATTTATCCACGAGAGAAGGTACTCAGAAAACATTCGTTCGACCGACTCTCAAGTACTGTTCATCAGTCTGGGACCCTTAACAAGCAGGATTAATGCAAGAGATACAGAACATCCAACAAAGAGCGGCGCGGTTCGTCACGCTATCGTTACCTTGGCGGCAGAACGTTACAGAGATCCTACAAACCTCCAGTGCCAAACGAGACAAGAGAGGCGTTCCCCATCACACAGAGGTTTACTGTTGAAATTTCGATACGTTATGTTCCAACAAGCGATAGGCAACACATCACTTCCACCAAAATACGTCTCGTGAAATGGCAATAAATTGGAGAAATTAGACGCCAATTCAGTGTTATCGATAATCATTATTTCTACGCTCTGTTTGAGAATGGAACTGGAAAAGGCAGCAAAGATTATAGTACCGTAAGTACCCTCCACCACACATCGTATGGCGGCTTGCAGAGTGAGCTGTAGATGTAGTGAGTAAACCACTAACATGGACACAACCGAAGGGCACAATACCCATTGAAAAATATGGAAAAAACGCTGCTGACGCAGTCTGATAACTTTAAGATCTACGAGTACACAGTTTAAAAGCTGATGTTTCGTTGAAGTACATCAAAATGGTGTAGAAACGAAATTTTAAGGTTAACAAAGCTGTAGCGAAAGAAAGCACTGCGCGTGTGAAAGAATATAAACTCGCTCACCAGGGCATTCGCAACTTGCAGTTAAATCGCAGCTCGTATAATTGTTTTTGTTATAGCCTATTTCCAAAGTGATAGTAACAGTGCATGTGAGTACAGCACTCATCATATTTCAGAGGAAACACAGTATAAATGAAAAACCGTTTCCACAGTTTGTAAACTAAGTATCTGGAAGAGATTATAAACAGGAAATGTTGTAGCAAAAAAATGTTCAAATGTGTGTGAAATCTTATGGGACTCAACTGCTGAGGTCATCAGTCCCTACGCTTACACACTACTTAACCTAAATTATCCTAAGGACAAACACACACACCCATGCCCGAGGGAGGACTCGAACCTCCGCCGGGACCAGCCGCACAGTCCATGACTGCAGCGCCTGAGACCGCTCGGCTAATCCTACGCGGCAATGTTGTAGCAATCGGGAATGGTTCAAATGTCTCTGAGTACTATGGGACTTAACATCTGTGGTTATCAGTCCCCTAGAACTTAGAACTACTTAAACCTAACTAACCTAAGGACATCACACACATCCATGCCCGAGGCAGGATTCGAACCTGCGACCGTAGCGATCACGCGGTTCCAGACTGAAGCGCCTAGAACCGCCGCAATCGGGAATGTAGCTGAAATAAACGTGTAGAGCTATAGAGCAACATTATAAGCCATGTGCGGCGACTTTCTTCATCAGTGCTTCGTCAACTACTAACAGTTTCTTCAGACAGATGTTAGCGTACACGAGCACAAGGGATAATGTAGTTACTTCATGCCTCCTGCTGCTTGCGTACTTCGAACATTGTCAACCGATTTGCACAGCGCAGAAAACGCGTCACTTATGACTGTGGTAACAACCCATCCTGCATTTCCGCTTAAGTTTTGCGTTGCCTTACCTCTAGTGGTTCCACACCAACGGAGCCGGGACACTTCAAAGCGGACGAACCGCAAAGCTACGCCTCGCCCGCACGTGCTATTACGCCATCAGCCCATAGCGAGCAACATTGCCTGGCAACGGACTGCAGGATTTCTATTGTCGCCTCCGAGCAGAACTCCTTTCTTGTTTCTTGTTTACGTCATCAGTCTTCTGATTGGTTTGATGCGTCCCGCCACGAGTTCCTCTCCTCTGCCAACCTTTTGCTCTCAGCGTAGCAGCAACTAACTTCCTCTGTTACTTGCTGGGAAAATGCCAATCTGTCTGTTCCTCTACAGTTTTTAGCCTTTACAGCTCCGTCTAATAGTATGGAACCTATCCCGTTGTTTCTGAAAAAGTTTCCTACCATCCTGTTCCTTCTTCTTGTCGTTGTTATCCATATATTCCGTTGCTTGTCGATTCTGCCGAGAACCTGGAGAGCAGGTCAGGTGTTGAAGTGATGACGCATGGACGCGAAACGGTTACTCTGTACTGACGGGCGTGGAGTTTGTGATGTTTGTGGGAAGACTGTTCGAAAGAGAGGAAAAAAATAACCAACACGCTGATGCGTGTACATGTTAAGGTACCCATATAAAAATCCTGTTTATTTTTCTTAAAGAAGCCTGTTTAACGAATAATTGGGGACGTTTGTTTTGGGTATTTAGCTGAGATGAAGAGACTTGCACAGGAGATGAAATCGTGGCACACCGCTCTATTCACAAGACAGGAGGCCAGAAGAAAAGTTTACCATGTACCAATCCCTTCACACCAGGCTCGCTTTAGGAGCGAGAAAAGTCCCCTAACTGTCAAGGGTTGTGTAGTGCCACGTGCTCGATTAAACGGTTGGGAGTCTATTACCTGTCAGGACTTTTCAGGCAGCAACGTGTAACTAATGAACGGACAGCTCGAGGTGTTGAGGAGGAAAAGAAAGCAATAAAATGAGAGGAAGCAAGGGCTACGGCGTCAGCTACGTGGCCGATTATGACGCCGTAAAGGGTTTTACGAGCCACTGGGGAAGGCGGTTCCTCGCGGAGGGCCTTACCTCGACGTGGAGGACAAACATCAGGGCGTGCCAGTCGTGAGCACAGTGCAGCTGGGTGCTGCTCAAATTACTCACGAGTCTGTAGCGCGTGCATTGCAACTTTTATTTCGGCAGTCATATTTTACCATCCTTCCATTTTTTTCTGTTTTGCATTAACCAATATTTACATTCCTGCATACACGTTGTAACCTCCCCACAAAAAATAAAAATAAATATTATGGATAAGATTCTAATTTTAGTGTAACCTCAAAACAAAATTCTTTCTCATTTGCAACCTCCCTACAAAATTCACATTAACCTCAACGCAAAATTCTTTCTCATTTGTTACCTCCATACAAAATTCTTTTCACATTAACCTGAACACAAAAATTCTTTCTGATTTAATCTAAGCTCAAAATTCATTCACATTTAGCGTAACCTCACAACAGAAAAATTCCTAAACCTCTCAACAGTAAAAATTATAATTATGCCGTTCACATTTAGTGTAACGTCCCAAAAAAAAAAAAAAAATTCAGTAACCTGGTAATAAAACAATGTAAGTAACCTCTCAATTAAATTGTCGCTCATTTATGATTTTTCAATAATTCACTGTGAATTTAACCTGGTAAATTTTGGACGTCAGCAGTGCTGCGTCATGGGCCTGAAAGATCATTCTGAATGAAAAAAGGAAAAATTCTTACCTCAATGAAGTCGCCGGATATATCTGCTCTTACAATAAATTTTTCCGGCACAGCTCTGTGCAATGCTGGCCGACCTATCTGTCATTTATGAAAGGAAGCAACTGATTTTTCTATTGCAATAATCGGGATGATCATGGATGGGAGAAATTAGTAAATTCTTTAAATTGAAATGAATGGTTGTTAAAAGTTACTTTTTATGAGGAAGATTATTATTACGAGAGTTTTAAAACATTTAAATGCGACTTGAGATAACATTACTACATATGTGCGAGGCTGCTTTTTACCTTATACAATAATACTCAGGATCCGGCATCGCTGCACCGCGACCGGCCCAGCCAACACGATACACCAGACCAGACCAGAGCAGGCTGCAGACTAGCAGCAACTTACTGCTACAGCTACACAGTTCCTACTGCAGTCAACACTGCTCTCTGGTCAGAGACCTTGCATATTGCAGGCAGCGCATGAGCAATACATCGAAATTACGTCTGCTCGGACCTCTTACAACTTTTAAGACATAAAAACTTTATAGCAATAAGGAATCATCGGAATGGGGCGAAAATCGATAGATGTGATGCACATGTACAGACAAACCAATTATTACAGTTTCAGAAAAAAATTCATTATATATTCAAAAGAAGAGCTTCACAAACTGAGCAAATCAATAACGCTTTTGTCCACCTCTGGCCCTTATGCAATCAGTTATTCAGCTCGGCTCTGATTGTTGTATGTCCTGCTGAGGGATATCGTGTCACACTCTATCCGACTGTCACGTCACAGCGTCAAAACCCCGAGCTGGCTGGAAGGTTTTGCCCATAATGCTACAAACGTTATCAATTGGAGAGAGATGTGGCGCCCTTGCTGAGCAAGGTAGGATTTGGCAAGCACGGAGAGAAGCAGTAGAAACTCTCGCCGTGTACGGACGCGCATTATCTTGCTGAAATGTAAGCCCAGGATGGCTTGCCATGAAAGCAAACAGAACAGGGTGCAGAATATCGTCCACGTACCGCTGTGACGTAAGGGTTCCACGGAAGACAGCCAAAGGGCTCCTGTTATGAAAAGAAATGACACCCCAGATCATCACTTATAGTTATCGGGCCGTATGACGGGTGACAGGTTGGTATCCCATCGTTGTCCATGGCGTCTCCAGACACGGTATCGTTTGTCGTCGGGGCTCATTTCGATGCGCGACACATCTCTGAGGACAATTCTACTCCAGTCAACGAGATTCCAATGGCTCAAATGGCTCTGAGCACTATGGGACTCAACTGCTGAGGTCATTAGTCCCCTAGAACTTAGAACTAGTTAAACCTAACTAACCTAAGGACATCACACACATCCATGCCCGAGGCAGGATTCGAACCTGCGACCGTAGCGGTCTCGCGGTTCAAGACTGCAGCGCCAGAACCGCGCGGCCACTTCGGCCGGCAACGAGATTCCAGGCCGAAGACATGTCTGAAGACGCCCTGGACTGCCAAATGGATCGAACACCAGGAGACATGGTGTCGGGTTGCCATTCCATTTGTCAGCAGGACCATTACGGCACAGCGGTACGTCAACGATATTCTACGCCCTGTTTTGTTTCCCTTCATGGTAATCCATACTGGGCTTACATCTGAGCAAGATAATGCACGCACGCACACAGCGAAAGTTTATACAGCTTGCTTCATACGTGGTCAACCTCACCCCGGCCTAAAGTTGAGGACGTTTGGAGGATTACAGGCGGAGCCCTGCAACTGTCTCGGGATTCTGATGTCTAAAACGCCAGTTGGACCGGTCTGGCACAATATCCCATAGGAAGAAGTTCAACTACTCTATCAATCAATGTGAAGCCGAATAACTGCTTGCATTAGACCAACACGTTTACTGACTGTCTCAATTTCTGAAGCTCTTTCCCTTCAATAAATCATCCAGTTGCGCGGAATGGCTGCGCGATTTGAGGCGCCATGTCACGGATTGCGGGCCCCTCCCGCCGGAGGTTTGAGTCCTCCTTCGGGCCTGGGTGTGTGTGTGTGTCTTTCTTAGCTTAACTTAGTTTAAGGTAGTCTAAGTAGTGTGTAAGTCTAGGGGCCAATGACCTCAGCAGTTTGGTCCCTTAGAAATTCACACACACTTGTGAAATTGTGATAATCTGTTTGTCTGTACATGAACATAACATCTATCTCTTTTAGTCCAGCTTAGATAATTCCTAAACGGTGCGTCAGATTTTTTTTTTGAGCACAATCCTCGACAATCTGTTTTGGCACTGTTTTTGTCGTTGTTGCAGTACTGAATACGAAGATTGGTTTGATACAGTTCTCCACGCTTGTCTTTCCTGAGCAGGTCTATTGAGCTCTGTGTAACTACTGCAACCTGCATACATTAGAACCTGTTCTCTGTGTTCGAAGCTTACTCACCCACTACAACCCGTACTACTCCATCTCTCCTACCCGCACTTGCCTCCATTGCCAAATAAACTTACCACGAACTATTTAAGTGGAATGGCGATTTCTACGAATAACTGCAAGGCCTCGTCGTCAATAGTCCATTTCTTCCAGTAACTGCCAATTCCCCCAACGATCATTTCGATAGGCAGGGACTGGAGTTGCCTCCATGTAAACATAAGATGTGGAATCATGAGAAACAGTTCGATGACTTCATAAGACATCCGACCGATCTCCAGGACAACATTACATTTACTATGGAGGCAGGAAAGAACCCAGAGATACCCTTTCTATATATACAGATTATTAGAGAGGATGAAAACCTGGGACACAGCGTTTGTCAAAAATGGACACACAGTGACCAGTACCTACACAATCTCTCAAATCAGCACCAAAGCTAGGAATATGCTCATTGGGAACATTAACAACGTTAATATTGGTGCATATTAAGGTCGTTCAGTGAGTAAGTGCAAATGTTGACCCACTGTTAACTCGGCGCTTTCACGCATGTTTATACATTTCAGTATTACGTGGTACAGGAGAGAAATGGAAGTTATCAGGGCAAGTAGGACACTTTCACTGGTACCAAAGCATTCATAGCATTCAACAGCCGATTAACGGCTCGTCCTATAAATACAATGCCGCCAAATGATGAGAAACAAAACATACGAAACACGTGTAAAGGAGGATCGTTATAAATTAATTTGTAATCTACAGTACTATGTGAAGAGAAGCTGTTGATGGCAAAAATACCGAAGGGTACATTTTCAAATTGCTTCCCATGTCTTACATGGTACTCCAATGAAGATTCTGACGGATATTGGCTTTGTGTGTTTTTAACATGGATAATATATGATTATATATGTTGTGTCACCCCACCCGTCACTTAGCTGGTTTTGGCGTGTGTTCACCCCAACTAATTGACTAACAGATCAACAGAGAGTGCAAAACTGCCGCAATATCGGATAACGCAAAAAAGTAATATGGCCCTGTGACTCCTGATTGAACTGCGGTGGCAGTGTTGACATTAATTTATTCAGAATTGATCACTTTTAATTAAAAAGGGGTGCACATTGATGTTATATTCAGCTATTGAACACCAGATGCAAATGTTGAACATAAAATTAATTAAGAAAGTGGCTTGGGATTTCAACTACTTGATTGAAAACAGATGCAGTCGATTAGCACAAATTTATTTTAACTCCCGACCTTCAATCATCACATTACAAGACTCTCCTATCAGGCAGTGGTAATAAATTGCGTTTGCGTGGAGTGAAGCGCGATAACTCAAAAGTAATTCCTATCGACTGATCCAGGCGTAATGCGAAGTGCGAGAAGAATTCCACATTACACGGCCCATGAAACCCTCGTGGAAACTTTGCCGGCGTGATCCAACAAATTAATCAGTGGCCGGAGAGGGCGCAATATCATCGAATACAGCGTGGCGGAGCGGCGTCGTTGTGCAGAAGTCGGCCGACCTCGTGGTGCTGCAAGGCTGCGCTCGTCTATTCACTCCTAGCTATCTTGTTCGGTACATAGCAGAACCAAAACTTCCTATCTCCAAGCTCACTCTTTCCCAGGCAAGCTGAGTAAAGAATGTCACGTCCGCACTCTAGGCAAGCTGGGAACGGAAGACCTCTACAGAGACTTCTCACAGTCCACTCTTCGCTTCGGTCTCCCCTCCAGCAAAATCACTTACGCCAATTGCAGCGCAAGTCGCGTTAATTATGCGTCGCTTCCCAGTGCCGACCAATGCCTGCTCTAGGAAGTGAACAAATTCCCACAAAATTTCCCTTCCTCTCAACTTCTACTATTTAGCTCCTCCCAGGCCATCCATCAAGGTTAGCGTCTGCACAAAACACCAATTTTTCCGTTTCAGACTCTGGGGACCGTGAATTCAGCGTGAAGTTGCTATAGTCACGACCACGCATATTTTGTCCTCTGTTGACCACTCCACCGTAGCTTTGCGTGGTTTTCTCGCATGTTTCACAGAAAACGGGATGACAGACATTTATCAACAGGCGTACAAGTTCTCCGCCAGTTTCCCGGTACACCAGCATGGGGTCGGGATCAACCACCCGCTCACTGTCACTCATCTTAAGGTGGCTGGAGGCCGTGCCGCGTTACCGCTTTCTCAGAGCTTGAGCCGCCCTAAGCTGCCTCTTGTCGCTTCCCTTCGCCGTTCCCCAGCCGGCCAAGGTCAACTGTGAATCCTTCCCTGGGGTAAACTAGCGTCCAATAAGTCGACTCATTTCCACAAAGTTTTCATGTCGTGTGAATTACTTTAAAACCATCACCCGACATTAATTATTCCAATACATCCATACTGTACCCTCTACAAGATGCATTGTGCCTTGTCAGACCTTTTGTTCACCACTACTGTTCGCTCAAAGTGAGTTAGGTGATCTTTAATAACTTCATGTAAGGGGCATAGTTCTTGCCATCTTACAATGTAACATATAAATTGGAAACATTTTAACCAAAAATCTCGAAATGTTGTTTACCAATTTACTTCAAATTTTTGGCGATACTCTAACACTTTAATACGAACATAGGCTATATATTTTTTAAACAACGATGGACATTTGCTATTGAAAGCTGTGTTAGAAAGAAAACGCTGTGATGTACTCTGCTGTGAAAATGTGTGATACTTGTTTCTTTCTCGCAGGCAGTTTTAACTAACGTAGCAGAGCATTTATACCATCAGGAAAATCGTTTATCACGCATATTCGTTCTCATTATACATATTTTTAGGCGTAAATTATATACGCAGCAATTTCCTGTTTTGTTTTCTTCCACGTGGTTAGTTTTTACAGAAAATAGTAAAATTGTACAGATGGTTCAACGATTATTGAATTATGCAATTTGAATCTGCAGTAAACAATAAACAAGGCTCGAGGTCAAAAAGAGAGAGGAAGAGGCAATGGACGAAGATATAGGGCCATACAGGAGATGGTGAAGGAAGTGGACAGAGAGAAGTGAGAGGGAGGAAATGGACAGAGAGACAGACAAGGAGAAGGGGTTGCAGATAGTCAGAGAGACTGGAGAGGAGGGAAAGGTAGACAAAGAGTCGGAAGAAGGAGAAGATGGACAAAAAGAGGGAGGAGAAGCAGATTAGAACGTATATGCAATTCCCATACATATTTAGCAACTGCGAACCATCGCTGGTTTCATTCTTATATTCCAACCACGAAATCCCCATAATTTCACGTACTAATCAAACAGCGTTATTCTGTATGTTCCGCGCTGACTAAGTATTTCCTTGTCTTGGAAGACGCTTAAGACCTTGTACAGACAGACTGAGTTGCAACATGTGAACTCGCTTCTAATTTTGAACGAGGTTTGCAACTTTACTAGTGGCAACCACTTATTTACAACTTATATAAAATAGAGACATATTTGAAAGACTTACTGTCCTTCAAAGTAGTCACCGGCATTGTATATAATCCGCTGCCAGCGATTTGGAAGTCGCTGGGTACGCTTCTCAGCGTTAGTTGCGCTGATGATTCCGGTGGAGCTGTCTACTGCCCCACGAATTTCTGTAAGAGTTCTGAAGCAAATGCCATGAAGTCCATCACAGGAATCAAGCTGAAGTCACAAGGGCTCGAGTCGGGGTAGTGTGGTGTGTGGCGCAGCGCTTCCCATCCCTTCGTTCATCCTCTGTATATTACTAGCTTTTACGCTTAGGAGTCAACCTGAAGGAGAGAAGATGAACCGTTCAAAACACCTAAACGACAATATAGGAAAAATAATGCTTAACCATACGGCGCTCCAGTATGCTGCATAAAAACATGCGCGTGTTTAAATTGTGTGTTGTGTCAAAATTAGATTTCAATCAGTGAAGAACTTTTGGAGATTTAAGAGTTTGAACAAACGAACATTTGCATCTACGATGCGCGTTCAATAAGTAATGCAAAATATGTTTTGTCTCTGGCAGTTTCGATTGAAAAAATGCAGAGTTTGTTGTGGCACATCGTCGATGTTTCCGGTTCAGCCCCTACAGCTTCACAGCTTCATAAAGTTATGTGATGTTGCAGCGCTGTACGTAGCTTTCAAATTGGCGCCTGTAGCGGAGGTGCATTCCAAATGTTATTGAGTTTCCTTTGGCGGAAAACCAGAGCATCGCACATATTTATAGTAGCTTGCTGAATGTCCCAGGAGACCTGGTAGTGAACAAAAGCACGGTGAGTCGTTGGCCGCAGTGTCTGTCACCATGGGAACAACGTCGCACAAATCTGTCCGATCTCCCGTGTGCCAGCCGACCAAACTCAGCTGCGACTCCTGCAATGTTGGAGCATGCGTACACTTGAGAGGTGGCATGAGCCCCCTCTCATATTTCTATCTTACGATTTTCCTCTCCAATTGCATGCAGTGTAAAGTTGCTATTCCTTCACACGCGGACTTCCCACGCAGCGTCTCTCGTCACCCGGGTGGTCCAGTGACAGGTGGGCTATGCTGATCTTGAAAGGGTAAGCCGACGGGTTTGAGGGAGTCGAGTGAATGCTTTCCAGACGCCGACATGGTAGAATAGCGGAGGAGACACGCTCGGAGGGGCCTGAAGTAGCGGCTGGGCTAGAGGTCCCGTTACTTCGCAGAAACTTTGCGAAAACACTTTCTGGCGGGCTACCAGCAAGGTGTGGGAATGACTTGTGTACCCAGGCAGTTGGCGGGCAAATTCCCGAGCTTTCTGCAAAATCGTAACTGTGATTGGCTTGGTCAGGGCCTAGCTCTGTGACGTAGCAAAATCGGCGCAGAAATTGGCGCCAAGAATCTCCATTGGTGGAATGGTAGTGCTCTGGCAGTAGGGTGGAATTTTCCGCCGGTTTTCGAGTTGCAGATTGGAACGGTTAACCACGGCCACTGTCATGGGGGTGGGAATGTTCTGTGTTCGGCTTCTATGGGTGCTCTTGTGGGTAGTCGGCTCTCGCCTTTCGGTCGAAGTAGGTTACAAGACTGAGCTCTCACTGCGCAGGTCAGCCTGCCTTCCGTTGGCTGTCTAATATACTTTTATTTAATTGTAACTGTTTGACGAAGTTGCTGAAGTTTCGACTTGAACGTAACTTTCCGAGTACAGTTGGCAACTGACCGTTGTGTGTACAAGATGCCTATGTTGTCTGTCTTGAGCAGTTTTGGCTAATGTTGACTGTATCGGAGTTACTGGGTGACTTCGCTTGTTAAAATCAATCACTGTACCGTCAGTGACTGTGTGGCGAGCCTTCTTTGTCTCCCTCAGAGGCGCATTTGTATTGCTAGGAAGTCTTTAGTCTGGAACAACCAGGCCAGCATAATTTGTTTCGGGCTATGCTCGCGACATTATCATCACCACGACGGGACGTCGAAGCAACCAGCCATCGCTTCCAGCACGCCAGATCGTGTCCTTGCAGCTAAGAAGACAGCTTGGTAATGTACGTCCGCAGCACCGGCAAAGCAGGCAGTTTTCCTAGGTGATAATCAGAGCTCAGCAGAGCGCGCCTGTTCGTCTTTTTCTAACTTTGTTCTGTCTTGGGTAGCAGCAATTAATGTTGGGTTGGCTATGTGTTTTCTCTTAAGATTTGAGTTGCAAGGAATTGGCTCCACATACCACTTCGTCATAAACGTCACTATCTAGTTTAGGGACAACTTCACCTTCACAGCGTTTGTTTGAGGATCCAATTTGAGCCAATTTGATGTATTGTAAATGTTTCATGTGTTTTTGTTTATTATTTTGTGTTTAGTCTTAATAAATCATATTGTTATTTTGGACAGAACTTTCATTCTGTTAATCGGTAGAGCAACCCTATCATTTCTCACTACGTTAATGAAACCTTCCTTTATTTAACTTATTTATCAAATTAAATTATTGCAGGTGCCAAACTCTTTTCTACTCCACTTGCAGGGTTGATTATAGTCAGTTCGCGTATCTTTTTAATCCATGTGCAGCAGCAAAAGTCGGAGTTAGAATAGGGGGGGGGGCTTAGAGCATCATTTACATAGGTAGATTCTAGAAGAATTTAGTGTTAAATACACTGCTAGCCCCGGCACCTCGCACACTCCCATTCGAGGTGATCGACGGGACGTCTCTGTTGGTAGTACATACACACTCGTCCAGCAGTTGAGGTAGGTCTGTGCCCGCTGGGGTTTCTCGCCGCCCAGCAGAAGACCTTTGAGAGCAACGAAGGGTCATCTGTGCGGAACTGCTTGAGCCTTAGAGGAGGTTATTCATTAAACAAGCCGTTGGCTCCGACGTCGACTAGTGTAGCAGTACCGTGCGGGCATACAGGCCATCCCAGTAAGGTGAGGTAAGGCCGTCGCACTGAAAGGAGATTATGTTGAAAAATAGTGTTTTCTATCCAAACGGTGGGGAATAATGTGGTGTATTGCAACGCTGAATACAACCAACCTGCTTTCAGCAAAAAATGTGTTGCATTACTTATTAAACGCCCCTCGTACATAAATAAATGCGTTGATGTTCGTTTGTTCAAAACTGTAAATCTGCGACGGTTCTTCACCGATTGCTTTGAAATTCGGACACTAAATTTCATTCGAATACAAGCGTGTTTATATACCTATTTTAATATATAAATAAATATGTAATAGATAAAGAGGAAACGTTGTGACCAAAAATTTCGCAAAGTTCATGACCGATTTACTTCAAATTTTTCACAGTACTCTAATGAAGATTTGGACGGACCTAAGCTATAAATTTTTAGTATACATTTAATACATAAATGTATAGGTAATACATAAAAGAGAAACATTGTTACCAAAAATGTCAAAAAGAACTCGACCGATTTACTTCAGATACGAGGGTTGCCCATAGAGTAATGCACGGAATTTTTTTGCTCAGCCGAAGACAATGCTACGAATGCGAAACGTTATGTATGTGTTGTTTGAAGTCGCCTCAGTGGCGCGCCAAATTTCTGTCACTTCCGGCGGATAGCGTAGCTTCAGGAGAGTTACGAAACGGCGTCTGTTGGTGATGTACGTTACAAGCAACGTGCCGTCATCGAATTTCTCCCTGCAGAGAAAGAAACTGTGTGGACCATCTGCTGTCGACATAAGTACAGTTAGTCGCTGGGCACGGGCGGTGCGGTCACCAGAAGAGTCGTGTGAAGTTAGCACCCCTTTTTCGAGAAATATACATTTTTTCAGAGTTCTTGATAGATATGGCATAGTTCTAGAGTTCTTTGTACAAAATTTCAATAGTTCTGCAGAATTTAGCGAAGAAAACAACAAAATTCGAAAAAATTTTCGTATCGAAAACGTTCTTTGGCAGTTTCCGCAAAATGTAAATAAGTACAAGAGTTCTGAGCACAGTTATGAATAGAGCTCCAAGAGTTCTTTCGAAAATCCAAGTAACGTTTTTTTGTGCAGCTAATAGTTTACGAGATAATTGCATTTTAATGAGAAAATCTTTTCACTTACTGTGAAGTTGGCACCCTTTTTTTCACAAATGTATACTTTTTTCAGATTTCTTGATAGATATGCCATAGTTCTAGAGTTCTTTGTACAAAATTTCAATAGTTCTGCATAATTTAGAGACGAAAACAATATTCGAAAAAATTTTCGTATCGAAGACATTCTTCGTCAATTTTCGCAAAGTACAACAGTTCTGAGCACAGTTCTGAACAGAACTCCAAGAGTTCTATCGAAAACCCTATTAACATTTTTTTGTGCAGCTAATAGTTTACGAGATAATTGCAATTTAAGGAGAAAATCTTTTCATTTACTGTGAAGTTGGCACCCTTTTCTTCAGAAATGTATATTTCTTTCACAGTTCTTGACAGGTATGCCATAGTTCTAGAGTTCTTTGTACAAAATTTCAATAGTTCTGCAGAATGTAGGGAAGAAAACAACAATACTCGAAAAAATTTTTCTATCGAAATCATTTTTTGTCAATTTTCGCAAAAATTAAACTGGTACAACAGTTCTGAGGACAGTTCTGAACAGAACCCCAAGAGCTCTATCGAAAATCCTAATAACATTTTTCTATGGCGATAATAGTTTGTGATAAATTGATTTAATGTGGGACACACTTTCTCTACAGAAAATATAAATATATTCGTACAACAGTTCTGATGACAGTTCTGGACACCACGTGAAGAGTTCTGTCGAAATTCCTAGTAGAATTTTTTAGTGCAGGTAATAGTTTAAGAGGTAATCGCAACTTAATCAAGAACCCCATAAGAGCTCCTACTGTGAAGCTGGCACCCTTTTTTTCAGAAATATATATTTTTTTCAGAGTTCTTGATAGATAAGTCATTGTTATAGAGTTCTCGGTACAAAATTTCAATAGTTATGCAGAATTTAGCGAAGAAAACAACATTGTATAACAAAGCTGATTCAGGAACCCTTTCCTTTTGATACAATTCTTCCTGTTGCCACAATAAATCACTTGTGCATAGATTCCAACTGTACTGATCATTACAAAAATACAACCATTGACCAGCGGCGCACATTTCTTGCA
This sequence comes from Schistocerca piceifrons, assembly GCF_021461385.2. Taxonomy (NCBI): domain Eukaryota; kingdom Metazoa; phylum Arthropoda; class Insecta; order Orthoptera; family Acrididae; genus Schistocerca; species Schistocerca piceifrons. The sequence continues at coordinate 69,878,018 of NC_060147.1, read as the reverse complement.
GCGTTGTACAAAGCATTTGGCTTATCCGCTGTGAAAATACTACACTTAACGCTATTTTAAAATTTACGGTGGATGGCTTCCGTTTATCTACAATGTCAGCATCTATCGAATTATCTTCATGCAAACGTGATGCCTGGATCACTCACTTCCCCTTTTAGGTACGGAGGAAACTAGAGTTCAGTCTTGTGGAAGTCAAAAAAGGAAATGTGGGCAGCCCTTCTTTTACTGGTAGCAAACTCTAGAGAAATCTCCACACTTGTTTTTCTTCATCATGCCAACAAAAGAAAAACTCTCCCTTCATAGCTCTATTATCATTCCAGTACTAGTAAATCAGTTGTCCGCTTTCACATTTCGACCTGACTGATATATAGGTTTACACAGTCACAGAACAACATCAAATTGTTTATTGCTCAGTTGGTAAATCCTTCTGGTTGCAACACAGCGTATATTTCCAAATTGTACAGGTAAAATACTTAAGAATCCACACTTAAGAATCCATACTCGTTTGTTTTGATTGATACATATTGGCGAAAACTGTACCTTCCACAGAATCCTTCCAGCTTCTTGCCTACTGTAACATTTTCTCCAAGGGTGTAAGATTTGTGGTAGTTGCGTACAAACACAGTAAATATTTCCCGAATAGCTGTTAGCTTGTCTAATTGTCTCCTTTCATCACGAATAGCGCGACTGTAAAATCTAAGGCTCTCCAGAATAAATTTGAAACGTTTTATGTTCGTTTGCGAGGTGAAATTTTTCAATGCCATCACCATCAGTTCCACACAGATCTTCCAGGCTTTATCTGTTACTTTTGTTAACAACAATTAAAAACAAGAGACTGATGAAGGCTTTCAATTCAATATCATCTATTGATTTTACCCCTCTCTCATGCTGAAATGAGGCTTTGATGCTCTCAAAATTCTGATTGGAATACAAAACTACAATAGACAAATATCGTTATCTATGAGGTAATTACAGCATCACAAATGCCGCTTTGGCTGCACCTATTGGTACAGGTAAATTTCGAATAATATTATGCTCTTCGAACAATATGCTTCGAATTTCTTCAACATTATCTAGTACTTCCCAATTAAAATAATAAAATTCCTATAAAATAACGCAACCAGGCGCAGTGTATTAATCTGATATTTGACGTTCATACAGCGGACACTGACTATTAAACAGTTCAAACAGAATTTAAGTGCAGTTTATATTCTGGATTAGCTTTGTACTACTTACTACGTTGATAAACAAATAAACTAATCGCTGAAATGAAATACGAAAGGGCACAGTGGATAAAAACGAGCAATCGGCTCATATCTCATCAAGAGAGCATTAGCGTCGATACTGAATCATACATACAACAATGAAAGGCACACATGAAGTGTATGTTTTTAGAATCAGGAAGAACCAGATGAATTTTATCAAGTAAAACAGTAATTGTTTTGAACTCTCATGACATCCAGGACCCACTAACAGCTAAAAATATGCCCAGGACCCTCATGGATGAAAGTTATATTGCAACATCACCAGCCGCTAGGATACATAAAAACATGTGCTGTGTGTAACGAATAAATTTGAAATTGATGTCGTTAATATTGTTGCAAACATTTGTTCTAGTTAGAAAGGAAGTGTGGAAGTTTGATGAGTTTCACTACAGCGAGAGTTAAAAGTCTTTACAATGTACAGAAATGTAAGTATATTTACTGAATATATCGTACAAACGAACTAAGTAGTATGTTTAAATCCTAATTCAATACATGACTGATAGAGGTGTTATAATGTTGAGGGGATACAGTCTCAAAGTTAATAAGAAGTTCGAAATTTGTAAATAAGAACCTCGTTTATTTGGTCCTCAATAATCCGGATTTCCGGTTTATCCGGATTCATATTTTGTGTCCCTTGGTATTTTTCTCTTTTTTTTCTTATAACACGAAGATGTGTAGTCGGTGAGGTACATAGGCTGCTTATCACCAGGCCGGTAATTTAGTCTAGTACTGAGTGATAAGGAACTCGGAGTGTGTGAATGACATTGTTTCTCAAGTATTGTACATTAATATAACGGTGTATTGATGCCCATCAAGTAAGTTGCATAGTAACCACGCCAACAGCACTCCACCACAGCTCATTGTACCTCTGGTGCGATTCTCGACAGGTGTGACACCATCTGGTTAGTGGCGCGTGTGAATGTATCTGCTCTCTCAGCCATCTGTTTGTTTTGCACTGACGAGCCTTCTCTCCTTGAATCATCTAAGCGTGCACATCCCACGCTTCCACCTACAGTTACTACAGTCAGTCTTAAGAAGGTGTACTGGCATTTGTATAGTGCTGAACATTTAGACTTTTTGTATTTAGTAGAATATACATCCGGTTTTCGATTTTCGGTTTTCCAAAATAAAAGTGAGAATTTACGATCGTACTCATAGCTGTACTTCCAGCAGTACTTCATCTCCTGCGTTCCCAATTTCGTAGAAGTTGTCCTACCAAAATTGCAGAAGAAGCACTCCTGGACGAAAGGATATTGTGACGATATTCTTTGGTCACAGCCTGGGGTTAGAGACCCGGTCCGGCACACAGTTTTTATCTGCCAGTAAGTTTCACATCGGCGCACACCCACTGCAGAGTGAACACACAATCTATTTCATAATCTACTGGCACCATCAAAATGTTATGAGGGTTTTTAAAAGAACTCTTTCGATGCTATCCAGAACTGGCAGCAAAAGGGTTGTGCCAATTTATTATAATGTAGACCAAGTGGGTCTCTCGAAAATGGTATTATCTCATTAACTGTTATCCCCACAAAAAAGGTTATTACAGTTGTCAGTAGAACTCTTAGGGTCGTATTAAGAAATGCCGTCAGATCTTTTGTACGAATTTATTACTTTTACATGACAAAAGTGAGTCCCACATTAATTATCTCATATAATGTCATCGTCACAAATAATGTTATTATAGTTTTTGGTAGAACTCTGTGGGTAATATTCAGAACTGTCATCAGAACTATTCTACGAATTTTTCTATATTAGATAAAGTGAGTATCAGATTAAAACAATTATTGTATAAACTATTATCGCAACAAAAATGTTCTTATCATTTTCAATGCAACTCTTCCGGTGCTATCCAGAACTGCCAACAGAACTGTTATACAAATTTATTTTTTCCAAACTGACAAATAATTTTTTACCATACCAAAATTTTGCCGTGTTATTGTTTTCTTCCCGAAATTCTGTAGAACTCTTCGTGTTTTGAGCAGGGAAATCTAGAACTATTGCATATATATCAAGAACTGTGAAAAAAATTTATATTTATCGTAAAAGGGGTTCAAACTTCACGGGAAATGCTCATAAGCATTCCTTAATAATGGCAGTTACTACGTAAACAATTACCTGCACAGAATACGTTACTAGTTTTTTCGATAGAACTCTTACAATGCTATCCAGAGCTGGCATCAGAGCATACGAACAGACATAATTTTTTTTTTTTTGAGTAAGAGTGCCCCACAATTAATCAATTACCATACAAACTATTACAACCACAAAAAATGTTATTATGATTATAGATAGAAGTCTTGACGTGTTATCCAGAACTGTTCATCAAAACTGTTGAACGAATTTACTTTTTCCGTGGAGAAAGTGGGTCCAACATCAAAGCAGTTACCGTATAAACTATCATCGCCACAAAAAGATGTTATTAGGATTTTCGATAGAGCTCTTGGTGTTCTGTTCAGAACTGTTGTACGAATTTACTTTTTGCGAAAATTGACAAAGAATGTATTCGATACGAAAAATTTTTCGAGTATTGTTGTTTTTTTCGCTAAATTATACAGGACTATTCAAATTTTGTACAAATAACTCTAGAACTATGACATTTCTATCAAGAACTCTGAAAATATATATATATTTCTGAAGAAAAGGATTCCAACTTCACAGTAAGTGAAGAGGTTCCCTAATCAAATTGCAATTATATCGTAACGTGTTAGCTGCACAAAAAATTGTAATTAGGATATTCTATAGAACTATTGGGGTTCTGTTCAGAACTGCCCTCAGAACTGTTGTCCGAATTTACTTTTTGCGAAAATTAATAACGAATGTTTGCTATACGAAATTTTTTCGAGTATTGTTGTTTTCTTCGTTAAATTCTGCAGAACTATTGAAATTTTGTACAAAGAACTCTAGAACTATGCCATATCTATCAAGAACTCTGAAAATAATATACATTTCTGAAAAAAAGGGTGCCAACTTCACAGTAAGTGAAAAGATTTTCTCCTTAAATTGCAATTATCTCGTAAACTATTAGCTGCACAAAAAAATGTTACTGGGGTTTTCGGTAGAACTCTTGGAGTTCTGTTCAGAACTGTGCTCAGAACTGTTGTACTTATTTACAATTTGCGAAAATTGACGAAGAATGTTTTCGATACGAAATTTTTTTCGAATTTTCTTTTCGTCGCTAAATTCTGTAGAACTATTGAAATTTTTTACAAAGAACTCTAGAACTATGGCATATCTATCAAGAAATCTGAAAAAAGTATACATTTGTGAAAAAAAGGGTGCCAACTTCACAGTAAGTGAAAAGATTTTCTCATTAAATTGCAATTATCTCGTAAACTATTAGCTGCGCAAAAAAATGTTACTTGGGTTTTCGATAGAACTCTTGGAGTTCTGTTCAGAACTGTGCTCAGAACTGTTGTACTTATTTACAATTTGCGAAAATTGACAAAGAATATTTTCGATACGAAAATTTTTTCGAATTTTGTTGTTTTCTTCGCTAAATTCTGCAGAACTATTGAAATTTTGTACAAAGAACTCTAGAACTATGCCATATCTATCAAGAACTCTGAAAAAAATGTATATTTCTCGAAAAAGGGGTGCTAACTTCACACGACTCACCAGAAGGTGGTTCGGCGGAACTCCACGATTTGCAGCGGTCGGGGAGACCTTCCATGGCTTACATGTTAACTGTAATAAATGTTTGGACGTGTGTAGGCTACAGAGGAAAATGTTTAGCAAACAGAGAAGTTGTGTTTGTCGCTTATGATTGGAATACTACTAAAGAATCTGAATTTGCAATAACAATAAATTACTAGGGTAACCAAACGTCCCGATTAATCGGGACTATCCCGTTTTTTGAGGCTCTAAAATGTGTCACGACTTTCTTTTTAAAACAAGCAATTTGTCCCGATTTTCAAGGATTATTTTCAGACATTTACGAAGTGGTTAAAATATTTTCTGAGTGTCGATTTTATAATCTATCAATTGAAACTAGTGGTAAGATAGATACTGCCTACAGGAAAATTAAAGAGACCTTTGGAGAGAAGAGAACCACTTGTATGAATATCAAGAGCACAGATGGCAACCCAGTTCTAAGCAAAGAAGGGAAGGCAGAAAGGTGGAAGGAGTATATAGAGGGTTTATACAAGGGCGATGTACTTGAGGACAATATTATGGAAATGGAAGAGGATGTAGATGAAGACGAAATGGGAGATAAGATACTGCGTGGAGTGTTTGACAGAGCACTGAAAGACCTGAGTCGAAACAAGACCACGGGAGTAGACAACATTCCATTAGAACTACTGACGGCCTTGGGAGAGTCAGTCATGACAAAACTATACTATCTGGTGAGCAAGATGTATGAGACAGGCGAAATACCCACAGACTTCAAGAAGAATATAATAATTCCAATCCCAAAGCAAGCAGGTGTTGACAGATGTGAAAATTACCGAACTATCAGTTTAATAAGTCACAGCTGCAAAATACTAACGCGAATTCTTTACAGACGAATGGAAAAACTGGTAGAAGCGGACCTCGGGGAAGATCAGTTTGGATTCCGTAGAAATGTTGGAACACGTGAGGCAATACTGACCTTACGACTTATCTTAGAAGAAAGATTAGGAAAAGGCAAACCTACGTTTCTAGCATTTGTAGACTTAAAGAAAGCTTTTGACAACGTTAACTGGAATACTCTCTTTCAAATTCTGAAGGTGGCAGGGGTAAAATACAGGGAGCGGAAGGCTCTTTACAATTTGTACAGAAACCAGATGGCAGTTATAAGAGTCGAGGGGCATGAAAGGGAAGCAGTGGTTGGGAAAGGAGTAAGACAGGGTTGTAGCCTCTCCCCGATGTTATTCAATCTGTATATTGAGCAAGCAGTAAAAGAAACAAAAGAAAAATTCGGAGTAGGTATTAAAATCCATGGAGAAGAAATAAAAACGTTGAGGTTCGCCGATGACATTGTAATTCTGTCAGAGACAGCAAAGACTTGGAAGAGCAGTTGAACGGAATGGACAGTGTCTTGAAAGGAGGATACAAGATCAACATCAACAAAAGCAAAACGAGGATAATGGAATGTCGTCAAATTAAATCGGGTGATGCTGAGGGGATTAGATTAGGAAATGAGACACTTAAAGTAGTAAAGGAGTTTTGCTATTTAGGGAGTAAAATAACTGATGATGGTCGAATTAGAGAGGATATAAAATGTAGACTGGCAATGGCAAGGAAATCGTTTCTGAAGAAGAGAAATTTGTTAACATCGAGTATAGATTTAAGTGTCAGGAAGTCGTTTCTGAAAGTATTTGTATGGAGTGTAGCCATGTTTGGAAGTGAAACATGGACGATAAATAGTTTGGACAAGAAGAGAATAGAAGCTTTCGAAATGTGGTGCTACAGAAGAATGCTGAAGATAAGGTGGGTAGATCACGTAACTAATGAGGAGGTATTGAATAGAATTGGGGAGAAGAGAAGTTTGTGGCACAACTTGACTAGAGGAAGGGATCGGTTGGTAGGACATGTTTTGAGGCATCAAGGGATCACAAATTTAGCATTGGAGGGCAGTGTGGAGGGTAAAAATCGTAGAGGGAGACCAAGAGATCAATACACTAAGCAGATTCAGAAGGATGTAGGTTGCAGTAGGTACTGGGAGATGAAGAAGCTTGCACAGGATAGAGTAGCATGGAGAGCTGCATCAAACCAGTCTCAGGACTGAAGACCACAACAACAACAACAACAATTGAAACTGACATTCCGTACGTTGGTACCCCCTGATAATGCACAGCTTAAGCACTATAATTGTTGCGTACTCTTATTTTCTTTGCTTTTGCTTGCCATTGTTGTCAGCACTCAGTATCAGCTTCGTGAAGTGCTAGCACGTCGTGGCGATGCCGAAACGAGAATCAAAGTTATCGGAAAAGCTTCAGAGGAAATTTCCTTGCTTCACTGCTACAGACAATGACTGTTCAGCAGAATGTGACGTATGTAACTGTGATGTATCCGTGTCTCATGGTGGTGCTGCAGATCTCAAGCATCATATGGAATCAGAGAAACACAGGAAGAATCTTCGATCGGCAGGTTCCCCGCAAAAAGTGACGAGATATTTTGTAGCTTCAAATACACAGGAACAGAAAAACGTAGCTGCAGCAGAAGGAACCCTGTCATTCCATGTTGTTAAACACCACCAAAGCTATCGTTCTAATGACTGCAGTGTTCAACTAAACAAAAAAAAAATTTCCCGATTCTAAGATTGCAGAAAATGTTTCGTGTGAAAGAACAAAGTGTGAAGCAATTATCAACAATGTTATAGCTCCGCATTCCCAGAAACAGGTAGCAGCTGCTGTAACCAGTGCAAAATACTTTTCAATATCTACTGATGCTAGCAACCATGGGCATCAGAACATTTTTCGTGTGATAGTTCAGTATTTTTCTGTAAGTGAGGGTGGACTGCAGACGAAATTGCTTGATCTTGATGAATTGCAGAACGAAAAGTCCGAAACAATTTCCAATTATCTTCCTCATGTTATGCAGTCATTCAGTATCACCTCAAAGTGTGTTACATTTGGTGCAGACAATACTAACTGTAATTTTGAAGGGTTAATGAAGAAAGAGGGTAATAATGTTTTCACACATCTGAAAGAAAAATTAAAAAAACTCTAACATTGTTGGCATAGGTTGTCCAGCACATGTTGTTCATAACACACTTCAAAGTGCTTGTGGTGTTTTACCTGTTGACATTGACTGCATGGTCATGAAGTTGTACAACCATTTTCGCATTTTTTCTATTCGTGTTGCAGAACTCACTGAATTCTGTGAATTTGTTGGTGTCACTTACAAAAATTTACTTTCTTTTTCCAAAAAAAGGTGGCTTTCATTGTTTCTAGCCATAGAAAGGATCTTGAAAATGTATGAACCTTTGAAATCTTACTTTTTGTCACAGTCTAACTCAAAGTGCCCTGCAGTCTTACAGAGTTTTTTCAGTGATCCTATAAATGAATGTTATTTACTTTTTGTACATTCACAAATGAGTGTTTTCCAACAATCCATTCTGAGCATTGAGAAACAGAATAATTCCATATGTGAAGTATTAGCAGTCTTAAATAAAGCTTTGACACGTCTAAATTCACGGAAACATTTTGTACCACTAAGTGTAAAAAACTGCTGAATGATTGTGATGACCAGTCTGTTAAGAAATTTGACATAGCGGTATCAACGTTTTATGATGCTTCAGTAGACTATTTATCCTCATGGTTACAGGGAATAGCTGAGTTAGCTGAGTTTTCTGTATTCCCACGGATGATGCTCACAGAACCATCAGAATGGTCAGTAGTTGAAAATACTTTAATGTGGCTAAATGAAAAGGGCATTCTAGTAAATGACAGCCTCTTATTTGATGAAATAGTTCATATACAGTCATTTGTAAAACAACAAGTGGGAACAGACAGTGAACAATGGAATCAGTTGATGGTACATGAAAAATGGTGTAGGTTTTTCAGATCTTGCCAGTGTAATGAACAGTTCAGAGAATAGCTTAGCATAGCACAGTACTTCTTTTCACTCCCTGCCCACAATGCAAATGTTGAAAGAGTTTTCAGCTTACTATCGTCACAGTGGACAGATGAGAGGAACTGATTTACGGCGAGGAGCGTTAAGTGTATTTTACTGACCTGTTTAAAGTTCAGTAAACACAGTTGCACTGACTTCTATTCATACCTTTTAGGCAAACCTGAGTTGCTGAATGGAATTTCATCTTCGAAGAAATATAATTGCAGTGTGGAATCCACAAAACCATAAATTCCTTGTGTTAACTAAGAACTTTTTTTGTAGTGATTGTTACTGTATGTCTCTCTACATTCTGTGTTATAAATGTTACATTTCTTTATAAGTAAATTTCTGAAAACTTGAAATGTACTTCTTTCCAGTCTTTCCATTCTTTGTTTGGTTTTGTGCACACACACACACACACACACATACACACACACACACACATATCAGTGAAGGCTATATTTGCAGAGGAAGAAGAAATGTTAGCATTAAAAGTAATATTTAACGAGAAATAAAAATTGTTCCACTTTCTGGCCAAGAAAATGTCCCACTTTTGTCCGGAGAAAATATGGTCATCCTATAAATGACGCTCAATGTCTAAGAGGGAGAAAGAGGAGATGGACAGACTGTTGGAGGATATTCACATTGTAAGCAGAAAGGACGAGATAGAGAGAGGGAGCAGGAGGAAATGGCGAGGAGAGAAGATGGCCATAGAAGGGGGTGAGATGATGGACAGAGTGAGGGGAAGAGAGGGGGTGGAGATGGACAAACAGGCGAGAAGAGAATGGCAGAGACAGGGGAGAGATGGGGATTAGGACGTATATCCAATTCCCATTCATATTAGAAAAGTGTGCTTTCTCTTTCCTTTCTTTTCCATTTAACCGGACTAAACCACAGCAGTGCATGACAGGGAACAGCTAATATTATTATATTTATAATACGTTACTTTATAATGTTATATTACAAATTTTTACAAGTGATCAGTCGATTTTAGCGATCTAATATAGGAATGATATAAGAGGTGCTTAGAGTCTTGTAAAAACATCTCCTTCGTCAGTATGTCGCATCTCTTAGAGCATTAAACCAAGCAATACTTTGCCACGCTTCTGACCCTAAGACGATTCCTGAAATTCAGCTCGTCAGTTGGAGAAGAGTGTTGGTGCTCGCTGGTGTTGGCTTTAAGTGAGCCGTCCTGTTGGGTGGGAAGCGCCGCCTCTGGGTATTCTGACAAGAGTCGCTGGTCCGTGTGTGTGTGTGTGTGTGTGTGTGTGTGTGTGTGTGTGTGTGTGTGGTGTAACAAGCCTCCCGCGGGGGCGGGCCCTCCTCCCTGGGGTGCCGCCGATCTCCGCTAAGTAAGTGGGCCCACGCCGCCGCGACGCCAGGCGCGCGTCATACCGCCCCCGGGTTTACGCCCCCCCCGCGGCGCCACACGCATACCTCCAAGCCGCAAAACCGCCCCCGCCCCACACCACAGCCCTCGGCTCTGCCGATTATCTCAGAAGACTGTCCTACTGCTTGTGCAAGACCGTTTTCTGCCACATTCACACTTTTTATTTTGCTTTACATATCTTGAATGCACAGCGCGGAACTTTCACTCAGCAACGTACTCCAGGACTGTACAGTATATTCCAAGCTCTGATATTATGACGTTGCTGGGAGAAAGAAGTTTCTCTAGAATAGTGAGCATGGAAACAGGGAAAAGAAAGGAAAAATAAGGGCTCGGCGTTCTGACCCAGAGGGACCAATCTGGACAGCCCGACCGCCGTGTCATCCTCTTGCAATGGCGTCATTCGAAGCGGAAACGAGTGACGTGGGACCAACGCACCGTTTCCCGAGGCGTTAGTGGGTTTCTCCACTAAGGACCCGCTACTTCTCATTCAAGTAGCATCTCAGTTGGCATCACGAAGGTTTGATCATCCCCGTTCCAGTCTTCCCATCAAGGAAAAATACCTAGAAGTACAGGAAATCGAATCCATGGTAGCCAGCCACTCTCACCACCAAGTTACGGAGGCGGATATACAGGGGCAAAAACCAATCGTTTCAGAGCTTATTTATGTACGTGCGTTGTCTTGCAAACAGTAGATAAAGTTGAACAGTTAGATACCATCTCCGTATGTTTTCGAGAGACATTCGACACTGCACCATATCATAGACTACTAAGCAATGTATGATCATACAGAGTATCTCTGCAGATACAGACACTGGACAAAATCATGAAAACGCCGAAAACACAACACATGGCTAATACGGTGTAGGAAACACGTTGGCATTCAAAACAGCTTCCAGTCGTCTCAGAATGGACCAATACAGATCATGTACGCCATTCTTCCTGCAAAACCGAGATAAGTTCAGTCAACGAAGATGCAGGTGGGTAGCACTCTACACTCCAGATGTTTGTCATTACAATTCATCCTCGTATTCACAAAATCACCCCCGGGCTATGCGAGCCGTTTGAACTGGGGCCCAGTCGCCTTGGAACACAGCACCACCATTGAGGTACAAACACTGTACCACTAGACGGACCTCATCAGCCAATACTGTCACATAACCACAGGCTGTAATGCGACCTTGCAGAGCAACAATGGGGCCCATGGAACACCGCGATATGGCTGCCCCCAAACCATCACCAAGCTCCCGCCATGTTTCACTCTAGTGACATGAGCCCAGGCAGATGTTGGAAACAAGACTCGTTGTTGTTGTTGTGGTCTTCAGTCCTGAGACTGGTTTGATGCAGCTCTCCATGCTACTCTATCCTGTGCAAGCTTCTTCATCTCCCAGTACCTACTGCAACCTACATCCTTCTGAATCTGCTTAGTGTATTGATCTCTTGGTCTCCCTCTACGATTTTTACCCTCCACGGTGCCCTCCAATGCTAAATTTGTGATCCCTCGATGCCTCAAAACATGTCCTACCAACCGATCCCTTCTTCTAGTCAAGTTGTGCCACAAACTTCTCTTCTCCCCAATCCTATTCAATACCTCATTAGTTATGTGATCTACCCAACTTATCTTCAGCATTCCTCTGTAGCACCACATTTCGAAAGCTTCTATTCTCTTCTTGTCCAAACTAGTTATCGTCCACGTTTCACTTCCATACATTGCTACACTCCATACAAATACTTTCAGAAACGACTTCCTGACACTTAAATCTATACTCGATGTTAACAAATTTCTCTTCTTCAGAAACGCTTTCCTTGCCATTGCCAGTCTACATTTTATATCCCCTCTACTTCGACCATCATTGGTTATTTTACTCCCTAAATAGCAAAACTCCTTTACTACTTTAAGTGTCTCATTTCCTAATCTAATTCCCTCAGCATCACCCGAATTAATTTGACTACATTCCATTATCCTCGTTTTGCTTTTGTTGATGTTCATCTTACATCCTCCTTTCAAGACACTGTCCATTCCGTTCAACTGCTCTTCCAAGTCCTTTGCTATCTCTGACAGAATTACAATGTCATCGGCGAACCTCAAAGTTTTTATTTCTTCTCCATGAATTTTAATACCTACTCCGAATTTTTCTTTTGTTTCCTTTACTGCTTGCTCAATATACAGATTGAATAACATCGGGGAGAGGTTACAACCCTGTCTCACTCCTTTCCCAACCACTGCTTCCCTTTCATGCCCCTCGACTCTTATAACTGCCATCTGCTTTCTGCACAAATTGTAAATAGCCTTTCGCTCCCTGTATTTTACCCCTGCCACCTTCAGAATTTGAAAGAGAGTATTCCAGTTAACATTGTCAAAAGCTTTCTCTAAGTCTACAAATGCTAGAAACGTAGGTTTGCCTTTTCTTAATCTTTCTTCTAAGATAAGTCGTAAGGTCAGTATTGCCTCACGTGTTCCAACATTTCTACGGAATCCAAACTGATCTTCCCCGAGGTCGGCTTCTACCAGTTTTTCCATTCGTCTGTAAAGAATTCGCGTTAGTATTTTGCAGCTGTGACTTATTAAACTGATAGTTCGGTAATTTTCACATCTGTCAACACCTGCTTTCTTTGGGATTGGAATTATTATATTCTTCTTGAAGTCTGAGGGTATTTCGCCTGTCTCAACCAACCAAATTTCTTTCCTCCATTCCCCTATAGCCCTAGTCTTGCGGTATCGACACACTGTTTTCCTGTTACAGGTATTTGCATCATTGGTGAGTGCTTTCTGGATTCCAACTCTCTCTTCACTTCCCTGGTTATGAAGCTCCCTTAGTGGTTTCGGTGACGACAGTGCTCGCGAGTGCAACAACCAGTTCCGCAATGACTTTTGCAGCTGAAGTCTTCTCAGTTTTCGCCACAATCCTCTACAGTGTCCGTCTCTCCCAATAACTCAACACACATTTTCTTCCGCTTGTGACAACGCTTTCCCTGTGTGCAGTATAAATCTTCCATACGTCGCCTCTTGACACACGAAACACTTCAGCTGCTTTCATTACGAAAGACCCACTATACGGGCACCAGCTATTTGCCAACGTTCCAATGGGCTGAGCTTCGATGATGATGATGATGATGTTTGGTTTGTGGGGCGCTCAACTGCGTGGTTATCAGCGCCCGTACAATTATCCAATCTTTGCTCAGTCCAATTTTGCCACTTTCCTGGATGATGATGAAATGATGAGGACAACACAAACACCCAGTCATCTCGAGGCAGGTGAAAATCCCTGACCCCGCCGGGAATCGAACCCGGGACCCCGTGCTCGGGAAGCGAGAACGCTACCGCGAGACCACGAGCGGCGGACCTGAGCTTCGACATAATGCACTCACAGCTATACAGAACACTGTTTCTGAATACGGCTGACACTTGGAACGCAGTGACAGTGTGCAGATGAGCTGGTCGTGGTAGAATACAAGGGCATCTGCATTCATGTTCAAGGATGTATTCGTCGCGGTGTTTTCATATTTTCGGCCAACCCTTGTACCTCAATGGCTCAACATATCTGTCACGTTCGGTGAATGGTACCTTATGTTGAAAACTGCTCTGGTTCGAATGAGCCAGCCGGTCGGTGTGGCCGAGCGGTTCTAGGGGCTTCAGTCTGAAACCGCGTGACAGCTACGGTCGCAGGTTCGAATCTTGCGTCGGGCATGGATGTGTGTGATGGCCTTAGCTTAGTTAGGTTTACGTAGCTCTAAGTTCTAGGGGACTGATTACCTCAGATGTTAAGTCCCATAGTGCCCACAGCCATTTGAACCATTTTCGAGTGAGCCACTAGCGGATTAGACGTTGCGGCTTGTCACGTGTCTGCCAGTAGTTTATGTGGTGGGCATAAACAAAATGGTTCAAATGGCTCTGAGCACTATGGGACTTAACATCTGTTGTCATCATTCCGCTAGACCTGAGAACTACTTAAACCTAACTAACCTAAGGACATCACACACATCCATGCCCGAGGCAGGATTCGAAACTGCGACCGTAGCAGTCGCGCGGTTCCGGACTAAAGCGCCTAGAACCGCTCAGCCACGGCGGCCTCCTCTGGGCATAAACCCGATACTTCGCCTGAAGATGACGAGTGCCAATCTCGTCGGAACGTGTATGGCAAGTCGACGCCACGAGTCGGCAGAAGTTCGGTGAATGGTCCCGTATGTTAAAAACTGCACCGGCTAGAATGTGCCGCACGCGGATTGGACGTTACGGCTTGGCTCCTATCTGCGTCAAGCTGATGCTCTGGGCACGAACGCGACACATCACCTGAACATGACGAGTGGGGGAATTTGTCGAAACGTTACGGCCGGACGGCGCCACGACTCGGCTCATCACCCGAGGAGATTTCGTGAGGGATGCGGACAGTTTGTGCAGTAACTGGCCCGAGGGCTGTGTACGCAGCTAAATGCCTTGCGATGAATAGGCGGCTTCAGAACGACAAGTCAGGAGCTGAGACGCCTTCCATCGCCCTGTACACGGAGGACGCATTAAGCAGCGCCCGAGGAATGCGTCGAGCCTGCCCACGCTCAAACGCGCTCACGCGTTAGTCTGATGGCCTCGGCTTACACACACACACACACACACACACACACACACACACACACACAGACACGGTTTGCCTGTGGATCGCGGAACGCAGCGAGGAAGGCGCGCCCACCATTATACTTGCAGATCGCAGGCCGCCGCCAGCAACAAGGTAAATATTTTAATGAGGCCGGCGGGCATTAGGCGGAATCTAATTAGCGCGGATTTGCATACGCTGCGATAGCAGGGCGGGTCGCACTGAACCGAAGAACGCCGCAGCGGGTTCCTTTTTCTGTTGGCCGCCGGGCAGCCGGGACGACGGACGCGCAGCGATTACAGGCGGGGCCTGGCTCGATAGCTGACCGGCCAGCGCGGGGCAGAACTCCTAAATTCGGATAATGGGCAGGGCCCGCGGTGAGCGACGAGCCGCTGCTCGCCGCCTCATATGCATAGCGGCGGCGGCGGCGGCGACGGCGGCAATGCGCGGTGGCTGATGGGATCCGGGCGCTGATTGGTGGCGCGTCGGGCCAATACGTTTGATCTCGGCCAGCGTACGTTACACGGCTCATCATCGCCGCCGTCCGTCACGGGGGCAGAACCTGCTGCTGCTGCTGATGTTTGGCTGCGTATGTTCCACTGAATCGTCTGCCACTTTGCGAGTCGCTTCCAGTACGATGAATGTTACAAATACTGTCCCACCTCCCCACCCTCCTTCTCCTCCTCCCTCCTAAAGAAGGGGTAGCTATAAAGTTTTCTGTCACATCGAAAAAATAAAGCTACGCAAGTAGCTTTTTTCTTGTCAGTAGGTGCACTGCTGCAGACCTGGTACACACCGAAATTACATGCACCACAGTATTGCAGCGCGTCCCTATAGAAACCGAATCACAAATGTGCAGCGTAGTGTAAAGGGCAGTTTTTTTTATCGGACATCACTCTTCCGATTCATTCGATGCTCCCTGTCACTGGCTTCTCTTCTGTGACAGCCTCATCACGTCAGAGATATTATAGCGACAAGAACATTGCATTTATAATACTGCAAGCATTCCTCCACCCATGCACTTGACCAGTACCACGCACCAAAAAAAAAAAAAAAATAGTACACACTTGTAATACAACAATAATATAATAGAAGACGAAGTCCTGACAGGGTCGCCACTTTACGCATTGTAATAAAGTACTGTCTGTGCAGGGTTGAAATCAAAAAATAAGAATGAATTAATTCTCCATTAGTTTTTTCGTATATTTGGCTTGCTAGACACCAGACATATAGAACATTTTTCTATCTTCGAAAATTTGCTTCATAAAATTTGTTCAACTGGACTAGCCTGTCCAAAGTTCCGACACGAACCCAATGGAACACTGTTGGTTGCGATGGATCGTCGATTTCGCTCCAGACTCAAACGTTCAACATCACCACCTTCTCTCGTTTCTACTCTTGCGGAAGAATAGGTTGCCATTTCTCTACAAATATTCAGATGCCTCGTTGAAAGTGTCTATATCAGAGTTCAAGCCATCATAAATTTGAATTGCAGACATACCCCATGTTAGAGTCCACTAATAGGTGTCCAGATACATTTAATTAGATGGTGATAGCGCATAAAAGTCTCTGATATTATTTTACAGGCTTCTGACTGGTAGTACAGATTCGCACACGGCAGATTTGTAGTGTCTCTTTCCAGATAGGTTTTCAGGGTCATGAGTGATGCACGACAGACTATTTGTGCATTGTAGTAGCGCCGTCATTAGAGTCGGCCATGTATGTGTCACTCCTACCATAGCGGCTACTTGCGCTGCTGTCGTAATTGGCATCTTCAAAGGCAGTTCACAGTATCACCAGACTAGTTCTACTTCATATACAGGTGCCGTCTACGGATACCTGTTATCATTGAAACAATCAGTTTTCGGTAATAACGGCTTTTTCCATCTCCAATTTAACCAGAGTGTTAAAACCGCTCAAAGTAATTATTTTCTGAAATGACCGATTTTTGGTTTTTTTATTGCTATTATTTCAGCATCAAAGGAAGACATCGAACAAAGACTGGAAAATTCTAAGGTTTCCTAATACTGGTTCATGATACATAGACTCAAAATATCAAATAAAATAGAGAAATAAAAGAAAGTCCCTCCGCCGTTCACTGCTTTTCTCCGAAAGTAATAAGCGTTGAACACCACTACAAAAATGTCACCAGTAATCTCCAACAGATTCTAATTTTTTAAATCTCTGCTCAAAAATCATACGAACAGTCAATGCCTAACAGGAAACAATGAAGTTAGAAAACTATATTTTTCGTGTTAAGCTGTGTGTTTTCAAGAGTTACAAGAAGATAACGTATATTATGAAGACATAGGCACCAGATCAGCTATTTTCTCTATTGATACAAATCATGATTGAATTGTTAAGTTTTTAATTTGTAATTGTTGCCATAACTTCATTCCTCGTTTATTATTTGATAGAAATTACAGACAAATAACAAGCTTTTGTGTAAAATTTGTAGCATTCGTTTTATTTAATTGTTTCGAATGAAGACCCATGTTTTAGTCAAATGGTTGAAATAGCTCTGAACGCTATGGGTCTTAACATCTGAGGTCATCAGTCCCCTAGAACTTAGAATTACTTAAACCTAACCAACCTAAGAACACCACACACAGCAATGCCTGAGGCAGGATTCGAACCTGCGACCGTTGCAGTCACGCGGTTCCGGACTGAAGCGCCTAGAACCGCTCGGTCACGACGGCCGGTCTATTAGTTATACTCAAGATAAAATTTTCAGCTTAACATATTACATCAGCTACAATTTCAATATAAAAGCTGCTTTTTAATTATACTTGCAGCAATTATACAGTGCCAGAAAACAATGGAAGACCCCCAAGGACTCTGTTCAGTGGCACCAGAGTATGATATGTGCACACTGTGAACTTATGGTGCTGGTGGAGTCAAGGTCATCGGAGATCAGATGGTGCTGAGGACGGCTGGTTGTGCACCCATTGTTTTGACTCTGCAGGCAGTGACTGTGCTGAGTTCAGAGAGCTGAATGGGGCGCTCCGCCGAACTCACAGACTATGAACGTGGTCAGGTGACTGGGTGTCACTTGTGTCATACATCTGTACGCGAGGTTTCCCAACTCCTAAACATCCCTAGGTCGACTGTTTCCGATGTGATGGTGAAAAGGAAACGTGAAGGGAAACGTGCAGCACAAAAGCGTACAGGCCGACTTCGTCTGTTGATTGCAGAGACCGCCCACAGTTGAAGAGGGTCATAATGTGTATTAGGCAGACATCTATCCAGACCATCACACAGGAATTCCAAACTGCATGAGTATCCACGGCAAGTACTATGACAGTTAGGCGGGAGGTGAGAAAACTTGTATTTCATGGTCGAGCGGCTGTTCATAAGCCACACATCACGCCGGTAAATGCCAAACGACGCCTCGCTTGGTGTAAGGAGCGTAAGCATTGGTCGACTAAACAGTGGAAAAACCTTGTGTGGAGTGAAGAATCACGGTACAGAATGTGCTGATCCGATGGCAGGGTGTGGGTATGGCGAATGCCCGGTGTACGTCATCTGCCAGCATGTATGGTGCCAACAGTAAAATTCGGAGGCGGTCGTGTTATGGTGTGGTCGTACTTTTGATGGAGGGGCTTGCACCTCATGTTTATTTTGCGTGGCACTATCACAGCACAGGCCTACATTGATGTTTTAAGCACCTTCTTGCTTCCCACTGTTGAAGAACAATTCGGGATGGCGATGGCATCTTTCAACATGATCGAGTATCTGTTCATAATGCACTGCCTGTGGCAGAGTGGTTACACGACAATAACATCCCTGTAATGGACTGGCCTGCACAGAGTCCTGACCTCAATCCTATAGAATATCTTTGCGATTTTTTGGAACGCCGATTCGTGCCAAGCCTCACCGCACCGATCGACGTCGATACCTCTCCTCAGTGCACCATTCCAGGAAGAATGGGCTTCTATTCGCCAAGAAACCCTCCAGCACTTGATTGATCGTATGCCCGCGAGAGTGGAAGCTGTCATCAAGGCTAAGGGTGGGCCAACACCATACTGAATTCCAGCATTACCGATGGAGGGCGCCACGAACTTTTAAGTCATTTTCAGTCAGGTGTTAGAATACTTTTGTTCACATAGTGCACATGTTTCATTTGGTCTGAATTCGTTATCGTGTAGTCCTGTTACCTCACTTGTCAATAAAGCGAATTTGTCGTTGAGGGCGTTACGATTTTTTCTGGCAGTGTTTATTCTTTCTGTATGTACGACGAATACATATTTTCGAGTATTGTTAAAAATATGTGTAATACGCCATGTGTTACACCATGAACACCTTGACCGAAGCTACGAAACTGATGCTTTAGTATTTCCACGCCTGTAGAGTGCGTTCATTAAAATTTGAGCCTTGTGTGAGCTTGTTTTCAGGACAGCAAAAAGCCATTCATAGAGACATAGAGATTAAGAATGGTGTGAATAGATGCTGCCTACTGGGCTTGAGTACCGTTACTGATACTTTTCAGACGGTGATCGCAACCCACGTCCAGAGGACATGCAATGTGCGGCTTATCGACGTTACCGTCTTTGAGAAACGTCAAAACATTGGGATGACGGTCGTCGGAGCATAGGTTGTACGGGTTATTCACCGAACTTTCCGAATCCGTGATATGTCACTGGTAGAGCTCGCAAAAATATCGTCCACACAATCCCGAAGAGAGGAAGGACAAATAAGTTCGAGAACTATGGCACAATCGGCTAAACGACTAATGCAACCAAGTTGCTGACAAAAGTAAAAGGCAGAAAAATTGAAAAAGAAAATCGAGGAGCTGCTAGGTGCCAATCAGTTTTCCTCTCGGATAGGTAAAAGCACCAGAGACGTAGTTCTGACCTTGGGATTCGTAAAGCCAGCAAGATTTAATAAAAATCAAGACGTTTTCATAGGATTTTTCGACTAAGAGAAAGTATCCGACAGTTTAAAATGGCATAATAACGTGCTAAAACTTGAGAAAAAGAGGAGTAAATTATAGAGGAAGAAAGTTAATATACAACATTTACAAGAACCAAGGCAAAACAGTAAGTGTGGAAGACCAAGGCCGAAATGCTCAGATTAGAATGAGTATAAAAGATGAAGTGTTTCGCTTTTATTGTCCAATGTACACTTCAGAGAGTAATGACAGAAAGAAAAGAAAAAAAATCACGAACGCCATTGAAATTCGATGAAGAATATCAATGATTAGATTTGCTGATAACATTCCAGAATCTGTTGAATGAAATTAAGAGTCTAATGAGTACGGAATATGGATTGAGGAAAAAACTGAAGAAAGACAAACGTAATGAGGAGTTGTGACAAGAAGAATAACGATCAACTTAACATCGAAACTGCGGTCCACAAACTAGAAGATGCTAAAGAATTCTTGTGCCTTGGAAGCAAAATAACAAGTAACAGACGAAGAAAGGAGGACATAAAACAGACTAGCACTGGAAAAGACGGCATTCCTGGCCAAAAAAAAGTTCACTCACATGAAAACTACGCTTTTATATGAGGAGAAAATTTGTGAAGCGGTACGTTTGGAGCACAGGAATGTTTCTGAGAACGTACGTCTGGAACACAGCATTGTATGATAAGTAGATTATGGACGGTGAGAATTCCGATAAAGGAGATAACCAAAGCATTTGAGATGTGCTGCTACAGAAACATGTTGAGAATTAGATGGATAAGATCCATTCGCTCGAACTATCTAGAATGTTCTTCGAACCAATCGTGAACAATTGTGGCTTGGTGACATGGCACACTGTCATCCATAAAGATTTCAATATTGTTTGGGAACAATAAGTCCACGAATAGCTGCAAATGCAGTTACGTCAGGCCACCCAAAACATATCTGTAATGAGTAAATATATTGAGGTGCGGTTTTTACCAGATTATAGCGGACAATATGGCGAATTTCCTGACCTTCGCAAGTAATTTTTACCGTTTATCGTCGTCGAATTATATCACCGACTTTTCTAATGGAACTATGTACATTCTTCTGCGGTGTTTGAAAAGAAGTTTCTGAGATAACCTCTACAGCATAACGTGTATGGGACTTGATCAAATAGTAAGAAGATAACAGCACCGCAAACCACTGTCCCACCGTCAGGAGAAGAGGTTCCATAACCGTCTGCCGGCCGCTGTGGCCAAGCGGTTCTAGGCGCTACAGTTGGGAACCACGCGGCTGCTACGTTTGCAGGCTCAAATCCTGCCTCGTGCATGGACGTGTGTGCTGTCCTTAGTTAGGTTTAAGTAATTCTAAGTCTAGGGGACTGATGGCCTCAGATGTTAAGTCCCACAGTGCTTAGAGTCATTTGAACCATCAAAGTCTGCCCCATTATACCAAATGTAAGCAAGCACATTGTCATACCAAGTGCTTATGATAACGACACGCTGAAATTAGTCTGGAGTTAAGGGAAGCATAGGGCACGTTATTAGGCATTTCATGCCTGCGAGAGTCATCGGTGTTTCCTAGTAGAATACTTACTGTAATTTTCGCCACAGATAAAAGTATAAATGTATTTACTGAGCGTGCAAGCCGTTTTGCATTTCCTTAACGACATTTCCAATGCTCTCCAAATTTTCTCTTAATAGGGTCCGTCAATACATGTGCGGAATGGCAGGGACATGGGTCATGTTGGTACCACACAGACTGCCCTATGTCCAGTGGGATGTCTTCCTATAAGTGTGGTAGCAGCGTATCTTAGAAATTCTAGATATTTCTGAGTGTACTTGGATTTGCATTAAAAAATAGGAACCAGTAATGGTCTTGATACAACAATCACCAAACGTTGATAGAAGAAGATCGTGGTTTATATCCACTTCTTTGGATCAGCATGGATTTTCAACTGACGATAAGTACGTAGTGCAAAGATTGTCTTGCCCAAGGTTAGTAGACTGTCTCTCTTCCTTAACCAAAATTTTGAGTACAAATGCCGTCTGACTTTGCAATTTTCATCGATAACATTCGGAGGAATGTAACCAATTTTGGAAGTCATTGCCATGAAGCTGTAGATCCAGCGAAAAATGCAGGAACGAAATGCGATCGAAGGTAGCGTTGACAGCAGACTCCCTTGGTTGATTCCATTAGTACATGTGAGATGCCTCATACTGACATTTTCATTTTGTGTTACTGCTGATAAAAAGAAATGTCAGTATGAGGCATCTCACATGTACTAATGTCATACTGACATTTTCATTTTGTGTTACTGCTGATAAAAAGAAATGTCAGTATGAGGCATCTCACATGTACTAATGGAATCAACCAAGGGAATCTGCTGTCATTTCTTTGATCAGTTGTTCTTTTTCCTTGGCGTATTCTATTCTCCACAGTTCCAGTTTGTAGACTCTTCTTTTTAATGTTTGGTAAGATAGGTTTTGAGCGCTTGACGCTGTCTGGGCACTCTTCAGCACACAACCACACCACTGTTGTAGTAGTTTGTCGACATCGGCCTTAATACAGTATTTACTTTTTTGACTGTCGCATACGTTGCGAATGGGTCAAAATGGCTCTGAGCACCACGGGACCTAACATCTGAGGTCATCAGTCCCCTAGAACTTGTAACTACTTAAACCTAACTAACCTAAGGACATCACACACAGCCATGCCCGAGGCAGGATTCGAACTTGCGACCGTAGCGGTAGCGCGGTTCCAGACTGAAGCGCCTAGAACCGCTCGGCCACACCGGCCGGCGTTGCGAATGTCTCAATAGCTTTATGTGCGAGTTCATCTGTTTGCTGTAATAGCAGAACACAGGCTGAGGGCTTCAAGGTCACAGGTAAACACAAGAAGCGTGTCCGAGTTTGATGCTTGTTTACGTTTGTTATAACAGGCGAAACGTTTGTGGAACCTCTTCTCCTGACGGCTGCACAGTCGCTTGAGGAGCTTTAACCTTGGTACTATTTGATCAAGCCCATACATTTTATGTCACTGAACTTCTCTCAGAAGCTTCTTTTCAAATACCGGTGAAGAAACTACACTCCTGGAAATTGAAATAAGAACACCGTGAATTCATTGTCCCACGAAGGGGAAACTTTATTGACACATTCCTGGGGTCAGATACATCACATGATCACACTGACAGAACCACAGGCACATAGACACAGGCAACAGAGCACGCACAATGTCGGCACTAGTACAGTGTATATCTACCTTTCGCAGCAATGCAGGCTGCTATTCTCCCATGGAGACGATCGTAGAGATACTGGATGTAGTCCTGTGGAACGGCTTGCCATGCCATTTCCACCTGGCGCCTCAGTTGGACCAGCGTTCGTGCTGGACGTGCAGACCGCGTGAGACGACGCTTCATCCAGTCCCAAACATGCTCAATGGGGGACAGATCCGGAGATCTTGCTGGCCAGGGTAGTTGACGTACACCTTCTAGAGCACGTTGGGTGGCACGGGATACATGCGGACGTGCATTGTCCTGTTGGAACAGCAAGTTCCCTTGCCGGTCTAGGAATGGTAGAACGATGGGTTCGATGACGGTTTGGATGTACCGTGCACTATTCAGTGTCCCCTCGACGATCACCAGTGGTGTACGGCCAGTGTAGGAGATCGCTCCCCACACCATGATGCCGGGTGTTGGCCCTGTGTGCCTCGGTCGTATGCAGTCCTGATTGTGGCGCTCACCTGCACGGCGCCAAACACGCATACGACCATCATTGGCACCAAGGCAGAAGCGACTCTCATCGCTGAAGACGACACGTCTCCATTCGTCCCTCCATTCACGCCTGTCGCGACACCACTGGAGGCGGGCTGCACGATGTTGGGGCGTGAGCGGAAGACGGCCTAACGGTGTGCGGGACCGTAGCCCAGCTTCATGGAGACGGTTGCGAATGGTCCTCGCCGATACCCCAGGAGCAACAGTGTCCCTAATTTGCTGGGAAGTGGCGGTGCGGTCCCCTACGGCACTGCGTAGGATCCTACGGTCTTGGCGTGCATCCGTGCGTCGCTGCGGTCCGGTCCCAGGTCGACGGGCACGTGCACCTTCCGCCGACCACTGGCGACAACATCGATGTACTGTGGAGACCTCACGCCCCACCTGTTGAGCAATTCGGCGGTACGTCCACCCGGCCTCTCGCATGCCCACTATACGCCCTCGCTCAAAGTCCGTCAACTGCACATACGGTTCACGTCCACGCTGTCGCGGCATGCTACCAGTGTTAAAGACTGCGATGGAGCTCCGTATGCCACGGCAAACTGGCTGACACTGACGGCGGCGGTGCACAAATGCTGCGCAGCTAGCGCCATTCGACGGCCAACACCGCGGTTCCTGGTGTGTCCGCTGTGCCGTGCGTGTGATCATTGCTTGTACAGCCCTCTCGCAGTGTCCGGAGCAAGTATGGTGGGTCTGACACACCGGTGTCAATGTGTTCTTTTTTCCATTTCCAGGAGTGTATATAGTTCCATTAGAAAAAAAAGACAATGTCAGTGTCTTATTTTGGCGTCAACAAACAATAAGTACTACTTGAGAACGTCAGGGAGATTCTCCATGTGATCCGCTGTAACTTGGTGAAACCGCACCTCGATAAATGTATCCATTCTGGATGTATTTGGCGTGACCTCACTTAGCTTTCTCATTCTGTATAGTTATTACTAAAGGTGCTGTGTTTCTTATCGCGGTCGATTGTGTTCATCTACATCATTCTATATCTACTATGCAAATCACACGTAAGTGTCTGGCAGAGGGTTCATCGAACCACCTTCACAATAATTCTCTGTTATTCCAAAATCGAACAGTGCGTGGAAAAAACGAACCCCCGTATCTTTCCGTGCGAGCTCTGATATCCCTTACTTTATTGCAATGATCGTTTCTCTCTATGTAGGTCGGCATCAGCAACATATCTTCGCATTGCGTGGAGAAAGCTGGTGATTGAAATTTCGTGAGAAGATTTCGCCGCAACGGAAAACGCCTTTGTTTTAATGATGCCCACCCCAAATCCTGTGTCATGTCAGTGACAGTCTCTCCCCTATTTATCGATAATACAGAAACTGCTGCGCTTCTTTGAACTTTCTCGATGTACTCAGTCAGTCCTATGTGGTAAGGACCCCACGCGGCGCAGCAGTACTCTAAAAGAGCACGGACAAGCGTAGTGTAGCCAGTCTCTTTAGTAGATCTGTTGCACTTTGTAAGTATCCTGCCAATAAACCGCAGTCTTCGATTCGCCTTCCGCACAACATTTTCTGTGTCTTCCTTCCAATTTATCTTGCTCGTAATTGTATTCCTAGGTACTTAGTTGAATTTACGGCCTTTACATTTGACTGACTTATCATGTAACTGAAGTTTAATGGATTCTTTTTAGCACCCATACGGATGGCGTCATACTTTTCAGTAAGTATGGTTAACTGTCAATTTTCGCATCATACAGATACCTTTTCTAAATCGTTTTGCAGTTTCTTTTGGTCTTCTCATAACTTTACTAGAAGATAAACGACAGCATAATCAGGAAACAACCTAAGACGACTGCTCAGATTGTCTCATAAATCGTTTATGTAGATAAGGAACAGCAGAAGGCCTATACCTTGGGAAATGCCAGAAATTTCTTCCCTTTTAGTCGGTCAGTTACTACGAACTGTGACCTGTTTGACAGGAAATCACGAATCCAGTCACATAACAGACGATATTCCATAAGCACGCAATTTCACTTCAAGCCGCTTGTGCGGTACAGTGTCAAAAGCCTTCTGGAAATCGAGATATACGGAATCAATTTGAAACCCTTGTCAATAGCAGTCAACACTTCGTGTGAGTAAAGAGTAGTTGCGTTTCAAAAGAACGATGTTTTCTATATCCGTGCTGTCTGTCTGTCAATAGACCGTTAGAACGCAATATACGATCCAAAATCCTGCTGCATATCGACGTCAGTGACATGGGTCTGTAATTTAGTGGATTACTCCTATTGCCTTTCGTGAATACCTGTATGACCCGCAAAACTATCGAGTCTATGGTTAGAGATCTTGCGTCAAACGAGCGGCTGTATATGATCGGTAGGTATGGAGCCACTGCATCAAAAATTGGCTATGAGCACTATGCGACTGAACTTCTGAGGTCATCAATCCCCTAGAATTTATAACTACTTAAACCTAACTAACTTAAGGACATCACACACATCAATGCCCGAGGCAGGATTCGAACCTGCGACCGTAGCGGTCGCTCGGCTCCAGACTGTAGCTCCTAGAACCGCATGGCCACTCCGGCGGGCCTATTGCATCAGCATACTCTGAAAGGAACCTAATTGGTACACAGTCTGGACCGGAATACTTGCTTTTTTTAAGTGATTTAAGTTGCTTCACTACTCGGAGGACATCTGCTTTTACGTTGCTGTGTGAAATCTGCCGTCAGCCACAACCCTGTCCGTGGTGAGAACTGATGCCTGAGAGGTAATGTCTAAAACTTTGTGTTCTACGCACACTCTTGACATTGGGATGTCGGAATATTGAACTGTTTAACGATATCCGAAATAAAGTGTTGCATGCCTCTAGCTCCGACTACCATTCCGCGTTCAAAGTCTGTTAATTCCTGTCACGCGGTCGTAATAAATCGGACCCGTTTCCACGTGAATCACCCGAGTACACAAAGACAGTTCCTACAGTCCACTGCGCTTTTATGTTGTTACTGTGTTAAATCCGCAGTTCAGTGCAGTTGCAGACAATGATTGCTAGAAATTGAGAGAATTCAGTAGTGACTAAAAATTCACTGCCCAGATTACCGGAGGGAGCAAGCCCCCCCCCCCCCCCCCTATTGCACTCCCACCCCTTCTTGCGGACACCATAGTATAGAAGGAAGCAGGCACTTGGTGTCATCGCTCTGTATGTAATAAGCCTGTTCCGCCATTCCGGTGAACGACAGGTAGTTAACTGTTTCCGACGAAGCGCACCGCCCCTGCTGCTTTCGCAGTTTACCCTCGGAATGCGTACGACCTCTCCGAAGTTTCCACCGCAGTGTCTTCCTTCCCGGCGTCTCCGAAGAATCCAATTACGGGTCGTTGTTTGTAAAGGGAGACATAGCGCGGCGCCATTTGAAACAGATATCTCGGACCGTCTGCAGCTAGCGAGCGGCCGGTTGGTATTTTTCTTGTAACGGCTTAAGCCGTACGTCCAGGAAAAGCCGAAAGACGCGACGGGGACGGCAAAAAGAAAGAACGCTGATTCGGTCTTTTGTGGGGGTTGGAGAACCCTTTGTGTGGTGCACCCTTTGTGCGCGGTCTTTGTCCTGTCGTGATTTACTGGCGCGACACCGTTAGGCGGAAGGGGTCAGCGACGGTAGCTAGCTTTTTAGCACAGTGGGGGTTGGTGGGCGAGGGGGTGGCGGGGGTGGGTTGCTGACTGCCCCGCGGGCGTTGTCTGACGTCACACACAGGCGCGCTCAAGCTCACGCATACAATATTCTGACTCCCCCCCTGCGCCGTCGCCTGCTCTGGAATTTTGCAACACCACCCGACAGGGAGTGGCTAGGGACGTTTCAGTCTGTTGGAAAGAACTACATTTCTTTCGCAACGGAGACAGCAGTGACTGTTGAAATCCATTTTTTAAATGGCTTTTGCTCCTCCATCACATATAACTTCAGCAAGAAATTGACGGTTTCGGCCTTCACCACCTGTCTTCAGGTCTACAATAATGAAAACAAGTTTCAAATTTAAAAGTGAGGCTACACAAATTACGTCAAAATAAAGTCGCCTAAAATTTTTTTAAGTCATGCCATAAGACAGAAGCAGTAAATCATTACTAAACACTATGATAAAACCACACTGCCAACTGAGCTGAGCGACGATCGTCATCCATATACAAATGAAACCACTCGAGAGACATGCATCTAAGTACTCATGTGGTTTTCAGTTACATTAACATGTTGTTCTTGTGGTCTTCAGTCAGAAGAATGGCTCGATGCGGTCCTCTCTGCTAGTGTATCCCGAGAAAGCCCCTTTACCTCTGCTTAACTTCCGGAGCCTACAGCCTTTTAAACGCGCTTACTGTCTTCAAGCTCTGGTCCCCTACAGTTTTTACGCCCCACACGCTGTTGCTTTACATAAACCTAATTTTCTTCATATTTCATAATTTGTCCCGTCAACAAATTTTCCCATAAATTTCTCCTTTCACCAGTTCCATTAAATTTCTCCTCATTTGTTATTCGATCCAATCATCTAAACTATAGCATTATTCTATTCTCTTCTTGTCTACTTATCGTCCACATTTCAGTTCTGTACAAGGATATTCTCCAGCCAAATACCGTCAGAAAATACTTCCTTTTAAATTCCTATTTTTTCTTGTTACTGTCAATGTAACCTATATATTCCCTCTAACTCATCAATTGACAGTTATACTACTACACAAATAGCAAAGTTCATGTACTACATTTAGTTTCTTATTTCCTAATTCCCTCAGCACTACCTCACCTAATTCGATTACGCTTCATTATCCTTTTTAGGGTTCCGTACACAATCGGTAAAAACGGAACCCTCCAAGGACCACTTTGTTGTCCGTCTGTCTGTCAGTCTGTATGTATGTATGTATGTATGTATGTACCGTATGTATGTCCATTCAACTTTTCGGAACAACTTTTCTCATTAATCGGTAGACATATGTGACTGAAATTTTCGCCACTTACTAAGGTCTATGGTCCTTTGGTAATCTAAGAACTTGAATCTTCTAAGTCAATGCAGACAAAATGTACGGCCATTTATGTCACCTATTTTAATACTCGCAAACTCACTCGTTTAAAACTTATGGGTACTTCCCCTGGACGTAGAATCATGTAATTTGACAGGACGAAAGGTTTCACACGGCAGCCAAAGGAAAAAATCCGAAAATTACTGATTTGTAACCATACCACACGAATTTCTTTTTTGCCATTTGTTATCAGACTCCTTGTCTGTCCGTCAGTGTGTTAATACCCCTACTTCTTAGAAATGGGTAGGTATATGAAATGTCACGTATTAAGATCTAGGGACCCTTGGCGATGTAAAGAAGTGAAGCTTCTAAGCCAGTCCACCAAAAGATGCGCCCATTATTGTCACATATGTTGATACTCTCAAACTCACTCATTAAAATCTTACGGGTACTTCAACTTGACGTAGAATCATGAAATTTGGCAAGAAGATAGGTTTCACAGCACAAATAAAGAAAAAGATCGAAAAATTGTAAATTTTTAATTATCTCGAAAATCCTGTAATACCTCGGATCGGTATGTGCCAGTATCGATGTCGATAACAGGCAATAATCGATTTTTCGGAATGTATGGACAAACCACGTATACGACTGCGTTTGTACTGAACACTCAGTGCGAGTGTCCTAGTCCCACTGGCATATTTCTTTCTAAGGCGCTATCCATTCCGTTCAGTTCTTCTTACACAACCTTTACTGCCTCTGACAGAATTACAATGTCATCAGCAAACTTCGAAGTTTTTATTTTTTCTACCAGCAGTTCGATTCCCTTTCTCTTAGTCTATGTTTCTTCTACAGGTCGCTCAATAATATACATATTGAAACACCATCGGGATTAGGCTACAACCTTGTCTCATCCCCTTCTCGACTATGTCCTCTCTTCCATGTCCTTCGATCTCGTAACTGCAGACTGGTTTCTGCGCCGGCCGGAGTATCCGTGCGGTTCTAGGCGCTATAGTCTGGAACCGAGCGACCGCGAATCCTGCCTCGGGCATGGATGTGTGTGATGTCCTTAGGTTACTTGGGTTTAAGTAGTTTTAAGTTATAGGGGACTGATGACCTCAGAAGTTAAGTCCCATAGTGCTCAGAGCCATTTGAACCATTTTGAACTGGTTTCTGTACAAGTTGTAAATAACATTACTCTTGCTGTATTTGGTCTCAGCTACCCACATAATTTCAATGACTGCAGTCCAGTCAACATTGTCAAAGGCTTTCTCGATATCTACAACTACTGTAAGCGTAGGTTGGACTTCCTTCGACCTACCGTCTACGTTAGGCCTTACGCTCTGCATAGCCTCGCGTGTTCCTGCACTTCTCCAGAACTCAAATTGATCTTCCGTATGGTCGGCTTCTACTAGTTTCTCTGTTCGGCTATAAACAATTTGTGTCAATATCTTGCACTGACATACTGAAACAATATTTAAAAGCATATGCATATGAATTTTTCTCAAGATAATCCGTAAAAGTGAATTTTTAAAAGTCTGAAATATAGGTGTCTTTTGTGTTACAAGTTCTGTGACGTAAATGTATCTGAAACGTGAAAAACCGCTGATTTCAGACAAATTTAACGGAATTTTGTAGTTTAACTTGACCAAAAATAATTATGTACACACTTTCAAATTTTAGGTCAGTAAGTATTGTATATATGCCAACGGCCTTGGCGCAGTGGTAACACCGGTTCCCGTCAGATCACCGAAGTTAAGCGCTGTCGGGCTGGGCTAGCACTTGGATGGGTGACCATCCGGTCTGCCGAGCGCTGTTGGCAAGCGGGGTGCACTCAGCCCTTGTGAGGCAAACTGAGGAGCTACTCGATTGAGAAGCAGCGGCTCCGGTCCCGGAAACTGACATACGGCCGGGAGAGCGGTGTGCTGACCACATGCCCCTCCATATCCGCATCCAGTGACACCTATGGGCTGAGGATGACACGGCGGCCGGTCGCTACCGCTGGCCCTTCATTGCCTGTTCGGGAGGATTTTAGTTTATTTAAGTATTGTATATGAATAGCACATGGATAGTTTAGTATGACATGACTGTATTTTACAAGATTTTATTTTCATGTAACGTGTATGACTTCACTTTCAATTTTTATATCTTTATTATTGTCTTGCAGATCTGACTACGATGAAGGTGAAAACCGGAAATTTCTTGTTCAAATTACACTGGGTAACACAAAAATTTAAGAAAGGAGAAAACCAAATGAAAGTTCAAGGTTTCAGTGGTTATCTGACGTTCTTTCAGTGACTGCAATACCACGTTACTTCGCAGTATGAGCGGTCTTATCAGTTATCAGTATGACGTTGCACCCCTGTGGTCTTGGTTGTAAAGGGTGCCATAAAGCCGTTGTACCCCCGAGAGAAGCCAGTCCACTGTCAAAAGTAGTCCTTGATATTATGAACTCTGTCTGTGGGACAGAGTTGACTTCCAGAGTGGTCCACACAAGTTCTATAGGGCACACATCGATGAATGTTGCTGACCACAAGAATACCTCAACATCATGCAGACAGTTCATAGCGCCAGGGGCAAGTATGGACGAGCATTGTCCTGCTGAAAAATGGCACCGCTATCTTGTCGCAAGAGAAATAACACACGAGGGCGCAGGATGTCCATGATGTAAAGTTGCGCTACCAGAGTTCCCTCCATCGCTAATAGCCGCACTACTGCTGATGTGAAAGGACTACACTGCGCTTGTTGCACAGTACTGCGATCACTGGGGAAGAGAATGCCTGCCCACACTTTCTGATGGACTCCAACATCGGGACACTGTTATTCCATAAATCAGATGCTGATAGCGTTGCCTCACACGTGTACGTGGCATCCCCGTGACCTTCACTGTGGTCCCGCAACATGTGACGCCGTTTACTCCCCATATACACCCAACTAAGCTTGGTAAGAATACCTGACGCAAAGAACTACAGTTTTAATCATTTTCATACCCACTGATGCCTTGTACGTGTATAACCATTTTTCCTCAGCCAACATTTATGTCATTATGTCCGATAACAAACCATTTAAAAACAGATAACAGATTCGGGGTGCGACTGTGCATGACTTTTTTTTCCTTTTAATAGATGCTCGTTCACTTCATCTGGTGCTATGTCTCTCGTCACCTTCGCAATACCATCATCCTTACCAAAATACTCGAGTCTGACTACTTCATTTCGCTATAGTTGAGGTTCTGAAACAGTGAGAGAGGGTATTGGAGGAAGGTCGGTGCCACGGTTCCTGTGTCAAGATGGGAGGGTATGCGAAGGTCTTCTCAGCATGATGCGTTCATATAATTCAGAACTACAGTTATTCTTGTAACATAAAACCTATTACATGTGTCACACAAAACTATTATTTTTATTTTTTTTAATTTTTTTTTTTTTTTTTTTTTTTTACGAAACACGTCAACATGACGACGGACGGCCATATTTCTTCTTTTTCGTGGCGCAATATAAAAAATTATTATAGATTTAACATCTTACAGTGTCTGCACCTATTACCGTTCCACTCAATCTTACACTCGGATCATGCGGCAGATGACTATTGTTTACAGCTGTTCGGGCGTCATAAATTATTAGTCAACTTGTAATAAAATCTTACTGCTTAACCAACCGCGTCACTTTTCCACTCCCGGCTAAGTCCCAGGTTTATTTTTGGCACTCAGGGTTTTACCATCTGGAACAGAACCACGCGATAAGTCAGTTCTCGGGTTGAAAACTTATTTACTTAGAAATGACTATGATAAATCCGTAGCATCTTAATACATTAACCTGTGAACGACAAGCTTCCAGTGCTATTAAACATCCTGGTTGAATTCCCAGACAAACCCTGACTATCTAAGATGCACTTATTTTTAGTTGCACGATTGAAAAAAATAAGACATATACTCTGGGGTTTAGTTCCAATTTCAAACTGTAGATTCTTCTTGTATGACTGTGCGAGTTGATTCTGAGATTGGAAGAAGGAAAATACGCACCATTTCTTGAAGCACTATATCATTCACACGATTTCTGAACTGAGGATGATTTGCTCAATGAGCGTATTGTAGCAAATAAGTTTATCTTGGTCAGAACACGTATAAAGTGTCGTCCAAAATGTGGGAACGCTCCAGTGTCACCTGTTAAATTTTTCGTATATATCTAGGTACTATTTCTATGGTGAACAGACACAATGACGAATTCTCACTGACTTCTCTGTACACATGTTATATTTATTATTTTATTGGTGTGGTTCCAAATACTGAGCACTGAACACCCAATAAACTCAGTTGTTTGTTGCATATTTTCTCCTGTGTCAGGCTTGTCCCGAGGCTTTATCGTAACATATGTCCTGCCGACCAGTCATCCTGTCCTTCCTTCTTCTCAGTGTTTTCCACTTATTCCTGGCCTCGCCAATTCGGCGAAGAACCTTTTCATTCCTCAACTAATCAACATACCCAGTTTTCAACCTCCTCCTACATTGTTGTTGTTGTGGTCTTCAGTCCTCAGACTGGTTCGATGCAGCTCTCCATGCTACTCTATCCCGTACAAGCTTCTTCATCTCCCAGTACCTACTGCAGCCTACATCCTTCTGAATTTGCTTAGTGTATTCATCTCTTGGTCTCCCTCTACGATTTTTACCCTCCACGCTGCCCTCCAATACTAAACTGGTGATCCCTTGATGCCTTAGAACATGTCCTACCAACCGATACCTTCTTCTAGTCAAGTTTTTCCTCAAACTCCTCCGCAATTCTGTTCAATACCTCCTCGTTAGTTATGTGATGTACCCATCTAACCTTCAGCATTTCGAAAGCTTTTATTCTCTTCTTGTCCGAACTATTTATCATCCATGATCACTTCCATACATGGCTACACTCCATACAAATACTTTCAGACTTCCTGACACTTAAATCTATACTCGATGTTAACAAGTTTCTCTTCTTCAGAAACGCTTTCCTTGCCATTGCCAGTCTACATTTTATCTCCTCTCTACTTCGACCATCATCAGTTATTTTACTCCCTAAATAGCAAAACTCCTTTACTACTTTAAGTGTCTCATTTCCTAATCTAATTCCCTCAGCATCACCCGACTACATTCCATTATCCTCGTTTTGCTTTTGTTGATGTTCATCTTATAACCTCCTTTCAAGACAATCTTAATCCCTTCAATTCTCTCCTTTCGTCGTTTTCTCACA
This sequence comes from Schistocerca piceifrons, assembly GCF_021461385.2. Classification (NCBI taxonomy): domain Eukaryota; kingdom Metazoa; phylum Arthropoda; class Insecta; order Orthoptera; family Acrididae; genus Schistocerca; species Schistocerca piceifrons. The sequence continues at coordinate 69,844,426 of NC_060147.1, read as the reverse complement.
GTCCATGATTCATGTCCTAAGAATCCTGTGCTACTGACGTACGTTCTCAGAAATTCCTTCCAACTCAAGGCTTATGTTTAATACCAGTAAACCTCTTTTAGCACGGAATGTCATCTTTCCACTGCCAGTGTACCTTTTATATCTTTCGTGCTTCACCAGCCATGTTTTGTTTTGGGGAATTTCTTCACGTCGTTTAGTACGTCGTCCCCAATTATTATGTCAAGTTTAATGCTACTTTCTGTTTCTGGTAATCCTCATAACTTCTGTCTTTCTTTGGCTTACTCTCAGACCATATTCTGTACTCATTAGATTGCTCATTCCATTCGATAGGCCCTAAATACTTCCCCAATTCGCGCAGTCCATATTCTGTTCTTATTAGACGATTCCATTCAACAGCTCCTGTGATTCTTCACCCCTTTGATGAGGACAGAGTCGCCCCACTGATTCTTCCTTTCTTTTCGTCATTGCTTCATCGATGTACATGTTGAACAGATACAAGTCGTTTCCAACTCATTGTTACCTCTTGGTTCTTGCGTATCTACAGTTGACTACAAAGTATTACTTGTAAGGAACTATAGCAGTTTTTTTTTAAAAAAAATGGTTCAAATGGCTCTGAGCACTATGGGACTTTACATCTATGGTCATCAGTCCCCTAGAACTTAGAACTACTTAAACCTAACTAACCTAAGGACAGCACACAACACCCAGTCATCACGAGGAGTTTTTTTTTTTCAATTGGTAGCTTAAATCGTGAAATTTTCATGCTTAAACGTGTAGATGTGCTCTGGCAGGTTCTGTTACGAATTTCAACCACGGTTCGTGTTTCAAAAAAACCGTCACACTGGAGATTATTTGTTCGCTAGTTCTTGGATGATACCTAGCCAGCCAGATGGATTTTTAGACACGGTCCAACACCATGGTCACCACACTGACCAGACGTAACCGCTCTTAATTGTTTTTGTGGGGTTACAGTAAGGATAAATTGTTCAGCTCACCCGTTCCTGATGTGCAAACCTGTTATTACGACACGAATACGGGATGTTACATAGGCTACGACGGAACAAATGTTGGCGGTGATGGTTCAAATGGCTCTCAGCACTATGGGACTTAACATCTGAGGTCATCAGTCCCCGAGACTTAGAACTACTTAAACCTAACTAACGTAAGGACATCACATACATCCGTCCCCGAGGCAGGATTTGAACCTGCGACCGTAGCAGAACCGCGGTTCCGGACTGAAGCACCTAGAACCGCTCGGCCACAGCGGCCGATTGGCGGTAATGAGAAGAGAAAATTGAGTAGGGGAGAGTATTCCACCGCGGAACACTTTTCTCACTTTCGCCTCCAATTACCCTTATAATGATGTTTAATACACACTATGTGATCAAAAGTATCCGGACACCCCCCCCCCCCCCCCAAAAAAAAAAAAAACCAACGTTTTCATATTAGGTGCGTTGTGCTGTCACCTACTGCCAGGTACTCCGTATCAGCGACCTCAGTAGTCATTAGACATCATGAGAGAGCAGAATGGGCTCTCCGCGGAACTCACGGACTTCGAACGTGGTCAGGTGCTCGAGTGTCGCTTGTGTCATACGTCTGTACGCGAGATTTCCGCACTCCTAAAAATCACTCGGTCCACTGTTTCCGACGTGATAGTGAAGTGGAAACGTGAAGGGACACGTACAGCACAAAAGCGTACAGGCCGACCACGTCTGTTGTCTGACAGAGACCGTCGACAGTTGAAGAGGGTCGTAATTTGTAATAGGCACCTCGCTTGGTGTAAGGAGCGCAAGCATTGGTAGACTAAATTGTGGAAAAACGTTGCGTGGAGTGAAGAATCATGGTACAGATTGTGCCGATCCGAGGGGAGGGCGGGATGTGGATATGGCGAATGCCCCGTGTACGTCATCTGCCAGCGTGTATGGTGCCAACAGTAAAATTCGGCGGTGGTGTTGTGGTGTGGTTGTACTTTTAATGTAGGGGGCTTGCACCTCTCGTTATTTTGCGTGGCACTGTCACAGCACAGACCTACATTGATGTTTTAAGCACCTTCTTGCTTCCCACTGTTGAAGAGCAATTCGGGGATGGCGATTGCATCTTTCAACATGATCGAGCACCTGTTCGTAATGCATGGCTGTGGCGGAGTGGTTACGCGACAATAACGTCCTTTTAATGGACTGGCCTGCGCAGAGTCCTAATCTGAATGCTATAGAACACCTTTCGGTTGTTTTGGAACGCCAGGCCTCACTGCACCGACCGACATCGATACCTCTCCTCAGTGCAGCACTCCGTGAAGAATGGGCTGCCATTCCTCAAGAAACCTTCGAGCACCTGACTGAACGTATGCCTGCGAGAGTGGAATCCGTCATCAAGGCTAAGGGTGTGCCAACCCCATACTGAATTCCAGCATTAGCGATGGAGGGCGCTACGAACTTGTAAGTCATTTTCGGCCGAGTGTCCGGATACTTTTGACCACATAGTGTATTCTCTTGTAGTGTCTTTAAACGAGAGTATTCCTGTTTTGTGTGCTCCCGTCATTTTTTCGAAACTGCAAACATTACTTCCGGAAACTAAACTTTCTCCGACTATGATAACATGCTCCAAGGTATGAGTTGGTCATACACTCGGGAACAAATATTCTACTGCAATTTAAAATCGTTGCAGTGGATAAAATGTTGTTGGTGCTGTATTCAATCGTCTATATGTTGCATTATTACTGTACTACGCACCAGTGATTAGTAAGTGAAATCAAATCAAGTACAAATATTATCGACAACCAATTACAAGTTAAATGTATTTTGAAATAGCCGCTTTTGAAATTTAGTACAAATTTCCAATATGGAAACTTGTAAAACTGTGAAGACATTAGAGAAACTCAGTTCATTTTCAAAAATCACGTGTTTCCTCGTAAAAGACCTTCTTCTCTTTCAAAGTACAAGATGAAGCACGACCGATGAAGAATGGTTTAACTGTCCCCACGATATACAACTAGTTTTAAAAAATATACAGGATTTTACTTGCCGTAGAAACATGCATGTAACCAAAAAATTAACATCATCTTTTGATCAGCTTTAACATAGAGGAAGGTTGCTATCGATGGACCACCAAAATAATATGTGTAATAAAACCCTCGTATATTGTAGTAAGTTCTTCATTTGTGTGGCCATTGTGTCTGTTGTTGCTCTATAACTCTTGAGGGTATTTTTTGTTCTGTCGATGCAACTGCAAAATGCGTCATTTTTATCACCAGACACGTTTCGCTTTATTGAGATAAAGCATCATCAGTGGTAGTGATTTTCGGTGATTTCTCTCTTCGATGTGATAGCAGACGGCATTTCCCGATATAAGCGAGAAATCAACCGAAAATCACCATTATTGATGATACTTTACTTCAATAAAGCGAAACGCATCTGGTGAAAAAATCACGCATTTTGTAACTGCATCGACAGAACAAAAATACCGTCAAGAATTGTCGTAAGTATTTTATTTTCAGTCTAACTTGAACATTATCTTTTGCATGTTTTTGTAAGTCTTAAACGATCCATTGCCTTGGAACGGCATAGTCTCATAACACGGAAGTTACGACAAGAAATTACACAATCCAGTACGTTAACGAAAGTAGAAAGCGGTTCCTGCGGTCTTCGATTAGTGCATGTGACGTCAAAATGACGTCACGTTTGCACGAAGTCGTGTGAACTGTAGGTTCCCTTTCCCCCCTCCTCCCCCATCCCTCCCGTTCCACGACACTTTACTTCAATGTCTAGAATTCAAAATATTTACAAGTGCTGCGCAGAGCACAACCACATGTCTCATGGCAATAAAAGCTCTAGAAAACGCCGGAAACTGCTTATGGCGATCTCAAGTGCGAAGTCATTCATGGGATTTTAAAATCGGGCACTTGGATGAATAATCGACGAAGAATAGTCAGGTGTTCCTAGGTACAACACTACCACCTGGCCTAGACGTTCTAGAACAACGAGGTGCATTCTTAGAAAGGTATGAGTTACGCTAACATTTGCAACAAAGTACATACCTGTATGTGACAGAGTTACTTACAATTTTTTTTAGTCAGGGAAGGAGCTTATGCTCACCCTACTATATTTCTTGTATTTCCTCATACCCTAAGACTTGGAGAAGCATATAATAATTCCTGTCCCAAAGAAATCAGGTATTGACAGGTGTGAAAATTACCGGTCTGTCAGTTTAACAAGTCACGCCAGCAAAAAACTAACAGGAATTCTTTACAGACGAATGGAAAAATTGCTAGATGCATACCTCAGGGAAGATCAGTTTGTAGAAATTTTGGAACACGCGAGGCAATACTGGCCGCACGACTCATCTTAGAAAATAGATTAAGGAGAGGCAAACCTACGTTTCTAGCATTTGTAGACATAGAGAAAGCTTTTAACAACGCTGACTTTCAAATTCTGAAGGTGGCAGGGGTAAAATACAGAGAGGGTAAGGCTATCTACAATTTGTACAGAAACCAGATGGCAGTGGCCGGCCGGTGTGGCCATGCGGTTAAAGGCGCTTCAGTCTGGAACCACGTGACCACTACGGTCGCAGGTTCGAATCCTGCCTCGGGCATGGATGTGTGTGATGTCCTTAGGTTAGTTAGGTTTAATTAGTTCTAAGTTCTAGGCGACTGATGACCTAAGAAGTTAAGTCGCATAGTGCTCAGAGCCAAACCAGATGGCAGAGTCGAGGGGCACGAAACGGAAGCATTACTTGATAAGGGAGACAGACAGGGTTTTAGTCTGTCCCCGGTGTTATTGAAGCAGGAAAGGAAACAAAAGAAATATTTGGGGTAGGTGGAGGAGATCGGTGTTTAACGTCCCGTCGACATTGAGGTCATTAGAGACGGAGCACAAGCTCGGGTTACGGAAGCATTGGGAAGGAAATCGGCCGTGCCCTTTCAAAGGAATCATCCCGGCATTTACCTGAAACGATTTAGGGAAATCACGATGACCGGAGACGGGTTTGAACTGTCGTCCTCCCGAAAGCGAGTCCAGTGTGTTAACCACTGCGCCACCCCACTCGGTATAATTGGAGAAGGACTTAAAATCCATGGAGAACAAATAATAACGTTGAGGTTTGCCATCGACAGCAAAAGACCTGAAAAAGCAATTGAACGAAATGGACAACATCGAAAGAAGCAAAACGAGGATAATGGAATGTAGTCTAATCAAATCAGGTGATGCTGAGGAAATTAGATTAGGAAATGAGATGATGGTCGAAGTAGAGAGGATATAAAATGTAGACTGGCCATGGCCAGGAAAGCTTTTCTGAAGAAGGAAAATTTGTTAACGTCGAGAATAGATTTAAGTGTAAGGAAGTCGTTTCTGAAAGTATTTCTATGGAGTGTAGCCATGTATGGAAGTGAAACGTGGACGATAAATACCTTTAGACAAGAAGAGAATAGAAACCTTTCAAATGTTGTGCTACAGAAGAATGGTCAAGATTTAATGGGTAGATCACGTAACTATTGAGGAAATACTGAACAGAACTGGAGAGAAGTTTGTGGCACAACCTAACTAGAAGAAGGAATCGGTTCATAGGACACGTTTGAGGCATCGAGGAATGGAGGGAAGCGTGAAGGATAAAAATCGTAGAGGGAGACCACGAGACGAATACAGTAAGCAGATTCAGAGGGTTGCAAGTTGCATTAGTTACTCGGAGATGAAATAGCTTGCACAGGATCGAGTAGAATGGACAGCTGCATCAGAATAGTCTCTGGACTGAAGACAACAACAACAACAACACCATTTCCTTACAGCTATACTGGCACTCTATTTACGTACAACGTTTCTTTAGGTTTTGCTGCCGCTACAGACCTCGGAGGAGTGTGGCGGTAGTCGCAACCCTAGCGATGGCCTGGTGGGAGGATGGCGAGCCTCGAGTGCAGGCGGGTTTGTCTCCCGCTGTGTGACCGCAACTCCACCCCCCGTGGAAGGCAGCTGGACGCCCCCGCACCCCTGCCGCGAGCAGAGGTGGACATCGCCGCTACCGGTCACGGACGACGCAAGACATGCGATCTTCAGCCACAGTCCACAGGTGCCTGTGTCCACGTCACGTCGCCTCAACAGGTTAGTAGCAACGCTGCTGTTTCTACTCTTCGTGTACGACAGTATTCCGCTTTCATTATCGTTATCGGGGTCGTGCACTTGTCTCTCTGAGGCCAGGTGCCAACTAGCAGTGACACAGCTGTCAGTGGAGTACTGGTGGCGAAGCTACATGAAGAAACACTTGATTTTCGGTCGCCAGTTTCTACCGTGACACTATAAACACTTGACAACATAATCTGAACGAAGCTACTTCCTGATATTCTAGCCATACCCGAAACGCGTACATAACTAGAGTTTTTATAGTAAGTGGACTCTTGTTACTAGCTGCCTAGTCGGTGAATAAGGACGTCCTCAACTATTGATGTAGTGATCGCAGGCCTACTGTTCTATTTTACATCGCAAGGTTCCGTAGTAATCAATATTCAGAATTTAAGAAATATCAGTCTTATTACCACAGTAGCGACCTATTATCTCATTGCCATACGGTTAAAGGGGTGAATGGAGCATACTTGCAGTTGCATGTAGCCTGTCTAAAGCGTTTCCATTGACAACAAAAATTTAACCTCCGGTATTTCCAACTGGCCGAATTTAGAAGTTTAAAATACTGTCATCTACTCACTAAGAGATAAACTCTTCAGTTAAGCTCTTATCACAATAAGTCAAACATAATAATCAGAAATATGCCTCCAGGCAGCATTAACTCATGGCGCGCAAATTATCCAGACTATTTTGACGCTGTGATTGAGCGCGAGAGCACTTTCTCGTAGATGCCCCCTACAAGACAATGACAAAAAAGGTTAACAGATTACCACATTTCCGCTGTTCAGGCAGTAAACCAACAGCATCAGGTATGACGTTTTGGGTTATTACTGTCTGCTAGTAACTGTATTCGCAGTACATTTTTCCAACAGTATGCGCATATACTAATTAGCGTTCCTGCAAAATTAAATCACTCTATGAGACACAAATCGGAAAATACGAGTTTTATACGTGGGAATTTGATTATTTAAAGAATCGGCAGTGACAATTGGGGGGTGGGGGGGGGGGCTTTACTGGTGACATGAAACAGAAGTTCGTGGCAGCAGTACAGACGCAATCAAGGTGGGGAAGATATTGAGTGGTCAAAGGAACCAAAAAGCATAGATACATTTCAGTGTGAATACCTCCGCAGTAGGTGGTAGCACAATACACCTAATATGAGAAACGTATGTAGTTGGGGGTGTCCAGATACTTTCGATCACATAGTGTGCAAACAGCTATTTACAAAATGTTTGAAACATAATATTTTAACGATGACAACCGTTTATAATATGTAGAATTTTATGCTCTTTTGCATGCAGTTCAGTGTGAAATGAAGATGTTTTACAACGAAAATATGTTAAATACCTGAAGATGACAGCAATGACTGTGAAACCGGGGGTCTGAAATAAGGAAACTTTTTATTCGATCTTGGCTTCTGAATGATTTTTAAAAATTCAAACAGATCGCCCTTCAATACTCTGAAAATGAGAAAATTCAAACCAATTTAAATACGCAACTACAAACACACAAACAACGTAGGAGAAAGGAAAAATCACATGCAGCACTGCCTACACACTGTCTACTTCCACGTAAAAGGCAGATACACAATTTGATCAAAAGTATCCGCACAAAAATGGTTCAAATGGCTCTGAGCACTATGGGACTCAACTGGTGAGGTCATTAGTCCCCTAGAACTTAAAACTAGTTAACTACTGAAGTCGCCAGCAGAAGGTGGCAGCACGATGCACCTAATATGAAGAACGTATGTTTTCCAGACTGTGCGGATACGCCGGCCGAAGTGGCCGTGCGGTTAAAGTTGCGGCAGTCTGGAACCGCGTGACCGCTACGGTCGCAGGTTCGAATCCTGCCTCGGACATGGATGTGTGTGATGTCCTTAGGTTAGTTGGGTTTAAGTAGTTCTAAGTTCTAGGCGACTGATGACCTCAGAAGTTAAGTCGCATAGTGCTCAGAGCCATTTTGAACCACACTCCTAAATATCCCCAGGTCCACTGCTTCCGATGTGATAGTGAAATGGAAACGTAAAGAGACACGTACAGCTCAAAAGCGTACAGGTCGACCTCGTCTGTTGAGTGACAGAGATTGTCGACAGTTGAGAGTGATAATGTCTAATGGGCAGACATCTAGCCAGACCGTCACACAGGAATTCCAAACTGCATCGGGATCCACTGCAAGTACTGTGGCAGTTAGGCGGGAGGTGAGGAAACTTGGATTTCATGGTCGAGTGGCTGCTCATAAGCCACACATAATGCTGATAAATGCCAAAAGACGCATCGCTTGGTGTAAGGAGCGTAAACATTGGACGATTGAACAGTGGACAAACGTTGTGATGAGTGACTAATCACGGTAAACAATGTGTCGATCCGATGACAGGGTGTGGGTATGGCGAATGCCCGATGAACGTCATCTGCCAGCGTGGGTAGAGTCAACAGTAAAATTCGGAGGCGGTGGTGTTATGGTGTGGTCGTGTTTTTCATGGAGGGGGATTGCACCCCTTGTTGTTTTGCGTGGCACTATCACAGCACAGGCCAACATCGATGTTTTATGCACCTTCTGGCTTTCCACTGTTGAACAGCAATTCAGGGATGGTGATTGCATCTTTCAACATGTTCATAATGCACGGCCTGTGGCGGAGTGGTTATACGACAACAACATCACTGTAATGGACTGGCCTGCACAGAGTCGTGACCTGAATCGTACAGAACACGATTTCAAAATGGTTCAAATGGCTCTTAGCAGTATGGGACTTTACTTCTGAGGTCATCAGTCCCCTAGAAGTTAGAACTACTTAAACCTAACTAACCTAAGGACATCACACACATCCATGCCCGGGGCAGGATTCGAACCTGCGACCGTAGCGGTAGCGCGGTTCCAGACTGTAGCGCCTAGAACCGCTCGGCCACTCCTGCCGGCTACGCCGACTTCGTGCAGGCCACACCGACCGATATCGATATCTCTCCTCAGTGCCACACTCCGAGAAGAATGGGCTGCCATTCCCTAAGAAACCTTCCAGCACCTAATTGAACGAATGACTGCGAGAGTGGAAGCTGTGATTAAGGCTAATGGAGGGCTAACACCATACTGAATTTCAGTATTAGCGACTGAGGGAACCACGAACTTGTAAGTCATTTTCAGCCACATACTTTTGATCACATAGTGTACGAATGAGAGGGCAAGATTGGCCCATGGATGTGTGTTTTCCGGACAAATTTTATTCTACCTCCCGTAGGAGTACGTGACACTCTTTCAGGCACCCTACATACAGTACATTGGGAACAGTAACGGTCCTATAACACACCGTTGGGCATCGACCGAAGTTACTATGAAGTCTCAAGATATTGTGAATAACGTACTGCATACTGTTTTGCTAGCAAAAACTGACAAAGCTGGTATGATATTCTGTACGCGGTACTTTTTTTCCATTAGATGACAGTGCGGAACTGTGTTGAATGGCTTTCAGGGCAGTCTCACGTTTTGTCGGGTAACAACAGCGAGTCATTTCCAAGGAACTGAAATCAGAACGTGGTACCCAGGGGAACCCGGTAGAGAGACACGAAGACGGAAAAGCCTCTAAGGTTGTAATTACTACTGTGAGACCAACTAACGGAGACGGCTAGTTTGGCCCGGCTCTCGGCGGTGCTTTTATGGCGTTTCCGACACGGCGACGGCGGCGCTGAGGTAGCAGCGTAGCGAGGCTGTACTACCGGCGGCCTCCGGTAAACACACAAGTCAGCCGGCGCGGCTGGACCTGGAGCTGGAGGTTGAGATAAGCGCCGGCGATACGACACACACACACACACACACACACACACACACACACACACACACACGCTGCCGCCACCTAAATCCGGCGGCTCCTGCCGGGCTTAGCTCAGGTCAGATAAGGCGCGCCGTCGCGGGCTGAGCTACCCTGTCGGGCGGACGTCTTTGTTCTGGCTCCGACTCCAGGAGTTGCTGCGCGGAATAAGAAAAGGAACATTAGCGAGAGATATATACAGGAAGATACCGGAAAGTGGGACGTTCACAGAGCTCTGAACTGTCGCGTCGCCGATGTAAGGAGGGAATTATTTCGGCACGTATCACGAATTGCCCAATGAAGTGCAGTCCAATTAGGCGGCGAAAGTTATGGAATGGCGACATGCACATCTACAGGTACAAAAGACCAGTCCACTGGCGGAGTTGTCATTTGTACTCAGGTGATTCGTGTGAAAACGTTTCCCACGTAATTATGGTCGCTCGGCACGAATTAACAGACTTTTAGCACAAGATGGTAGTTGGAACTAGATGCATGGGACATTCCATTTCGGAAATCGTAACGAAATTCAGTATTCCGAGATCCACAGTGTCAAGAGTGTGCCGAGAATACCACATTTCGGGCACTACCTCTCGCCACGGACAACACAGTGGTGGACGGCGTTCACTTAACGACCAAAAGCAGCGGCGTTTGTGTAGACCTGTCAATGGTAACAGACAAGCAGCAGTGAGCGAAATACCACATATATCAGAGTGGGAGTACAATGAACGTGTCCATAAGGACAGTGCGGCTAAATTTGGCGTTAAAAGGGCTGTGGCAGCAGATGACCGACGCGAGTGTCTTTGTTAACATCACGACATCGTTTGTGGCGCCTCTCTTTCGCTCGTGGCCATATTGGTTGGACCCTAGACGACTGGAAAACAGTAGCCTGGTCATGTGAGTTCCGATTTCGGTTGGTAAGAACTGACGGCAGGATTGGAGTGTGGTGCAGGCCCCACCAAGCCATGGACCCAAGTTGTCAAGAAAGCACTGTGCAAGCTGCTATGGCTCCATAATCGTGTCAGCTGTGTTTACATGTAATGGACTGTGCTCTCGGTAGTGTTCGGCTACTTGGAGACCATTTGCAACCATTCATGCATTTTGTGTTCCCAAACAACCACGGAATTTTTATAGGTCAGTAGGCCATGCCACGGAGCCACAATCGTTGGGAAATGGTTTGAAGAGCATTCTGAACAATTCGAGCAAAATGTCACTCCGATCGCCAGACATGTATCTCATCGAGTATTTATGGGCCACAATCTAGAGGTCAGTTCGTGCACAGAATCCTGTACCAGCAACACTTCTTCAACTTTACACGGCTATAGAGGCAAGATGGCTCAGTATTTCTGCAGGAGACTTCCAACAAGTTGTTGAGTACAGGCCACGTCGCGTTGGTCGTAGTCGGAGAAAAGGAAGTCCGGCACGATATTAGGAGGTATCACATGACTTTTGACACGTCAGTGTAATTTAGACGATGGTGAGGGGATTAGATTATGAAATGCGACAGTTAAGTAGTAGATGACTTTTTCTACTTAAGCAGTAACTTAGAGACGACGGCGAAAGGGTTCAAATGGCTCAAATGGCTCTGAGCACTATGGGACTTAACTTCTGAGGTCATCAGTCCCCTAGAACTTAGAACTAGTTAAACCTAACTAACCTAAGGACATCACACACATCCATGCCCGAGGTAGGATTCGAATATGGGATCGTAGCGGTCGCGCGGTTCCAGATTGTAGCGCCTAGAACCTCTCGGCCACTCCAGCCGGCTGGCCGAAGGGAGGAGGGTATAAAATGTGAACTGGCGTAAGAAAAACAATTCTCAAATAGGAAAGCTCTACAGCATTAAATTCAAATTAAACTGTTGGGAAGTATTTTCTGAAGGTATTTGTCTGGAGCGTAGGCTTATAAGGAAGTGAAACGGTTTCGAGTTCTGATAAGGAAAGAATATAAGCTTCTGAAATGTGGCGCTATGGTAGAGTAAGGGTCTACTGGAAGTTAAATGGGTAAGTGAAGACGTGCTGAATACAACTAATAATAAAAGAACCTTATTGGTCAAGTTGACTACAGGAAGGGACCGGTTTATTGATCACATCCTCAGGTATCAAGGTGACTCTGCTAATAGAGGGAAGAGTAAGTGGTAAAAATTGTAGAGGAAGAGTAATGTTTGACTCTGTAAGTAGGTTTACATGTATTTAGTTTGGGATAGATACGTAGAGATGACGAGACATACACAGAATAGATCAGCGTGCAGAGCTGCAGCAAATCAGCCTTCTGACTGAAGACCAAAACAACAACAACAACAGCATAATATGCGATAGAAATACCACGCTTGGACCTAACTTTACATTCACGCTCCAGATATGATCTAGGACAACCTTTAGTTGCCAAAACCACTCGAATCATCCAGCAAAGCGTAAGCCCTACACATGACTCCTTCGTGTTGATCAACAGGATCCGTTAGCATGGAAATAATAGTGTCGTAACGAAAAAAAATCTGTTAGCAATTTCCGCATTCAGTAACAAAATCACCTTATTTAAGCACTTTTCCATTTCGGATCTTTTCGATCCATCATTATTGCTTCATTTTTTAACAGCGTCTACATGTACGAGGGGCGTCCAGAAAGTAAGTTCCGATCGGTCGAGAAATGGAAACGACTATAAAAATCCAATAAAGCTTTGCACAGATGTGTTGGGCAGTGTCTCTAGTACGAACCTAGATAGCTTCTCGTCGCTCTTCTCATTTCTGAGCTCACAGTGAGCGCGTAAAAATGTCTAGAAATAAGTGTCTGACGCCAAGTACAAGGGCCTGCGAGAAATTTCGCCTGAAGCTATGCAGCCAACATTACGTAACTGTCGTGCGTTTTCTTCTTCAAGACAATTCTCAGCCGCATTCTGCAGGGGCATGAAGATGCTCCTGCATCGTTTTCAATTGGAAATGTTTAATTACCCACAATACAGCCCGTAATTGTCTCCATCTGACTTTCATCTCTGCTCAAACGAACCGCTGGCTATGGAGACAACATTTTGGCACAGACAGCGAGCTGTAGGCCAGCGTAGAGAATTGGTGGAAAGCACTGGCGGCTGCCTTCTATGACGAGGGTATTGGAAAGTTTGTACAACGCTACGACAGATGTCTAAGTCAGAACGGTGACAACGTACAGAAGTAGCTGAAAGGTGTAGCTAACTGTTACAAATAAAATATTTCTGATTTTCACTGTGGTTTCCATTTCGCGATCAATCGGAACTTACTTTCTGGACAGCCCTAGTAGTAGGTTGGTGCGTAAGTTCGTAGCGATTTGTTTTGCATGATGGCATTACGATTCTTATGGCTTCTTTTACGAATTGAATTTTTTTGTTAGTAGTTCACTGTTGCTGTTTGACATTACGTATTATCATTTGGCGACAGTGAGCGGAGCTGCAGAGAAATCGGAACATTTCCGACGTATTCTTCAGTCTGAGATCAGTGGAGGGGTAACAGCAGAGGAAGCAGTCAGGAGCACTTGCGCCGTGTTTGGGGAGAAAGCCAATGGACAGAGCACGGTAAGAAAGTGTTTTTTTTTTGTTTTGTTTTAAGGATGATCGTTTCGATGTTAGTAACTCTCCACGTTCAGGATTGCGTTCGGTAGTGGATGCATACCGTTTAACCGCATTAATTCACAATGAACCACGTCAGTGTACCGAGAACTGCCGAATGTGATGAACTGTGATCATGCCGACATCGTGCGACATTTGCATTCAAGTCCGAAGGTTCAAAAATCGGGTGTATGGGTACCGCATCCTCTACGGCAAAATCACGAAAATGGGTGGATAGCCTCATTTTCATCTCTGCTTGCGTGTTATCCATTGACAACAGCAACCATTCTTGTCCTGTAACATTACTGGCGAAGAGAAAGGGTGTATTTAAGATTGTTGTTGTTGTCTTCAGTCCAGAGACTGGCTTGATGCAGCTCTCCATGCCACCCTATCCTGTGCAAGGTTCTTCATCTCCCAGTACCTACTGCAACATACATCCTTCTGAAACTGTTCAGTGTATTTATCTCTTGGTCTCCCTCTACGATTTTTACCCTCCACGCTGCCGTCCAATACTCAATTGGTGATCCCTTGATGCCTCAGAACATGCCCTTCCAACCGATCCCTTCTTCTAGTCAAGTTGTGCCACAAATTTCTCTTCTCTCCAATTCTATTCAATACCTCCTCATTAGTTATGTGATCTACCCATCTCATCTTCAGCATTCTTCTGTAGTGCACATTTAGAAAGCTTCTATTCTCTCCTTGTCCAAACTATTTATGGTCCATGTTTGACTTCTATACATGGCTACGCTCCGTACTAATACTTTCAGAAACGACTTCCTGACACTTGAATCAATACTCGAAGTTAACAAATTTCTCTTCTTCAGGAACGATTTCCTTGCCATTGCCAGTCTACATTTTATATCCTCTCTACTTCGACCATCATCAGTTATTTTGCTCCCCAAATATGGTTCAAATGGCTCTGAGCACTATGCGACTTAACTTCTGAGATCATCAGTCCCCTAGAACTTAGAACTACTTAAACCTAACTAACCTAAGGACATCAAACACATCCATGCCCGAGGCAGGATTCGAAACTGCGACCGTAGCGGTCGCGCGGTTCCAGACTGTAGCGCCTAGAACAGCTCGGCCACTACGGCCGGCGCTACCAAAATAGCAAAATTCTTTTACTACTTTAAGTGTCTCATTTCCTAATCTTATTCCCTCAGCATCACCCGACTTAAGTCGACACCATTCCATTATCCTCGTCTTTAAGATAACGCAAGGAAAAGAAAGGAATGGTTGAGCCAAAACAAAGTAGAAATTCGTCGTACAAAGGCCTGCTCGCATCCACAAAAGATAATGTTACGCACCTGGTGGACCAGCTGTGGTGTGGTGTACTACGAAGTACTTCCTCAAGGTGTAACAGTCACCGCTGACATTTATTGGCAACAACTAAGACATCTTGGAGACTCCATGCAACTACAGCGACCAGTGAGACAGCGTGAAGCGATGCTACTCCACGATAGCGCCCGCCCGCATTCTGCTACACCGACAAAAACCCCTGTACGGGAGTTGGGATGGGAGGACATTCTGCACCCACCTCATTCACTTGATTACGCCTTCAGATTTCCACATTTCCCGCTCTCTATCGAAGAGCCTTTAAGGAACTTCCTTTCCGGATGAAAATGCGCTCCGAACATAGGCTGACGAGTTCCTCCCCTCAAAACCATGGGATTGCTACAGTGTCTGAATCGAAAAGTTACATCTGTGTTTGAAGACTGTAGTGAACAGTGAAGGAGAATATATTATTGAAGACTAAAGACTCTGTTGTGTTTATTAAACTTATGGAGAAACGCTAGGAACTTTCGAACCAACACAATGTACCCTTTATACGGTTTATAGAAGAGACGGTGGTGAAACCGAACGAAATTTTGGTCGTGGCTCAAGGGATATTTTCTGAGTATTTTGAAATAAAACAGGTGCGGTCTCCGAGGAAAGCCACGGCGCGGAGTTGTAACTCGATTGGCGCCAGTTGAAACGGAGAAAGCGTAACGCCTTTCGTTGGTGCGTTATCTCAAACTCTACGCACACTGGGTGAAAAGGTGGCGAGCGAGCTACATGCGCCATTGACACCCCGTATATGAATCAACAACTTCCAACTAGCATGAAGGCAAATTTTTAGTTTCGATGGGTACTTTAAAACTGGTCCGAAATTGCTATCTTCTTCATGTAGAAGATATAGTATTCTGAAATCGGATGTATCTTACTGAAACACCCTGTTTTTGCTGTCTACTACTACTTTTTGTATTTGATTTTACTCTTAAGTTGGTTTATGACAATACGTAATTTTCATACTTCGTTTTGTACTCTAAATAGGTTCCTTTGTGTTACAGAAAAGATTAAACAATTATGGAAGAAATATGCCACGCATTATGCAAACAACTCTTCTTTGTAATGCCCAGATGTGTCTGACGTGAGGCATCATCAGCATTTTTAAAAAATGCGGTGCACAGGGCTAATTCCGTACCTTTAAGTCCGGGAAACAAGAATCAGGAAATGAAAACCCTTAGACAAATAGCGGTAGAAAAAGATTTTGACGCGGGTTTGATGTTTCGGTTGGATGTAGCACTTAGACATGGTAATCAACGAAATGTTAAACATCCAGACAAATCTAAAATCAAACCATACTGGAGGACCATCTCGCACAAATTAGCGTGGTTGTTGAACAAGAATAGGGCGGTCAAGAAATGAGGACACAGGCTGAGGCATAAGATCGACACAGGTGAGAACTGGACGAGGAAATTGAGAGTGTAAGAAGTAAAATTTCAGGATTGTGAAGCGAGATATTTGGGGCAGACGGGATAGAATTTTGAAGTTAGATTTAAAGAGCATAAGCACAGGGCGAACGGCTCTTCAGCTCTAGCAAAGCATCCCAAGATTGAGCAGCATTCGTTGGGAGACATAACGGAAAGAGATTTAAATGAGGGAACGGAAGTGAATAAAGAGAATTTCTGAGCACACTTCAGCGATATCCTCCTTAAGAAGCCGCCACCAACATATTTTATTTATTGGCACTGCATTTACGCATGCTATTTTCCTTAAGTTTACAGCCTAGAGGTAGTTTTGAGTTAGAATGGCCGGCCGGGGTGGCCGAGCGGTTCTAGGCGCTACAGTCTGGAACCGCGCGACCCCTACGGTCGCAAGTTGGAATCCTGCCTCGGGCATGGATGTGTGTGATGTCCTTAGGTTATTTAGGTTTATGTAATTCTAAGTTCTAGGGGACTGATGCCCTCAGTAGTTAAGTCCCATAGTGCTCAGAGCTATTTGAACCATTTTTGAAGTTAGAATGGGCTAGGACCGGGTAGCCATTTCTCGAAGACTTTATGACAGACTAGTATCGTCGGTGCTGAGCATTACGTTTAAAAGAAATATCCTCGTTGGTAGGTGATAGCGGCTTTCAGTTTACAACTGTACCTCGGAAACGGTGGTTCAAATGGCTCTGAGCACTATGAGACTTAACTTCTAAGGTCATCAGTCCCCTAGAACTCAGAACTACTTAAACCTAACTAACCTAAGGACATCACACACATCCATGCCCGAGGCAGGATTCGAACCTGCGACCGTAGCAGTCACGCAGTTCCGGACTGAAGCGCCTAGAACCGCACGGCCACCGAGGCCGGCAGGAAACGGTGGATGCACCAGCTTGTGATGTTTTATGGTTTGGGATGAGAATGCACGTGTGTGACGTGTTTTTAAGTTGTGTCGAGGCTTAATGCCATTAAAGTTTTTTAAGGTAGCTCCTAACGTAGAAAGTCTGTAATCCTTCTATACAGGGAGATTATAATTAATGTTAAATTTTCAAAATGCTCTACAAATAACATCACTGGTCGGAATGAGGTCAAGTTGCAACGGAATATTATTTGAGAAAGGGGAAAACGTATGGCAGAAGAAGAAAAATAGTGTGAAAATTGATCCATAGATGGCGCTATATTTGTCAGAATACGTAAATGAAAACACATATCATGTGCACAACCCATTGAAGTTGGTATAAACACACCGGCTTTTCCTCCTTTCTCGTCTGCGACGTTCGCCATGACTGTCTCGATGCAATATCGCGCTCTGCTTGTAAAGCTGGTTTATAAGAATTATGACTGTGCACACGTCGCTCTGCAGAACTTCCGGACACTGAAGGGTTTGAAAGAAGACGTTGGTCCGGTGACTGCAGTGCGTCTGGAGAAAGTGATTCGGAAATTCGAAAAGACAGGTTCTTTTGGTGTGCAACCTGGCAGAGGGAGGAAACGAATTTATTGACGTCAGTGGAAGCAGTGGCCACAGCAATGCAGGAAGAGACGAGTGGTGGTGTGCAAACGTGTAGTGCACGGAGAATTGCCCGAACATTGGACATATCCGTGAGCATGGTGCGTAAAATCCTTCTTAGCTATCCATTCAAAAATGTGCGCGGGATGCTTCCTGTTCACCTGCTAGCAAGACAGACTTTAGAATTTCTTGCTGGTATGGAAGTGGTTAATGATTGGCCGTGGAAGATTTTGTGGAGAGACGAAGCCCACTTCCATCTGACAGGATACGTCAATACACAGAATTGTCGAATACGGGCAACGGAAAAACCCCACGCAAATCAACCAGTACCACCTCATCCTGAAGAGGCCACTGTGTGGTACGGGTTAACGGCCATATTTTTTCGAAGAGACGGCTGCTTCCGGCCCTGTTACCTGTACCGTCACTGGTAAGTGCTGTGAGTGTCTTTTGCGCAACCACGTAATTCCAGGTCCCCAACAGAGTGGATGTGTGGATGGGATCATTTTTATGTAAGATGGCGCCCCTCTGCACTTTGCAAATCCAATTAAGCAGCTGCTGAAGCGCCGTTTCGGAAATGCTAGAATTATCAGCCGCCATTTCTCTACAGCCTGGCCGCCCCGATCACCTGATCTTAATCCATGTGACTTCTGGCTGTGGGGCTATCTGCAAGATGTTCAGTGTTCCAATTGCAAACTTCGTTGCACTGAAGGCACGCATTGCGCAACACACTCTGAACGTAATCCTGGATACACTTCGGTCAATTGTGTAACATGCCGTTTCTCGATTTCAACTTGTTGCAGAAAACGGTTGACAGCATGTTGAACATGTTTAGCGCCAGTCACGCGGAAATTAATAATCCGATCTGATTTTGACTGATGCTTCTTAAGTGGTTTTTGGCCTCAGGACAATTAAATAAAGATTTTTCGCATCCGATGTGATGTGATCTTGCCTTGATGGATGGGCTTACATAACGAACGGTATCACACCTGTACACCCACGCACACTGAGTAGTGCGGTTTGTTTAACGTCAAACGTGCACCTTAGGCATTGTTACACGATTCATTTATCATTTGTACTTGACCACTACTAAATTGTGATGCTTACAGCGCCACCTATTGCTATATTTCCCCCTTGTCCGATAACATTCAGTTGCCATTTGACGTCATTCTCACCATTGGTGTTATTTCTACAGTTGTTTGAAAGTTTAACTTTAATTATAATAACCCTGTAGATCTGTATGTATGAGGAGGATTGTTTTATCTGGTTTCCTTGTTTTTAGCACTTGAAAATGCGGTAATGTTATCCCCAAACATGTCGTGGCAATAATCACAGGACTGGCAACTGGGCTGTCCAAATATGTGTCAGCACCTTCCTACCATCATCACTGGTTACATTTGTTGAGTTCTACAAAATGCAAAGATGTGTTAAGTAACAAGTATTGAATTGAAAATGAGACATAAACCACATTTTCTGTGGGTTGTGATTAGTGCCGTATTTCCAAGAACGTCATGTTCCGTAGCACCTCCTTTACATTATCGTACAGTTGGCCATTTGCAACGAAATGATGTTATAGTCAGTGAATCGGAATACCTATAAACTGGATTTTGTTGCTTGAAAACATTTCGTGACGACATTTTCCGATTAGTTACAGTTATTTTCGAAGTATTTTTCCTCCCGTGTGAGCTCATCTGTAGCAAAAATACAGAGAGACACATGGTTCTTGTTTTGATGAAGCACACTCATAACTTACACTTTGAATTTCACAAATGGCATTGCCAATTTTACAAATGCGTGCCTAGTCGCTGTTGATTTTTATCTGTTTTCACCCTCGGTTGGCGCCTTATTAGACATTTAATTACTTTTTGTCTCTGTCTTTCACTAGCATTCCCACACCCTATCCCCTCGCGTATTAAACAGTCTGCCATGGCATAGTGGAACGTAGTCGTTTTTAATCTGTTTTCCTTCCGTTGTTGCGTTCTATACGTGTACGCTTTCTTCTATGGTGACTTTTCGGTATAGGCTGCGATTGGATTTAAGTTCCTTTAAGTCTGCGTCCGTTTTAGTTGGGGGGTGATTGTGGGCTGTTAAAACAAATGTGTTATGTGAGTTGTTACATTTTACGACTCTGAGGTTTTTCGAATATGTATTAAAAAGTCTGCATCTCTGTCCGAAGTACACTAAGACCGGCTGCATATAGGTTGGAACGTGGGTGATCTGTTAAATTTGTCAGGGGGTGTGGTCATTTCTGTATCGTGTTGTCTGTTCGCTACACTATCTGAGTTCCCTGTTTCTATAAAACTTTGCCTATTCTGTAGACTATATTATTACTGTTGAGTACGTGCTATTTTGTTTCCTGTGGGGATAAATGTTTCGTTCTGTCCTGCGATATTCATATTTTTACTATGTTACGGACACAAGTGACCGCTTCGTAAATCCTTCTTTACTGTATTTTTCAGCCACAGGTAACACGAATGACATCATTACCAGTTCAGAGTTACTACCAGGTCATCATCGGACCGTCTCCTTAAAACGAAAGATTAAGGCGGATAGTAAAATACTAGGAAACTAAATTAGAAATGAAACTAAGTTCTATACAAAGTGACACATCCGCACTCTGATACCTGCAGCTTGTTGTCGTTGTTGTTGTTGTTGTTGAAAACTTCAGTCCAGAAACTGGTTTGAAGCAACTCCCCATGCTACTCTATCCTGTGCAAGCCTCTTCATCTCCAAATAACAACTGCAACCAACATCCTTCTGAATCTACTTGATGTATTCATCTCTTGATCTCCCTCTACGATTTTTACCATCCACGCTTTCCTGCAGTACTAAATTGGTGATCCCTTGATGCCTCAGAACGTGTCCTACCAACGGATCGCTTTTTCTAGTTGAGTTGTGCCACAAATTCCTTTTCTCCCGCATTCTATTGAGTACCTCCTCATTAGTTACATGATCAACCCATCCAATCTTCTGCACTCTTCTGTAGCACCACATTTCGAAAGTTTCTATTCTCATCTAAACCATTTATCGTCCATGTTTCACTTCCATACATGGCTTCGCTCCATACATATACTTTCAGAAAAGACGTCCTGACACTTAAATCTATACTCGATGTTAACAGATTTCTCTTCTTCAGAAACACTTTCCTTGCCATTGCCAGTCTACATTTTATTCCCCGTCTACTTCGATCATCATCAGTTATTTTGCTCCCCAAATAGCAAAACTCCTTTACTACTTTAAGTGTCTCGTTTCCTAATCTAATTCCCTCAGCATCACCTCATTTAAGTCGACTACAGTCCATTATCCTCGTTTTGCATTTGTTGACGTTCAACTTACATCCTCCTTTCAAGACACTGTCCATCCCATTCAACTGCTCTTTCAGGTCATTTGCTGTCTCTGAAACAATTACAATGTGATCGGCAAACCTCAAAGTTTTTATTTCTTCTCCATGGACTTTAATGCCTGCTCCAATTTTTTCTTTTGTTTCCTGTAACTTACGGTCACGTAAAAGCTTAAGATTCTACGTAACATAGAGTATATTACCTTTACTGGGTTATTTATATGCTACTTTTGTTACAGGCTCGAAAAAGATATTGTAAACATTGCTTGATTTCCGTTGCAATGATTACCCCCTTAAATTCAATATACAGTTTATTTCGCAGTTGGTGGCAAACTCACAATCTCGAAAGTCTAATGAATTACAAAAGTTTGTGGAAGTCGTTTTAAATAGAGTTCTTGCTAATTGGCCAGTTTCCGCCCTTCGTTACGTTTCTCTGACCGTCGAACATGCTACATTTGGTAACATGTGGTCTACAGTTACGCTGTCTCCAGTACGTGGACACACGGTGCCTTCAGTTTTCCGTCTCCAGTTAACATCGTTGTAAATGTAGGAGAAATAGGTAACCTGATCGCCTTTTTTCGGTGCACGTCTGGAAAATATCCTTTTGTTATGATTCCTATTGTAATACGTTGATATTCTTTGTCCCAATATTTCAGCACTGCTTTTCGTGACGTTGTTTTTCGCCAAGGTTTTGAGACGTTTGATATAGCTAACATACTTTTGCGGTCTGGATATCTCTTTGACCAGCTAGTCTGCAAGATCATTTCCATGTATTCCTGTGTAAGCTTTTAATCCACATGAAGTCTGCACACCGGTTCTTCTTTTGCGACACTGTAAATCTGTTTCTCGTCTCCTCAGTCAGGCTTTTGTGATGGTTCGGATTCCTAAAGAACGTATTAATATATCAGCGCCATTCTCTGTAAGCCGTCTAGTGTATGTAGCTTTTCTAGAACCTTTAAAATGGCAAAGCGATCTGCCTGATGATTTGAGCATTCATTTTCCACGTTGCCTTTATGTTGATAAAAGCTGCTTTGCCTTATCTTTCTCCTGTGTGACGTGAAGCTGAGAAGTACAATTAAAAGAAGTCGATATTTTGTTCCTAGGTTATCGAGGTATTGATATAGTTGTAGGTATTGTACTCTGGGATAGCGTTTAGAGACAGGGCCGTTCCTAGGCGTTTTACTGCCCTAGGCGGGAATTGAAAAATGATGAGCCCTCTTTTTTACTACCTTCGGTCTCCCTCCCCCCCCCCCCCCCTCCTCTCTCCATCCAACGGGACAGCAATGCAATGTCCTATCATACTTAATCATTAAACTAAGGTGATGACACGTCCTCATTTTTTGGGACAGTTTTCAGTTTCCACGCTTTGTCCTCAATTCCTTTCGAACTGATTGAGCACAACGAATGTCCTCAGTTTCTTATTTTTTGTCCTCGGTGCTTTAATTTTTCCTCTTTCATTTTTCTCCTAATTTGCTTAAGTTTTGCACTGTTTGATTTGAAATTAATTTTTATCTCGCTTTGTCGCCCCTAAAATTTTGCTGCGTTATGCTGCGGCGTAGTCTTGTCTAATGTTAGAAGCGACCCTGTATCAACGTGAAGTCTGTAGCCCAGTTCTTCTTTGCAACATCCTAAACTTATTTCTTGTCTACTCAGTTAATGCTCTTGAGATGGTTCGGATTCCGCAAAGAATGTAATGTTGCATTACCGTCATTTTCTGTAACCATCTAATGTATATAGCTTTTCTAGCACCTTTAAAATTGCGAAGCGATTTGCCTGATGATTTGAGCATTCATTTCCCAGTTTTTATTTCATCAGATAGGTTGGCTTTATGCTGATAAAAACTGCAATGCCTGATCGTACTCATGTGTGACTTGAAGCTTCGGAATACAAATTTTAATAAAAAATTTTTCTCGAAATCCACCGAGGCATTGTAGCAGTTTTAGGTATGGGGCCCTGAGAGAGTGAGTGGAGAATCCCGCAGGTAGGCGGCAGGTGTGCTGGGATTGGCGCTGCCCGCTCCCCGTGATGGATTCCCTGGCCGGACCGGTGGATCCCCCTCGCCATTGGCCGCCGTCTGACTTGTTCGGGCGGACCCTTCTCTCAGATCGGCCCGCGCTGCTCTTTTTGTTTCCAGCGACTGTGCGCACTCACTTCTCCAGCAGGAGACCGCTGGAGACTGGAGAGAGAGAGAGAGGAGAACCCTTCCTTCCGTCTATTGTCCCACCGCGCGCGCTCCGTTTCTTATAATCCCGCGTGCACACGGCTTCGTGATAAATACTGGTACACCAGCAGCTGGACACCGCCTCTGTCCCGTCCCGATAAACCATCGCCCGGCGGCCATGAATCTCCCCTACAAGTGTCTGTATACGTGTAGTGTGCTGCGAGCTGTTCCACTGTGCTTTCTTTCCCCACGAAGCCTCGCCGGCTTTTAATGCAAATGTTAATGCACCGAGCGGATCTGGCAGCACGTTGCATGACCTTTCTGCAGTTCCGTCTTAACTTACACCTTATGTCGGCGGGGGAAGTGGTACACGAGTCTCTCTCTCTCTCTTTCTCTCTCTCTCTCTTTCTCTCTCTCTCTCTCTTTCTCTTTCTCTCTCTCTCTCTCTCTCTAGCACCCGTTTATCGAGTCGAACGGGTTGTACAAAGGTTCAAGGTGGCAATATACACTAGACGACAAGAGTAGGGGAAGTTGGAAGCTGCAAGTTACTTGCCATAAGAAAGAGAGAGAGAGAGAGAGAGAGAGAGAGAGAGAGAGAGAGAGGGGGGGGGGGAGAGAGGGGAAACGAGGGAAGAGGAGGAGAAAGAGAATTGGGGGGGGGGGAGGAGACACACAGAGACTGAGGAGTAACATTGCAGGGATATCACCATGATACAACTTTAAAAAATACCGTTGCCATGAAACACAGTCATACATAAAGTATTGTTGTAGATGAAATAAATACCGATGGTTTCTCCAGCAAATAATTGTGCAACGGTAGTCTTCAGAACCAGTAACAACGAAAAAATTTAATAGTAGAAATGTTTCCAATAAGAATTACACGCGAAAAACGACAAGTTGTTACATCGTATTGAAACCTCTTCTCAACGAACTGCGTGGCACTTAAGTGAAAATTACAGAAACTGGAAGTAGTAGAGTCACGATTTATGAAGAACATTTAATATATTTTAAGAATGACAAAAGCATCAATATCAAGGTGTATATGTGAAGTACATTAAAGTAAACGCAACACGTATGAAACAATAAGGAAAGTAAGACATATTTTCTATAAATATACGCTGAATTAACGACTAAATGATGGTGAAGTCTCTATGGGTCAAAACATTAACAACAAGCTAGATCCGAGCAGTGGAGCTGAACTGCACGACATGTAATGAAAAGAAGCAGCAGCAGAAAATATTTCCGTAAGCAAAGCGTTAGACGGATTCAAAGGCAGAAGTGTTTAAAAAAAGGAGAAAAAGGGTGTGATGTGGTTGAAGAAAGAAAGAAGGACACATGGTTGTATCTGTAAGCACAACAAGAGTCTTTAGGCATCTCCTACATTTCGAAAACAAACTACCCTGCAAACCGCATCGTATCCGAAACCACTCTGCTTTCAAGAGAAGATTACAGCTTCACCTGCTATCGCTGGCGCATCCTCCATCTCGCCATACCCCACATGTCGTTCTTCCGTCCGAGAGTGTACCAGCATATCTGGCAGACTGTCGTTGCCATCCATCCCTATCTGTTTCTGTCCTCTTTCCTCCGTCTCATGTGCTAATCTTAGCCTATAGTTTTTCCTTGTTCACTGAGCAGTTAGCTTCTGCGTTGCTTTGACTGTGTCTGTACCGGTGTCATACGTTTCAGTTAGATGCCATTACTCACATTCGGCAAAACCGTAGTGAGGAGCTCGCTCAATACACCGTTAACTACACTGGAATTTTCCAAATTCCACGTATTCATTGATGCATGCAGCTGTTCTTGGTATACTTTATACATTATAAATGAAAAACAACACTGCTGTAATATTCTACAGCGTTTATTATTTGTTACACGAACCGGTTTTCGGCTGTTACGCCGTCAGCAGGTAAAAAGGTAAGTATACGATTTAATGACATTTTGTTGACTTAAAGATTTTAAACTAGGGCATAGCTGTACATAGAAATAGTAACTGAACAATAAACTTGACAAACGGAAATAGAGGTATCAAGCACGTGAGTGAAGCAGCTGTGAGTACACAAAGAATTTTTGACATAACGAGAGAAATTATAGTAACTGAAATAAAGGATTCTGGAACATCTGATTAAGTGGGGTAATTTACAACATGATCTGGATGTAATAATGAGTAGTTTCTGCTGTTAGCAGTGGTGAGTCAGGGATTTTTGTCTGGTCAGTCGGTACTACGTTTGAGATAATGGACATATGTGATAATACTTGCTGTTTCACCTTGTAACTACGGCCTTCGTTAAGCAGATTGTCTGCAAAAGAAGAGTTCGAAATTAAGTTTTAAATTATTTTTATTATATACTGACTTACTGAATTTTCCCTGAAAAGACAACTCAAAGTTAACCTACTCGTTTAATAGCCAAAATATACAAGCCCCACGCAATGTGACTGCTATACATTGGCAATATAACTCCCAATAATTAACATAAAAGAATGGCCCTGAATTACTAGAAATCCTAACAATAATACAAATAAAAAAAATTAAAGAAATCGGAAACTACCTCCAACTCTGTTAATTGCATAAACTCATTTCAATCACAAATTCTGGTACTAGAAATCTTCATTCTTTTTTATAAGTCACTTACGTCACCGAAAATCTTCGTAACACGAACTAAAGCAATTAAAGCAAGTAGCAACAACAGCCAGCTAAATAAAATAATTGTAACTACTATAGACTAACTAATTGGAGGCGTATGGTGAACAAATAGAAGATTTTTGTAGAACAAACAATGTATCTAGAAAATTTTATCTTATTGATGTGACATCCACTTCCAAAAATTATATAGTTGTCAATAATTCCACTGCCCAAATATTATGAACCATATATCCATCCTTATGCATTTCCTTGCGTCTCACTTTACACTGCATGACCTACTAAGACAGAGTCGCCTCCACTAAGAATATCATGTCCATTCACTTCCCTGTCCACTCGCTAACTGCTAGTCCGTCCAACCACAGAATGTCTTGCCGAGGGAGCAGAGGGCTGTCGGCGATATTAACACAGTCTATAGCGCTGCCAACATACAGACAGGTTACTTAGAAGTTTCCTTTCCTATGTTTCCAACTTTTGTGGTGTTCCTTCACGCGGATAGGTAGTGCCCTGTCAGACTGACCTATAAAGAATTTGCCACAATAACAAGTAATATTTCATAGTCTATTCTTTTCCAAAGCTGGATTGCTGTGTTTACAATTGGGCGAAAAGTATCTACATAATTATCTATGTATCTGATGGCGTAACAGCCGAAACCCTGTTCGTGTAGCATTTAATAAATATTGTACGATATTATACTAATGTTTTGCACGTTTCCTTCATAATCCTTTATGTGTTATTCTCCATTTCTTCCAGTACTCTCATCTGTGCACTTCGTTTTTCTTCTTGTCTTCTGACAACTTTAGATCAGCTTTTTTTCATTCTTCTTCCTCGCAGTCCTTCCATATGCAATTCCTTTTCTGTCGGTTGCTTCTTCAGCTTTTGCATTACTTTTTATAACTCCGTCTTTACTTCTTTGGTCAAAATTGTTGACTTTTTATCTCACAAGTATTTGAGAAGCTTTCTCGTTAATTTAGTGCCTAGCAGCGATATAAACATCTTAAAAATACCAGCCTTCTTTTTCTTATCATTTCTAACGTGTCTCCTATGTTGCGTTAAATTTCGTAGTTACTTTGTAATTTTCGACCTTTCATAGCTTTTCGTAGGTCTAAATTTTTCCTTTTTGAGTATTTTTAGACCGTGACTGTCTCAAGAAATGTGTGAAGCTTTTTTTAAATTATCGCTACCAGTCAAAAACTTTGTAACTATTGTATTACTTATTTATTTAGCGACATGTTCCGAGGGTTCAATCTCATCTTCAGGCTAAATGGCATTACAAAAACAACTTTACAATAAGGTCACATTGATGTTACATAGTCTTTTTATAAATGCTGTGGTCATGCCAGAAGAACAAAGATGACCCTCAAAACATATCGCTAAATAAATAATACAATAGTTGACAAAGTTTGTGACGGTATTTTAAAAAACCTTTACATACTAAATTTTCCCACTGATTCGCCGTTGAAGCAATTCTAACTTGTCTAAATTACACATTTATGCTATGAAATCGCTTGGATAGAGTCATTCTGGCTTGTTTAATGTATTGTAATTATTTGTTTTTGTATTTCTAGACGGACGTTTTTTATTGTCAAGATCTTTTACTACACCACATACCCTTCCAGCTTAATGCAGGATTTTTCAAACCATTTTCTTACGTTATCTCCGCAAGATTTTTGAATTCCTTAACCTTCTCTATTTAGTAAAAACCTGTTTTCGTAAGCAGCGTTGCGCTTTTACTGTTTGTTAATTTTTTCTGAGAAATTCTTAAGCCACTCCTACAGGCTGTTTCTTCTGAAAGATTAATTTGTATTACTGCAGATGCAACATTTTCAGAAATTATAGTAAACGTCGCCTGCAAATGTGAGACAATTTATTCCAGTATTTTTGTTTCCTATTCCCAGCTCTACTGATGCAATCTTTTATTCATTCAGTTTTTCACACCAAATTCTCACAGTTTTCCACACAAAGTTCACGACTGTTTCTTGAGTGGTTTCATTATTACATTATTATTGCTAGACCACCACTGATGTCGGAGATGACATGAGTTTGTACAGTCAACTTTGGAATGAACTCGATGCGGCTTAGAATCTTGTATTTCAATTTTAGTGAGTCCGCTTATTAATGTTGCCATCACAAGGGACCGATCCATCGCTTAACACTTAAGAGCTTTTCATCCCACTGATGTAGAACGGTGTCAGGCTTGATAGTCACTACTGTTCTGCAGGTATGAACTGTATGTACTGGTAATAAGGACAACGTGAGATCCGTATGTCATGGAGACAGATGCTGGTGAGATCTGGTAGACTAACTCCTAGAGATCCGCATGTTTGCCTTCAAAATATGAGCACATCTCTTTGTGCCACTTGAGGCATTCATTATTCGCAAACATAGGGCAGCTAGTATTATGTGGTCCTCTCTATCAGCCGGCCGTCGTGGACGATGCGGTTCTAGGCGCTACAGTCTGGAGCTGCGCGACCGCTAGGGTCGCAGATTAGAATCCTGCCTCGGGCATGGTTAGTTAGGTTTAAGTAGTTCTAAGTTCTAGGGGACTGATGACCTCAGATGTTAAGTCCCCTAGTGCTCAGAACCATTTGAACCTCTGTATCACAGCGTACCCCACAAAGGCGGCATCTTTCGTCTTGAGTGCCTTTCAGCGTTAGCTCTTCGTGGTTCTTCTTCCTCAGTGCCTATTTATAATTAGTAACCAGGATCACGTAGCAACTTTAACTCTTCTTCTTTCTTTGTTGCCTCCTGTTTTTCCAGTAATCCTTCATCTTCTCCCCACGCTGTCCTTTTCTTTCTTCTGCCGGCCGTGGTGGTCTAGTCGTTCTAGGCGCGCAGTCCGGAACAGCGGGACTGCTACGGTCGCAGGTTCGAATCCTGCCTCGGGCATGGATGTGTGTGATGTCCTTAGGTTAGTTAGGTTTAATTAGTTCTAAGTTCTAGGCGACTGATGACCTCAGAAGTTAAGTCGCATAGTGCTCAGAGCCATTTGAACCATTTTTCTTTCTTCTGCCCATGTTGTTGCCGATTTCTCATGTCTTCTGCTGTCTTAAAAATTTTCTAAATGTAGTATTTAATTTTTAAAATGGTTTCTTTCCGTTATTTAAGATTCTTTGATTTTGTTTCTAATTGTTTTTTTTTATTTCTGTAATCAGTCCCATTGTCGATTTCTTTTTCCAGAAATACAGGAAATTTCTTTCGTTAGCCTGTTCTCATTCATTCGGCAGAAATTTCCATAGGAGTTTAAACTTCACTGTGCTGTTATTTGTGATACATGTCGTAGATCTGCTCGGTACTTCTCATATTCTCTATCTTGTACTTCATCCATTATTTTTCTGATAATCCACCTTTAAAGTAACTCCACGCTGTGAGACCTGAGCTACTCCCGGCGTGCGCATTGTTCAAAGAAGTCACGGAATCGCAACTGCGTGACGTCTTCGACAACCGCCGAAATTTCGAGAGGTGACCACCCTGTCATATTCAAGACAAAATGGCGGTAACTTCTGTGTAAAGTGAATTTTAAACCTCAGCTTTCAGAGAATTTCGGGAAAGATAGCGGGCGCGCAGGCACACACACACACACACACACACACACACACACACACACTGTAAACACTATCGCCACCACACAACCAGAGGTGATTGACGCCAGAAGCTGTCGCTAGTGAAAATTATCAAACAACGGGCGATGTAGCTTCAACTCTGCCCTCCGTTTTCTGACAAGGGAAAGGGCAGGATTCCATGCAGGATTCCATTTAAACTAAAACCACCATCTCTATTTGTAAGATACTTGCTAAATTAATTTCTACTGCTTCCCTAACAACGCTATCACCGATCGCTGGGAGTGCATGGCAGAACCTCCTTGTCGTTGAATTCCATAGGATGACCGGTGCTAAGACAGTGTTCTGCAATGGCGGATTTGCTCAGCTGCTGTAAGCGTGTGTGATGCTTATGCCCAGTACACCGGTCCCGCACGGTTCTCATCGTCTGAGCAATGTATGACGAGCCACATCTCAACGAATACGGGCGTAGTAGTCAACTTGCCCAGAAAAAGAGCCGGTAAAGCATTCTTACAAGTGAGGCAGGAAGTGGAAGAAGAGAACCATGCAACGACAGATTGCCTGAAACTTAGCTGAGCCCGCATCTCGTGGTCGTGCGGTAGCGTTCTCGCTTCCCACGCCCGGGTTCCCGGGTTCGATTCCCGGCGGGGTCAGGGATTTTCTCTGCCTCGTGATGGCTGGGTGTTGTGTGCTGTCCTTAGGTTAGTTAGGTTTAAGTAGTTCTAAGTCCTAGGGGACTTATGACCACAGCAGTTGAGCCCCATAGTGCTCAGAGCCATTTGAACCATTTTTTGAAACTTAGCTGATAATCAGCTCTGACCGAAGTCATCAACCCAAAGTTTCTCGAGATGCACCAAACTATGAATCAACACCTGAAAGCTGTAGTTCAGTACTCTACTGGCAACCTGTGCAATAAAGCAGAGCATGTGCGGTTTTTAGAAAAGCCTGAAGGCATTTCTAGAGACGAGGACTTGAAAATCAAACTACACGACTCCGACACATATCAGTAAAAATGGTCCCAGTGTTTCACGGCACTGTAGGAGCAGTGGGTAAAGAACTTCGTCAGCACTTGGAAATCACTCTACTCGATCAAATATGGATATGACAACTAAAAAAAAGGCCACTTTACTGCTAACAAGGTAGGAGCATATGGAATAAGATCACAGGTATGTGAGTGACTCGAAGACATCTTCACTAACAGAAGCCAATACGCTGGCCTCGACGGCCTATGTTTACCAGAGTTAAGGGTATCTTCAGGAGTGCCCCGAGGAAGCGTGGTAGGAACGCTATTGTTCTCCGTATGCTTAAATTATGTGGCGGAGAGGGCGGGCAGCAATCTGCGGATGACGCTGGGGTGTGCAGTAAGGTGCCAAAGTTGAGTGACTGTAGTAGGAAGATGCAAGACGGCTTAGACAAAATTTCTAGTTGGTGTGATGAATGGTAGCTTGCTCTAAATATGGAAAAATTTAAGTAGGAAGAACAAACCTGTAATGTTCGTATACAGTATAATGATGCCCTGCTTCACAATGTCAAGTCATTTAAATATCAGGGCGCAACGTTACAAAGCGATAAGAAATGGAACAAGCATGTGAAAAGTGTGGTAGGGAAGGCAAATGCTTGA
This sequence comes from Schistocerca piceifrons, assembly GCF_021461385.2. Taxonomy (NCBI): domain Eukaryota; kingdom Metazoa; phylum Arthropoda; class Insecta; order Orthoptera; family Acrididae; genus Schistocerca; species Schistocerca piceifrons. The sequence continues at coordinate 69,813,382 of NC_060147.1, read as the reverse complement.
CTTCGGTTGATTGAGAGAATTTTAGGAGACATAGGTTCACCTGTAAAGGAGACAGCACATAGGACGCTGGTGGGACCTATTCTTGAGTACTGCTCGAGTGTTTGGGATCCGCACCAGATCGGGTTGAAGGAAGACGTTTAAGCGATTCAGAGGCGGTCTTTTAGATTTGTTACCAGGAGGTTCGAACAACACGTATTATGGAGGTGTTTCGGGAGCTCAAATGGAAATAGCTGGAGGGAGGGCGGCGTTCTTTTCGAGAAACACTGTCGAGAAAATTTAGAGAAACGGCATCTGAATCTGACTTCAATACTACTGCCACCAACATACATTCCGCGTAAAGTATCACGAAGATAAGATACGAGAAATTAGGGCTCATACGCAGGAAGATTGACAGTTGTTTTTCTCTCCGTCTCTGTTTGCGAGTGGAAAGATTAGGAAGTGGTACAGGGTACCCTCCTACTTGCTGCGTAAGGTGGCTTGCGGAGTATCTATGTAGATGTAGATCTGCACGAATAATCCGCAGATACATCAACAATCCAACACACTGGCAAGTGTCTGACTACTGATACGGTACGAAACTATTTAGCTGTGTTCCCTGTGATGATGATGATGATGATGATGATGAAGATGATGATAATAATAATAATAATAATAGCAAACGTTGACTTGCCAAAGAGCTGCACGGGAAACATGCGAAAGACCTCAGCCAGCATAATGTCGCTTTGAAAGCATCAAATAAATGGTTGACGCACGCAGATCTGCATACAGAAAGGGAGGAATTTCTGACGGCGGTGCTACATCAGCTCACTACGATGAGGAGCTATCCAAGTACACTCCTGGAAATGGAAAAAAGAACACATTGACACCGGTGTGTCAGACCCACCATACTTGCTCCGGACACTGCGAGAGGGCTGTACAAGCAATGATCACACGCACGGCACAGCGGACACACCAGGAACCGCGGTGTTGGCCGTCGAATGGCGCTAGCTGCGCAGCATTTGTGCACCGCCGCCGTCAGTGTCAGCCAGTTTGCCGTGGCATACGGAGCTCCATCGCAGTCTTTAACACTGGTAGCATGCCGCGACAGCGTGGACGTGAACCGTATGTGCAGTTGACGAACTTTGAGCGAGGGCGTATAGTGGGCATGCGGGAGGCCGGGTGGACGTACCGCCGAATTGCTCAACACGTGGGGCGTGAGGTCTCCACACTACATCGATATTGTCGCCAGTGGTCGGCGGAAGGTGCACGTGCCCGTCGACCTGGGACCGGACCGCAGCGACGCACGGATGCACGCCAAGACCGTAGGATCCTACGCAGTGCCGTAGGGGACCGCACCGCCACTTCCCAGCAAATTAGGGACACTGTTGCTCCTGGGGTATCGGCGAGGACCATTCGCAACCGTCTCCATGAAGCTGGGCTACGGTCCCGCACACCGTTAGGCCGTCTTCCGCTCACGCCCCAACATCGTGCAGCCCGCCTCCAGTGGTGTCGCGACAGGCGTGAATGGAGGGACGAATGGAGACGTGTCGTCTTCAGCGATGAGAGTCGCTTCTGCCTTGGTGCCAATGATAGTCGTATGCGTGTTTGGCGCTGTGCAGGTGAGCGCCACAATCAGGACTGCATACGACCGAGGCACACAGGGCCAACACCCGGCATCATGGTGTGGGGAGCGATCTCCTACACTGGCCGTACACCACTGGTGGTCGTCGAGGGGACACTGAATAGTGCACGGTACATCCAAACCATCATCGAACCCATCGTTCTACCATTCCTAGACCGGCAAGGGAACTTGCTGTTCCAACAGGACAATGCACGTCCGCATGTATCCCGTGCCACCCAACGTGCTCTAGAAGGTGTAAGTCAACTACCCTGGCCAGCAAGATCTCCGGATCTGTCCCCCATTGAGCATGTTTGGGACTGGATGAAGCGTCGTCTCACGCGGTCTGCACGTCCAGCACGAACGCTGGTCCAACTGAGGCGCCAGGTGGAAATGGCATGGCAAGCCGTTCCACAGGACTACATCCAGCATCTCTACGATCGTCTCCATGGGAGAATAGCAGCCTGCATTGCTGCGAAAGGTGGATATACACTGTACTAGTGCCGACATTGTGCATGCTCTGTTGCCTGTGTCTATGTGCCTGTGGTTCTGTCAGTGTGATCATGTGATGTATCTGACCCCAGGAATGTGTTAATAAAGTTGCCCCTTCCTGGGACAATAAATTCACGGTGTTCTTATTTCAATTTCCAGGAGTGTATATCCTAGAAACCTGACGAACAGGTGGTAACAGCAGGAGGTTTGGGGACTGATAGCTGGAAGGAGTTTCGGAATCAGAATGAAATGATATGGCACATTACAGCTGCATGTAAAACTCACCTATGGAATATTTGAAAATGCATTACAAGGTCGCCAAAATAATCCATCTTAAACTGGAACAGCACCACCAGTCACTGAAAGACTATTCTCCGTAATACAGGAACAATCTTCTCATAGCTGTTGAAAATAAAAATAAGCTGGAACCCCAACAAAATAACTGGCAAAACAATGCACTGTACTGATACAGCAGTAAGGAATAAAGTTAAGCAAACCATATTCGTTATACACATCACTGTACCCAAAACGCATAATTTGCAAACAGCTTGCAATAATGGAATGGCCAAGTACAAGATCAGATAGATAAGCTAAAAACCACGAGGAAACAGAAGCCAGCAGACATCGTTCTTGTGGTAATATCGGACAATGGCGTTGCCTCAAAACCGCAGAGGCAAGGTGCACTGATACATGCAGAGCAGTTCGTAGGGTTCGCGATGAACTCAATCTGCTTGGTGATAACTTGCTATTTAAACCGTAATTACGTCAATACAATGCTGAAACGAATGAGCCAATAAATAATAATAACGAGAACAAAAGCCACATCGCCGTGCGTCCCTGAGGAGTGGTCTTTTCTCTGATAGTACGAGAAATCATTCCTGCAAAGAACACAATACTGACATAGTAACATCTTCTCTTTTATCGTGTGGTTAAGTGCTTTTACTTCCTTGCTCCCTTTCTTTCCTATTTTCGAGTCTGGCACAAAGAACTGTGGGCAGTATACAATCCTCATGTTGATATGTAATTGCTATTTTGTATTCGCTGCTGCGTCTATGACGTAGGGATAGCTTCCACACCAGCAATTGACGTATACTGTTCGAGAATAACAAATTGTTCAAATGGCTCTGAGCACAATGGGACTTAACTGCTGAGGTCATCAGTCTCCTAGAACTTAGAACTACTTAAACCTAACTAACCTAAGGACATCACACACAGCCATGCCCGAGGCAGGATTCGAACCTGTGACCGTAGCGGTCACGCGGTTCCAGACTGTAGCGCCTAGAACCGCTCGGCCATAATGGCCGGCCGAAAATAACACCAAAAGCATATACACACGTGTTGCATTACTTACAGAGGGTCTCTTCAATATCTGTGCAAATTCGTATTCTGTCTTTTCGAAATCCATAGTTGAAAATTGCTTGTGAAGGTGAGATAGTCGCTAAATATTTGTCTTTAGGTTGGTTGTTTTGGAAAGCTACAACAGCAGCTAACATCAAATAGCGAGGGTATCTGAATCGTGTAACAGTGCCGTCTTAGCGGTTTTTCATCTTCAGACTTGGAGCATGGTGCCTTCGTTGTGGCTATTAAACCAGACAGTTCATTTTAACAGTCCGTACAAAGTTGGTGAAATTCCTAAGTAAGGAACCACTGTTCTTTAACTTCAAAGATTGTGCAAATGAAGGTCTCTTTTATGTAAAATACAGGCATGTACCTATTCTGCTCTCTTTCTATATAGTGATCATTACAAAACCACATTCGGTGCCGCGGAACGAAAATTTTATATCTTCTGAAGAAAAATCCTCAGCTTGACGGCTAAGTGCTAATGTAGACTTTCTTCGCGAATTCCACAGCTGAAATCATCTCGGGTTACCAAAAGAGCCGTGGCGTCGTGTTTTCGCAACGTTTCGAAGAGTTTGCTTCTGGTCATTTCCTGTAAAGCTGCCTGAAGATAACGAGTAGGAAAGTGTTCGAAACGGGGGACAATACATTGCTGCAACCGACTAACAACCCGAGAAGATTTCATTAAAATCGTAAGTCCTGCTCTGAGAAAAATGCCAACACATTATTATCCCCCTCAAAACAGTGAGATGCCGGACAATTCTGACGGGGATGGAAAAGAGGGGTGTCGCTGTGAACAAGATGTGGATTGTTGGAAGTTGCACGAGAGGGACACAGGGGAGTGTATGAGGAGTACGATATTCCCACGTCTTGGAGTGTCTGTACTGAAGTTTCACTTTAAATTCGCAGTAACACAGTAGTCCCCTAGTTCAATTCCCACATCTATCTCTCCATAAATACACAGTTTTCTGCAAGAGTCTCTTTTATCCCCACCGGTATTCTATCAAATACCGTGATAACTTTTTTTTCTCAACGTAAGGAACATGCCATTCGTTTTCTATTGTGTTTAAGGAATCACAGGATTTCTTGAAAAAAAAATTACTCCAGAGTAAATGGTTTGCTCATTTCTGTTGCCCTATGGAAATTATAAGCGAATTATTCATCGTGTTTTTATTCGGAGGCTATTACGACCACAGTTTCCAACAAAGAAGCCCGACAACCACTTAACACGATCTTGTACTGAGGAATTTACAGAACCAAAGTAGCTAACATGTTGTGTAAAGTAATGAAATTAGTAGTTATGTCAGGATTGCATTTTAGAAACAGTTAAAGAGATTCTTGGCCACGAAAAAAGAAAAACATCGCACATTCATTTAAAAAAATTCCCAATCTCCAAAGCAACAAGTATAAATGCGCTGTTTGGCACCTCAATGATTCTCAGCACTTCTCAGCAGACAAAACCAAGCTCTTAACATAGTATACCAACACGCCCAGCAGATTACACTGGAAGAGAATATTTCTTTCACCTGGACATCTGCAATACTTTGCGTCCTGGTCCGAACCAGACAGCCGGCCGGGGCGGCCGAGCGGCTCTAGACGCTACAGTCTGGAACCGCGCGACCGCTACGGTCGCAGGTTCGAATCCTGCCTCGGGCATGGATGTGTGTGATGTCATTACGTTAGTTAGGTTTAAGTAGTTCTAAGTTCTAGGGGACTGATGACCAAAGATGTTAAGTCCCATAGTGCTCAGAGCCATTTGAACCATTTGAACCTTGTCACGGGGAATGAAGCGGAACCTGGAGTTGGAAGAATAAGACGTATCTAAATGCGGTAAGTGCGTTTAGAATCTATTTCAGTTAAAGAAAAAAAAAGTGTTTCGCTGTGCTAAAAGAATAGCTGCGCTAAACAACGACCGATAGAGTAACCGCTGGCTGTCATGCCCTAGTGGCCATGCACTCAGGCATACCAAACAATATGTTGGATTGCTTGCGTTGTGCTCAGAGACTCGGTCATCGATGCTCTTTGGGGAATGGGCAATCGCCAGGTCGGGTCCAGAAGGAATACAAAACATAGTTGCCAGGTACAGAAACATGGAGCATCAAGCGAAGCCATTCGGTAATATTGAGCACTCCGTTTGGTTGGTACAATCATGAACAATGAAGTGACTTCTGCGTAAAATGTATGCTCTGTTGTATGTTGTTTCTTATTACAATCTTTAATTTCCACAAGCGATGAGAACAGTGTAGAAACTACGGATAGCTGTTAAAAATTTCAAATCACCTGGTACAAATTTTCGATGTGTTTTAAGTGACTTTCATGACGAGCAAGACTAGAAAGCAGTGTTTAGAATTAGATGTGCATTACAGAACGTGGTTGGAGATGAGCTGCGAATGCAATTTTCATCTTCCGCTATAGCGTTTACGACACCATTTCACTACTGTCGTCAGATGTAGCAAATTATTACAGCTGTACATATAACTCTGCCAAATATTGCTTTTGTCTGAATGACAAAGCACTGCACACACGAATTTTCCGAACAGTGAAGAGAAGACGTTTCAATGTGAATTTCTAATTCACAAAACGCAAACAATATGGCAAAGTAGAAATACACTAAACTGACGGAAGTCATGGGGTAGTGACACGCAAATACACGGAAGGGGGTACTGTTGCGGACACAAGATATGAAAGGGCAGTGTATGGCGGAGCTGTCATTTATATTCAGGTGATTCTAGTGATAAGGTGTCCGACGCCATTGTGGTCGTACGACGGGATTCAAGAGACTTTGAACGCGGAATGGTATTAATGGTATTTGGTGGTGGTGGTGGTGGTGGTGGTAAGTTCCTATGGGACCAAACGGCTGGGGCTATCGGTGCCGAGCCTTACACACTACTTAATCTAACTTAAACTAACTTACGCTAAGGAGAACTCAAATACCCATGCTCGAGGGAGGACTCGAACCACCGACGGCCAAGTTGGTATGACATGGGCATACAAAAGCTGCCACAGCGTCTACAAAAATGCATCGACAGAAATGGTGCTTATGTCGAAAAATAGCTAAATGTTCAAGCTGTAAACTGATGTAAACCATAGTAGAAATAAACAGGTCTATATAATTATAAAAAAAAGGAGACCTTAATTTTGGGATTACCCTCGTATATATGCCTTAATTAATATTCTGACGCACATAGATTTCACGTAAAATGAAAAACAGAGGAGGAAAGACTAAATTTATTCTTACGAAAGGACCTATTGTCATTATTACAGTACCTATGCGTGAAGCATAGTGTTCTCAATCAAAAACGTAATATCAGATTCCCATGTATCCCAACACTTCAATCAAAAAATGGTTCAAATGGTTCCGAGCACCCTGGGACTTAACATCTGAGGTCATCAGTCCCCTAGAACTTAGAACTACTTAAACCTAACTAACCTAAGGACATCACATACATCCATGCCCGAGGCAAGATTCGAACCTGCGACCGTAGCGGTCGCGTGGTTCCAGACTGAAGCGCCTAGAACCGCTCGGCCACATCGGCCGGCGCCTTACATCTAAAGTCAGTAGCCAAAAGATGTATGTTACAGTGGTTTCACTTCTGCAATAAACTTGACACTTCTTAGTGAAACTAGCAGACAAAGCAGTATAAACATCGCCTTTGGTCAGAAACAGTATATAATTTTAAGAGACGCGATAAATATCAAGCACTGACGGCCAATTTTCAGGTGCTTACCATTAACATCTCGTCATTATTTGTTCGTCATCGTGCATTAATGTGAAGGATTAATGTGGGTTGCTTTCACATGTTAATGCTCTGAACAACTGTTGCACGAACTACGTATAAAATCAGTCTCAGCTAATAAGTTAAGTGTCTCATGAAAAGTGAGTACTGGTATGAGTTTCGTGCTTTTATCCATGACGCCGCTGAAACTGCGAAGTGCCCCTGCCTGTAATACAAATTTTGTAAATTTTCCATCAATATGTGTCAAAATACCATTACATTAGATACTTATTACAGTACTGGTAAGTACACCAGATGGTAACGTAAAATAAGACTGAACCTAAGACATACATTTTTTTAAAGAAGCAATGGTCAATAATGCTCCTAAGCGTGCCGCAGAAGCATGATGAAGTTTACGCTTGAAATTAAAATAATAACTGTTGAAATAAATATATGAATTGTTCTTATTTTACAGGCAAGAACGATGCCACATAAATATACATTTGAATAACACAGAGAACCGATGTTCCAGGAATTAAATAAATATTTGGGAGTTCGCAAAATCATTAATGCCAGGTGAAATAGTTTATTTAAACTTGTGCTTAACTTTTTTCATTCTTCAGAGTTAAGTGCATTGGAGAAACCTGACGTAAATTATAAGAAATGTGCAAGTAAATTAGTGATCACTCTAGTCTTTAAAACACAGTCGAATAATTTGCAGGTTTGAAATATGCTTCTCATGAATACCGTGTATGCGTATGAGTTTCATGGTTTTATCTAAGACGCCGTTGTAATTGGAAAATAGCCCTGTATATAATACAAACCACGCCACACGTTTTTCAGCACACTTCGCTACATGTGTTGTAGACTTTTGGAAGTTCCTCTATAGATTCCTTCATGGGTGTAGAGTTCTTTTCGCAGCTCAGGAGGAATAGTGATGACTTTTCCAGCTGCAGTTGGTCGTTTCGATGAGAAAGCGTATGTTTCCTATAGGGTGAATAGTGCCATGTTTTACTATTTTTTACGAAATAATTCTTCTATTTTTTACACCAATTATATTGTACTTCTGTGCAAAATGATACAGTACTAGATGTGGCTTCCTGTCTGCATAAATTGAAGTTGAACGCTGGTGACCTTTAGCCAAGACCCTATATTGTTGTAAATTTTGGTCGCAGTACCTCAGAAAATTTTAAGACGGGTTCATCAGATCATTCGCCCGTACAATATACACTTAAGAACCAAAGAAACAGGCAGACCTACCTTAAATCGTGCAGGGCCCCCGCTAGCACGCAGAAGTGCCGCAACACGACGTGGCATGGACTCAACTAATGTCTGAAGCAGTGCTGGAGGGAATTGACTCCATGAATTCTGCCGGGCTGTCCATAAATCCGTAAGAATACGAGGGGTGGAGACCTCTTCTGAACAGGACGTTGCAAGGCATCCCAGATAAGCTGAATGATGTTCATGTCTGAGGAGTTTGGTGGCCAGCGGAAGTGTTTAAACTCAAAATAATGTTCCTGGAGCCACCGTGTATCAATTCTGGACGTGTAGGGTGTCGCACTGTCCTGCTTGAATTATCGAAGTCCTCCGGAATGGACAATGGGCATGAATGGATGCAGGTGATCAGACAGGGTACGTGCGCAGTTGGAGTAATATGGGACCCCTGACACGTCTAGATAGACTCTAACAGGTGACACGTACAGTCCTCTGCTGTCATGCAGGGTCCATGGATTCATAAGGTTGTCTCCATACCCGTACACGTCCATCCGTTCGATACAATTTGAAACGAGAGTCGTCCGATTAGGCAACATGTTTCCAGTCATCGACAGCCCAATGTCGGTGTGATGGACTCAGGCGAGGCGTAAAGCTTTGTGTTGTGCAGTCACCAAGGGTACACGAGTGGGCCTTCGGCTCCGAAAGCCTATGTCGATGATGTTTCGTTGAATGGTTCGCATGCTGCCATATGTTGATGGTCCAGCACTGAAACCTGCAGCAATTTGCGGAAGGGTTGCATTTCTGTCACGATGAAAGAGTCTCTTCAGTTGTCGTTGGTCCCGTTCTTGCAGAATGTTTTTCCGGCCGCAGCGATGTCAGACATTTGATATTTTACCGGATTCCTGATATCCACTATACACTAGCGAAAGTCCACACCTCATCGCTACGTCGGAGATGCTTTGTCCGATCGCTCTTGCGCTAACTGTAACACCTTATTCAAACTCACTTAAATCTTGATAATCTACCATTTGTAGCAGCAGTAACCGATCTAGCAACTGCGTCAGACACTTGTTGTCTTATATAGGCGTTGTCGACTGCAGCATCTTATTCTGCCTGTTTACATATCTCTGTATTTGAATACACATATTTATACCTGTTTCTTTGGCGCTTCAGTGTAATACAGAAGGCCGGCCGATGTGGCTGAGCGGTTCTAGGCGCTTCAATCTGGAACCGAGCGACCGCTACGGTCGCAGGTTCGAATCCTGCCTCGGGCATGGATGTGTGTGCTGTCCTTAGGTTAGCTAGGTTTAAGTAATTCTAAGTTCTAGAGGACTGATGATCTCAGATGGTAAGTCCCATAGTGCTTACAGCCATTTGAACCATTTTTTGTAATACAGAAGCGCAAGGGCAGTAAGCACAAAGTTACTCTCCATATTTTTTGGGCTCTCTTCTTGTTGTTGTTGGGTTTGGCCTTCACGCTATCCTGTGCAAAGCTCTTCGTCTCCGAAAAACTATTGCAACCTACGTTCATTGCAACATAGTTATTGTACTCAAGCCTCGGTTTCCTGTAAAGCTTTAAACCCTACATTGCCCTCCATTACCAAATTAATGATTCCTACCAAACTATGCGTTCTTTTAGTCAAGTTATGTGTCAAACCTAGCCGTACCAAATTTGAAAGTATCATAATCTAGTCATGTACTTTATTATTTTTAAAAAAACCTTTATTCCTTTTATCATTTCTTATAGCAGATTCCATAAATGTTTTAAATTTTTCAGTAAAATGTAAGGCAAAAAGTTAAGTCTTAGCAGTGAATGTGACTGTTTGGAACAAACGTAATATTCATATTTTCAGGTTCAGAATCCTTCATACAAATCTATGTACCTTTACGAAGTATGTACGAAATAAAAGTCAACGGCTGTTCACGAAATCTGTTTTTATTATTTTATTTTTTGTGTGTGTTGGGCATTAAGTATACCCCTAAATCTAACTTCTCCCCCCTTTGACAGTACTAGTATGCGTTATGTAAAATGCTTTGGTACTGCTTGCTAGGGTTAAAGCTCCTTTCTCTTCAGTGCATTAGTTAATCAGCTCATGTAATCTTCAGCACTCGTCTGTCATTCATAAGCTTCTACGTTCCTCTTGTCTGAACTTTCATCGTCCGTATTTCACTTTCAAAAAAGGCCACACTCCAGACAAACACCTTCAGAAAAGACGTACCAACAGTAAAATTTATGGTAAATTAGATGTTTATTAATTTTACTTTTTCAGGCACGATTTCATTACTGTTAACTATCTGCATTTTATATATCATCTCTATCTCTCCCATTGTCAACCATTTTGCTGCATTGACAGCAGATTTCGTTTACTAATTTCGGCGTTTCATTTCCTCATCTAACTACTTCGCTGTCGTCTAATTTAATTCGACTACATTCAGTTATTCTTGTTTCACTTGTATTGATATTCGCTTTGAACCTCATTCCAAGGCAGTATCAACACCGATAAGCATATCCTCCAAGTCATTTGGTCATTGTAGTTGTTCAGTAACATTAGGGATAGGATGCCATCCTGACCCACTGTCTTCTCAACCACCGCCCAACTTTCATGTCCTTCGTCTCCTCGTATCTTTACAAGTTGCGTATAGTATTTCGGTCCCTGTGTTTTATACCTGTTGACTTTGTATTCCAGCAAGCGTTGTCAAAAGCTGATTCCAAATCGGCAAACACTTCTAATGTGTTTCTTTTTTTTGTTTATCCAAAGGGGTCATTGCTTTCAGAAAGTGATTCTCGACTGACACTGCACATTGGCTACCGAAATACGGTTTGAAAATGTAGATTCAACACGAACATCTCTAGGTAGAAAAAATCGACATGAAGGTAGGTTGGTACACAAGGCTTGGCTTGTAAACAGAACGCAGTACCTTAATAATGACATTCCGAACGAGAGAGAGAGAGAGAGAGAGAGAGAGATGTCTATGATGCTTAAAATTATTTTTAAAATGTGTTATTAACCGGGAAAATTCTAGAAAATTGCCAAAAGCAAGTTACCACTTACGGCAGTGGTTGAATGAAGCTATTGTAAATGCATCTACTCAGTTGTACGTTAAAATTAACACATGTAAAATACAATGATGTCAAAGCACAAGGGGAAGCAGCATTTCAATCACAAGCACACTGAGAAAAATCACACTGTAAATGGAGTTGAGTGTGGAGCGCCACGCATATAAAAGAAAAGCCCCCGGTTCCTCTCATAGCGTGACACCACTGTATTTTATATTAGGCCTATATAATTTTGACATAAAATGAACAGCTGCAATTACGAGTTTCTTAACTTATTTTTATTTTACTTTCTATCTTGTAGATCTGAAGACGCTGATAAAGGCAGACACCGGTAATAGTTTCCGCTTGAAATTTTATGAGCTAGTGCCGGCTAATAAACCATTTTAAGATCCCATTACCTGAGTCATTCTTAAGGGAGAGGTATCGCAAGAAGCAAATACAGTGCCTGGAATAGCTCAGGGGAATGTGGCAGGGCTAATAAAAGTACTGAGGAAGTTACGTCCGTGTTGCGTTTTTGTTACGTGGTACCTGGATTAAGATTAGCGGGGAATTTAATGAAGACGTAAAGTGTTAAAGCGTGGCATCTCGACAGTCCTGTACACACACGTGGTCGACAGATAGCACTTATTACAGTCAGTGACGGGGGATTCTCTAAGGAATCTGCATCCCATGTAGAAAAGAGTTTCAGGCGTCTGGGTAACTTGCACTCCGTGTTAAGCAAGTAATATTTTTCACATATCTCAGCGTTTCAATGTTTGTGACGTAATATATCCTAGATGATGTATCGTGATATAATTATGCAGGTACGTCCAATGGAGTATGTGGATAATGCCTCCAAAACGTGTTGCAAATACAGTCAGTAGTAAAAAAAGGAATAAAGTTAAAATTAATTTTTGATTCCGAAATTTTACTACATGAACAGCGAAAATGTAGTAAGAAATGCACTTTTCCCTTCGTTATTTTTTGACGAATGTAACCGAGAAAAAATTTCGAAGAGATCTGATGTTGTGTGGAAAGTTTGTAGGAAGTGGGGAAGTGGCTATATTCTCTCATTCAGTATTACTGGACGAACAGTGCTTGAGTAATTTGCGCGATATGAGTTACGCTGCCTGAAGACATGTACAAAGTGACTAATTTCAGTACTTGTCTTACTTTGATATACCTTTAACATAAGATTATACCCCTTTATGAAAAGAGTATGACAGCATTTTAAATTTTTAAAATCGTTAAATAATTACATGAAATGCTGGAAATCAAATTTTTGTTGACCCTAGAAGCTGTTAGATAGATAACCTGCAGCTTGGACTGAGTACCGTGTTAGCTGTACAGTAATATTGGTTACGAAAAAGGAAACAAGAGAAAATGTAACTGACAGAGCTCAGCATAATTATTAAAATGAAATGTATACTGATAAGATTAGCAATCGAGGGAGTTGATAAGGAAACTAAGTGCATTGTGCCAGTCATAGATTACCAAGTTAAGTACACAAAAAGAAGGAAATATAGGAGTGATGAGGATTTAAAAAATGAATTATATTACATCCAAACAATGAAAAGAAACCTTAACTGAAGTAATTGACATCGTGATTATTTAACAGGACTTAACAGGAAAACAAGAAAAACTCACATGGAGATTACAGTGCGTGAATGGAAAGAAAGACGAAGTCAGAAAAAGTCATAGACGAGAATGGAAAACTGTTAGTGGATAATTGTAAGTGTACTGTGGAGGCGCCACATAGAAAATTTCTTCAACGCGTGAATAACAATAAGCACGATCAACTACGAGAACAACAAGAACAACTTCGCGGGGAACAGAAACAAAAATTTGGAAAAGAATGTGATGCTTTCATAATGATATAAGAATTTCAACAAATGCTCCAAACTCTTAAATTAAAAGAAAAACAAAATGTGAACTTTCACGGCCGGAAATGTCACAGTTAGTAAAATGTTCCAGGCTACCATGACGTGGTCGGATGGATTTCACAGCTAATTCCAGTGACCCAGGGCGTGAATCGGACACTAAACGAAGCTATGTTCACCCTTGAAAATGTCTTCGGCAGACGTGGGCGAAACGTTGGGTTTAAATGTGAAATCCACTCAACCACGGCATAATAACCCGTAACATTTCATCAGTTGTATGAAAGAATAACAGATGTTACGAAATCCCCGGAAAATTAGTGACAGATATAGAAGAAGGAAACTAAGAAAACCTATATGCTATGATAAATTTACCAGAAGATACACAAAAGTAGAACAACAATTTCATTAGCAACAGCAAAGACAGTTGGCTGTATAAAGTGCAACACGATTCTTTGCTTCCAAGATAATCCCCACTACCGTAGAAAACGAGTAAAAGAAAAACTTGTAGTTGCATTGGATCAAGTTTGTTTGACATCAGGACGGGTATGCGAAGACGAGAGTAACTATACATTACTTGTGTTGCTGGAACAAATATTAGTAAATAATTAAACTGATTGATCTCACTGTTTGAAGAAACGTTTTCGATAACGAAAACTGGGAGCTGTTATTTTTATTTCTATGAAGACGTTGATGTTGATTCCAAGGACAAATTGTAATGTAAGGATACCATACCTGAGTACGAATATTAATTTAGATGGGATACAGAAAGCGGCTAAAATCAAGAAAGAAGTAATTCAGGATTACTAGTGTCAATTCGTTTTCAGTTTATGCACTTAAGAATCCACAGAAAACATGAAGAAGAAAACTAAAGCAGTTAAGAACGAACACTGAAACAATGCACTGCTTAAAATCTGATGATGAGGCAGAGATAGTTGCTTATTCACGAAAGGAAATGAACAAAATGTCGCAAGTGTAGTGTAATGCACTAAAGAGAGCTCTACAAATAAATAAGAAGGAAAAAAAACAGTGTAGGCAACTAGGAAAAATATCTGTGATTGGTGGCGCTAAAATTAATCAGTTGAAATTGTTCAGTTATCACTACAGTAAAACTGTAGAATGTAATATATGTTTAACAGAAGGGAAGGAAAAAATAGCACCGGCAAAATAATCACGTATGACTAAGCAAAAGGCTTTTACGTGTAAATACTTCACTTATATGAATTACATTGAAAGTGGACGCTTGGGAAACGGAATTGTAATTTCTACGTAGATTGAGGGGAAGAAGCTGGATAAAAAAAAAAACAAATATAGAAATATTAAGGGAAGTAAACAGGGGCATGAGAAAAGGATCAAATGGTTCAAATGGCTATAAGCACTATGGGACATAACATCTGAGGCCATCAGTCCCCTAGACTTAGAACTACTCAAACGTAACTAAGCTAAGGACATCACACACATCCTAGCCCGAGACAGGATTCGAACCTGCGACCTTAGCAGCAGCGCGATTCCGGACTGAAGTGCCTAGAACCGCACGGCCACAGCGGCTGGATCATGAGAAAAGGAAAAAAGGAGGATTAAGAGTATAAGATATTCTTTAGATAAATCACATTTCTCATACCGATATTTAAAGGAATCGTAGCAGTCGAGAAAGGTACCTCTAGGGCAACAAGACCAGAAAAAGGGAAAAAAGGTTATGAAGTTATCAAAAAAATAGCAAATGACAGAGGAGAATAGTTGCTTCGACAGAGTGCAGTTTTTGTTAAATGTAAACGTGAATGCTACCGTATTTTCATTTACTTTTTGTTTTTGGTGGATTTTAATAACATGAGTAACTAAAGATAATTTCATAGGAACCTCCTTCTTCGTTCTCGAGTCTCTTCTTGTACTAAGACCATTTTATTCTTACAGGTGACGTAAACACACCTACGTAAGCACTCGAACGATATTTCGCTGTTGCTTCTCAACTCTGTGCAGGAATTTACGGTTTTAATGCGTTCCTTGACTTCGTAATGAAGCTGTCGCGACGAAACTTCCTGTTTACTAAAGAAATTGCGCTCTCGGAAGCGAATGTTACTCCCTCTGCGCATTATAGCCGCATACCGATATACAATATTAACGCTTATTTTCCATTTCGTGTGTACGCAACGTATGACAAGTTCTGTGTTTCTGTTATCGGTAAACGTTTTGATACAGTACCGAGAAACGACCGTGGCTGTTTAAAAATATGAAAAGGTTTCCTCAGAGGCAGCAAACAGCAACAATCTTTTGTTTATTTATTTAAATCACTTAATGAACCCATGTGTTCCGGGGCAGAAATCTCATCATCATGCAAGAAAGGTAATTTTAAAAAAAGTTTAGCAAAAGTACACATTATAGTTGGTCTAGATAGTCTTGGCGTGTGCTGCGGCCATCCTGTGTAGCAGGAGGGTAATTTTCTAGGAGGGAATATTTACGTCGTTTGTTAGTCTGTTGGTCACACACTCATTTGTTTTTACTTATTTTATTTTTCAACTTTGTACATACAAAATGGGTGGTTTCTTGTGGTATGTTCAGTTACATCCACTGCTATGGCTTCTGAGAGCTTGTTAACCACTGAGTAGAAACCTGGAAAGAATACTTACAACAAAAAAACGTCATCAAAATCAGTTCTACTGTGCTGTAGAAACCAGATGGGCGTCAAAGCGGGGTGTGTTTCGATTTGCCGGAAACTTTCCTTTTCATACGTGGAGTCTTTACGAAATATTCTGGGTGTCGGAAGTTAGGTGGTTCACCCTACATGTATACGTAGTGTGTGCCATGCTCACTCAAAATAGGGAATGTCTTCAGATGAAGAGCGGGTTCTAGTACTGTGGCTCGTTAGCCTTTCAGTCGCGCGCATTCTTTTTTTGCTGTAAGCGAGCGATGCTATCCACGTTTCACCAACCCACGAACGCCCGGAGCATTAATTTATAACGCAAGTGAGTATTTATCTCGGCGCGGGTCCGGTGTAAAATCCTCACATATTTAAGTGGGGATTTAGAAGTACCGGCAACAGTCGCGTACATCAAGTGAGTCGGGAGAGATAGAAGAAGGCGAAGCAGCCGGCGAAGACACAGCCACGGGAGTTGCTGACTTCTTTATCAGAAGCCTCTGTGACGGGAATTTAAGGTCCATGAATACCAAATGAAAATGGGAGAAGGATTACTGGATGTTAAATCGCCTGGAAAACCCTAAAGGTGGTCGTTAGCGTGAATGACCCGTGAACCGTAAATTAAGCCGACTTCGGGCGCCGTCGTCGAAGGTAGAGGTAGAAGCTGGAGAGGTAGAAAAAAAAAAAAGATAAGAGCAATATAAATTATAATTCGAATGTAATATTCTTCGACCTCCGACCGCAGTCGGGTGTCCCGCGGCGAGGAGATGGAGGACGGGCCAAGGAAATTATGATCTCAAGCGAATGCCTCGCGGAGCGTGGAGACACATTAATATGAGATACAGTGCGGCGGTCGGGCCAGTGGATTCGTGGCAGCTGCATGATCGCTTACTCGCCTACGGTCGTAAGGCTTTCAGGAGGTGAAATATTGGAGTGGTACCAAGAAGTGTTTGGGCTGTCTGTGTGTGTGTGTGTGTGTGTGTGTGTGTGTGTGTGAGAGAGAGAGAGAGAGAGAGAGAGAGAGAGGTACGAATCAGCACAAAAAGGCACAGTATGAGAAAATGTCAGATGGATTCCGTAGAAATATTGATGCACGTGAGGCAAACTGACCTTACGACTTATCTTAGAAGAAAGATTAAGGAAAGGCAATCCTACATTTCTAGCATTTGTAGACTTAGAGAAAGCTTTTGAGAATGTTGACTGGAATACTCTCTTTCAAATTCTAAAGGTGGCAGGGGTAAAATACAGGGAGCGAAAGGCTATTTACAATTTGTACAGAAACCAGATGGCAGTTATAAGAGTCGAGGGACATGAAAGGGAAGCAGTGGTTGGGAAGGGAGTGAGACAGGGTTGTAGCCTCTCCCCAATGTTATTCAATCTGTATATTGAGCAAGCAGTAAAGGAAACAAAAGAAAACTTTGGAGTAGGTATTAAAATCCATGGAGAAGAAATAAAAACTTTGAGGTACGCCGATATTGTAATTCTGTCAGAGACAGCAAAGGACTTGGAAGAGCAGTTGAATGGAATGGACAGTGTCTTGAAAGGAGGATATAAGATGAACATCAACAAACGTAAAACGAGGATAATCGAATGTAGTCGAATTAAATCGGGTGATGCTGAGGGAATTAGATTAGGAAATGAGACACTTAAAGTAGTAAAGGAGTTTTGCTATTTAGGGAGTAAAATAACTGATGATGGTCGAAGTAGGGAGGATATAAAATGTAGACTGGCAATGGCAAGGAAATAGTTTCTGAAGAAGAGAAATTTGTTAACATCGAGTATAGATTTAAGTGTCAGGAAGTCGTTTCTGAAAGTATTTGTATGGAGTGTAGCCATGTATGGAAGTGAAACATGGACGATAACTAGTTTGGACAAGAAGAGAATAGAAGCTTTCGAAATGTGGTGCTACAGAAGAATGCTGAAGATAAGGTGGGTAGATCACGTAACTAATGAGGAGGTATTGAATAGGATTGGGGAGAAGAGAAGTTTGTGGCACAACTTGACAAGAAGAAGGGACCGGTTGGTAGGACATGTTCTGAGGCATCAAGGGATCACGAATTTACCATTGGAGGGCAGCGTGGAGGGTAAAAATCGTAGAGGGAGACCAAGAGATGAATACACTAAGCAGATTCAGAAGGATGTAGGTTGTAGTAGGTAATGGGAGATGATGAAGCTTGCACAGGATAGGGTAGCATGGAGAGCTGCATCTAACCAGTCTCTGGACTGAAGACCACAACAACAACAATGAGAAAATGAAAGTGAAGTAACACTGTGTTCCGAAAATGGCAGCTTCCAGGGTTGATCATTCAGGCCAACAAGTGTGGTGGACATGTCACAGAATTTGGAAGTGAAGATGGGGGAATGGTCAAGGGGCCTGGTCGAGAGATGGCGAAAACACGTACGTGAAGTTCAGTAACATACGACTGCCCATATTGTGATAAGAGGTACTGGAAATCTGTCCGCCAGTGTGTGCAGTGTAATGAGTGCCGGTATTGAGAAAATTCCGAAATTCGTGGGAGTGAAATTATATCAGGGCTGGTTGGAGACTTACTGGTCTCCAGAGTAACACCCAAGATCAGCTGAAATGCTGCCTGGTTGTGGAACAATGCAAATATTGAAAGGAAAATGAGGGGAGAAATCAGGACAACGTGGGTTGATAGACAGATGAGAAAATAAGCAGATAATGTCAAAATCTGGGTGAAGTTTAATGATGTATTATTGAATACACTGAGATGTATTATTGACCACACTGTGAAAGAAGAGCTGGGAATTCGGTTTGTGGTGTGTGCCAAGCTATGTCTATTGAGACGGAGGAAAGATCGAAATTCTTGCAGTTAGGAAGTTACAGAGCTTTTTGCATTGAGGATAAAGACCGAACGGCCGAGGTATGGTACTGTACAGACATTATCGGTCGAGGCGCTTAAGTAAGTGAAGTTCAAGCTGGCAACGGATGTAACAGAACTGTGGTGGTGTGCTCTTCAGTCCGAAAACTTGTTTGATGCAGCTCTCCGTGCTACTCTATCCTGTGCAACTCTCTTCATCTCCGAGTAACTACTGCAGCCTACGTCCTTCTTAGTCTGCTTATTGATCTGCTTCATCTCTTGGTCTCCCTTTACGAATTTTACCCTCGCCGCCCCCTCCCACACTTCCCTCCAACACTATGTTGGTGATCTCTTCATGTCTCAATGTGTGTCCTATTAACTGATCCCTTGTTTTAGTCAAATTGTTCCACAGATATCTTTTCTCTCCAGTTCTAGTGAGTATCTCCTCATTAGGTACGCCATCTACTCAGCCGGTCTTCAGCATTCTTCTGTAGCGCCACATTTCAAAAGCTTTTATTCACTTTTCGTCTTAACTGTTTATCGTCTATGTTTCACTTCCATACATTGCTACACTCCAGATAAATGCCTTCAGAAAAGACTTACTGATACTTCAGTCTATATTCCATGCTAAACAATTTCTATTCTTGCTATTATGTATTTTATATCCTCTCAACTTTGGCCATAATGAGACATTTTGCTGCCCAAGCAGCAAAGTCTGTCTACTACCTTAAGTGTCATTTGGTAATATAATTCTGTCAGTGCCAACTGATTTAATTTGACTACATTCCCTTATCCTTGTTTTACTTTTGTTCATGTTCATCTCATATCGTCTCTTCAGGACGCTGTCCATTCCGTTTAACAGGTCTTGTCACACCTTTGATGTCTCCGACTGAGTTACATCGTCATCGGAAGACCTCAAAGTTTTCATTTCTTCTCCCAGAACTTTAATTCCCACTCCAAATTTTGCTCTGGTTAATTTTACTGCTTGCTCACTGTACAGATTGAAAAACATCAAGGATAAGCCTCAACCCTGTCTCACTCCCTTCTCTACCACTGCTTCCCTCTCACGTCTCTAGATTATTTTAACTGCCATCTAGTTTTTGTACAAGTGGTAAATAGCCTTCCGCTCTCTGTATTTTACCCTTGCTACCTCCAGAACTTCAAAGAAAGTATCCCAGTCAATATTGCCGAAGGATTTCTGCAAGTCTATGAATGCTATAAAAGTAGGTTTGCCTTTCCTTAACCTATCTCCTATGGAAAGTCGTAAAGTCAGTAATACATTGCGTGTTTCCACATTTCTCCGGAATCCTAACTGGTTTTCCCCGAAGTCGAATTCTACCCTACCAGTTTTTCCATTATTCTGTAAAGAATTCACGTTAGTGTTTCACAACTATGACTTATTAAACTGGTAGTTGGGTAATATTTACACCTAAAACTATGTATGCATAGTTTTACAGTGTTGAGATAAATGGAAACTTCTTTTTTGTGTGACAAAAATGTCACAGTGCACCACGTTCCTAATAATGGTCCATGAAGTTTCTGAAGCTAGTAATGAGAGACTATGTTCAAACTGCTGTGAGACGAATATTGTTTTAAAGGTGCTTCTTACCTCCTACGGATTTCTTTCTGTGCGAGGAAATAAAATGTTTCTTTTACAAAACACCAACATACATTGTACAATATCTGGTTGTCCATTTAGGTGAAGTTGCAACCATTATTCGTGAAGCACCTCGTTGTTTATGCGTGTGAGACAATAGTATCTGTTACTAGTTTCTCCCCCTTAAGCTTATTGAAGTTAATTATAGACAATTTTACACCCCAGTTTCTTGTAACAAAGAAGGAAAAAGCAGTTATTTGCAGAATACGGGAACGAGACGCAGAAACACCAATGACCACAGAATGTGCTTCGTAAATAAAAGCGAAACGCGTGTGGCATAAAATTCTCTTTAATTAATTGCAGTAAGGTTAAGATGGAACAACCAATAACAATTGATATCATTAACACGAGGATACCAAATGTTCCTTAATGCAAACGGATGATATTTTCAGCAACATTTCTAAACCAATATTCATCACACGATAATGTGAACACAGTATCTGGACATCTTTAGCGTCTAAACCTTCGTGGGCTCCTAACGGGTAGCTGTGCAGCTGTGGACAGTTGTCAGAGGGAAAAGTGTTTCTTTTTATCTGCTTTAAACTGTCTAAACCTCTGTGAAAGCAGTTTCTTATTACAGCGTGTGTAATTGGTTACACTGCGAAAAAAAGCTTTGAGAATTCGTTGAGTGGGCGACGGGTTGTTTGTCGAGATTGAGGCGAAACTGAAAATTCATATCGATGGGATAATAAGAGAATTGTTTGAGGCTAGCGGAAAGCTATAGTGATCTGAAGGTGTCCATGTCCAAAGTTAATCACTCAGCTAGCAAATGCGCTAAGCTGGTTATGGGTTAGTGCAAAAAACAGAGGGAAAAATGGGGGAGAAATCTCGATTAAATGGGGGAGGCGGGATAGGGAGAGGAGGTGAACATGTATGTGATGTTTTATTCTTCTTCTGCTGCTTTTACGGTCTCATTGGACGACTTCAGTCAATCATTTTCTGGTTGTCTTCTTGAGTAAGTTTTCTTTCCGATTCGTCCAATATCTTTTGCTGCTTTCTGATATTTTTCGTCTTTCCTCGTGTGTAAGTACCCTTTTTATTGTCTGTCATTAGTCGGTTTTTGGCTTAAACCTTATTTTTTTAAACCTTATTTTCATGCTTTTAGTGTCTTTCAATTTTTTGATTTGTTTTGGGAATCGCCCTGAATTAATTCTAGCTCTTTCATAGCTTCCCTGATTTCCCTTATCCATCCTAATTGTTGCTTCATGTTCCAAAGCTTCTCTGTAATTTTTATTAATAATCTGGTTTGTGTTGTCCTTATACATTTGACCAAAAGGAGAGGTCTTTTTTTCCATAAAGGATGTGATGTATAATGATATATATCTGGCTATAATGCGAAAAGCGTGTGGAATGGAAGATAGATTGGGATTTAAAGAAGACCAAAATTCGCAGCAGCAGGAAAATAAAAGGTTTGTCTGGGGCTAGTGGAGAGACTTCGGAAGATCGGAGTGTCTAGAGCTAATCACGTAAGCCAGCTAATATGCAGGGCAGATTTCGAAATCGCACAAAAATTAGAAGGGGAAATAGGGTAAGAAAATTAGGCATGATGGGGAGGGGGCTGATCGAGAGGGAAAAGGGAAAAAAGTTAAGGAGAGCTCTATAAAATATATATGATGTTTAATGGTATCTGACTGGATACAATGTGTAAAGAGGAGAATGGAATTCGGTTGGCAGTGGGTATAATTGTATGTTAACTGTGATCGACAACGTTCCCAAATTCATGGCAGTGGGAAAATAAGAGCATTGTTTGGGGTTAGTGGACAGACTTAATGGTTCGAAAATAGTGGTGTACAGAGTTAATTTCTCAGGCCAGCTAACGAGAGGAACAAATTTCGAAATGGCACAGAAATTCGAAGGGGAAATGGAAGAAAAAAAGGGGCAAGATGAGAGGGGTCTGGTCGAGAGAGAGAAGAGGCAGAGGTTAGTGTGGGTGAGAAAATATATCTGAAGCTTAATGATATACGAATGGCTGCACTGTGAAAAGAGGAAATGGGAATTCGGTTTAATGATATACGAATGGCTGCACTGTGAAAAGAGGAAATGGGAATTCGGTTGTCAGTGTGTGCAACAGTAGGTGTACTGAGATTGAGGAGGGCCCAAAATTCATGGTAGTGGGATAATAAGAGGGTTGTTTGGGGTTCGTGGACAGACTTAATGGTCCGAAAATGGCAGTGTCCAGAGTTAATCACTCAGGCCTGCTAATGTGCCTGGAGGGTTCCGAAATGGCGCAAAAATTGGGAGGAAAAATGGGGGAAGAAACCTGGACAAGGTGGAAGGGGGGGAGAGAGATCAGGAGGCATTCGTGCAGAGCGACTTTTCATTTGCGAGCGACTTCCCGTGAGTGCCGGCCAGGTAGAGCACACAGGTCATCCGCGGGCGTCCATCATCGCAGCCCTCTGCAGCCGACGACCCTCGCGGCCAGAACAGCGGGTTCCCCTGGAAGAGGGTGGGCCTCGCTGCGTGCAGTACCCGGTCGGCGCGCCGCCCCTAATGGACTTATAAACGGCGCGTATAATAAATACATCGCGCGCCGGGTCTTGAGAGGCAGCGGCGCGGCTGCAGGGTCGGCCCCTGATGAAGACGTAGCCAACCCGTCCCTGCAGCCCTTATCTCGCCCTGAGTAATGGCCGCCGGCGCGCCGACAAAGGGCCTCCGGTCGGCGTCGCTGCCCTCGGAAGACGTATTGCCCGGCGCTGGGCGACCCTCCGCGGCTCGCATTGTTCCGTCGTTCCTATCCGTAACGGGCAGTCCGGCATCCCCACTGGCCTGGTCTCTCTCTCGCATTCCCCCGTCCAGTTATACCTCCTCTGTGAGCTACCGACTGGTGCTGCGACTTCTTTCTACATCTCTCCCCGTCTCCCTCTCTCTCTTTATCCCTAGAATTAAGACTTATGTATCACATGTCGTTCCACCCCGCGCTCGGCACGGCGCTTCTGGTCGTTGTACAGTGTGTATCACAAGTCTCAACTCTAAGGGACAAGAATGCTGGTCTGAACTGCAGCTGTAGGCGACTCATTTCACAATCGTAACGAGTACATATGAGCCGCTTAGGGCAATGAAAGACGCACGTAAGCACCTTGGTTTAGTGGTAGATGTCGGAGAATATTAAAAATAAACTACACTACTGGCCATTAAAAGTGCCACACCACGAAGATGACGTGCTACAAACGAGAAATTTAACTGACAGGAAGAAGATGCTGTGATATGCAAATGATTAGCTTTTCAGAGCATTCACACAAGGTTGGCGCCGGTGGCGACCCCTACAACTTGCTGACATGAGGACGGTTTCGAACCGATTTCTCATACACAAACAGCAGTTGACCGGCGTTGCCTGGTGAAACGTTGTTGTGGTGCCTCGTGTAAGGAGGAGAAACGCGTACCATCACGTTTCCGACTTTGATAAACGTCGGATTGTAGCCTATCGCGATTTCGGTGTATCGTATCGCGACATTGCTGCTCGCGTTAGTCGAGATCCAATATCTGTTAGAAGAATATGGAATACAGGGTACAGGAGGGTAATACGTAACACCGTGCTGGATACCAACGGCCTCGTATCACTAGCAGTCGAGATGAGAGGCATCTTATCCGCATGGCTGTAACGGATGGTGCAGCCACGTCTCGATCCCTGAGTCAACAGATGGGAACGTTTGCAAGACAACAGCAATCTGCACGAACAGTTCGACGACGTTTCAGCAGTACGGACTATCAGTTCGGAGACTATGGCTGGGTTACCCTTGACGCTGCATCACAGACTGGAGCGCCTGCGATGGTGTACTCAACGACGAACCTGTGTGCACGAATGGCAATTTCGGATGAATCCAGGTTCTGTTTACAGCATCATGATGGTCGCATCCGTGTTTGGCGACATCGCGGTGAACGCACATTGGAAGCTTGTATTCGTTATCGCCGTACTAGCGTATCACTCAGCGCGATGGTATGGGGTGCCATTGGTTACACGTCTCGGTCACCTCTTGTTCGCATTGACAGCGCTTTGAACAGTGGACGTTACATTTCAGATGTATTACGACCCGCGGCTCTGCATTTAATTCGATCCCTACGAAACCCTAAATTTCAGCAGGATAATGCACGACCGCATGTTGCAGATGCTGTACGGGCTTTTCTGGATACAGAAAATGTTCGACTGCTGCCCTGGCCAGCACATTCTCCAGCTCTCTCACCAACTGAAAACGTCTGGTCAATGGTGGCCGAGCAACTGGCTCGTCACAATACGCCAGTCACTGCTCTTGATGAACTGTGGTATCGTGTTGAATCTGCATGGGCAGCTGTACCTGTACACGCCATCCAAGCTCTGTTTGACTCAATGCTCAGGCGTATCAAGGCCGTTATTACGGCCAGAGGTGGTTGTTCTGGTTACTGATTTCTCAGGATCTATGCACACAAACTGCGTGAAAATGTAATCACATATCAGTTCTAGTATAATATATTTGTCCAATGAATAGCCGTTTATCATCTGCATTTCTTGTTGGTGTAGAAATTTTAATGGCCAGTAGTGTATTTTATACGAAGTTTTTTGCTTTTCGGTGTCACAACCACAAATTCCATTTTCCACCCTGGTATTCCAAAAATGCTGCCTGTTTAGTCATATAAAAAACAAACTCATGAGGGAAGACTTTCATTGACACTAATATATTACTAAACCTCTACTTTACTTTTCCATATAAAGGGCGCTGACAGTTAAACACTTTCCCTAACCAGCTTCTTTAACCACTCTGCAAAGAAATCTGCTGCCTGGGAATTTAACCAGATGGTAGCATCAGTGTTGAGTTCATCGTCGTTTTGAAATAGTTGTCCACCCAGCCACTTATTCAAATTCTAGAAGAGGAAATGGCCCCTTGGTGCAAGCTAGGGACCGTACAGAGGGTGCGACGAAAAATCTTGATTCTTCTCCTTGGTTTTGGCAGCGGTTTCCCGTGGCGTCAATTTTCGATCGCACTTCTCAGTCTAGATAGCGTTTCACAGTATTCTTCAGCTGTAATTGCTGACCAACGGTCCTTCAAATCAATCAAAAGATGTTCTTTTCATTCCAAAAAACGGTAGCCACTATTTTTTGATTCGGGAACGGAGATCGCTTAAACTGCGCTGCTGCACCCGTGAGAATCTGGAAAAACAAGTCATGTCCATCTTGTCCATAGCGCTCCAAAAACTGACGTGCCCTATGCATTCTTCGTTCTTTGTGCTGATCAGTGAGCGTTTTCGGAGTCCACCTTGCAAACAGTTTGTAATATCCAAGCCGTTCAGTGACAATTCTGTAAACTGAGGTTCGAGCAACATTTGAAATCCATTAGCCAGGTCACTAATCATAAATCGCCAATCACTCCGAACTTAACGGTTCACTCGATCAACGATGTCGTCGCTACGAATACTGGACCTGCATCTCAAGCTGTTGGTCGTGAACACTTGTGCAGTCATTTTGAAATTCGCAACACCATTTTCAAACTTATTTGTCACTCATTACTTCAGGTCCACACACTATGCGTAACTCACGTTGGATTTCACCTGCTGAAGATCCTTTTCTCTGGAAAAATCCAATCACACCGCGCTCTTCACGACTGGCGGGATCTACGATTGTCTCGGCCACTGCGATCTGGTCTCACCAACTGGTAAATGACTCCTGAATCAAACCAACACTGAAGCAGTTTCCTAAAGTGTCGGTAGACAATGCTGCATAGGTGAATCTTTATTCAGGCCTACGATCAGTAAAATATTGGTCACCGGATCTTAGTTTTGGTGGATGATTCGTATAATCAGTTTCATTTATTTCAGCCGTTTGTGGTTCTTATTACAGTTTCGTATGGGCTAAACTGACGTGTCTCTGTATTCATTTGACATATGTTGTTACTTGACAAGGATGTGAAGAGAATTGAGGAGGATCAATCCGTTATGTCCATTTCTCAGTACAACTTGTCTTAGTTCTGCCTAGGACACCGTGGAGAGAGATGTAAGAGGCCTTGGGCTATCATTAGACCAATCTCTTTGCGTTTTGATGGGGATCAGGGTGGAGGGAGAACACTTTCCGTGTCTCGTTAATGCCACGACGCCATGTCTAGGCGACATGACCTATTGCACGACATTGGGTACGTGTGTCTGATTCAGTTACTTACGAGAATACTGACAAACGTAAACGTAAACAAGAAAAAGTAATGTACTGAAGAGTACTGTCACACTTAAGAAGAAACAAGTTGCACAGCATATCATAATTTGGATTCCAGAAGGGTTGTCCGACTGAGAATGCTATTTATACATTCACTCGTCAAATATTAAAAGCCTTAAAAAATAAATATCAGTAGCTGGTATTTTTGTGGTATTTTCGAAGCGTTTTATAGCGTACGTCATGTTACATACATAGAAAAGTTTTATGAAATCAGTGGCTTTACGCACAGATAGTCTGAATCATACTTAAAAAACAATATAAAAACCTTGTGCTGGAAAGGCACAAAATTTAATAGAGAAAAAAAAATATCTGAAAGAGACTCCCACAGGGTACAATTTTGGGTCCACTCTTCCTCGTTATATATGTGAATAAGCTTCCACGTAACATTTAACAAGCAGAATTGATACTTTGTACAGACGATGCTACTACTATATTGAATCTCGCAGAAACGACCGTTAATGGTGTTTTTCAAAGAATTACTAAGTGGGTTTCTGAAAATGGACTCACCCTTAATCTTGAAGGGAAAAAAACCGCGCTGTTCTGTACGACAGAAAGAGCCACACCAAGAATTCATGTACCACATGAACGGGAGTCACTAAGCAGGATAGAATACTCGAATATTTTCAGTGTACGTACTGACGAAAACCTTGGGTGGTAGAAACACATCACTCAGCTCCTCAAAAAATTCAGTTCAGCTACCAGTCTTACCAACAACCGAATTAACCTACTGCCTTTTTTGCATGTTTCTATCCAAAACTGCATTATGGAATAATTTTTTGGCGTAGCTTATCAACCGCAAAGAAAATACTGATACAAAAAACCAAGCAGTAAGAATAATATGCTGGCCCGCCTTCGTTGTGTAGTTACCTCCGCAAGAAGTTAAGGAATTTTAACTACAACACCGCAGTACATAATTCGCCAATGAAACTCGTCATAAAAAGTCCATCAGAATTTGAGAGGAACTGCGAGGTCCATTCTTACCACAGTAGAGAAATTCAATATATAGCAACAAACATTTTTGGATAACTGCCAATAACATGTCAGACAGGTAACAAATGAAGTTCGTCATAAATAATTCATTACAATTTCAGAGGGACAGTGATGGTCATACCTACGACACTAGAGGAAAGAATGACCATTATTATCCATTATCAAAATTGTCAGTGGCTCATAAAGTCCAATACATAGCAACAAAAAGGTTTGAGTTGCTCAATAACATAAAATTTTTAGGCAGATAACACAGCAGTTTTTAAAACTAACCTAGTATCATTTCTTCTGTACAGTCCCTTGCATTCCATGGACGAATTTCTATTAAAAAACTGGTACGCCTCACAAAAATGGCGTAGTTTTGCGAATGGGATTAAAAAAATGTGTTCATTAATTTTAACACTACTCATGTATACATAACTTGTAAACTGACTCGTCCCATTATTATTTCGGTAAAAGATCGTTCAAATGATCTATGGAATGAGTAACTAACTAACCAACTTCTCATGGATGAGGCCTTAGGTCTGTTCTGAATATTCGACTGCTGTCTACTCTTAACGACTCGACAACCAGCAACTCTTACAGAACTACGTGAACAGCCCGAGCAAACGTGGCGTAACGTATCCCAGGACGGTATTCACCGTCTGTACGATAGATTTAATGCCAGAGTCAGCGGCCGCTCTGCCACCCTGGAGGGTGTACCAAGGGGTGTTTCAGAGTGGGTCGATACCAGGTACCTCAGAACCACTTGTGCTATTGATCTGTAAACGTAATCATTTCATGTGTTCCATATGCACTGTTGCAGCAATAAATCTTGTATGTATTGGGAACCTCTCATAGAGTATACTAATTTATTTTCCGGCAGTGTAGTATCACAGTAATAATACAGATGTAAAAATGTAGGAAGAAGGAAGGGAGATTAGTTTTTAAAGTCCCATCTACAATGAGGTCATCAGAAAAGGATGTAAAACTGTCGCCTATATATATATAAAAGAAAGTCGTGTTAGTTACACTATTGATAACTCAAGAACGGCTGGACCGATTTGGCTGAAAATTGGTGGAGAGGTAGTTTAGAACCAGGAGACGGACATAGGATATTTTTTATCCCGTTCGACCGCTATAAAACGTGGTATAACAAAAACGCATCTGGCATGGAATAACAAAACGCAAATGACAGCTACACGTCTATGGTTAAGTATCAGTATATACCATTAATTAAAAATTTAAAGAAATCATTTGTATTTTCTTTGAATCATCATTAACAATGCCGCGATCAAGACGATCGAATATATCTCGACAAAGCCGTAATGCAAGAAGGATACAAAATATTGCGAATGAAAGGACCGAAGGAGAACAACAGATTGCCCGTGAAGAGCTCCGCGTTGGTATGGCTCGACTTCGTGCTTCTCGATCACAAGAGCAAAGTGAGGCAGCCCGTGAAACAGGTCGGTTGGCAATGCGAAATCGTCGAGCGAACAACAGAGATCAACATGTAGATAATTTTCGACGCACAAGAAGAGATTTATCACGTGATGATTTGAATCGAGCAACGTTTAGATGAGATTGCAACACTGATTACTGCTTGCATCCTTGAGTTTGCATTTGGCCGATGGACGTTGTTCGCGAGTATTGTGGCGCATGGAAGTTTTCCGGAGAAGTTTGCACGGATTTTGCTGCCTTAGTGCGAAAGTGAAACTGCCACTATTGACTCCGCCACCTGAGCCATTGCATTCATTGCTT
Organism: Schistocerca piceifrons; assembly: GCF_021461385.2. Lineage (NCBI taxonomy): Eukaryota > Metazoa > Arthropoda > Insecta > Orthoptera > Acrididae > Schistocerca > Schistocerca piceifrons. Next base: position 69,784,100 of record NC_060147.1, on the reverse strand, counting down.
TGTGGCGAAACACCCGAATCACGTCATTTTCTTGGAAACACCCAAAAAACACAATAGTTGTTTCCAAATGACCTCATTTGGGGCAGCCAGAACAATGTTTTTTATGCGACGATACTCAAAGGAAAATTCGAAGGTGAGGAAGTTTTCATTCCGAGGATCCCGATTATCCCAACCGATATGCCGTTTGAGTTTAAAAGACTTCAGTTTCCGATCCGTCTTGCATTCGCCATGACCATTAACAAATCAAAAGGCCAATCCTTGAAATTTTGTAGTTTAAATCTGGAATATACATGTTTTTTCTCTTGGGCAATTATATGATGCACGTTCACGGGTCGGAAGACCATCTGCGTTGTTTGTTCTTGCGCCTGATAATAAAACAAAAAAAATCGTGTATCACAAGGTACTTAATTGAAGAGTGGAAGCTATGCACAAAAAAACATAGAGAATAAAGAATCATTAAAATACTTAATTTTTTATTTGTATTTCCTAATAAAAAATTGAACTTAAGATCCAAAATCTGATTATTTATTGGATTTAAGGCGGAACAGAGTTCGCCGGGTCAGCTAGTCTTATGGTAAATATTATCGGATTGTGTAGTTTACTAAACCAGGGTCTCGTGTTCTTCAATAGAGAATCAGAATATATCAGCACTCTATTTCACTCTGAAACGTACGTTTGAAATATGATTTAAATTACGGAACTGACAGTAGTCTGTAACGCAATTGCTAGGATGGGAATGGCACGTGAACGTGTACAGGGCTATTACAAATGATTGAAGCGATTTCACAGCTCTACAATAACTTTATTATTTGAGATATTTTCACAATGCTTTGCACACACACACAAAAACTCAAAAAGTTTTTTTAGGCATTCACAAATGTTCGATATGTGCCCCTTTAGTGATTCGGCAGACATCAAGCCGATAATCAAGTTCCTCCCACACTCGGGGCAGCATGTCCCCATCAATGAGTTCGAAAGCATCGTTGTTGCGAGCTCGCAGTTCTGGCACGTTTCTTGGTAGAGGAGGTTTAAACACTGAATCTTTCACATAACCCCACAGAAAGAAATCGCATGGGGTTAAGTCGGGAGAGCGTGGAGGCCATGACATGAATTGCTGATCATGATCTCCACCACGACCGATCCATCGGTTTTCCAATCTCCTGTTTAAGAAATGCCGAACATCATGATGGAAGTGTGGTGGAGCACCATCCTGTTGAAAGATGAAGTCGGCGCTGTCGGTCTCCAGTTGTGGCATGAGCCAATTTTCCAGCATGTCCAGATACACGTTTTTTTCGCTGAAGATAAAGGGGCCGTAAACTTTAAACCGTGAGATTGCACAAAACACGTTAACTTTTGGTGAATTGCGAATTTGCTGCACGAATGCGTGAGGATTCTCTACCGCCCAGATTCGCACATTGTGTCTGTTCACTTCACCATTAAGAAAAAATGCGGCTTCATCACTGAAAACAAGTTTCGCACTGAACGCATCCTCTTCCATGAGCTGTTGCAACAGCGCCGAAAATTCAAAGCGTTTGACTTTTTCATCGGGCTTGTCTGGGCTTGTAGCCATTGTAAACGGTAAGGCTGCTGCTTTAGCCTTTTCCGTAAGATTTTCCAAACCGTCGGCTGTGGTACGTTTAGCTCCCAGCTTGCTTTATTCGTCGACTTCCGCGGGCTACGCGTGAAACTTGCCCGCACGCGTTCAACCGTTTCTTCGGTCACTGCAGCCCGACCCGTTGATTTCCCCTTACAGAGGCATGCAGAAGCTTTAAACTGCGCATCCCATCGCCGAATGGAGTTAGCAGTTGGTGGATCTTTGTTGAACTTCGTCCTGAAGTGTCGTTGCACTGTTATGACTGACTGATGTGAGTGCATTTCAAGCACGACATACGCTTTCTCGGCTCCTGTCGCCATTTTGCCTCACTGCACTTTCGAGCGCTCTGGCGGCAGAAACCTGAAGTGCGGCTTCAGCCGAACAAAACTTTATGAGTTTTTCTACGTATCTGTAGTGTGTCGTGACCATATGTCAATGAATGGAGCTACAGTGAATTTATGAAATCCCTTCAATCATTTGTAATAGCCCTGTATTTTATCTCGTCGCCTATGTGTTTTGCCCCCTACTGAACTTTTCTGACTGCGAGAATGTAAATTTAATTCAGCTGCGAGAATGTAAGCTTTCATTAACTTGAAACCAAACCAAAATTGCTTGAATTTACGTAACACTAAAACTGATTCTGATGCAAAACCATGGATTTGAAAGTGGCCCTGGTAATATAACAAAACTTATTCAATTTGAAAATCATGGTCCCTGTGCTTAATGAATGCTATCCCTGGGCCGTGCGGGGTAGCCGCGTGGTCCTGGGGCACCTTGCCACGGTTCGAGCGTCTCCCTCCGTCGGAGGTTCGAGTACTCATTCGGGCATGGGTGTCTGTGTTGTCCTCAGCCTGAGTTAGTCTGAGTAAGTAGTGTGTAAGCCTAGGGACTGATGACTTCAGCAGTTTGGTCCCATAGAACTTACCACAAATTTCCGATTTCCTATCCCTGAAATAATAAAATTTCTTACCTTTATCTGCGTAATGGTAACGCTCCGCGCACTGCTCTCTGTTAGTACTTTAAACTGTATACTCCACAAACAGCTATCGTACAAGGCTGTTGCTTAGCATACATTTTAATTAAATCGAATATGAGTGGGACAATAACTTCTTGAGAGAAATAGTTAATCAAAAATGACACTGATGTGGGAACTGGTACTGACTTGCGGTAAGTAACAACACGGTTCTAACTTTAAAACCTGTATTCTGACTCTTTGAAGATTAATGATGCTCACAATTAATACACCCAATAAACTGATAATACATTAAAAAATAGCTTTAGAAAATCATTGGATGTGAGTTCTATACATTGTCTTAATCATCACTTATGAATACGCTCATTGCATTAGTAACAAAACAACTTTCTTTGCCTTAATTATTTCCAACTTCGGTTGAGTTTCCTTTTACCGTTAGCAAACTTCATACTATCTCGCTAATAAAAAAAATCATTACTACCCATAGACAGTAAGTATATATGCAGCACACATCAGATACAACAAGTGTTTACACTTGAGAGTCCTCCATACATCTGTACATCTAAAATTGCTCCAACACATTACCCTGTTGAGCAGCGACGCTACTTCACAATCGATAGTATAGTTGACCATCTGTGGTTCAATATAACATTTTCTTACAAAACTTGAATTAATTTACCCTGTCTATATACCTTTCAACTTCACTGGAGGTATGAATTAAAAAACGCTTTCCGTCACAAGTTTTCGTGCCTTATTAAGTTCACGCTGCAGTTCTGATCCTGCGAAGCCGTCATCAGGTGTAATTTGTCTTAATACATGCCTTATTTCTTCTCTTGAAAGAAGTGACATGCGTGTTCCTGTCACGAAAAGGTTTATTATCACGTTATGAATTTCGTAAGTCAAGCGCGGAAAATGTGTAGGTAGTAGTGGAAAAGATTAACAGAGTAGGCTTACCACATAATCCAAGAAAAGCGTTTTTAAAGTTTTAGCACCAGCGAACATTCTTTTCTCCGTCGTTTCCGTACATGTCACTTCATTCATTTGCACACACACATGTTTGTAAACACTTCACAGTGGAAACTTCCAGGCTGATTAAAACTGTGTGCCGGACCGAGACTCGAACTCAGGACCTTTGCCTTTCGCGGGCAAGTGCTCTACCAACTGAGCTACCCAAGCACGACTCACGTCCCGTCCTCACAGCTTTACTTCTGCCAGTACCTCGTCTCCTACTTTCCGAACTTTACAGAAGCTCTCCTGCGAACCTTGCAGAACTAACACTCCTGAAAGAAAGGATATTGCGGAGACATGGCTTAGCCACAGCCTGGGGGATGTTTCCAGAATGAGATTTTCACTCTGCAGTAGAGTGTACACTGATATGAAACTTCCTGGCAAATTAAAAGGTTCGCAGGAGAACTTCTGTAAAGTTTGGAAGGTAGGAGACGAGGTACTGGCAGAAGTAAAGCTGTAAGGACGGGGCGTGAGTCGTGCTTGGGTAGGTCAGTTGGTAGAGCACTTGACCGCGAAAGGCAAAGGTCCTGAGTTCGAGTGTCGGTCCGGCACACAATTTTAATCTGCCAGCAAGTTTCACATCAGTGCACACTCCGCTGCAGAGTGAAAATCTCATTCTGGAAACTTGACAGAAGTTTTTGTACGTGGTGTTGTCAAAGATGAATTTATTCGTAGTGCTAAAGATGTAGTTTTAAATAACTGACATATGCAGGAAACAATTTTAGAATAAGTCTTTAAAATTATTGAAATAACTATGGCTTGCGGAGTCTGTTTGTTCATTTAACATACATTCTGGGTTTTTTGATTTTGTGGAGGTATGTCTCCAGTTGTTCTAACAGATTTAGGGTCTTACCAATGGCTTCGTTATGCAGTACTACCATTGTTTTTTAGACTGCTGATGATACGTTTCATTTCCAACATATGTTGTGCAGTGACTGATTTTTCGAAGTGATTGAGCCTGAAAGCATTTACGCATTCTTGAAAACGGGTTTTGAAGTTCCTACTTGTTTTCCGTACTAAAACACTAAAAGTTGTTTTTCGGTTACGGCTCTAAGCGGTATGGGACTTCACATCTGAGGTCATCAGCCCCTAGAACTTAGAACTACTTAAACCTAAGTAACCTAAGGACATCACACACATCCATGCCCGAGGCAGGATTCGAACCTGCGACTGTAGCGGTCGCGCAGTTCCAGACTGTAGCGCCTAGAACCGCTCAGTCACATCAGCCGGTCACGAGAAGTTGACAAAAGGCGTTTTTTAATTCATACCTTCAGTGTATTGAATGCAGTCACGTTTGAAGCTGCGAAAGGTGGATAAAATTTAAAAAAAAACTTTCGACTGCAGGTAATGAATAAAAAATGGCTCTGAGCACTATGGGACGTAACTTCTGAGGTCATCAGTCCCCTAGAACTTAGAACTACCCAAACCTAACTAAGGACATCAGACACATCCATGCCCGAGGCAGGATTCGAACCTGTGACCGTAGCAGTCGCGCGGTTCCAGACTGTAGCGCCCAGAACCGCTCGGCCACCCGGGCCGGCGGCTATAAATAAAATGTCCGTTGACATATATATTTCACAAGCCCTTGTACAGTGCTTCGTGGAGAGTAAATTGTAGCAATAATACCGATTTTCCTCCGGTAGTGTACAGTGCTTGGCGGAGGGTACATCGTGCTAATACTGTCGATTTCGTACGGCTGCGGAGGCGGTCCGAGTTCTTTGGTATCTGGTAGCGCGTGTAATATCACGCAGTCCGTAGTGCCCTCTTGTGCCTCATCACGCGCACTTGTGAGTCAGCTTGTAGCTGTATGCTAATCAGTGCGATTGGACGTTTCGGAGCGACACGAGCGTCCATCAGCAGGAATTGCGTCGGCCGGCGGCCGGCAGGGCAGCCGTCGTGATGACGGTCCGCCCCCAGGAGAACAGTAGAGCAGGCAGACTACCAGTGGCGCCGGCGTCCAACCCTTTGTTCCCGGGGCCGGCGCTGCCGAGGTGGGAGGGAGTGTTTGTCCCTTGCTCTGCTGCTGCTGCTGCTGCCGCCCTGCTCTGCTGTGCGCGGCTGTTAATCCCGCGCTGACTAAGAGGCCGGACGCTTGCAAAGCGGCATCCATCGCCGGCTAATCTGCTTATACGGCGCCGGCCACTCCAATTAGAGTCCGCGAGGGGGCGGAAAAACGGAACGGCGGCGGACACCCCCTGCTCCCCTCCTCGTTAGCGGGGCAGCTCGCCCCGTAATGCCGACCGGCCATCGGCGCCGCTACGGTCGGCATAAATCCCGCCCCGCTCGCCGGACTTTTACCCGTGTCTGTCTCTGGACGACCTGATGCTGCGATACGGGCCTTTTTCCACGTCCTAATGACGCAACTGTGGATCGAGTGCGGACCGTTACGACGGGACACACTTCACAGTATCCCCGCTCGCTGATAAGTCTCTACTGCGTTTTCTCTTACAGATACCTGAACACTAATCACATTAATATTTACATTGTCGTTCTAAGTTCTTTTTTTTCTATGTTGAACTCCACGAACAATCGACTATGTAAAACAGATACTTACTCTCGGGGCACCTGTCGCATTACTTCTGTATTAAAACTTGAGCTTTCGCCATTGACCATCATCACCTTCATCAGGAGAGTTGTTGTTGTTGTGGTCTTCAGTCCAGAGACTGGTTTGATGCAGCTCTCCAAGCTACTCCATCCTGTGTAAGCTTCTTCATCTCCCAGTACCTACTGCAACCTACATCCTTCTGAATCGGCTTGGTGTATTCATTTCTTGGTCTCCCTCTAGAATTTTTACCCTCCACGCTGCCCCCCAATACTAAATTGGTGATCCCTTGATGCCTCAGAACATGTCCTACCAACCGATCCCTTCTTCTGGTCAAGTTGTGCCACAAACTTCTCTTCTCCCCAATCCTATTAAATACTTCCTCATCAGTTATGTGATCTACCCATCTAATCTTCAGCATTCTTCAGTAGCACCACATTTCGAAAGCTTCTATTCTCTTCTTGTCCAAACTAGTTATCGTCCGCCCGGGTTCCCGGGTTCGATTCCCGGCGGGGTCAGGGATTTTCTCTGCCTCGTGATGGCTGGGTGTTGTGTGCTGTCCTTAGGTTAGTTAAGTTTAAGTAGTTCTAAGTTCTAGGGGACTTATGACCACCGCAGTTGAGTCCCATAGTGCTCAGAGCCACCTCTAGTTATCGTCCATGTTTCACTTCCATACATTGCTATGCTCCATACAAATACTTTCATAAACAACTTCCTGACACTTAAATCTATACTCGATGTTAACAAATTTCTCTTCTTGAGAAACGCTTTCCTTGCCATTGCCAGTCTACATTTTATATCCTCTCTACTTCGACCATCATCAGTTATTTTGCTCCCCAAATAGCAAAACTCCTTTACTACTTTAAGTGTCTCATTTCCTAATCTAATTCCCTCAGCATCACGCGACTATCAGGAGAATAACTCGACAACAAAGAAATAACGGAATGACGCAAGTGGAGTAGTGACCACTGTGACCACACATTTGCAGTGGCGCCGAACGCCACACGCAGCGTCTTCATTTGCAGCACGATATGTAATACGGCACATCCTCGAGTATTGGTAACTCACTGGGACTATGCTTTAGCTTTATGAGTGGATGGAATTTTCAAAAATCTTTCAGAAAGTAATGTACTCAAGAGTGGTTAGCCATCTCAACAGTAATGGGATACTTAGTAAATCACAGTTTGGATTTCAGAAATGTTGTTCCACTGAGGCAGCAATATACAATTTCACTGTCCGCATAATAGAGTCTTTAAATAGTAAAATGTCACCAGTAGGAATTTTCTGTAACTTATCCAAAGCATTTGATTGTGTGAACGATGACATTGTGTTAGAGAAATTACAGTTCTATGGCAATGGAACAGGCCGGCCGCTGGTGGCCGAGCATTTCTAGGCGCTTCAATCTACCGCTACGGTCGCAGGTTCGAATCCTGCCTCGAGCATGGATGTGTGTGATGTCCTTACGTTAGTTAGGTTTAAGTACTTCTAAGTTCTAGGGGACTGATGACCTGAGATGTTAGGTCCCATAGTGCTCAGAGCCATTTGAACCATTCTTGAATAAATAGAACAGCATATGAGTGGTTTAAGTCAAATATACAGAGCAGGAAGCAAAAAGTCTCTTTATATGCTTCAAGTGAGGCAAAGGAGTTTGCCACTTCATCTAACTGGGGTGAAATCACATTAGGTGTTCCACGAGGTTCGATCATGGGTCCCCTCCTGCTCTTGATATATGTGAATGACCTCCCTTCTTATGTGAAACAAGATGCTGAACTGACACTGTTTGCTGATGATACAAGCATAATTATTAATCCAGTAAAAGAAAGTGCGATAGAAAATGATACAAATAAGGTCTTTGGAAAAGTTATTAATTGGTTTTCTGCGAACGGGCTTGCTCTAAACTTTGAAAAAACATAGTACATCCAATTTTCTGCTGCAAAAGTATAATTTCTTCAATAAACATAACACATCAAAAGAAGTCAGTAGCCAGGATAGAGCATACTTAGTTTTTGGGAGTACTTATAGATGAGAACCTTAACTGGAAAATTCGTATTTTGGAGCTCATAAAGCGACCAGGTTTAGCAACTTTTGTAATCAGAATAACTGCCAATTTTGAGGATGTAGAAATTAGTAAGCTAACATACTTTGCATACTTCCACAGAATAATATTCTGGGGCAACTCAACACTTAGGCAAAAGGTATTCACTGCTCAAAAGAAAGTTGCTGTAATCTGTTTCAGGCATTGTGAGTTCATGGTAGTTTCGAGATGTGGTATTACGTGTGTCAAAAATATGGGTTTCCTTTCAAATATATGAGATGAAATGAGTGGTTAAAAAAGTCTAAGTTCCAAAAGGAAACCACCTCTTTAAAAGAAGTGAGTATTTACCCTATCTGTCCATTTATTCTTGTATTAGTTGCTTACCATGGTAATAAAGCTTACTTTTGCCGCGCGGGATTAGCCGAGCGGTCTTAGGCGCTGCAGTCATGGACTGTGCGGCTGGTCCCGGCGGAGGTTCGAGTCCTCCCTAGGGCATGGGTGTGTGTGTTTGTCCTTAGGATAATTTAGGTTAAGTAGTGTGTAAGCTTAGGGACTGATGACCTTAGCAGTTAAGTCCCATAACATTTCACACACATTTGAACATTTTTGAACAAAGCTTACTTTTAATTTATTATTACTCGCTGTAAACAATAATTGCTGTTTGTAATATGAAACATGTTTTGAAATCTACATGAAAATTTCTAAAATGAAAGGTTTGTTATAAAATGTAAGGCATCAGGTGTCTATATGAGCAATAAATAAAATTCAAATTCACCCTTATCCGGGATTGAACCTGGAACCTCAGGGAGAGGACTCACCTGCCCTCTTCACTAGACCACGGCAGCCAACTGCTTAAAGATAAAACAGTAATTTTTCACTTTCGAAGATGTCAGTACATTTACCTTCCGCATACAGTAGACCAACGCATAATGAAAACAGCCGAAGACTACAACGAAACAGAACTGCAGAAAGGACTACTTAGTAGCATCAACTATCTTTTATAGGAAAGCCAAGAATGGAAACTAGGAAAGTAACAGTGAAACATAATTAATTTCCACAATATAATCCATGGGACGTTTTAATGGCGCTTTTTTTGGCTGTTCTACGTGTGTCATTTTTTAATTTTTCGCCTTCGATTTCATGACAATAGAAGCGATTTACCGATCTCATGATTGTTACGTCACTTCCCAACTCTGTAAGAGTAAAGTTGTTTAGCATACTCTCACATGACATCCTAAAAGCCATCGATCAAAACAGTCAAGTAGATGGAACATTTTCTGAATTGCAGGAAGCATTCGACTCAGTTCACACGCACGCCTATTATCGAAATTACGATAATATGGAGTATTAGGGACTCGACTGGAGGGATGTAAGAGTTTATTTCATGAAGAGTAATGGCCCAGGAAAGCGTCTTGGTGTAATTGCTGTTCGTGTTGTACGTTAGTTACCTGGAAACACTTTTCACAGACGATGCAGTAATCTGTTATGAAATGCTGGTCGAAGAAAAATTATGCACAAATATTCAGCCGCCCTTTGATAAGATTTCAAAGTTGTAAATTGCTTCAGATGTTCAGAAATGTGAAACTGTGCACTTGACAGAAGAACAAAGTGGTTCTGCCGCTACAACACAAATTAGCTTTTTTGCATGCTAAAAGTTTTTAAATAAAAATTTATCTGTGGCACAGAAAGCGACGTCCTAATGAAACGGTTTTAGGTTAGATTTAAAACTTTCTGTACCACCTGTCAGCCATTTTAAACTGTTGGGCAAATGTCAAAAGAAAAAAAGAATAAAATTTTTTATGGAATATGTTGGCCGAAAGGTTTGTTTCGGAGCGTTCAGCCACCTGGTGCAAATCTTTTCAGTGGAGATCACTTTCGCGACCTGCATGTCGATGTCGATGAAATGATGATGACGGCAACACAACAGTCCTAAGCGGGGATCGAACCCAGGACGTTCGCATGGCAATCTGCCTCGCTGACCTTTTTTTAAAGTTTGACACACATTTATTTTCAGATTAAAAATTATGATTCCCTGGTGGGACTCGAACCCACAATGCGCTATAGATCAATCAATGCCTTCTCCTTTTCTTTTTCTTTTTTTCGCCAGAAGTTTATTTAAAATTTGGAAGTTTCGCATAATCACATCACACACCAGAAAGAAAACAAAACTCATGGTGTGAACAGTTATTTAAGTCTTGAACATGGAGATTTGTAAGAAATTGTCGAGTAAGTAAATTCTTAGGTTACACTTGCGTGGAATTCACATTACAATTTTTCTATGGAAGAATGCACACTTCTGATAATAACTGTTCATTTGTTGCAGCTTCTGCTGTTGCATAGTCATATAGAACTACAAATCATCTCCACACCTTTCTGTTTTTGAAATACGTAAAATATCGTTGGTCTCTTTAACGAGTTAGTGGTTTTTTCTTCATTTTCGGGTATGGTTCTTCATCTGGATGTCGAAAGCTCGTCGGTGTTATCATATTGAGTGATGTTCTTTGAATAATGTCTAATTTTTTCTGCTCGACAGTTATGCGTTATCTGCATTGCCACAAACAAACACGTTCTTCGGTGTCTATTGCGATTAGGTTGCAGGTGGCACACAGTGTAGAATCTACCACATGAACAGGGTGTAGTCTCGAATTTTTTGGAACTTTTTTGTTGACAGCGTAGTACTACTTTGCCCCTACATTATTTGGTAATAGCGAGACGTGGATTTTATTCCAGATTTTGTGCCAGTTGAAGTCTCTATACTTTTGTTCTCTGACATTGCTGCTATTATGTACAATTAAGTTGTTTTACACCTATTCCACGTTGGTCATATTATGTTTTTCAGGAGTTCTCATTTTACGTTAACTCCATTCTATTTCAGATGGTATAATTCGTTCTGAATTTTATAGACATCAACTGGTGAGGGGAGGGGGAGGGTGGAGGTGGGCGGTGAAGAGTAGCCAGTGATATTTCATTTAATGATCAGAAACTTCTGTTAATGATGAGAAACTTCTTTTAATGCGTATTGATCTCTCTTCTGATAATGAGATAAAGGTCATTTTTTCGTATAGTGTTGTACGTATTCTTGTCAAATTACGATGCATTATTTATGGAAAATTTAACTAGTTGCTGATGAGTCTTCCAGGTTGTATGGCGGTGTTCCTAGAAAGACTGAAACAATGTGTTGCAGACTTTATGGTGTGCACATAACTTATAAAACTGGTCTTCATCTGAGACCAATTATTAGTGCTGGCAATTCCCCAACATATATTGCAAGATAGCTAGGCACTCGTTTACAATCGTATATTCGTAAAACTGATTCACGTCATTTTATCAAGAGCCTTGAAGGGCTAACGTTGAAGATATTCTTGTAAGCGTCTTTATTCATTATAATTTCAGTTAACGAACTTACAATTTAAGTAAAGAATTTTTTCCAAGGAATTTGATTGCTCTTTTTATACGCTGTTTCATTTCTCTTTCTATACGCTGCTTTATTCTAGTCAGTTACAGTGGAACGATGAATTTTACGAGCAAGTTGATGGTGTCACAACGGGTAACCCATGAAGTCTTGTGATCGCTAAATTATATGTGTAAGAATTTAAATAGTCAGCCATAGAAAATGCCATAAAGTTGGTGACATGGTAAAAAAACTTTACAAGAACTACTTCTGTTATATGAATGTTATCAATCCAAAAATCCGGTTTACCATGGAGATGGAAAAAAAACAACGCAATATCCTTCTCGGATGTTTCAATTATGACACTGGCCGATTGAAGGTTGAAACGTAAGATTTATCGTAAAGTCACATACGGATAGATATTTGCATAAGAACTGCAGCCGGGACTGATGACCTTCGCTGTTTAGTCCCCCTTAAACATACCAACAACAAGAACTGCAGCCATCATCGGCAATTAAAGAGAGGTGCCATTGAAAGTCTCTTTGACACAGCCTAAAGAATTTGTATGTCGGAACACCTGGACGCCGAATTAACCGAAGTAGGCTTTTGAGAGTAACAGCTACTCAAAGAAGTATATAGGATCCTGCGACCGAATAGCAGTATGAAAAAGGACGAAGGACACAACGATGGAAGGACCCTGATTCTATTCCTTTTACGAATAAAGTGAGGTCGGTAATATTTTCCAGAAATATGACACGAGACCGGTCTTTAGACCAACTAAGAAAATATGTCAAGCACTCCAATATGTAAAGGACAAAAGCTCACTTCTCTCAGTGAGTGGAGTGTATGTGATTGAGTGTGCTTGTGGAAAGCTATACAGTCGAACTACCAAGAGATGCGTGAATACAAGACTGAAAGAAGATAAAAGTCTTTGTCGACTAGGAAAAACAGAAAAATCGGCTGTAGCAGAGTATGCTCCTCAGTCAGAAAAGCTTCAAGAGAAGTTTCCCAACACCAACATTTTATCTATTGTGACAAAGCACCATCCACGACAGTATAGTGAAACCATCGAAATATATACGATTAGTGATAATTTTAACAGAAAAAAAGATGCCATGAAACTCAGTGACATAGGGACAGTGGCTCTGCAGAACCAACAGATACGTTTTAATCCTTGACAGGCGACAGTCTATAGTTAAATTTAGTCTCTGACAAAGATTGTTTCAGCTGATCACGTATAAACTCATCACGTATAAACTCATCACATAGAAAATCATCCACGCCCACTTTACACAGTATTTATGTTGGTCTCCGACGTGTGACTGGTCAGTCGGCAAGACTCAGCGTCGCTAAAAGACCTCTGAAGATGTCCAGCGCAGCTCTAGACGAAACGTCAGGGACCGAAAAGCTTCTTCTACCACAGCTACACACCCCGAAAGACTCAACACCAACTATGATATCATGTAATGAGCAGGTGCGATTAAAACGCTTAGTTCCTTGAAGAGGTACCTGTTGAGACCACATATTGACGGCAGGCAATGAAAACATCGCAACATCATCTATCTGTAAAACCTCGTAATTCCAGCAACCAGTAACTCCATTATCAAAAACATATTTGAAAGTGCCTGTATTTCTATAATATGTCATAAACTGCGCTTCTACTGCATAGTTACACACGTAGGAACTTTATCTGTATCAATTTATATATTTTTTTAAGAAAACGTTTTAACTTCTCCTTTAAAATTTAGCAACATTGAGTTTCGAGGTTTTCATTGCCTACCATCGATATTATTCTTACTGCTCGCTGTTATCAAGTCAATAATTTATTTCTAAGTGAGAAGCTGTCCCAGAAAACAATATTATAAATCAATATTGACTGAAAATATGCAAAATATTATAGGAGGCTGATTCGTTTGTTTCAAAAACTTACAATTGTACGAAGAGCGTAAGTAGCTAAATTTTACTGCATGAGCGGGTCGGTAATCGGTTTTTTCCAATTCAAGATTTCATCATTCACGAATTATCGTCATTCGACGGTGACGTTTCCTTTCGCTCCGTGACATCCTGTTGATTTCTATTGTGACTCAACATGAAGTTTGATCAACAACTGGAGGAGGGCAAGAGCACACCACCACCCGTAATAACATACGGCTTATTCATGACAGCTGCCGGCCGAAGTGGCCATGCGGTTAAAGGCGCTGCAGTCTGGAACCGCAAGACCGCTACGGTCGCAGGTTCGAATCCTGCCTCGGGCATGGATGTTTGTGATGTCCTTAGGTTAGTTAGGTTTAACTAGTTCTAAGTTCTAGGGGACTAATGACCTCAGCAGTTGAGTCCCATAGTTCTCAGAGCCATTTGAACCACCATGACAGCTTTGATCATGAACAGTACTTTCTTCGTGTTTCTTTTTCGGTGGTACCCAGCACTCTACACAGAATCATTACAGTACGACTTTAAAATAGAGCGCCTGTGAAATGATGCTTTTCTCTAAATTTGTTTTTTTTTTTTTTTTGTCGTTTTCCCATTCATTCCTCACAAATCTCCAAAAACTATCGGTCTTCTTTTCCTCATTGTTTCTGTTGATTTTTCTGTATTTTGAAATGATTCGTCGTTGCTTCGTATTATGCCTAAACGATTTACTGTGATTCTTCCCTCTAAAATTTGTACGTAATTGTTTAATCCGTAGTTCAATGCAGACAAGAATTTCGTAGAGGTTTTGTGGTTTCACTACCATGTTGTAATCTTCGTGAGGATGAAGTGAAATACAGCCTGTGAGCTGCAGAAGTGGAAGGTTTATTCAAACCTCTTGAGCAAGGTTTCGACGTGTTTAAAAAATTTTTCTTCAGAAGAATCAATGGTTACACGGGTTACACAATGTTGTGGCGGTACGATAAAATGTAGCCATAAGCCATTAATGAAAGATAAAGTAAAACCCTACAAATCACGCTGACCGTCATTACAAAGTATTTGACAAATGTATCTAGTGAACACTAGTTTAATGACGATCGGCGTGATTTGTATGGTTTCAGTATTATGGAGCAGGATTGTATTTTTCATTGGTGCCTTATGGGTACGTTTTTAGCGTACCTCCATAGCACTATGTAACCAGTGAAACCATTGCTCTTTCTGAAGAGAACGCTTTTAAAGATATCGAAATCTGCGCCAAGAGGTTTAAATAAATCTTTCATTTCTGCAACTGACTGACTGTATTTCACTTTATCCTCACAAAGATTCCGTTCTGCAGTTGTTGCATCGATCCACGTTCATGGGTTTAAGTTATGATGCAGTTAGGTTTCCATTTCTTGATACGCGCTTAGTCGTTCGGTATGCCCTTCCCGTTTTGTGAGTACTTTCACTTATTCTTGTAACTCTTATTCTTGAATAATCTCTTCGAGACACTTGAGCTTTTTGACCTTTTACGTTTGACCAATTCCTGTACAAATTTTGGTGCAATTTTTATGTTACTAAGAAAATATTATTTAAACAGTATATTGCTGCTGTGGACACAATCATAACCAAAATACTGACCTTCTGAGTCGTTCTACAACATCTGAAGAACATTTCTGCAAATTTCTTAAAACGTAACTTTTTGTTCTCATTCTAGTGTTGACCATTGACAGTTCAATGCATCTCCTTTTCTTTTTTTTCCAGTGTTCGTACGTATAGTAAAGTAAGTGAGTAGTTGGATCAAAGCGTGATTAGAATGCACGTACACGAACACCAGTTGGAAAATCTCTACACTGTAGATTCTACAGCTACTATCTGATTATTCTACCAACTGGATAATTGAGTCGAGCTTATATTACGAGCCTCGATCTCGACTCAACAGCGAAGGAGACGTAAAATCATGTTTATGCTGCACCCAGTATAAAAGTTTAGTTCGGTTCTGTACTCGATGGACGTAAAGTGACGAATGTTTAGGGTTGTAGATGGACGACGCTTCGGGTGCCATCTCTCCGAGGATCGTGGTACTAGCGGTAAAGATGGCGACGTGTATACTTCGTTAAACGTGCTACAGACTGTACGTCATCGCCGTATGCTAAATGAAGCACTCGTTCTGAAAGAAGAAACAATGGCCTAGAATGAAGGCAGTGATGTGCCATACGTTATATTTTGAAGTGTGCGTGTCTTTTCTGTATAGTATCTAGTAGTGTGATGTATTTTAATACGTTGAGCTTCTTATGCGTCTCGCGTAGCTTGCCCATCTGAGCACAGATTCTCGTGTTGTCATCATCACAGGAGCGTCTCTGAACTTCTATCTACACAAAAATCTGAGCTGCATTTCCCGTTTCTTCACGCGCACACGAGACCAAGTTTGTCAGTCAGCGTAGTCTCAACTCTCTGAAGTATGTATTACATTCTATGTTCAATTGAATAGCCTACATGGAGACTCAGATTGCAGCTGAACTACCTGTTTCCTTTCTTTCATCTTCTATGTACAGTGATATGTACGAGAATGCCACAAAACCATTACTGTTGATCTCTAGTTACGGAACTTGTGTAAACTTGATAAATTAGGACGGTTTACGGGTAAAAAAAAATTGATAACAGCGATGGGGAAATTTACGTCAGAAACATTGCAACTTGGCCAGCTTCGTTTAAACAAGTGGAAATAAAACAAGGCGAGGGTTAATATTACTTAAATTATGGCAAAACTTTATTCGGAGTACGTATAATTATAAAGAAAATTTAAATAGGCAGCTTTAAACTCACAAACTTCAGATTTCACGGACACTCTTGAAATTTTCGACAAAAAATAAAAATTTTGCCCAGATTTAATAATAAGAAGAGCCTATTATTTATGACATATCTTGCATACTGCGTAAACCTTCATCATGATTGCTTGGGAAATAAAACTTCTTTCGCTGTGTCAGTTGGTGGAAGGTACGAAATCACGAATTCTCCGTCTTCAGTGAACTGATAAGCACTTGTTTGAGGTTCTGTTCTTTGTCGTAACTGCTCAACGGTGTCTGGCGCGTAGGTGTCTTCAAATTGAGCCATTTTACTTATTTTAAATGTTTTAAGCGGAATATTAAACAAAAAAATGTACAAATGTGTGTGAAATCTTATGGGACTTAACTGCTAAGATCATCAGTCCCTAAGCTTACACACTACTTAATCTAAATTATCGTAAGGACAAACACACACACCCATGCCCGAGGGAGGACTCGAACCTCCGCCGGGACCAGCCACGCAGCGCCTTAGACCGCTCGGCTAATCCCACGCGGCGAATATTAAACCTTTCACATGTTTTTAAAGTGCTCATTTCCTTTCTGATCACTGCAGGGACAGGAAGTTGTAGGGTTGCATTGAAGAATTTTTGATACATGTGGCCTTCCAGCTTGGTCCCAATGCATTTTGAACAAGGTGTAAGATAAATTGAGAAAAGGACAGTCTGGAAACGAGTACGGAAAAAATGAGAAAATTACGAGATTCTAGGATGACTAAATTGTCCTAGATCCACCAAGCTTCTTGGCGCGACATTTTTAAATGATATTATGGAACCTAAATGAAACTATTAATTAAATGTAAAATAGATTGTGAAATGCATTAAATGTTCTGTTAAGCAAAGTAAGCTATTTTTACTCACACGTGAATGTATGATCAGGGTGGGACACTTCTGTAGATTACCAAAAGTAATCATCTACTCCAAGACGACTGCAAAACTAATTATAAACATCTGTAAAACTTGACCATGAGCAAAACGCGTGAGATGACTATTGTGATCCGAAGAAAGGTGTCTCAGTTCTTAAGTTCCGGAACTCAGCAGGGCGACAACCATCATAATGAATTTTTTCATGTATGGATTCTTCCGTTACTTCTTGGACGAAAAAAATCCAAATTTAAGGGTGAATAACAAGTACACTGTTTCTGATCTACTGCTTCAGAAGAACATAGCGTTTGAAAAAAATGCCAAAGACATCCCACGTGGAAAAGCTGTCTCTGAATGTCGATTACATTATAGAACGTGAATTTTCCTTGCTAGACACACATTTTATCATGGTTGTACTTTCCACGCTTTCATTTTTCATCCCTACTATACGAATTTTTCTTGTGAACATATTGCAGTATAACGGACGTTTACATCCTCAGTGAATACCGTGAGATACGTAATAAATGTGATGAAACATTTACTCTTCTGCGCATGTCTGCATTGCTACTTAGTAGCGGTATTCAACAAGGAAATACCGGGTGGTTGAATAGGAAAGAACAAATTTCACTTTTTTATTACAGAGAAACTATTCGAAGATAGGAACGCAATGAGCATGTCACTGGATAGAGAAAGGTCAACAATTCGACACAGTTGCGCTGGGCATGGCAATTCCATCACAAGAGAAATCATTTTGTGTGTTGGAATCTGCGTCAATCCATTGTACAACAGCAACGTGTATTCCGCCGTTGATCCAGCAAAAAGCCGCCTTTGCACCAGCACATTTATGATTACCAAAAAAAATTTCTTGCAAGATGGTTGCATATGCAAAGGCAAGCGCACTTGTAGGCCATGCACTTCTGATGAAAATGTCGAGCGTATCTGACATGCGTACACTCGGAGCTCTCTTAATTCCACAAGAGAGGAAATCCCTCAAACTATGATGAGGCGTGTTCTCCAGCTTTCCGAAAGTATTGTATTAATTTTTTTAAAAATAAATGTGGCCTTACTATGTACTCTCTTTCAAATTATGAAGGTGGCAGGGATAAAATACAGGGAGCGAAAGGCTATTTACAATTTGTACAGAAACCACATGGCAGTTATAACAGTCGAAGAGCACGAAAGGGAAGCAGTGGTTAAGAAGGGAGTGAAACAGGCTTGTAGCCTATCTCCGATATTATTCAATCTGTATACTGAGCAAGCAGTAAAGGAAACAAAAGAAAAATTTGAAGTAGGAATTAAAATCCATTGAGAAGAAATAAAGGCTTTGAAGTCTGCCGACGACATTGTAATTCTGTCAGAGACAGCAAAGGACCTAGAAGAGCATTCTAACGGAATGGACAGTGTCTTGAAAGAAGGATGTAAGATGAATATCAACAAAAGCAAAACGAGGATAATGAAATGTAGTCGAATTAAATCAGATGATGATGAAGGAATTAGATTAGGAAATGAGACACTTAAGGTAGTAGATGAGTTTTGCTATTTGGGAAGCAAAATAACTGATGATGGTCGAAGTAGAGACTGGCAACGGCAAGAAAAGCGTTTCTGAAGAGGAGAAAATTTTATAACATCGAGTATAGATTTAACTGTTAGGAAGTCTTTTCTCAAAGTATTTGTATGGAGTGTAGCCATGTATTGATGTGAAACATCGACGATCAATAGGTTAGACAAGAAGAGAATAGAAACTTTCGAAATATGGTGCTACAGAAGAATACTGAAGACTAGATGGGTAGATCACGTAACTAATGAGGTACTGAATAGAATTGGGGAGAAGAGGAAATTGTAGCATAAACTGATTAAAAGAAGGAACAGGTTGGTACGACACGTACTGAGGCATCAACGGCTCATCAATTTAGTACTGGAGGCAAGCACGGGGAGTAAAAATCGTAGAGGGAGACTATGGGATAAATACACTACACAGAATCAGAATAAAATAGGTTGCAGTAGTTACTTACGCGGAGATGAAGAAGTTTGCACAGGACAGAGTAGCATGGAGAGCTGCATCAAACCCGCCTCTGGACTGAAGACCACATCAACAAAAACCCTGTAAAATCCCAGAAAATTCCAAAAACATAAAGAGATTGTTGTATGGCCTTCAAGCGAAAGAAACTCTGTCCTTTCCTCCCTTTCTTCACATCACGATGTACCTTGCTACACATACGACATCGACCGCATAAATACAATTAAATTGGACTCCATATCCTTGTTTCTCATCGATACGTTGTTAAGAATGTGATATTTACGTTAGCTAAAGAGCTAGAAATTAATTGCATTCGAAGTTAATCACTATGGATTACGTATTCCACACTCGTCGTTTACAGTCACGAGCGAAGTGAAGGGTGTACTCGTCCGCTACCGTTAGAGAACGGGACTATGTCACGATATCTCCTGATACGAAATGTTCAACACATAAAGCTCTCACGCATGCAGTTGCCAAGCGAGTAGGCTGTCGTGGCGTGACATTTTCTGCACACGCAAATGTAATTTAGGCACGATGTTTCCACGAGCACCGTTCCGTTGGTTTTGAGTGCAATAGCTTTCACTATTAGGCTAATTTGAACCACTTGTAATGTAAATACAATTCGAAGCTTTTGTTGAGAATAATAGCGAGGCGTGTTTGAGGCGCCAACTTTCGGAAACTGGTATTCTCTCCCTATAACAAGGAATTTCCGAAAGACGAAGACAATTTCTGAGTTAGGGCCGCACCGAATGAATGACTGGATAGGTCCCCGCCAAGGGCGTAGACACAGATGGGGAGCAAGAACTGACAAAAAATAAGCCAAAAAAAAAGACGGATTAAGAATAACCTGGAGATACGTGAGTTCTCCTACCCCTTGTGTTCCTTTCCCTTGACCCGCGAATGTATTCTGTGATCTCAGAGGTCTGCGAACGTGTCGAAAGCTTTCGATTTCTGGAGGTTTCAGCCGACTGAACACTGGAGTGAGAGTGAAACAGAGTCGTACAAATTAGCGGCTGGTGCCGACGGAGGTTCGAGTTCTCCCTCGGGCATGGGTGTGTGTGTTTGTCCTTAGGATAATTTAGGTTAAGTAGTGTGTAAGCTTAGGGACTGATGACCTTAGCAGTTAAGTCCCATAAGATTTCACACACATTTGAACATTTTTTTCGTACAAATTATCTGGTACAATAGTAACTGAAATGGCAAACACGTCTCACATACAATGCACCATTCCACCTACTTTTTGTTTCAAACAGTGAAAGATATGTGTATTATCTTGGAAAGCTATTCAGTTGATTTTGGTGCCAAACATAACAGAGATATGCAGTAGATGCACAGGGAATGCAAAATGGTTAAGCAAGAATTTATGGACGAGAAATGTGAGGATGCAGAACCATCCATAACTAGGGGAAATATAGATGGCGCCTATAGGAAAATTAGCAAGACCTTTGAGAAAATGAGAACCACATGTGAGGAAGAAGAGCTCAGATGGCAAGCCAGTACTAAGGAAAGAGAAGAAATGTGAACGGTGGGAGGAATATATAGAAGTGTTATACAAGGGAAATGGACTAGAAAGTAATATTTGTAACATTACAACCGAAGTTCACTTGCTGTTAAACAGTTTATTTCTTGCTTGAACAGTCCACGGGTGTACTGCCGGTCCATAGTGTCCAACGGGCTCTATGGACCGGCAGTACACTCGTGGACTGTTCGAGCAAGAAATACGCCGGGAGAAGTTGAAGAATCACATCAGTTTATTTCCTGACCAGTTTCGACAGCAACTAGCTGTCATCCTCCGATTCTCTGATCTACAGGAAAATGTATCTACACATCAGTCTCGTCGACGTACTGAGCAAATGCTCGAGTTACAATGAGACAGCTCCCAACTGGTTCGTCTGAATAAAATATCCACAGCACCAATAAGGAATGCTACGAGTATTTTATTTAGCATGTTTTATATATTTGACAAACCAGTGAGGCGCTATTTTATTGTAATGGGAGCATATTCTCAGAATGTCGACGAGATTGATGTCTAGTTATTTTTCTGGGAGATCTGAGAATCTGAAGATGACAGCTAGTTGCTGTTAAAACTGATCAATGAGTAATCTATTTCATATCAGGCGATCTTGACTTCTAGTGTTATAGATTACAACGTTA
Organism: Schistocerca piceifrons; assembly: GCF_021461385.2. Lineage (NCBI taxonomy): Eukaryota > Metazoa > Arthropoda > Insecta > Orthoptera > Acrididae > Schistocerca > Schistocerca piceifrons. The sequence continues at coordinate 69,762,793 of NC_060147.1, read as the reverse complement.
GATCGCCCAATAAAGGTCGTTAATTATATTGCAAGTAATATTACAGAAAGGGAAGGGGAAGTAGATGAATGTGGGAATATGATACTGGGAGAAGAATTTGACAGAGCACTGAAAGACCTCAGCCGAAACAAAGCTCCCAAAGTAGATGATCCTTAGAAGAGCCAGCCACGACGATACTATTACACCTGGTGTGCAGCATATATGAGGCAGGGGAAATGCTCTCAGATTAGAAGAAGACCATAATTATTCCAATTCCAAAGAATTTAAAATCTATGTCTGCAGAAAACTAACATGAATTATTTACAGAAGAACATATAAACTGCTAGAAGCCGACGTCGGGGAAGATCGTTTTGGGTTGTGGAGAAATGTAGGAACACTCGAGGGTTATTTACTCCACGACTAAAGTCAGAAGACTGGTTACAGAAAGGCAAACGTCCGTTTACAGCATTTGTAGATTTTGTGGAAGCTTTCAACAATGCTGACTGCAATTTTCTCTTTGGACTTCTGAAGATAGCAGCCATAAAATACAGCGAGAGAAAAGTTATTTGCAAGCTTTACAAAAACAGTCGAAGGACGAGAAAAGGGTACAGTAGTTGATAAGGGAGTGAGACAGAGTTGTGCTATGAAGGAAACAAAGGAGAAATGTGGAAAGAGAATTGAAGTTCGTGGAGAAAAATAAAAATTGAGATTTACCGATTGCTTTGTAATTCTTCCAGAGACAGAAAATAACTAAAAAGAGCAGTTAGATAAAATAAATAACGTCTTTAAAAGAGTTTATGGGATTAACAGCCACAGAAGTAAATCAAGGGCCATGGAATGTAACTAAACTCTATCAGGTGACGTTAGGGAATTAAACTAGGAAATCAGACACTAACAGCAGTGGATGATTTTCTTGGGGGACAGCAAAATAACTGACGATGGCAGACCTACACAAGATATGCGAAGGGTGTTCAATAAGTAATCCAGCTTATTTTTTCGCGCCCAGTTTGGCTTGAAAAAAAAATGCGGAATTTGTTGTGAGACCCTTGAATAACTCCGGTTGAGTCCATACAGTTTCATGAACTTTCGTTATCCGTCGGCGCTATTCGTAGCTATCAAAATGGCGTCTGTAACTGGGGAGAGTCTCAAGCAGAGAGCTGAGTTTCTTTCGGCGGAAATTCATACCTTCGCAGATATACATAGGAGGTGGCAGTATGTCTACGGAGACCTAACAGTGAACCAAAGCACGCTGAATGGCTGTGCGAGGCGTCTGTGCCGGCCGGGGTGGCCGAGCGGTTCTAGGCGCTACAGTCTGGAACCGCACGACCTCTACGGTCGCAGGTTCGAATCCTGCCTCGGGCATGGATGTGTGTGATGTCCTTACGTTAGTTAGGTTTAAGTAGTTCTAAGTTCTAGGGGACTGATGACATGAAAAGTTAAGTCCTATAGTGCTCAGAGCCAAGGCGTCTGTGGTAGGTATGCCTGGCGTGATTCTCTGGTCGGGTGACTCATCAAGTGTATTTTTGTTGTCCGCCTGCATTGTACCAGGAGCGTTCAATAAGAAATCCAACACCTATTTTTTTTTGTAAAAAAATGCAGGTTGCTTTCATTAGAGATTCCAATATTCTAAATTATTCCTCATTCTTTTGGCTACATAACCCTAATTTCCACCATAATCTTTGTTCAAGGCTACGGCCTTATGCCACCAAGGACGACCTGTATGCCTACATGGTACCGCTCTACTTGTTCCCATTTATTAAAGCATAATAAAAATTTAAGTGTTAACATGTTTTTTCTGAGTGTATTTGTCTGGAATGCAGCCTTTTACGGAAGTAAGACGACGACAATATGCAGTTCATACAAGTGGATAACAGAAGGTCTTGAAATTTGATGCTGCAGAAGAACGTTGAAGATCAAATGGGTAGATCAAATAGCTAATGATGTGTTGCTGAATCCAGCTGCGGAAAAAAGAAATTTCTAGCACGTCTCAACTAAAAGAAGGGACCGGTTGATAAGAAACATCCTGAGGCATCAAGTAACTGTCAGTTCGATGAAGGACAGAAGCATGGGTATTCGTGGAAATTTTTCCAAGGTGGGGCAAGATTCGAAATTTTTCATATTTCTTATTATTGATTCGGTGGGTTTCAAAACGTCTCGTGCTCCAAGAACTAAATTTGAGGTGTACACAAAATGTGTTGTATCTCAAAATATTCACATTTATCTATTTCGTACTTGTAAGGTAAATTACTATAATACCTAAACGGTAAGCACATGCAAAATACATCTTTTCGTTTTATGAATATGGAGATGGATGCCACTTTCATATTCGACGATCTGAAACTACATCCTGATAGGATTAAATCGAGGATATACAACGAGTTACGAAACTTAGCTAGAAAATATACACAAAAGAATTTATTCATACTCGCATAATTTTGGATCGAAACTGGGGATTAAAATGGACTTCACCTTACCCCCCCCCCTCCCCACAACCTCTCTCAGCCCCTCACTCTACCTTCTCCACCCCTACCCCCGGATGCCCAAGAGTGTGGTTATGCTATGCCTTCTCCCAGGATGACCAGTACCATATGGCTATACCTCTTCATGTACATTGCGTATCTAGTACACCTTTCTTGTTGTCTGATTGAACGGATACGTGCGATTTTAGTGCCGTTATGGTCCCCACTTTTTGGTTACTTTTGAAAGATAACTTTACCGTTTAATGTCGGTATTTACCTGGAAAATATTAAAAAATTGTTTTATCTTTAGATAATTCTGAACGGTTTGTTATGGTAAAGTTTTTGCGCTTGTAAAGGGTTGGAAGGAATAAAGGTATTTTAACGTTCTGTTATTTGCTAATGTTGTGGTTCACATTTAACGATTTTTAAGTTCCATCATGGCATACAACTTTGTCATACGCACTGTGTGTGACGCTTCTTTGCTTTACTGTACGATGGTTTTAAGGATGTTATTGTTTTCGATAAAAATTTTACGTGTTTTAATTTCATTGTTGACTTGTACTGGTATTGTATTAATTATTGTATTCTGCAGGACTGCAGAATACTGTAATAAATAAAAAAGGAATTCCCTATAGGGCGCTTCCATCCCGAAGATTCGTTATGGCAGCGTGAGCAGTAGACAGACAGCCGGTTACCTGTATGCTCCGTAACTGCTCATTTGCTCTTCGTTATCTTGACACGGTTCTGATATTTTGGGAAACACCATTTTGACTATGTGATACGTATGTCTTGAAACGATATCGTCTTTATTTTTGACGTGCGCTTACTAATTTAATCCCATGATTTTTGTCACCTCTGTGTGCACAAGTCGTTAGAAACATTTTTTTATTACAGAAACCTGTACGTTTCATTTGACGAAAATGTTGAACAAAAACAAAATTAAAAAAGAACTTTGGCCAGGGATATGTCCTGCAAGCTCACACGTTCTCATTAAATTGAAACGATTTATCAGTTACATTCACAAGACCAAATTATTGGCTAACAGTCCTATTGTGTTCAAGAAATCAGCATTGTTGTTTTATTGTATGGTTACGCTGAACAACTTGGACAGTACTTTCAATTAGTGTACTGATAACTCCTTTCAGATATGGATAGACGGAAGAGAGTGCCCATAACAAGGCGAAACAATCCGATACTACTCGATTAAAAGAGTGGTGTTGAACATCTGGAGTACATAACCTCGTTTAAATACACTGACGTTGCTTCTTCACAGCATAGCTTTCAGATATACTTGATAATGTCCTAATATAAAGGCGGAAACCGGTCGCGTGAACTTCATAAAGCTCTAAAAGTAGCAGCTGGGGCAGCTTTTTGTTAAGTAAATTAGTAGAGCTGCAATTGTCTCCGACAGGTAGAATGACCACAAGAATGCTTTAATGCTGTTAACGTTTAATGTTGTTACTAAACCTGATTGAGATATAAGACTGGCGTGAAAAGCGGGAGATGCCGACTTGCAGCTGTGAACGACACGGAGATGCCGCGTATTTGTCAGAGACAGCGTTATCAGCACCTGACATAATTCGAAAACCGTCTCATTACGGGCTCCATTTGGCCGAATGGTGGAGTCGTGCAGTGTCCAGTTTCGTAGGACATTTGGACGTGACAGTCACCCGATGTTGGACTACATGTGAACTTGAGGGCATGCATTCTCTGAATGTCCGTCGGTCTTTTCCGAGATGGTTGCGCGATTCGGCTGTTCGATACACGATGTCAAATTAAACACCTCCCAGCCGCCTAATTTGCAAACATATTTTATTTGGCTGCCAGTTTCGATGATATACTACGCCATCTTCAGGCCCCTGGCCGACATGTAGGAAGATTCCACCTCGGTTCTGATCGAAACAGGAGCCAACAATACTGGTATTAGAAGATTTCTGCTTGCTATGGCAATCAGAACTGAGGTAGAATCTTCCTACATGTTGATCAGCGACATGAAGAAGGCGTGGTAAATCGCCGAAACTAGTAGCCAAATAAAATAAGTCTAGAAACTAGACGTATGAAAGGTTTTTAATTTGAAATCCTGAGGGCATGCAGTCTGATCGTCAAGGTTCCCCGTCTGATCAGGGAAAGGGCGAATCGCCGTACTGGCCACCAAACACATCTCAACACCTTAACTGCTGGGCTTGCCATCGAAAACAAGTAATGGGCTTCCTGTACCGTGCTGTATCATCACGCATCATTGGTCGGATACTAGCAGCAGCCGGACAAAGGAATTACTGCCCCATGCGTAGGCTGCCGTTCACACCACAACAGTTAATTTTAGAATGATGACCAGGAACACGGACTACTTGTGCATGGGCTTCGTGTTATATTGGACGATGAATGACGGTTCTGCACTACCACGGATATCCATCGTCGGTGAATATGGCGGCGGCCTGGGGCCAAGTCCAGTTCTTCTGAAGTTTTGGAGAGGTTCAGAGGTATTACCACCGGCGTCAAGGCAGGGAGGGGGGGGGGGGGGAGGGGGGGAGCATTGGAACGAGTTCAGGTTACTGCTCGTAGTGACGTCATGCAACGTAGTGACTACCTCTCACGCAGCCAGGGCCAGGGCAGGTTTTATGCCCAATCAACACAAGCCGCCTCTTGGGGTGCTAAGATAAGAGGGGTGTCAGGGGACGCCACAGCTCTAAGATTTCTGTACAGGTCCTCAGGTCGCATCACAATCAGTAGCGGTCGCTTGTGGCACCACAGGCGCCCAAGCTCCAGATGTGCATACTGTGCATAACGCAATTAATAGCGGAAATTGACGTGAGTGAGAATGTACGGCGGGAAAGGGTGAGGTGGCAGGAGGGGGCTCCAAATAGTAAGTTGCTTGTGTGGAAAAATGTTCTCGATCCGCCCTGCATGCGTCAGTAACATAGTTACATTCTTCAGTATGACAGTGTTCGCCCACACATAGCACATGTATTTATGAACTCTACGTGTGAGGTGGAGGTACCACCATGGTCAGCTAGATCCCCGAATCCGTCCTCAATGGATCATGTATGGGACCATCTCGGATGTCCACCTGTAAGTAGGCTGTTTAGGTTTTTATGTTGGTAAGGTCACCTAGCGCTCTGTATTATGGCCACTGGCTGTGCTGTGTACAGTCTGTGGCTCGTTTGCATTGTTGGAATATTCTAGTGTTGGGCAGTTGGCTGTTAACAGCGCACAGCGTTACGCAGTTGGAGGTGAGCCGCCAGCAGTGGTGGATGTGGGGACTGAGATGGCGGAGTTTTGAGAGCGGATGATCTGGACGTGTGTCCATCAGAGACAGTAAATTTGTAAGACTGGATGTCACGAACTGATTTTATATATATATTATATATATGACTTTTGAACACTATGAAGGTAAATACATTGTTTGTTCCCTATCAAAATCTCTCGTTTGCTAACTATGCCTATCAGTAGTTAGTGCCTTCAGTAGTTAGAATCATTTATTTAGCTGGCAGTAGTGGCACTCGCTGTATTGCAGTAGTTCGAGTAACGAAAATTTTTGTGAGGTAAGTGATTCATGAAAGGTATAGGTTATTGTTAGTCAGGGCCATTCTTTTGTAGGGATTTTTGAAAGTCAGATTGCGTTGCGCTAAAAATATTGTGTGTCAGTTTAGTGTGGATCAGAATAAGTAAAGAGAGTAATGTCTGAGTACGTTCAGTTCTGCTCAGCTGTTTTTTTTTTTTTTTTTTTTTAAAATCATAATTCTTCTGACTGGGTTGATGCGGCATGCCATTAATTCCTCTCCCATATGAGGGAAGCACTTGTAACCTACGCCCTGTGTTATCTGTTGAATGTATTCCAGTCTCTGTCTACCCCTGCAGTTTTTGCCTTCTACACCTTCCTCAGGTGCCACGGAAGTTCTTAACAGATGTCCTATTATTCTCGCCCTTCTTGTTGTCAGTGTTTTCCAAATGCAAATGCTTCAAATGGCTCTGAGCACTATGGGACTTAACATCTGAGGTCATCAGTCCCCTAGAACTTGGAACTACTTAAACCTAACTAACCTAAGGACATCACACACATCCATGCCCGAAGCAGGATTCGAACCTGCGACCGAAGCAGTCGCGCGGTTCCATACTGTAGCGCCTAGAACCGCTGGGTCACTCAGGCCGGCTCAGTGTTTTCCAAATTTCTCTTTCCTCGCCGATTCGGCGGAGAACATCCTCAATTCTTACCTTATCAGTCCATTTAATTTTCAACATTCGTCTGTAGCACCACACCTCAAATGCTATTCTCTTCTGTCCCATTTTCTCACAGTCCATGTTTCACCACCATACAATAACGCTCAAAATGTCCATTCTCACACATTTCTTCTTCAAATTAAAGTCTAATTTTGGATACTAGCAGACTTCATTTGACAAGGACACGCTCTTCGTCTGTGCTAGCCACCCTGTTATACGCTCCTTGCTTCGTCCATGTGTTATTTTGCTTCCAATGTAACAGAATTCCTGCATTTTCTGTATTTCGTGGTCTCCAAATTCAAGGTTACGTTGGTCACTAATGTGACTTCTGTTACTCCACATTACTATTGTCTTTCTTACTTTTACCCTCAATCCATGTTCTGTACTCATTAGAAAGTACATTCTGAATATGGTAGAGTAGCTAGACTTGCTTAGACAAACAGAAAGGCGGAATCTGGATACAGGCAGCGTCAATGAAGTTAAATGAGAAGAGGGTAAGGAATTCGGCCCAGATGAGTATAGCGCCAGAAAATAAGTGGCAGAAATGTTACTGGAAGAGATGGAGTTCAAAATTTATTGTATTATTTATGGCGCCGTGTAAACGTGAAATTTATATTTGAAAATTATGAACTGGTACTGAACCGTACATCAGTTGTGTTTTTCACTAGCGATAAATTACAACCATGCGTAACAGGAAAACTGGAACAGCAAAAATGGCTCAGCAGCCGTAGCAGGTGGTATGCACAGTGAGTTCTTTCTGAGATCAGGGGTGTATTGTGTAGCTGGTGGCCTCTCTAGCCTCGCAACCCTTATTACAGTTTCCGGCCGGTGGGACCGCGCTCCGCGGCGCTCCGAGATAATTGGTAGGCTCGTTATTTTTCAGGGTGTTTATTTCTGAGCCAGTGTTGGGCGCTCCGTGTCCGAAGGGAGGGCGAGGGATTCCTGCCCGCTGCAGGGGCTGCATCGGCAGCGCCGACGCCAGCGCCATCTGTCAGCGTCAGCAGCAATCAGCGGGCGCCGCCAGAGACGCCACAACTCCTCATCACGGGGAATTCCCTTCCCCCCTGTTCGCGCCGTAACTCAAGTTCTTTGGAATCCTGTCCCGTAACTCGTGATAACCGTACGGCTCGCAGCCTGCCTTCTCTGAATTACCCTGACGGCTCATAGCTGTAAATAGCAGGGTACCAATATAGGAAGGTTTCCCCTCACTTTCTATTACCACCCTATTCTAAACGTCTCCCCGTACATCCCTTAAATGGTTCCACCGAGCCATCCGATTTCGTCGTTGGTCTAGAAACGAGGTGTCAGCATTACATTAGCACTCATCTTCGACCGACTCCTCGTTTCTGAAAAACTTATGCTAACGGCTAGTTTACACGACGACATTACATACCTAATGTCGTTTCGTCAAACCGGTTCCGCGAAAACAGTTCCGTATATAAAATGAACACATGTTCCGGTCTGGCGGGACAGATCGGGTTTTTTGAATCCAGTCCCCTTGTGCCAATAAGGTTCTGTCGGAATGGCTAAATGTTTCGGATTTTAGAAACCAAATCAAGTTCTCTGTCATGTGAGGCTTCAACACACAACTTTTTACATTTCTTGCGAGTAGACCCATATATACTTCATTTACATATCGTATCTGTAATCTAAAATACCTGGACCTGCTGTATCATAAAACCTGTTCACATGGCCCACTTGATTAAGCGTTGAAGTTCGAAATCTTCAGTAATACTACCGCTAAAGTTGATATTACTATGCTGGTTTTGCTTAGCGGTAGCACTAACGCTTTCACTTTAATTGTTCATACGGCAGTATTGAAGGTAGAAGGATAGTATGGTTCAGTTCTAGAGGTTGGGAAAGCATTTCATGATTTAAGAACGAATGTGACAGGAAAACGAAAAACCAAATTTGATGCCGCACGTTATAAGATGAGGATTTTAAACGTTATTAAATTCACTGAAATGGTGTGTGAATTTTATTATATCACTGCGCAATACAATGAACAGAGGATGGATCATTTAATGCATTTTCAGACTACATATGGGTTCTTTTGCACTGTGTACCTGCATGGGACGAGGTACAAAAATGCTGTGAGTTTCTTAAAAATTTGTTCCAAACTGCATAATTAATGGTAGTGAGCTACTCCCGGAGCGAGTTAATACGCAGGTGTTTGTCACATCTCAGCAACTAAAGGAATTGTGCAAAGAACTGCACTGGTTACAAGTGTTTCAGCATTTCACATTCAAAGGTATACCTTATGAAAATTTTACTAAAATTGTGGAGTTGGTGTTATGAATTGCTGGTATAAATACAACAGTCGAGAGTGTATTTTCTTTGATGAATAAGATACGGGCACGAAAAGTGTAAGCAATAACGATTGTGAAAGTTAATTCGAAATACAGTTGTCCGGAGTTCTACGATTTCTTAAACTCCAAGAGAAGTCAATATGGGCTGAATCAAATTCATTCATTGCAGAAGTGTGGTGACATGAATAATTAAAATCTTTCTGCAATTACCTAAGCAAGTGTTGTGTTCTGTTTACTATTAAGATTTAAGTGTATTATAATTGCACAGTAACTAGGAATGTGCCTACGATGTGTGTTGTATTACCATTTGCTGCCTACTCTTCAGTTCGTTCAAAGCTTTAATACGGTATGATATTTGCAGAGCATTATTGAATTCAGAACAATGAGCGATTATAGAACTTACCTCAGCTGCAACTACAAAAAATAAGGTCACCTTAACGTTTATGACTGTAGGTACATGGATACCAGCGTATGTCTCAGGTTCATCGTTTTGTCTCTGCCGAAACCGAGTCTGAAGCGAAAGTTTTGGCAGCTGCACGGGTAGAGATGGATTTAATTATGCTCGTCTTTGTGAAATGGCTGCATAAGAGAAGAAATAAGAGACATGGTTGGTCGATCGGATTCGTGATGCATTACAAAAGACGTCAGTACAATTATTGTGGAAAATCCAAGACGTTTCTCCAATGTTTCGACAATCTGAGAATGTCACCAGAACAGGTACAGTTTTTTTAAAAAGTTGAGGGGACCTCATAATCAGTGGTTCAAAATGTTAGAAAACAAGATTCTCCCGCAGAGAGAATATCTTTGACTCGCTCATTTCGTTATGAACAAATGTTTCGTGCACATGCGCTTCTTTGTATGCTCGTGCGACGTAATAAAGGGCACGTTAATTGCATTTACTTGCGTTACCATCTGGGATTGCCACAGAGTTATTTATGCGATAAGGAAGAAAGATACTATAAAGTGTGACGTATTGTCTCTAAGTACATATAATAACAGTAATAAAAATATACCAGGGAGTCCAGTGCTATAATTACTTTCATAATAAGTGTTAAACCCGTCAGCGTTGGCCAGCAAAAAGTATGAATGCCAGTACTCGAGGAAGATGACATCCACATCTGGTCTCACTATGATGAAAGATCTGCCTGGATGACGACAATTTACTAACAAAATCATCAGTAAATCTACATACTGATTATTATAATAAATTATAACAGCAGCCAGGTGCTATTAATAACACTCTTTGTTAATAACACTATATGTTAAGAACAAATAAGGCCGTTGGAGTTTCGAAGCGACATGTTCAGTTCCAGACGGCTGTTAACGTTAGTATTAGGTTAGTGTTTAATTTCGCAGCGGTTTTTCACAAGTTTAACAGAGACTTTATTCATTAATAACACATTCTCCTTCACTATTTATAACAGTCTGCCAACGCTGGGATAGCTTTTCGATGTCCCTACTATAGAAATCACGTGGTTTTCAGGCGGAGAACTTTTCGAGCCACGTTCGAAGATGATTTTCATCCAGACATCGAATTCTTTTAAGGTTTTCCGATAGAAAGCGGAAAAGGTGACAACTTGAGTACACGAGATCAGGTGAATAAGGTCGATGCGGGGTGACTTCCCAAGCCAACTCCCGTATTGTTTTTTTTTTTTTTTTTTTTTCCAGGCTAGCAGAAAGCGGGCGCGCTTTATTGTGGAACAGCATCACTTCATGCGGTCTCCCTGGTTGTTGATCTCTGATTGCGTCTGTAAGACGTCTCAAGGGTTGCCAATAAATGTCAGCAGTGATTGTTACCCCGGGGAAGCAATCCGAGTACACCACACCGTCGCTATTCAACCAGGTGCATGATATTATCTTTTGTGAATAGGCCATGCTCCTTGTAACAGAGAATTGCTGCTTTTTTTGGGCTCAACCATTTCTTTATTTTGCTTCTATCAGCCATAAAGACACCATGTCTCATTACCAGTAACGATAAAGGGCAGTAATGCTCGGTGTTGTTCATGAGCCAACTGACGAAGAACTAGCAAAAATGCGCATATGGCCACCTGCATATTTCGGCTTACATCTTGCCGTACCCATAACGCCGATTTTTGACCGTTTTCCATTGCATGCAGATGTAACACGATGGTGGAATATACATAACTGATCACATCTGCGAGTTCTTCATCGAACCCCGAACGTGTTCCTGAACGTGGAGAGTTAATAAGGTCAAACCAACTCCCCTAAAACGAGAAAACCATTTTTTGACGTCATCTCTCCAGCGGCATTGTCCTCTTGCACAGTGCAGATGTTTCTGGCTGCCTCTGCTGCTTTCACTCCTCTACTGAACTCAACAGAAAAAAATATGTCGGAAATGTATCGATTTCTCCACTTGGCATTCCAGTTTCTAGTGTCCTCAGCTCCACTCATTATCTCCAAATGAAAATATGTGATATCAAATAGCAACAGTGAATTACACATAAAGAATGACAGTCTGTAAAGAAATCCATAGCAATTGGAATACCAACACGCAAACTGAAACGTTACGAACTTACACACCAATATAAAACTTACATTTAACTTAAGCTGTGCATGAGATATTGCTGTTTTCGTTGTGACCAAAACTGCTTCGGGTGGTAGAACAAAACGATGTTACATGAAAGATTACTTTAGTGTAGTTGGACCTAAAAACAGGACTAATACACTGTAAACTACTTTGTAAGTATGTATTAAGTTACGTCTGTGTACCTTACATCGAAATTCCTGAAAGTGATTATAGCTCTATACACTGGTTTTCAAGAAAATCATATATGATGGAATAGAAACCAATTTACAACACTGGTTTTAACTTGGAGATAATCTATCGTGCCCACACACACTCTCACACTACACACACACAAACACACACACACACAACAACAACAATTGAGTGCAAAAAATATTATGGAAATGGATAACCTCTTAAATATTGTGAAAGACAAAATCTAAATTGAAAATAGTTATGGGTAACAGCCCTGTTTACGCGAATATTATGTCTCAAAAATGTATAATATGACAACTTGCTTCAATTTGCATTATGGTAATTACTGTTTGTTGTGGAGCATAGGTGTGATAAGGCAAAGTTTACGTACACAAGTATTTTGACAGTGGATACTAAATTGTATTTGTGTCAGTATGTAGAAGTTTAAATTTCTTAAACATTTTTTTTTAATTCGAAGCAATTGGGTTACACGATTTAGCAAGCTTTTTGTTATATTTTAGTGTAGCATTTGGTGTTATGTTAGCGTCTGGGTTTATTCTCAGAGTGGGAAGTGATTTCATGTGTTTCAAACTAGAAATCAGGCAAACAAAATTCTGTAGCAAGAAGAATTGGCTACGTAACTGAGTACCTTCATTTGGAAGATAATATGGTGATATTTTTTTATATTTCCGTAAACATATTTTAATGCATTTTCTAACCATTGTGCAGTGTTTGAAGGTGGTCTACTACAATGCTTATCACTCCACAGGTATTAGGAGTTCTGCGCAATGCAAATGTGAATTTCGATGTGTTATTTAGCAGTATGGCACCTCAGGTCTCGGAAGTTTAGCAAATCTGCGTCAGACTGGCACAGTATCTCAGTTTGTGGTACGATGCTTTTTTTGTTTCGTTTTCGGCGCTAACTGGTGTTTCCATTCGTAGCCTCATCGCTATTCAGCACAATTCCTGTTTCTTGCTGAAGAACATCATCTCGTACGAGCTAGGGCGAAATCCTGTGACATTTGCAATTAAACGACATCAGCAAAGAAATTAGTTCTTCCGAGAATATACAAAAAAAAGTTTCGTTCGCCGCGACAGGAAAAACACAACGCGCCCGTCCATACCGCGCGTCTATTGTCTCTTTCCGCGCGGCGAACCGGAGTAATTATTTTCGAAAACAGCGCAGCGCGCGCTCGCGCCGGCCGTTTGCATACATTTCCCGCCGCCGCAGCGAAGCGCTTCACGACTCATTAAAAACGGGACTCAATTGTCCGCATTTTAATCAAAAACCACCGTACAGGCGTCCGTCCTGCCGAATGCACCGAATACAGCGGTGCTGGGAGCGGAGCTATATAGCTAGGACGTCGACGCGCTACATTTAACGCAGCATACCGCTGCGGGCCATTTGCATAGCTCGCCCAGGGGTTTAGGGGCGCCGTTCGAGAACAGACCGCAACAATGCAGCGGCGTCCGCGCAGCCACACGGCGCCAATAATGGCGGTGCGCGCAGCGGGACGGCTGCAACAATGACCAGAGAGAGCGCGCGCGCTAGATGCGCCGGAACCGGAAGCGGGGCGCTGTTTGTCGTATCGGGGAGCGCTAACGCGGCGCGCCGGCCCGCCGTAATGGCGCCGTTTCCGCCCGCCGACCAATGGCGTGGCAGCGATACGCGCGCCGGCCAATAACGGCCCGAGGCGCGCTCCGCTGGTGACGGACGGCCGGCCCGATAACCGGTTGCCAGCGCACGGCCAGCGTGACGTCAGCTCCGCGCCGCGGGGAATAAATCTCGCTATCGGCGGCGGACGTGGCGATGGCCCCGTGCCCAGAATATTGGAAAGAATGGTCCGAAAAAAGGGAGAGCGAGTCCGCCTCTGCTGACTCTCTATTGCGGAACTTTTCCTTTCTGAAGCTATTCGCCCAGTCGAAAGAGAACGAAGAAATAAAACTGGTTTGTTGACATAAAAGTTTATACGTAGAGTAACGCATCATGTTGTTGTTGTTGTTGTTGTTGTTGTCGTCGTCTTCAGTCCTGAGACTGGTTTGATGCAGCTCTCCATGCTACTCTATCCTGTGCAAGCTCCTTTATCTCCCAGTACCTACTGCAACCTACATCCTTCTGAATCTCCTTAGTATATTCTTGGTCTCCCTCTACGATTTTTACCCTCCACGCTGCCCTCCAACGCTAAACTTGTGATCCCCCGATGCCTCAGGACATGTCCTACCAACCGATCCCTTCTTCTAGTCAAGTTGTGCCATAAACTTCTCTTCTCCCCAATCCTATTCAATACTTCCTCATTAGTTACGTCGTCTACCCACCTAATCCTTAACATTCTTCTGTAGCACCACATTTCGAAAGCTTCTACTGTCTTCTTGTCCGAACTAATTATTGTCGATGTTTCACTTCCATACATGGCTACACTCCATACAAATACCTTCAGAAACGACTTCCTGACACTTAAATCTATACTCAATGTTAACAAGTTTCCTTTCTTCAGAAACGCTTTCGTTGCCATTGCCAGTCTTTATTTTATATCCTCTCTACTTCGACCATCATCAGTTATTTTGCTCCCCAAATAGCAAAACTCCTTTACTACTTTAAGTGTTTCATTTCCTAACCTAATTCCCTCAGCATCACCCGACGTATTTCGACTACATTCCATTATCCACGTTTTGCTTTTGTTGATGTTCATCTTATATCCTCCTTTCAAGACACTGTCCATTCCGTTCAACTGCTCTTCCAAGTCCTTTGCTGTCTCTGACAGAATTACAATGTCATCGGCGAACCTCAAAGTTTTTATTTCTTCTCCATGAATTTTAATACCTACTCCGAACTTTTCTTTGTTTCCTTTATTGCTTGCTCAATATACAGATTGAATAACATCTGGGAGAGGCTACAACCCTGTCGCACTCCCTTCCCAACCACTGCTTCGCTTTCATGTCCCTCGACTCTTATAACTGGTTTCTGTACAAATTGCAAATAGCCTTTCGCTCCCTGTATTTTACCCCTACCACCTTTAGAATTTGGAAGAGAGTATTCCAGTCAACATTGTCAAAAGCTTTCTCTAAGTCTACAAATGCTAGAAACGTAGGTTTCTTTTTCCTCAGTCTATTTTCTAAGATAACTCGTAGGGTCGTCATTGCCTCACGTGTTCCAACATTTCTACGGAATCCAAACCCATCTTCACCGAGGTCGGCTTCTACCAGTTTTTCCATTCGTCTGTAAATAATTCGCGTTAGTATTTTGCAGCTGTGACTTATTAAACTGATAGTTCGGTAATTTTGACATCTGTCAACACCTGCTTTCTTTGGGATTGGAATTATTATATTCTTGAAGTCTGAGGGTATTTCGCCTGTCTCGTACACCTTGCTCACCAGATGGCAGAGTTTTGTTAGGACTGGCTCTCCCAAGACCGTCAGTAGTTCTAAAGGAATGTTGTCTACTTCCGGGACCTTGTTACTACTCAGTTCTTTCAGTGCTCTGTCAAACTCTTCACGCAGTATCATATCTCCCATTTCATCTTCATCTACATCCTCTTCCCTTTCCATAATATTGTCCTCAAGTACATCGCCCTTGTATAGACCCTCTATATACTCCTTCCACCTTTCTGCTTTCCCGTCTTTGCTTACAGCTGGGTTTCCATCTGAACTCTTGATATTCATACAAGTGGCTCTCTTTTCTCCAAAGGTCTATTTAATTTTCCTGTAGGTTGTACCTATCTTACCCCTAGTGAGATAAGCCTCTACATCTTTACATAACGCATCGTATGATAAAGAAATTGTCGCTGCCACACAGGGGGCCCGGGTTTGATTCCCGGCCGGGTCGCAGATTTTATCCGCATGGGGACTGTGTGATCTGTTGTCCTCATTACGATTTTCTGATCATCGACGTGGTAGTCGCTGAAGAAGGTCAAATAAAAGACTTCTATAAGGCCACCAAACATTCCAAATGAAATTTCCTTGCCAATAATGCCTACTCGTTATTACGGTGTACTGACAATTTTTAATTTTGGACCGTCTAACTCCAACTGAATGAAACGTAATATCTGTGCCATTCGCGATTCGCCTTTAATTCTCTGCAAGCCATCTTCAGTAGCCTGGAATATGTACATTTTTTACTATTTGGCTTACATTTTGGGGTGATGTGTCTATAGGTTAGCCGGCCAGTGTGGCCGTGCGGTCTAGGCGCTTCAGTCTGGAACTGCGTGACCGCTACGGTCGCAGCCTCGAATCCTGCCTCGGACATGGATGTGTGTGATGTCCTTAGGTTAGTTAGGTTTAAGTTTGTAGGGGACTGATGACCATAGTGCTCAGAGCCATTTGAACCATTTCTATAGCTTATAAACAGTTCTGGTGGTTGATTTCTCTGTGACGTAGTACTATTTTAAATTCTAGTTACAGGTTACGTGGATGATTTTCTACATGTTATGTTTTTGTTCTATTTTTGGGATTGTTCCTCTTCTTATAATTGCCATTTGGGGTTCTTGTTTTCGACATTTCACAGCACTAGAAACTGAACACTTGTTTTGATGTAATGTTTTGGTTTGTGTTACGTATGCGTTTGTGTTGTGTACGCATATGCATACACAAATAGATTAGAGATACCTGAAAAATTACCCTCGATAGTTGGCAATAACGTTCAATCTTTGGCAAAAGCATCCGACAGTCCGCAACACAAACCAAAACATTGCATCAAAGCAAGTATGTGTGTGTGTGTGTGTGTGTGTGTGTGTGTGTGTGTGTCCAGAAGGCGAAAGGGGGGAGGAGAGAGAGAGAGAGAGAGAGAGAGAGAGAGAGAGAGGTATTATTTTTTTTATGTGGATGCATGTGGGAGAGGGATGATTTTTATTTTACCATTTCTTTTATTAAGTGTAGTAGGGAGTCTGTACTGATGTGTGTGTGTTTGTTTATCACATTATCACATGTTTGTTTTCAGTGATCGCTTTCTGGATGTATTCCGCTCCTGTAGCTGAGTCGTCAGCGCGGCGGCTTGCCACGCTAAGGGGCCCGGGCTCGATTCCCGGTTGGGTCGGAGATTTCCTCCACTCAGGGACTGGGTGTTGCGTTGTCCTCATTATCATTTCATCATCATCAGTGGAAGGCAACGGGAAACCACCACTGCAATACTTCCTAGACGCTCATGCGGTGGACCTCTCTGACGAGGCTATCCCATGACAAGACATCCCGTAAGGCAGAACATAAAGTTTCTAGATGTGGAAATTTTCTTGTGTTTGTGTAAGGTGTATGTCATGGTTGCTTACTCTTATTATTTTAATCTCCTGTTCCATGTTTGTAGAACGGTCTGCAAATATGAAGTGGTTTGTTTTGTACTTCCAACACCTGGTGTTCTTTGTACCATGTTTTAAAATTCATGCATTTCAGGTCTATGTATACTGCATCACAACTTTGACATTCAGCTTTATACATTCCTGATCCCTGAAATCTATCCCTCTCGGTAATTGGTTGGGTTAAGTGTGGTTGGAGGGTTTGCACAGTCTTACATGATACTTGGAAGCCCTGTCTCTTTAATATGGTTGCCACTCTTGTAGTTTATGTGTTTAAGTCATACTGTCCCATCTGCTTCTTTTCTGTGCGATGTTGTCATTGTGTGTGTTTGTTGAGTGTGTTTGCTGAGTTTGCAGCTTGTGAGTTATCTTGTATTCTGGAAGTGCTGTGTTTGTTTTCTATTTGTGTTTTCATTTTCTGACTGAGTATGTGTACTACACGTGTGTCATGCCCATTGTTCCTAGCTCATTCGTCTTTCATACTTTCTCTCGCTGAGTGGGCTTTAATCTATGTAACACATGTCTTAGTGCTTCAAGCGTCTGATTGTGGGGATGATTAGATGTGGAATGTATCATTGTGTCTGTGCCTGTTGGTTTTCTGAAGATGTTGAATATATGTTTGCCATTTTCTTTTATTATGTCAAGAAAATTTAGTTGATTTTCTCTTTCTTTTTTAAGTGTGAATTTTATGTTCAGATGTGATCTGTTGCTTTCCACGTGGAATTCATTCATTTTTTTCATTTGGTTCATCTACCAGACAAATAATGTCTTCCACATATCTATACCAATATATGACTTTAAATCTTTCCTTAGTGGTTATCTTTTCAAATATATGATTTTCTAGATGACTGATTAAAATGTTTGCCATTGTTCCTGATATTGGGTATACCACGGACAGACCGTCACTTTGTAGGTAATATTCATTCTCGAACTGAAAGTAGTTTTGTTCGGTTGTCAGTCTGAGCATATTTGTTATTTCTGTTATTGCTTCTGTAGTGAGGTTGCTGTGGGATATGAGATTTTGTTCTATGATTTCTGTTGTTTCTGTGATAGGGTTGTAAGTATACGTGTTTTCTATATCGAATGAAATTAGTGATGCTGTATGTGGTTCCTGTATGTTCTGGATGTGTTCTATTAGGTTTCCTGTGTTTATCACTGTTCTGTTGTTTTCTGTTTTATAGTGTTTGGCTATGTGGTATGTTGGGGCTTTTCTAAAGTTAATAATGGGTCTCATTGGCGAACCATCTTTATGGACCTTTGGTTGGCTGCGGAGTGCAGGTGCGCTCTCTCTCTCTCTCTCTCTCTCTCTCTCTCTCTCTCTCTTCGGATGACACACCACACACACACACACACACACACACACACAAACAACAGATCACAGATATCTCAAAAATTACACTCGGAAGTTGGCAATAACATTCGATCTTTCGCAGTAGCATCCGACAGTGAGCAACACACACCAGAACATTGCATCAAAGCAACAGTGCATTTCCTAGTGCTGTGAAATTCGAAAAACAAAAACCGCAAATGGCAATTATAAGAAGAGGGACAGCGCCAAAAACGGAACAAAAACGCAACATGCAGAAAATCATTCACGAAACTTTTTAGTAGAATTTAAAATACAGGGTGATTCAAAAAGAATACCACAACTTTAGGAATTTAAAACTCTGCAACGACAAAAGGCAGAGCTAAGCTCTATCTGTCGGCGAATTAAGGGAGCTATAAAGTTTCATTTAGTTGTACATTTGTTCGCTTGAGGCGCTGTTGACTAGGCGCCAGCGTCAGTTGATGCTAAGATGGCGACCGCTCAACAGAAAGCTTTTAGTGTTATTGAATACGACAGAAGTGAATCGACGACAGTTGTTCAGCGTGCATTTCGAACGAAGTATGGTGTTAAACCTCCTGATAGGTGGTGTATTAAACGTTGGTATAAACAGTTTACAGAGAATGGGTGTTTGTGCAAAGGGAAAAGTTCTGGACGGCCGAGAACGAATGATGAAAATGTAGCACGCATCCAGCAAGCATTTGTTCGCAGCCCAGGTAAATCGACTCGCAGAGCTAGCAGAGAGCTGCATATTTCAGCAGGATGGAGCGCCACCACATTGGCACTTATCTGTCCGTAACTACCTGAACGTCAACTACCCGAGGCGATGGATCGGCCGCCAGGCAGCCCGTGACAGAGCACTTCATCACTGGCCTCCAAGAAGCCCTGATCTTACCCCCTGCGATTTTTTCTTATGGGGGTATGTTAAGGATATGGTGTTTCGGCCACCTCTCCCAACCACCATTGATGATTTGAAACGAGAAATAACAGCAGCTATCCAAACTGTTACGCCTGATATTCTACAGAGAGTGTGGAACGAGTTGGAGTATCGGGTTGATATTGCTCGAGTGTCTGGAGGGGGCCATATTGAACATCTCTGAACTTGTTTTTGAGTGAAAAAAAGACCTTTTCAAATACTCTTTGTAATGATGTATAACAGAAGGTGATAATATGTTTCATTCATTAAATACACATTTTTAAAGTTGTGGTATTCTTATTGAATCACCCTGTATTACCACGCCATAGAAAAACCAACCACCAGAACTGTTTACAACTTATAGATAAGTTGCCCCAAAACGTAAAATAAATAGTAAAAATGTGTACATATTCGAGGCCACTGAAGATTCCTTGCAGAGAATAAAGGCGAAACGCGTACGGCCCAAAAACTGTGTTTCATTCAGTTGTATTTAGACGTTCCAAAAGCAAAAATTATCAGTGTAGCGTAATATTACACGCAACTGAGGAAGAAAGGACTACAAAAGTTGAAGATTTTAATGCCTACTCACATTTCACTTTTTTTTTCCCCTCTGGGACCATTGGTCTACCGGTTCGAAATGATGTGGTTCTGGTGGTAGGTATGGAGGGGGAGGGGAGGGGGCGCGGTAGCAGAGGTTGGCAACAGGGGTTTCAGGTGTCAGAGTTCGTTACACCCCCACCCCATCCCATCCCCCGGCAAATATTACTTCCGGCCATTCATACTTTTAACGTGCCACATATGTATAAAACGTTTTATAACTCTTTGTTTGGTACACACAGATGTATCTACAGGAAAATTTATTTACCTAGGTAGTTTCACTGTGCATAGTCATACGAACAATGTTAAATGATATTTTCGAATTTTTATTTCTGGATAGTACAAGATGTCGGTCTTAAGCAACACTGTCATTCTGACGTACTTGTTCCACCCACACAGTCCCAGAGAGGCAAGTCTGTATACCAGTCGTCTTTCTCATCCTAACACCCAAATATGGTTGCGCCACTTCATTCCTATTCATATTCTCGGCCAATGTTGTCTGCTGAACTGAACAGATATGTCTCCCTCAATATTGTGTCCACTATTGGTTTACAGGGTGTTCCTAAACTGTTCGTTCGAATTAATATAGGAGGTAGAGAATATCAACAGACGCATACTTAGTTATGGAACATGTTGTCTCTGGCTGCAGTTTCTCATGCTAGGGGCGATTTACAGAGGATGTAGTTCAGCATCCACAAGAATTGTTCGAATGCGCGACCATTGGCCTTATGCACGCAGTACATCTTCGGACCATTGGCTGTTTCTCTTACGTTAACATGTACCTTGACTCTTCCTACAACCCTCAAGACTCTCCTTGCTAGTAGTATATATGGAACACAATGAATGAATGATGCCTTCCCCAAAAGCGATGGCATTTTCCTGCAGGATAACTGTCTGTGTCACAAGGCCAGATTAGTGCTAGAGTGATTTGAGCACCATGGTAGTGAACTCACGTTGCTGTTTTGGCCACCAAATTCGTCTCATCTGAGCCCCGTAGAATACATTTGGGATGCTATTGAGCGCCAACTCCCTGCCCACGAAAAACCAGCCGGGAACTGTCTCTCTGCGTAGACGTCTGTTGTGACTCGCAGCATCTGGTGCCACATTTTGAAACCATTTAAGGACTTGTCTATCCCATGTGAATCAAAGTCGCGGTTGTGTTGCCTTCCAAAGCTGAACCATACTGACATAGCCGGTGGCCGAGTGAAACTTGGGAGTCGTATTGAATGGCTTAAACAGGTGACCAGAGTTATTTGTCTTGTATATGTAACTGTCCACTAGCTCTTCAAATGAAATTAAACTCAAAGAATGTATGAAACATAAAAGAAATTTTCCCTTTGGGACAGAAGGCAGGAACGGAAGAGAAGAAAAATAATTGAAGAAAATAAAAACAAACAAACACCGTCGGAATAGGCCTTTAAAGCCCAACGGTTTCGACCGGCCTCCGTGTCATCCTCAGCTCGTAGGTGTCACCGGATACTGAGGGGCATGTGGTAATCACACTGCTCTCCCAGCCGTTGTCAGTTTTCGTGACCCGAGACTCTACTTCCGAATCAAACAGCTCCTCGATTGGTCACACAAGGGCTGAATGCAATCCGCCTGCCAACAGCACTCAGTAGAACTGAACGACTACCTGACAGCGCGTAACTTTGGTGGTCTGATGGGAAGCGGTGTTACCATTACGGCAAGGCCACTGGCAGTAGGAGAATGTGGACTGAGGGAAATGCGGGAAATGACATAAAGGTAAAGGCAATGGTGGGATTCTGCACAGAGTAGATTACTAACCTAGCCAGCAGCTGATATTGGATCGTTAAAGAAGGCTGTATATGTGTTAAGAGGCCAGGAGGCATCAAATGGTCTCTGGTAGATTGTATAATGGTAATGAACACATTTATATATCGGAGTTTAAAATTCAAAATTATTACCAGGGTCAGACCTGGACTTTTGACCATATTTCATTGGTTATGAACTGCAGATTAAAATTGAAGAAATCGCTGAATTTTAGAAACTTTAGCAGATGGGACCTAGACAAATTTCAAAAAAGGCCATCAGTTGTTGAACGTTACAATGCCAGCATCAGTCAATGACTGAGTGATATGAAGGGCTGGAATGAAGCAGAAGACGTATGGGTAGTTTTGAGAGGTGAGAATCCTTGGATGTAGGGGAAGACAGACACACCAAACAAGTAACTGAGGACATAGGGTGTGAGAGCTACTTTGCGATGGAGAGGCTGGCATAAGTGAGGAAATTTGGCAGGCTGCGCGGAAACAGTCAGAAGACTGATGACGCAAAAAAGGCACTTATTTACAAGCTGACCGCACATGCCATCAACAACAAATCCTAGATGGTTTCGAAGTCTACTTATTGACTTCTCCATCTTGGTCTCGTGGATGCTGGCTCTAACGAATTTCATTTCGAGTGCCTGGGTATCTCGATGACTTTCTGTTCATGGAGGGTTAATTAATACTCGTATGATGGACCTATTGAATTTCATTACTTTTTTTTTTTTGCAGTCTTATTATCCCGTGAAAGGCTTCCCATTTGTTGGTAGAATTCATCACCTTTTTACACTCAGTTGGCATAGAATCAAAAAGTGAGAGTGTTGGTGATGAAGAAATTAATCATGCAGTGTTGGATACTTTACATAGTACTTCGAATAATAACGAAAGTAAAAGTCACGTGAAACAAATTCAGCCATAGCGTACAAACCCTCTGGATAAAAGAAGACATCGTTTCAGACTCAACAATAGATTTCCCTCATAGCAGCGAAGCACCATTACAATAGTTGAAGTACGAGGGCCGGCTGAGGAGTAATGCCTCCGAATTATTTATTCTTTTCTCCGTATCGGTAGACGTATTACATGTCATGCATATCGGTCGACTTTACCGCTACGCTGACACAGGTTGCAACTCTTTGACGCTAGAGGGCTGCAAATTGTAGCGCGTAACATGTCGGTGTGTGACGTAACTATATCGGTGCTTGAAAAAACCTCAGAAAACTGAGCACACGAATTCGAATTCGTCCACCCTCTCCTTTAGCATGACAATGCCCCACCACGAGCGCTGCGACATCGGCAACAATCCGATGCCATGGCCTCACTGTCATCCATCATCTTCCATAAAGTCCTGTCTTTGCTTCATCCGGTTTTCACCTGTTTCCAAAACATAGCAAACACCGTCGAGGACTTCACTATGGTAGTGATGAAGTGTGGCAAGCGTGGCTCCATCAACAAAATTAAATGTTCTACAATGGCGGTAAGAACAAACTGGTCTCTAGTTTGGAGAAATGTGTTCGTCGCCAGGGTGACTATGTTGAGAAATAAATGTGCGAGCATGAAAAATAAAGATGGAGAATGTTAATAAACTTTGTTTCATTTGAGTAGATCCAAGAATTTTTACAGTGGGACATATTAGTTTTCAGCACACCGTCTAAGTTCATTGACTCTGGGTGGTCAGAAACGATTGCTTCAGATTAATACATGAGGAAGAGAATATAAAAATAAATATATTTCGAAAAGGAACATATGGTCTCTGAAGACAGTATGTAATATAACGGAATATTCTGTTAGTGGTACTGACGTAAGCTGTTGTGTCGGTGTCGCTGACTGGGAATTTGTAGTGACATTCAAAGCTGCTCTGTGTGCGCAACGTCGGTTGCTGGAGGACGCACCTCTCACTGTCAGACGAAGGATGTACTTCCAGCACGATGGGGCGCCTGTCCATTTCAATATTGCTGTGAGGAATCACCTGAGAGCCAACTTCGGGAATAGACTGATCGGATTAGATGGCCCTCTGGCCCTGTATCACCCACGTCACATGACGTCACGTCTCTGTATTTCTTCCTCTGGTGGCGTATGAAGCAGTTGCTGTATGAATCCGTTGTGGAAACAGAAGAAGCCCCCGTCGTTAGAATTACCATCGCTGCTGTTACCACGGCGGACTGCCAGGAACAATAGCGATAATTTATGAACCCATGTTGGCTATGTGTCAACAGATCACTTTCATCGAGGTCTTTCATAATGTTAGAACACAGTAAGTACAACAATAGTTGAACGGATGGTAGAGGGAAAGTCCAACAGAGCAGTCCTAGATATGAGTATATGAAGAAGAGCATTGATAAAGTATGGTGCGAAGTGAAGATTTTTTATATCCTATTGTGCATTGGTGCCAACGGCCTTGCCAGACACATCACCAAAGTTAAGAGCTGCCGGGCTAGGTTAGCACATGGATGGGTGACCACTGGTCGGCCGAGCGCTGGTGGCAAGCGGGGTGCACTCAGCCCTTGTGAGGCAAAACTGAAGAGCTACTTAATTGAGAACTACCGTCTCTGGTCACGAAAATTGACAACGGCCGGAAGATTGGAATGCTGACATGCTCCTCCACATCCACATCCAGTGACGTCTACAGACTGTGGACGACACGGCGGTCGATCAACACCATTGAGTCTTCCGAGACTTGCACAGACGGAGTTTAGTTAGACTCTGCATAGGCAGAAGACAGTCTATGATTGAGCGGACTGGCGATGACGCAGATACTATGGTTTTTATATACTTCTAGCGGAAAAGAAACTGCTATAGGCGTGCGTATTCAAATACAGAGACATGTAAACAGGGAAAATACAGCGCTGCGGTCGTCAACGCCCACATAACACAACAAGTATCTGGTGCAGTTGTTAGATCGGTTACTGCTGCTACAGTAGAAGGTTATCGAGATTTAAGTGAGTTTTAACGTGGTGTTATACCGGCGCACGAGTGATGGGACACAACATCTCCGATGTAGCGATGAAGTGCGGATTTTCCCTTACGACCATTTCACGAGTGTACCTTGAATATCAGGAATCCAGTAAAATATCAAATATGTGACATCGCTAAGGCTGGGAAAAGATCCTGCAAGAACGAGACCAATGACGACTGAAGAGAGTAGTTCAACGTGACAGTAGTGCAACCATTCCTGCAAATTGTTGCAGATTTCAATGCTGGCCCATCAACAAATATCAGTGTGCAAACCATTCATTCAATGGAACATCATCAATATGGGCTTTCAGAGCTGAAGGCCCATTCATATATCCTTGATGACTGCACGACAAAAGCTTTATGCCTCACCTGGGCCCATCAACACCGACATTGGACTGTTGATGATAGAAAAATGTGCCTGGTCAGACAAGTCTTGTTTCAAATTGTATCGAGTGGATGGACATGTATGGGTATGGAGACAACCTCATGAATCCATGGACCCTGCATGTCAGCAGGGGATTGTTAAATCTGGTGAAGGCTCTGTTATGGCGTGGGGCATGTACAGTTGCAGTGATGTGGGACGCCTGATACATCCAGATACGACTTTGGCAGGTGACACATACGTAAGCATCCTGTCTGATCACCTGTATCCATTCATGTCCATTATGCATTCTGACAGACTTCGATAATTCAAGCAGGACAATGTGACACCCCACACATCCAGAATTTCTACAGAGTGGCTCCAGAGACACTCTTCTGACTTTAAACACTTCCAGTGGCCACCAAACTCCCCTGACATGATCATCATTGAGCATATTTGGGATGTCCAGCAATGTGCTGTTCACAACACATCTCCAACCCTTCGTACTCTTACCGATTTATGGACAGCCCTGCAGGATTCATGGTGTCATTTTCCTCCGGCACTACTTCAGACATTAGTGAAGTCCTTGACACACCATATTGTGGCACTTCTGGGTGCTTGTTGCGTCCTACACGATGTTAGGCACGTGTACCAGCTTCTTTAGCTCCTCTGTGTAATAGGAAAACAATAAATGGTATTAAAAACGAGTAACATGGGGTAGCGGCCCCTTATCAGTTAGAGGGCCCGCAAAACAGACAAGCAAGGTGGGCTGCCGACCTACCTTCAAGAGCTCATATCAAAACATCGCCAGAGAATGTAAACATCAACAAACTTTCTGCATAAACGCTGCACTACTTCGTGAAAAGCTATGTGACAGAGATCCATCAACTGGAACTAATGTGACTAAGTGTAGCACTCTGCAGAATCGGCGTTATAAGCTCGCCAGCAGCGTCAGACCGGCAGTGTGTACCTACAGCCAGGACAGCTCCGGCCGATAGCTACTCCGGCTCTACCATAATCTCTCTGTAGAAATTTTTATCTTGTTGGGTGTAACGCCACTTTGAAATTGTGTAACGGAGTATTTTCTTTATTATTTTTTCGTTGTCTTGCAACTTCCATCTGGCTTTTACCACCACAAAAATTATTGCGTTTCTCGTTGTTCTTGAGTTTGGAAATTAGTGCACGCCAAGAAGGCGTTGTAGTTAAAAAAAGAAGTATGTTCAAACTTGATCGTTAGTTCTTTCCTGCCGACCGCAGGACAGTACAAAGTAATCCTAGCAGGGAACTTATGCGATTGGAAAGAAGGATTTATTAGCGTTACAGACACATAATACGATGTGAAATAAAGTTATTTACTAAATTGAATGTTTGAATATCACCATCCAATGGCTGAAGGTTGCAAAAAAAAAAAAAAAAAAAAAAAAAAAGAAAGAAATTTATCCAAGTATGAATGTTAGCTGTAAGTCTTTTAACTTAGATAAGGGAACATTTTGACAGTCTTACGGGCTGACAAAATCGGCTTGCCCTATGACATCATTCAGATGTCATACTCAATGAGAATCCACCGATTTCCTTCACACTGATATCGAATTGTAGGTAAAAAGAGACGCAGTCACGTACTGTGTATAAGTGAACAATCTCAAACGCCGTATATAGAGGCTGTCAAACGCCAAGCAAGGCAGAGTTCAGCAGAGTTCGAGAGTTCCAGCAAACGACGGTGGCCTTGGATGGACGAACCTACAGCAGGTGGTATGTAAGTGAGCAGCCAGACAAAGAAGGGCTTGCAAAGCTTGCCTGTACGTACCTCTGGGCTAGGGTTATTGATTTCCAACGTACATTTGTTTACATTTTCCTATGTCTGTATGTCACCTCCACTGTGAGGAGTATTTCAGCCTAATGGTCCGAATAGAACAATAGAATCTGGTACCCACATGGTTCGTGGTCTGTTGTACTGTATATAACCATGTGTATCCCTCCGCCACACACCGTTGGGTGCCTTGCGGAGTATAAATGTAGGTGTAGAATCTTAATCAAGTTATATAGCCTCGGGTGACCATTTGTTCTGGAACTGATTGTAGGTCTCATCTGTGTTTCACCCTTACTGAAGCTATAAACCAGTATCCGTTCTCTTGTGCATGCTCATTGCAAACGCGCGAAGAAGACATGAAAAGCAGACCGGCAAGACAACCCAGAGGCTCACTTTCGCTACCAGCACCATATCCACCTACTTAGTGTAGCATGCGAGTGGTTCTGCACTGTCTCCAACGGCACACTCCTGAAAAATCTCAGCCAGATCCCAATCGCTGTTTCACTCCCGTACGTAGCAACTCGCGTACCAAGGAGCGGATGACCAAAAAGCCGGCGTTACCTCTGATACGAACGTGAGCTGCTTGAGCACATCACGACTCACGACAAGAGGTACTGCCTAAGCAAATAGATGCATCAATGACGCGGAGACGGCTGAATGAAGAGGCGGTTCCTGTCGTTGATGATGACCGAAATCACGAAGAGAACGGCTAACCTGAAGCAAAGTGTGGAGCATAGCGGAAGTCATTGTAAGCGTCACAAACAGCCCAGGGAGAGCCTCGCATCGAGAAATGTAAACACAGATAAAATCTTTCGCTCTAAAATCCATGACGTGTAACGAGAACTTCAGAGATTAGCTAGAACTGACGGACCTGCGGTTGCTACAATGCCCTCCGTGGAACAAACAACGTCCGCAGTTTGGAAACGGAGTATCTTTGAACTTTTCTCTGCATCTCGGACAGGTTGGAGAATCAGAATCACTGTTGTATACTAAAACGGGCATAGCTGGCAAGTGCCAGATGCGAAGATCCGAATCAAACTAACCATACAGTTGATGATCAAAACAGTTCGTGCTTGTGCTTCATCTCTGACGACCAGGTCGTCGACACGAGGCTCCTCAATAATCTCTCTACGTTCCTTCAAAGAATGGCAACGGCCTTGCCGCAGTGGATACACCGGTTCCCGTGAGGTCACCTAAGTTAAGCGCTGTCGGGCGTGGCCGGCACTTGGATGGGTGACCATCCAGCCGCCATGCGCAGTTGCCATTTTTCGGGGTGCACTCAGCCTCGTGATGCCAATTGAGGAGCTGGTGGATCGAATAATAGCGGCTTCGGCCAAGAATACCATCATGACGACAGGGAAAGCGGTGTGCTGACCACACGCCCCTCGTATCCGCATTCTCAACAGAGGATGATACGGCGGTCGGATGGTCCAGATGAGCCACTTATGGCCTGAAGACGGAATGCTTTTTTTTTCTTCAAAGAAATAAGTTGGTTTAAAAGAGTGGGGAAGGGACCAAACTACGAGGTTATCGGTACCCCTTCAAAGTGACCCAGACATGTCATACAGCAGTAGAGGCATTTGCAAGTAATAAAGCACGTAAAGATGCAGAATGAAACCTCTCACTCATCCACCACTTTCGCTCAGAAATTGATTTTAAGAACAGTTGAAAATGATTTCTTTGGTTGGAAGCTGAACATCACCTCCGCATTTCCACATTAAGCGAGCTATTTGAGACTGCTCTTATAGGTTCACTCTTTTAGCATCCTTCGTTACCTGATAACAAACTTTCATAACAAACAGATCACCTTGAACGAAATTTCTACAGAAATGAAAATACCGTGTGGCTAGGGCCTCCGGTCGGGCAGACCGTTCGCCTGGTGGAAGTCTTTCGAGTTGATGCCACTTCGGTGACTTGCGTGTCGATGAGGATGAAATGATGATAAGGACAACACAACACCTAGTCACTGAGCGGAGAAAGTCTCAGACCCAGCCGGGAATCGAAACCGGGCCGTTAGGAATGACATTCCGTCGCGCTGACCACTCAGCTACCCGGGGCGGACTCTACAGAAACGATTAGCGTTTGAACCACGGCAGCCAGTGAGTTCAAGGTCACCATCGATATCGCGGCGCAACATCAACTACGGGTAAAACATGTCTGCAGCTGTCGTCGTCGCTATAAACCGACAGTAATGGGTCAGTGTGACTTGAGCAGACGTGTGGGATGCCTCGCAAACGTATGCGCTAACAGTACCGCCAAATCTATAACTCTGAAAGAGGGCGCATTATTGGCATTAGAAAATGTGATGTATCCACCTGGCAAATAGTTGCTCGTGTGGGACAAAGTATTTCGGCAGCGCAACGAGTGTGTAGAATGGTTCACGGAAGGCCGTGGAACACGACTAGTATGGTAAGGCCGCATCACACTGACCACCCCCTGAGAAAATCGACAACTCATCCGAATGGCATTGCAGGACAGATCTGCGTCCTCCTCGGCTCTGGTGCAACAGTAGACCAGTGCAACACATCGTACACTCTCAGGGGTGACAGTCCGTCGCTGTTTATTGGGGCACTGGTTCCGTGCGCCTCATCTACTTCTCCGCCTATCTTTAATGAATGTACAGAAATTTGCTAGACGGCAAAGGTGTATGGAACGACGTCTCTGGGGACAGGAATGGCATCAGACAGTGTTTTCGGAAAATCAAGGTTCCGTTTTTTTTCGAAACGATGGCCACATTTTAGTTCGCTGTAGACAGGGGAGAGGCATCTCACAAGACATTCGGTGCCAACTCAAGGCATTATGGTGTGGGGTGCTTTGGGCACAACCGCAAATCACAGTTGGTGCGCGTCCAGGGCACTGTGACCTGTGCTTCCCATATGAATGACATCCTGCGACATCTAGGCACACCCTTTCTGCAAAACACCTCAGACGCAATTTTTCAGCAAGACAATGCACGACCAGTGTTGCTGCACGAACACGTGCCTTCTTGGTGTCACAGGATGTCTGCATTTTGCCCTGGCCCGTGAGATCACCAGACTTGTCGCCAATCGAAAATGCGTGGGATATGGTGAAACGATGGGTGCATCGCTATAGCCCAGTGCCAACCACCACAGATGAACTTTGGATGAAGGTGAACGCAGCATGCATGGCTATACCACAGGACGTCATTCGCACCTTATACGCGTCAATACCATTTACGCATGGAAAAGGTTATGACGGCACATGGCGGGCTCTCTGCCTACTAGGCAACAGGACACGTGCTGAAATGAGTTATCTGAAATGCAAGTCATTTCTGCAGAACACACTAATGCATATGTCCTGTGAGCATGAGTGCCCTTGTCTCTAGTCGTTACAGGTGTTCTGATATTTTTCTGAACATGAAATAATTATGTGGGTTATTTCTGTTTCGCAGAACAAAAAGAAAGTCAAATGGTTATAAGGTTAAATGCTGAAGTCATGTATTAAAATTCAGTTTCTATCCTTATCGAAGATAAAGTTGAGACTCATATGTCTCCAAGAAAATGTAATTCCATCAAATGGAATTTGTCACCTGTCCTGGAGAAAGCGGAGACGTGCCTAGTATAACCTTTATCGCAAGCCCTCTGTGAAATCATTTACACACCCTTTCGTGATTTAATTCGATGAAATGGCAAGTGCATTCTGTGAAAAAGCACAGAAAATGTATCTAATGCTGCAATGTGCAAATGCAGGAGAACTTTTTGTCCTTGTGCCAGTTACCACGCCGATTAGAGCATTTCGCTGATACCATCGCCTTCCTTATAGAATTAACCAAAAATTAAACTCCTCCCGAACAGGCCATGAAGGCCCTAAAGGTACCGACCGGCCGCCGTATCACCCTCAGCCCACATGCGGATACGGAGGGGCATGTGGTCAGCACGCCGCTCTCCTGGCCGTATGTCAGTTTCCGAGTCCGGAGCCTCTACTTCTCAATCAAGTAGCTCCTCAGTTTGCCTCAAAGGTTGAGTGCACCCCGCTTGCCAACAGCGCTCGGCGGACCGGATGGTCACCCATCCAAGTGCCAGCCCAGCCCGACAGCGCTTCGGTGATCCGACGGGAACCGGTGTCAACGCTGCGGCGAGGCTGTTGGCTTCCTTAGAGAATGCTACACTAAAATACGTCAAAAACATCACAGTTGAACCAAACACGTGTGTCAGCAGGAGGAAAAGTAAGAGAATGTCAAGTTTAAGAAGTCTAGCAGACTGTTGTGGTGTGCCTCTTCTCAGACTCCGAACCAATGCAGCTATCAAAGCCAGTTACACAGCCTCTAAGACACAAGAAACGACGCATCACAAAGCAAGTATCCGGAATGGACGGAGATTGGTAGAAGTGATGTTCATGAAAATACAAGCAAATTATTAAAATTTCAGAAAAATTGGATGATTTATCCAAGACAAGAAGCTTCACAAATTGACCAAGTCAATAAATACACTGTTCGTCCACCTCTGGCACTAATGCAAGCAGTCATTCAGCTTGGCGTTTATTGACAGAGTTGGCAGCTGTCCAACTGAGGCATATCGTGCCAAATTCTGCCCAACTGACGCGTTATATACTCAAAATCGCGAAATGGTTTGAGGGCCCTATTCATAAAGTTAGAAATGTTCTCAATAGGGAAGAGGTATCCTTGCTGGTCAAGGTGGGATTTGGCAAGCACGAAGGCAAGCAGTAGAAACTCTCGACCTGTGTGGGCGACCGTTATCTTGCTGAAATGTAAACCCACGGTGGCTTGCCATGAAGGGAGAAAAGGCAGGGCGTAGAACATTCTCGACGTACCGCTGTGCTATGAAAAGGAATGGCACTGCAGACCGTTGTTACTGGGTGTCATGCCGTATAGCAGGCAACAGCCGTGTTGGTAACCGACCGCTGTCCGGAGTGTCTTCAGATGTTTCTTCGGCCTGGAAGTTCATTGGCTGCTGGAGAATTGTCTTCAGCGATGAGTCTCGTTTCTAACTGTACCCCAATGACCAGCGAAGACGTTTCTGGAGACGGCCTGGTCAACAATATGATACCAACCTAACTGCCGCCCTTCCTACGACCTGGTAACCAAGAGCGATGGTCTGGGGTGGCATTTCTTTTCATAGCCGAGCCCCTTGGCTTGTCATCCGCGTTACCCTTACAGCTAAGCAGTACTTCGACCATATTATATGCCTCATTCCGTTGCTCTTCATGGCTAACCATCCTGCGAACTTTTCTAACATTATGAGTAGGGCCCTCCAACCACCCCGGGATTTTGACCATGTAACGCGCCAGTTGGGCAGAATTTGTCACGATATCAATCAGGAGGACAGGCAACAACTCTGTCAATCGATGTCAAGTCGAATAACTGCTTGTGTAAGTGCCAGAGGTGGACCAGCGTGTCACTGGCTTGTTCAAATTGTGTTCTTTTTCTTGAATAAGCCATCCAATTTTTCAGAAATTATAATAATTTGTTTTTTTACGTACATGTACATAACAGGTACAGATTTTCCCCCAACCGAAATCGGGAGCAATTCCTTCCTGGTATGTCGTTTCTTTTTCTCTTTCAGCCTAATCTGACACAGCGTGGTGATGCTTGGATTGCATCTGTCGCAAAGTAACTCACTAGCATTCAATGAACAGTGCCTGGCAACTGCAATAGTGTTATGTGTCATCTGAAGCGCTCATTCGCTCGCTCATTCATTCATTCATTCATTCATTCATTCATTCATTCATTCATTCATTCATTCATCCGTCCATCCATCCATTTACTCACTGTGTCCCGTAGCTTCCCGAAAGAAGAAGAATCTACAGACAAGTATAGGTAACGAAGACACGAATCTAAAAAAGGCAGTAAAACAGTAAACACACTATGTGTAAGCAATTTTAACGGTGTCACAGTGCTGCTTAATATAATTTGTGCCAACGCCAGCCAAGTGTAAGCTTTAGAAGAGAAACTGTGACTCTGAAATACTTTGTTCCTTCCTCAATTATTCTAAACCAATAATCCCTTCCCGATTCCTTAAGGAATCCAACTCCAAAATGCAATACAACTTCAAACTATATGAATGTATGATGTGTGTTCTTTCGGACATGTATCACAGCTGCAGATTCCGCATGGTGTCTGTTCATTCGGACAGGGGAAGAGTTCCAGAACGAAATTTTCACTCTGCAGCGGAATGTGCGCTGATATGGAACTTCCTGGCAGATCAAAACTGTGTGCCGGACCGAGACTGGAACACGCTGCCTTTGCCTTTCGCCGGCAGGCGCTCTACCATCTGAGCTACCCAAGCACGACTCACGACCCGTCCCCGCAGCTTCAGTTCTGCCAGTACCTCGTCTCCTACCTTCCGAACTTCACAGAAGCTCTCCTCCGAACCTTGCAGGACTAGCACTTCTGGAAGAAAGGATATTGCGGAGACGTGGCTTAGCCATAGCCTGGGGGATGTTTCCAGAAAGAGTTACTGGTATCAGCTGTGTCGGGTCTTTATGCGGAATCAGTGGCTTCGAGCGAAAATGTGTGCTGGATAGGGACTCGAACCCGCGATACCCTGCTTATCCAGCAGTTGAGTTAACCACTGGGCCACCCTGACACAGTGTGTAGTGCTCCTCTGCGGATTATCTCGGCACGCCTCCAGATCGGCCCACACTCCCACCGAGCGTCACCTACCCACAGTCCTCCATGCTCGCTACTTTGAAATTCCCGCAAGAGGTCGAATGGAATTACGCATCCGCACTGAAGGTAGCGGATTCATGGTCCATCGAGGCGAACTGTTCTCGATTTCAGGATCATATGACAGCACGACAAGCTACGACATTGTCACGAATAAAACAGTGACCGGTATATACAATAAGTTTCCCTTAATTACGTCTATGGTCACAAACTTTTTGTTAACAGATTACCGGTTTCGGTCTATAATGAACATCATCAGATCTATTTTATAAAACACTGTCTTATAAAACAGATCTGATGATGTTCATTATAGACCGAAACCGGTAATCTGTTAACAAAAAGTTTGTGACCATAGACGTAAATTAAGGGAAACATATATGACAGCATTTCTAGGCACCTGTTAGATATACCTTTCTCCAAATCCGTAACTGATCCTTCCTGAGGTCTGTTTTTGTCCATTCTTGTGTAGACAATTCGCGTCCGTGTTTTGCAGCCATAATTTGTTAAACTTGTCTTTGAGTAGTATTCCCACTTTTCAACGCCTGCCTTCTTTGGTGTTGAATGTATTAGGTTATTGATACCGTATATCGTCATATACCCCAAACTCGACAACAGTGCGAACTGAACGGTATATTGAAGAATACACATGGAGAAAAATTGTCTATACAGTCAGATTATTCACCTTTCTGTGTTTTTCTAAAATAAACAGCATATCTTGTACAGAAAATTGACGGCATTGTTCTTTCAAAAGGAAATGAAGTTACACGTTTTTCAGTTTTCTGGTCAGCATATAGGGTAAAATGAGCGTTTGGCGTCATTGGCCGGGAGGCCTCCTTGGTGCAGGTCTTATTACATTCGACGCCACATTGGGCGACCTGCGCGCCGGATGGCGATGAAATGATGATGGAGACAACACAACACCCAGCCCGTGAGCGGAGAAAATCTCCGACCCAGCCGGGAATCGAACTCGGGCCCGTAGGACGGCAATCCGTCACGCTGACCACTCAGGTATCGTGGCGGACAGCATATGGGGTATTAAGTGTGTACCATAATGTATAACAACACAACACAACACAACTAGCTGACAAACCCAGCGTTGCCTGGGGACTCATTTAGCCAATTTTCTATTAGAAACGAAAACAAAAAATAGACTGTGTTTGTAGAGTAAAATCGAAAACATTTCATTTCAATATATTCGTGATAACACCTTGAAATTATGAAGTTATGAAACAGTCGTACACCAAAATATGGGTAATGTATAAATGTAGAGCTGCAGTATCCAAATAAGAAACATTATCCCAGAGAGTTTCTGTACGCTGGGCCACGTGCTTCGAGTGTCTACATCGCGATTTTTGTAAACGTCTCTACGGGAACAACTCTGGGTAACTCTACAGACGGCTGTTGTTTTCGCCAACAGCCGTTTGCGCTTCGCAACTTAAAGCTGTCAAAATCGCTGCAGGTGACAGGAATTTTCTTAAGATGGCTCTATTGTAGGAGTGACGTAGTAGTAAGGAATAAATGCATTAAAATTTAATGCATGATGCGGTGTTTTTTCATGCATCTCCGTCTTTATGACGTCATATCTCCTAAACTCTGTGTCGTACCATGATATAATTTTGCAGGCACATTTAGTGGCATACGCGGATACCGTCTGAGAAATTTATCGCGAATATAGTGAGCAGCACTGAACTAATAAATTTAAACGTCACCCATGATGAACTATGATACGCAGATGATTCTTATCCCCACAGCAGCTGTTGCCTGTCAGTATGGGATGTGTGTTCCAAGTTTGGTTGGAATCGGTGCAGTGGTTTAGAAGGCGTTCTGGAACACACACACACACACACACACACACGCACACACACACACACACACACACACACACACACAAAATCCAATTTCATTATATGTATCGCTATTGTAATGTAAAATATCCATATAACGGATAATAGACGAAAAACAGGTCATTATTCATTGTGGAATTCAAAAGGACTATACTTCAGGAAACCCTGAACTACTGAAACCAGGACAGCCATTTACCATGACCCCTTCACCCCTGTAAGAACCTAGAGACTTAAACACCACATCACTTTTTGAGCCGCTTCTGTATTTCTGGAAAAGAAGCCCACAACGTTCGGATCACACAAATGAGAGAGAAACTCGGAAGAATCAGTATCGAACTACATAACAGGTTCAAATGGCTCTGAGCACTTTAGGACTTAATATCTGAGGTCATCAGTCCCCTAGAACTTAGAACTACTTAAACCTAACTAACCTAAAGACATCACACACATCCATGCCCGAGGCAGGATTCGAACCTGCGACCGTAGCGGTCGCGCGGTTCCAGACTGAAGCGCCTTGAACCGCTCGGCCACATCGGCCGGCTTACATAATAGGAAAAAGAAAGAAGAGAATATGTATGAAGTTAGAAGAGATCCTTCGGGATGCCTCACTATTTTTGTCAGGCAGTGTATTAAAAAGCTGATAAAAGTGTAGAATGAGAATAAATTAAAGCTCACCAAGTGTACAGAAAATTGTAAGTTTAATAAACAAATTCGCTACCTGGGCGTAACAACAGCTACATACACCAAAGTAAAAATCAAAGCGGTTTCAAGATGGCCCTCTGCGGAAACTGGTTGTCGGTAAATAAATAGATAGATATTACAGCAGCTTTTGGTTGGGTTATGATACCGTTTCTTAAGATTCATGGAAGATATAGAACACTTTGACAGAAAAGTGTTTTACGGAGTGAAATCGATACGCAAACATTTTTATCAAACTGCCATGTATCACACTCAAAACTCCATTGATAAACTCATCTAATCTAAATCAATTTCCATCGATAAATGAATGAACGAGTACTGGTAAAGCTGACGTCAGTGATTAGCCATGGGTATCTGTGTACTAAAATTTTCTGTCCATTTCTTCTTCTGGTAAATTACTTACATTAATAGTTCAGAGAGTTACTGAATCCAACTTGAGCGAATCGTAGCAGGGCAGAGATTACAGGCCAGTGTCAGGCCATTAGTGCCAACGGAGGGAGGCAAGGATACTTTTAACAAGGCGCGTGCCGCTGCTGCCATGTGGAGTAAGAGGCCAGGCAGGAAACTGCTAACCCCAGTGTACTTTGTGGCTGGTGTGGGCAGGGCCTGCAAAACAGGTGCCGCCTACATTTTCTTGGTTGGCAGAACTGTTTGCGTCCTTTGCTACGGAGGGCCATTGAACGTGACGTGTACACCGGCGCAGGGGACGCATCGTGATTTTCCTACAAGCTAACAGTAACAGGGCGCTCAGAATCGCAGAGAACTGAGCCCTGTAGCGATCCTGTATTTTGGGAAACACTGGGCAAGGGACCGTGCAGAGGAAAAATCCACGAGATAGAATCGTAAGAGGCCATCTTGCACATCTGTAATTGGCAGCGAGACGCCAGGCTGGTGCCAATCCAGCTGAGGTTGTTGTCTCTTGCTATTAATATAAATAAATTCTGAAGTGGGACTACGGAGCTCGCCTGAGCGTGCGTGTAAGGGGCCTGAACGCCTTGAACACGAAATAGGAGAGATAGTGGAAGTTTCTCAGCTCCAGCACTCAAAATCGCCACTATTGGTTAACTATATTAAAACTTAGCACTGAAGGGAGCATGCTGCTTTATTATAGCGTATATGATTGGTCGGAACTCGGAAGAACTACTGTCATTGGTTATCGGAGTCATGCTCAAGACACGCTCACGTAGGGGGATAGAGAAAATCCAGTTGTTGCTGTGAGCGCTCTGTACAAAATAGCTTTATCCCAGGATGTGAGAGAGGAACTTGGATTCTTGGCTCCGAAGGGGAGCAGTCTTTGATGCAAGACATGTAACTGTGAGTTTTGTAGCTACGACAGCAGCCTCTCGCTGCCACTGGTAACTGTGTTCAGCAACAGCACTGTTGGCAAACTGAGTTGTAGGATGGGCGTGAAGATTTCAGATTAAAGGTAGGACTTGTTCACTTTTAAATACGAAGTACGGCTATTGCCGATCGCAGGTTCAACATGCGGTTAATTAAGACAGAAGGTGCATGTGTGATTCTATCTGTTGTTGTTGTTCGCATCCTTCTTGATTTATAATCGGCGATCACTATGCAGCTGCTGCGAGCTCAGTTGCTTCCCTAAATGTTTTTCTGATATTAACCTTTTAATTCTAGATCAATTACCTGACCTTTGCCATGGTGTTAATACCTTAATTTCAATCAGAGTTGATATTTTGAGAATGTAACTGCTCTTTGTCATTCGCGCACATTGAAACCCACAGGGATTAGAAATAAACAGGGCTTTATAATGACCTCTTGTTTCATCCAGTAGTTTGACGAACTTCCCATTTTTATCACCTTTGTGATGTACAGCACCCCTGTTTCAGTCACTGAGGCACTGAGAACCATATGGACGTGCAGTACTGATGCAAAGTTTTGCGAAAGATAGATAACCGTGAAAATCAAATTTTTATACAAATACCTTTGATTTGTTTTTTAATCAAGTCTCAGTATCCTATATTGAACTCAACTCCGTCCGAACAGGCCTCGAAAGGCCCAACGGTAGTGACCGGCCGCCGTGTCATCCTCAGCCCACAGGCGTTACTGGATGCGGATATGGAGGGCCATGTGGTCAGCACACCGCTCTCCCGGCCGTATGTCAGTTTACGAGTCCGGAGTCGCTACTTCTCAGCGAAGTGGCTCCTCAGTTCGCCTCACAAGGGCTGAGTGCACCACGCTTGCCAACAGCGCTCGGCAGTCCGGACGGTCACCCGTCCAAGTCGACAACCCTTACCTTCGGTGATCTAACGGGAACCTGTGGTACCACTGCGGCACGGCCGTTGGCACTATTGTTTACTGCCTATAAAAATACTGTAGCCATTTTATTTTACGGAAGTTTATTATTATAAACGTCAATCCCAAACGTTTTCATATATAATGACTAATAGATTAATGGCAATAGTCTCTTTTTGACTGTTTTGTAGTTCCCAATTAGTGTGAAACTAGAATAAGACCGCTTATGTCACTGGACGTTACATTTTGCAAGACGTCTAGAGATTGAGGAGATAGAACAAACTGTGGTCTCCCTCGATGTGACTTTATGAAAATGGTTGCCTCACACGCCTCGCCTGAAGATGGTATAACGTTTAAACAATACTTCATGGAAACGTTTTAGAAACTGCAGCCGGCCGATGTAGCCGAGCGGTTCTAGGCGCTTCAGACAGGAACCGCGCGACCGCTACAGTCGCATGTCCGAACCCTGGTGCGGGAATGGATGTGTGTGATGTCCTTAGGGTAGTTAGGTTTAAGTAGTTCTAAGTTCTAGGGGACTGATGACCTCAGAAGTTAAGTCCCATAGTGCTTAGAGCCATATGAACCATTTGGAAACTTCATCATTGTAAGATTTCTAAAATATATTTTTTGGCACGAACATCAACATTTTGTTCGGTGGTAAGGCCGGTAATACTCCTGAAGGTTCTGCAGACTTGTTTATTTTACACACTGGAATGTTGAAACCATGGAATTTGAGGTTATGCTGGGGCATTCGTTCCAGAGCTCCCCTTCAGCATTGAAAATTTGTGCTTTGGGCCCATACAGAAGCTACTATCAGAGAAATCAGCGAGGCAGCAAGTCACAAATGTCCACGTACTCAGTGCAACGGTACAGGACTGATAAAGCTGGTTCACCGCAAGATCTACAGATGTCAAGAGTATGCTTACAGCCGGCCGGTGTGGCCGAGCGGTTCTAGGCTCTTCAGTCTGGAACCGCGCGACCGCTACGGTCGCAGCTTTGAATCCTGCCTCGGGCATGGATGTGTGTGATGTCCTTAGTTAGGTTTAAGTAGTTCTAAGTCTTGGGGACTGATGACATATGTTAAGTCCCATACAACATAGAGCCATTTGAACCATTTGAGCATGTTTACATGCAACAACCCCAGAACCGTCGATTGTGGGCTTTAGGCCGTTATAGTTCTCAGCACCTCAGTTCAGTTCGTTAACTTATCCGTTCTGTGACGCCAGTAATTAATTTCACGTAAGCGTGTAGGTAGTGATCAATTTATCGGTAAGATCGCGCGGCACAGGTCATTCTGACATACACAAGCGTCAATCGACTGCTCAGCGATAGCCCCCCAAAAATCACTGGAAACCTTCCACTGTGCAGTCCTCACCTAACAGTGCATGTTAAGGTTTCCAACATTAAAGTTTCAGTGAGTGGCAATCACAACGGAACTCTTGTCTCTGAGGCCTATGCGCGAGAGACAGATTCGCTGGCGCCACCGAAGCGGTCACTTGCGCCATGAAAAGCGGCGTGATACCTTCATAACGCGCCAGCTGAAAACCGGGACGGCTTTCAGCCTGACTATTAACGGCAGCGGCGCCGAGCGTAAATCCGCATTAGCTTCGCTCGCTACACTCTGCGCCCACTAACCGCTAGCTACCAGCATTCGCGCGGTTCCTAAACGAAAAAAAAGAATAAAAAACACGAACAAATACCAAAAAAGAGTGGCGAAAAAAATGGATGCAAATAGAACGGGGAGGGGTCGCTGCAGCATTAATCGCAGTCCGCAAAAAATGAGGCAACACCATCACGAAAAAGAGATGCACGGGTCTTGTTTTCCAGCCAGCAATGACTTTATTTGTGAATAAAAAAAAAATGTTGCGAGTACAGGAAAAAAACAGAGGGAGAAATGAGGCTTGGGGCCAATGGAGTGACGAGACCACTCCGGTAGCGTAACAGCGCTCCGGGCGATATTAAGTCATCAGCGGCCGCGTATACCCTGGTTTGGGAGGCCGGCGGACGGACGCTTGCAACGGCTCTCGGGGGCGAAATCCGGGCGGCGGCGCTATCTGCCGATAATTACCCGCCCCCACCGCCCCCGGCGCTGCTATATGGAATGCCGGCCCGGACAGCCCCCCATTAACAGGCGCTATCGCAACTCACTGCATCGATGGCCCCACGCGCGCTGTTCGTTACGCGCCGACAATTCCTCTTCAGCCCTCTCCTATTTTTTCCTTTTTTTTTTTGCCCTGTGTTTTGTTGTCCGTGCACGCAGCCATAGCTTTTTGTTACACAAACGGGCTGTTTATTTCGCTGCTCCGCTATTTTGCCTAGCCCGGAACTTGTTTTGTTTTCGTTTTGCCAAATAGCGTACGTTCGCAGCTCATTTCTGTCGCGTTGGAAACTATGGTATTGCCGCTTCTAGAACGAGAGGACAATGTGAACTACAACGGAAGTGCTATACTCCCGAGTTAACCCGCACTACGTGGCAAAAGATCTCCTCGTGTGCTTTAGAGCAGTCTATTTGAATTCTTGTGACGGCCCACGATATGTGGTGTCTAAAAAAAGTAGCTCCTGACCACCATAACATTAGGTACGGAGAGATTCAGTGGCGATTTCAGAAGCCTTCAAGAATGATTAGGAAAGATCAATTTGATGTGAAGGACACCGTTTTGCGAAAGACACTGAGGTGACATTATAGAGATAGGCCCGTATTCAGACGGTGGTAATATCACGTACACAAGGTGTAAAAGGCGGTTGCTCACGTCGGTACGAATGATGTGTGTCACTTTGGATCTGAAGAGATTCCCTCTAGTTTCGAGCGGCTAACAGAAGTGGTAAAGGCTGCCAGTCTTGCTTGCGAGATGAAAGCAGAGCTGACCTGTTGCAGCATAGTCGACAGGACCGATTGCGGACCTCTGGTACAGAGCCGGCGGAGGGTGTGAATCAGAGACTCAGACGGTTCTGCGACCGTGTAGGCTGCAGATTCTTCAACTTGCGCTAAAGGGTTGGTTTCGGGTTCCGCTGAATAGGTCAGGTGTCCACTATACACAGGAGGCGGCTACACGGGTAGCAGGGGCTGTGTGGCGTGGACTGGGCGGTTTTTTAGGTTAGAGGGTCTCTGGAAAACACAAGATGGGTTTCAGTCACAAAGGGTGCAAGCAGAACACAGGAAGAACGTAGATACAAGAACCATTGGTGTAACAGTTGTAAACTGTCGTAGCTGTGTTGGGAAAGTACCAGAGTTCAAAGCGCTAATAGAAAGCACTGATGCGCAAATCGTTATAGGCACTGAAAGCTGGCTAAAGTCGGATATAACCTCGGCCGAAATTTTTGCGAAGAACCTAACGGTGTTCCGAAAGGATGGTTGGCGGTGGCGTGTTTGTTGCTATTACAAGTAGCTTAACCTCTCGCAAAACTAAAGTACACTCCTGGAAATGGAAAAAAGAACACATTGACACCGGTGTGTCAGACCCACCATACTTGCTCCGGACACTGCGAGAGGGCTGTACAAGCAATGATCACACGCACGGCACAGCGGACACACCAGGAACCGCGGTGTTGGCCGTCGAATGGCGCTAGCTGCGCAGCATTTGTGCACCGCCGCCGTCAGTGTCAGCCAGTTTGCCGTGGCATACGGAGCT
Organism: Schistocerca piceifrons; assembly: GCF_021461385.2. Lineage (NCBI taxonomy): Eukaryota > Metazoa > Arthropoda > Insecta > Orthoptera > Acrididae > Schistocerca > Schistocerca piceifrons. Next base: position 69,721,015 of record NC_060147.1, on the reverse strand, counting down.
CCATCGCAGTTCAAATGGTTCAAATGGCTCTGAGCACTATGGGACTCAACTGCTGTGGTCGTAAGTCCCCTAGAACTTAGAACTACTTAAACCTAACTAACCTAAGGACAGCACACAACACCCAGCCATCACGAGGCAGAGAAAATCCCTGACCCCGCCGGGAATCGAACCCGGGAACCCGGGCGTGGGAAGCGAGAACGCTACCGCACGACCACGAGATGCGGGCACTCCATCGCAGTCTTTAACACTGGTAGCATGTCGCGACAGCGTGGACGTGAACCGTAGGTGCAGTTGACGGACTTTGAGCGAGGGCGTATAGTGGGCATGCGGGAGGCCGGGTGGACGTACCGCCGAATTGCTCAACACGTGGGGCGTGAGGTCTCCACAGTACATCGATGTTGTCGCCAGTGGTCGGCGGAAGGTGCACGTGCCCGTCGACCTGGGACCGGACCGCAGCGACGCACGGATGCACGCCAAGACCGTAGGATCCTACGCAGTGCCGTAGGGGACCGCACCGCCACTTCCCAGCAAATTAGGGACACTGTTGCTCCTGGGGTATCGGCGAGGACCATTCGCAACCGTCTCCATGAAGCTGGGCTACGGTCCCGCACACCGTTAGGCCGTCTTCCGCTCACGCCCCAACATCGTGCAGCCCGCCTCCAGTGGTGTCGCGACAGGCGTGAATAGAGGGACGAATGGAGACGTGTCGTCTTCAGCGATGAGAGTCGCTTCTGCCTTGGTGCCAATGATGGTCGTATGCGTGTTTGGCGCCGTGCAGGTGAGCGCCACAATCAGGACTGCATACGACCGAGGCACACAGGGCCAACACCCGGCATCATGGTGTGGGGAGCGATCTCCTACACTGGCCGTACACCACTGGTGATCGTCGAGGGGACACTGAATAGTGCACGGTACATCCAAACCGTCATCGAACCCATCGTTCTACCATTCCTAGACCGGCAAGGGAACTTGCTGTTCCAACAGGACAATACACGTCCGCATGTATCCCGTGCCACCCAACGTGCTCTAGAAGGTGTAAGTCAACTACCCTGGCCAGCAAGATCTCCGGATCTGTCCCCCATTGAGCATGTTTGGGACTAGATGAAGCGTCATCTCACGCGGTCTGCACGTCCAGCACGAACGCTGGTCCAACTGAGGCGCCAGGTGGAAATGGCATGGCAAGCCGTTCCACGGGACTACATCCAGCATCTCTACGATCGTCTCCATGGGAGAATAGCAGCCTGCATTGCTGCGAAAGGGGGATATACACTGTACTAGTGCCGACATTGTGCATGCTCTGTTGCCTGTGTCTATGTGCCTATGGTTCTGTCAGTGTGATCATGTGATGTATCTGACCCCAGGAATGTGTCAATAAAGTTTCCCCTTCCTGGGACAATGAATTCACGGTGTTCTTATTTCAATTTCCAGGAGTGTAGATACTTCATGTGAGTTAGTATGGGCAGCGGTCATTGTTGGCAACCGGAATAAAATAATAATTGGATCCTTTTACCGATCTCCCAATTTAGATGATGCAGTTGCTGAAAGGTTCAAAGAAAACTTGGGTTTGGTTTCAAACCCGTACCCGACTCATACGAAAATAGCTGGTGGTGACTTTAATTTACCCTAGATATGTTGGCGAAAATACGTGTTTAATTCCGGAGGTACGCATAAAATATCATCCAAAATTGTGCTAAACTCATTCTCTGAAAATTATTTCGAGCAGTTAGTACACGAGCCCACGTAAATAGCAAACGGTTGTGAAAACACACTTGACCTCTTATCAACAAATAATACTGAGTTAATAACGAGCATTTAAATCGATTCCTGGATTAGTGAACACTGGGTTTTCGTAGCGAGACTGAATATTGTAGTCCCAAAATCCTCGAAAAAAGCGAAAAATATACCTATTCAAAAAAGCAGATAAAGATTCACTTGACACCTTAATGAGAGACGATCTCCACTCATTCCAAATTAATAATCTAAGTGTAGACCAGATGTGTCTTAAATTCAAAGAAATAGTATCTGCAGCAATTGAGAGATTTATACGAAACAAAGTAACAAACGACGAAGCTGATCCTCCTTGGTACACGAAACGGGTCAGAACACTGTTGCAGAAACAACGAAACAAACATGCCAAATTTAAACAGACGTAAAATCCCCAAGATTGGCGATCTTTAACAGAAGCTCGAAATTTACCGCGGACGTAAGTGCGAGATGCTTATAACAGTTTCTACAACGAAACTTTGTCTCGAAACCAGGCAGAAAGTCCAAAGAGATTCTGGTCGTATTTGAAGTATGTTAGCGTCAAGAAACAATCAATGCCTTCTCTGCACGATAGTACTGGAGATACTATCGACGACAGTGCTGCCAAAGATGAGTTACTAAACACAGCTTTCCGAAATGCCTTTACAAAAGAAGACGAAGTAAATATTCCAGAATTCGAATCGAGAACAGCTGCCAACATGAGAAACGCAGAAGTTAATGTCCTCGGAGTAGTGAAGCAACTTAAATCACTTAATAAAAGCAAGTCTTCTGGTCCAGACTGTATACAAATTAGGTTCCTTTCGGAGTATGCTGATGCATTAGCTCCATACTTAATAATCATATACAAACGTTCGCTCGACGGAAGATTCATACCCAAAGACTGGAAAGTTGCACAGGTTACACCAATATTCCAGAAAGGTACTAGGAGTAATCCACTAAATTACAGGTCCACATCGTTAACGTCGATATGCAGCAGGATTTTGGAACATATATTGTGTTCTAACATTATGAAATACCTCGAAGAAAACGACCAATTGACACATAGTCAACATGGGTTTAGAAAACATCGTTCCTGTGAAGTTGAGTGCTATTGACAAGGGATTTCAGATCCATTCCGTATTTATGGATTTCCGGAAGGCTTTTGACACTGTACCACACAAGTGGCTCGTAGCGAAATTGCGTGCTTATGGAATATCGTCTCAGTTATGTGACTGAATTTGTGATTTCCTGTTAGAGAGGTCAAGTTCGTAGTAACTGACGGAAAGTCATCGAGTAAAACAGAAGTGACTTCTGGTGTTCCCCAAGCTGGTGTTATAGGCCCTTTGCTGTTCCGTATATATATAAACGATTTGGGAGACAATCTGAGCAGCCGTCTTCCGTTGTTTGCAGATGACGCTGTCGTTTATCGACTAATAAAGTCATCAGAAGATCAAAACAAACTGCAAAACGATTTAGAAAAAATATCTGAATAGTGCGAAAAGTGGCAGTTGGCCCTAAATAAGGAAAAGAGTGAGGTCATCCACATGAGTGCGAAAAAGAACACGTTAACCTCGGTTACACGATAAATCAGTCTAATCTAAAAGCTGTAAATTCAACTAAATACCTAGGTATTACAATTACGAACAATTTAAATTGGAAGGAACACAAAGAAAGTGTTGTGGGGGAAGGCTAACCCAAGACTGCGTTTTATTGGCAGGATACTTAGAAAATGTAACAGATCTACTAAGGAGACTGCCTACACTACGCTTGTCCGTCCTCTTTTAGACTACTGCTGCGCGATGTGGGATCCTTTCCAGATAGGACTGACTGAGTGCATCGAAAAAGTTCAAAGAAAGGCAGCACGTTTTGTATCATCGCGAAATATGTGAGAGAGTGTCACAAAAAATGATACAGGATTTGGGCTGGGTATCATTAAAAGAAAGGCGTTTTTCGTTGCGACGGAGTCTTCTCACTAAATTTTAATCACCAATTTTCTCCTCCGAATGTGAAAACATTTTGTTGACACCGACCTACATAAGGACGAACGATCACCACGATCAGAAAAATCAGAGCTCCCACGGAAAGATTCAGGTGTTCATTCTTTCCGCGCGCTATACGAGATTGGAATAGTAGAGAATTGTGAAGGTGGTTCGATGAACCCTCTGCCAGGGACTTACATGTGATTTGCAGAGTATCCATGTAGATGTAGAAAAGGGCAGTGCATTGGTGGAGCTCTCATTTGTACTCAGGCGATTTATGTGCAAAGATTTTCGACGTGGTTATAGTAGCACGATGGGAATTAACAGATTTTGAGCGTAGAACAGCAGTTGGAGCTAGACGTATTGGACATTCGATTTCGGAAATCGTTAGGGAATTCAGTGTTCCGAGACCCACATTGTCAACAATGCGTCGAGAGTACCATATTTCAGCTATCACCTCTCACCACGAACAACACAGTGGTCGGTGCCCTTCACTTAACGACCGATAGCAGTTGTGTAGTGTTGTCAGTGCTAATAGACAAGCAACAGAGCGAGAAATAACCGCAGAAATAAAAGTGGGACGTACGAAGAACGTATACGCTAGGATAGTGGGGCGAAATTTGACGTTAATTTGCTGTAGCAGCAGACTGCCAACGCGAGTGCCTTTGCTAACAGCATTACATCGTCTGCAGTGCCTCTCCTGGACTCTTGACCGTACTTGCTGGACACTAGACGACTGAAAAAACCACGGACTAGTCAGATGAGTCCCGTTTTCGGTGGTAAGACCTGACGGTAGTCTTAAGAGTGTGACGAAGACCCATACCCAAGTTGTCAACAAGGCACTGTGCAAGCTGGTGGCGGCTCCATTATGGTGTGGACTCTGTTTACATGGATTGGACTGGGTCCCCTGCTCCAACTGAATCGATCAATGACAGGAAATGGTGATGTTTGGCTACCTGCAGACCATTTTCAGCTATTCATGGCTCTCATGCTTCCAAACAAAGATGGATGACAGTGTGTCGTGTTACCGGGCCACAATTGTTCATGATCAATTTGAAAAACATTCCGGACGATTCGAGGGAGTGTTTTGGTCAACCACGTATTAAAGCTAGAAACCGTGAGTTTGAGGCACCGTAAATCACGGCTCGCACACTGTGCTAACACTCGAGTCACCCAGTATTTGAGAATGAGAGAGCATTTTCCGACTTCCAACAATCTGTATTCAAAATTTCAAACCGTTCCGAAACTACTACTTCCCCCTTCGCCCCCCCCCCTCCCCTCCACCCCCCACCGCGTCAAACCATGATTGCAAAAAAATTTATGGGTTACTACATTTTCGCTGTCTATGAAGTAAAACTTAAACAACAGGTACGACGTTTTGACTTATTAGATGTTTACTATTCCGGTCCCCGGCACGAATCCGCCCGGTGGATTAGTGTCGAGGTCTGATGTGCCGGCCAGCTTGTGGATGGTTTTTAAGGCGGTGTCCATCTGCCTTGGCGAATGCGGGCTGGTTCCCCTTATTCCGCCTCAGTTACACTACGTCGGCGATTTCTGCCCAAACCCTGTCTCCGTGTACGCGAACCCCATAATTACTCTACCACCCAAACATCTGGGGTACACTCGTCTGGTATGAGGCGTTCTGAGGGGGGAGGGGAGTGGGAGGAGAAGGCCAACCGCACAATAACCCTGGGTTTGGTATGGGGTGGCAGTGGGGTGAGTGGACTGCTGTGGCCTGTTGTGGGGTTGTGAACCACTGAGGGCTACGGTGGGATGGAGCCTCTCCGTCTTTTCTCCGTTCCCGTTTCAATACACACACACACGACGCATTTTGTAGGCAATGTCCACATACGAGAGTAATGAGACTGATTTTCTTTGCAAGATGTGGCAACCCTGCAGGCTTGCGTAGGCACAATATCTTTGACCTTGGTCTGTAAGCTGCTTCTAGTCCAAGCGGCACATCGATGCAACTGCTCAGTCGTGAGTTGTGCTGTAACAAGTAAACACGTGTTCGTGTCTCTCGTCACAGAAATGGAACCGCATAGTATTGCGCAACGGTATGCCATTCCTTTTTGCGTTAAAGTGGGAGAAAACGCGACGGCAGCTTAAGGTAAGCTTCAGAAGGCTTTTGGAGAGGAGGTTATGTCAAGAGCACAAGTTTCTCGTTGGCATAACATGTTTAGTGAAGGCAGAATGGATGATGAAGATGAAGACCGCAGTGGACGACCATCGGCATCACTGACGGATGTCACCTTGGCCAGGGTGCTTGAATTCGTACGATCTGATCGAAGATTATCCATGAAAATGATTGCAGAAGAACTGAACATCAATCGAGAAACGGTTCGTCCAATAATAACTGAAGATCTTGGTATGAGAAAGATTGGATTCTGCATCACGACAATGCTCCATTCCATACTGCTCTGTCAGAACAGCAATTTTTAACCTCAAAACAAATTTCAGTACTACCACAGCCGCCTTGTTCACCAGATATCGCTCAGTGCGATTTTTTTCTGTTTCTAAGAGTCAAAACGGTGGTCAAGGGGCACCATTTTCAAACAACACAAGATGTCCAAAAAGCTGTTACGAGGGTCTTAGAGGATATTACATAAGATGAGTTACAGAAATGTTACCATCAATGGCAGAAGCGCTGGAAAACGTGTGTGCAATCAGATGGGAACTACTTTGAAGGAGACAACACTAAACTTGACTAAAACGGTAAGCAACATTTTTTCTCACATCAGTCTCATTACTTTACTGTCGCACCTCGTATAATACTGAATGTATCTGCAAAACTATACTGTTGTGACATAATTCAGGACATACGACGTGTTAATCAATGACATACGTGAAAAAAGAGATATGAGGAACTAGCTTTTCCTAAAGCGGAGCGAATACGCCTATTACTTAGTCTACACTCACCAGTTTTGGTTTCAACTTTTCTTTTAATCTACGCTTGAATAATCCGAAATTAATACCACCAACATATCCGATGTTTTGCGACTTCAGCCGCTAAGGTTTTGTATGGTTACAGCCAAAAATTTCACACATTATCTCATTCTTAAGGAAACCAGACTTCTGATCATGTTTTATGAATGCGAGATCGATGAATGAGGAGGAAATACTGATTAGTCCTGAACAGTTGAATAACTTGAGCTTGCTTTGTCATTTATATGTGTCGTATATAACTTGAACGAATTTTTTTTATGGCTATATGCAGGGCATTTACAATTTCCTAAATGGGGCACTGGCCTAAATTTAACAATGACTAACTTATTTTTTTCAGTCCCACTCTACTACTGAGAAACTGTTTTTAGGATTCCATGCCTGAATCGATTAACACGGAACCATTATGGGATCTCTTTGCTGCCCGCCTCTTTATCTGTCTGCCCGTCCGACTGTTAACACACACACACACACACACACACACACAATCTGTCATTTTATTACAGGGGTCTCTGTCTATTCGCCCGCCTGTTCAGACCTCTTTTGCCTGGAACGGGTAGAGGTACCAAGCTGAAATTTATGTCTCATACTAAGCTCATAGGCTCTTGGCGGTGCAAGAAATGTAAGCTTCTAACTCACTGCAGTCAAAATGTACGGCCATTTATTTCATATATTTTGATACTGACAAACTCACTCGTCAAAACCTATGGAGTACTTCCCGTTGATCTACAGTAATCAAAGTTGGTAAGAAATAAGATTTCACAGTACAAATAAAGTAAAAAAAATATAAAATTGTTAATTTGTAATTACATAAAAATATTTCTTTTGTTATTTGTTTTCCTGCGTGGGATTAAAATAATCATTAGTTATGCATTCAGGCTGACTGGGTCGCAAAAGTAAAATTTACCAGTCAACGAATGACTTTATTGCTCATATGACACGTTTCGGATTCATGCATCATCTGATATCCAGGAGCGATTACGGCACTTAGATATGGCGTTTCAAGTGGTATGTGATTCAAATATTCGCCGTGTAGTCTGATGAAGGGTACGTTCCAAAACGGGTCATATGATCCATAAACTCATTCCTTGCCTGATGTTTGCCTTTTACTATTCCGACCCAGTCAGCTTCACTGGATAATTACCTAGTATTGTAATTAGGAAAGCCTGACTTTTGTATAACTTTATGCCATATATATATATATATATATATATATATATATATATATATATATATATATATATATATATATATATCAGAAATTATAACATTTTCGAACTCTTGGAATTCTTGGGAAATATATCTTGCCAGTATCAATGTGGATGACAGGCAAAAATGTCATATATTCTCGATTCCCGGTATGGATGAACTATGTTTATACGTAACTTAGTTTGTACGAAACCCCCAGTGCGCGATTCCTACTCGCAACTGGGTAATTTGTTTTACGTGCTGCCAGTTTTTAAATAAAATATCGTCTGTTAACTAGAAGTAGTTTTCCAGGATTCCAGATGTACGCAGCGAATCATGTAATCGGATACTATTGGGGTCTCTAACTTCGTCACCGGCACTATTTCTTTCTGTTACCTTCATCTACATGATTACTCTGCTATTCACAAAAAAGTGCTTGGCAGAGGGTTCAAGCTGTCTCTCTACCGTTCCACTCTCGAACGGCACGCGGGAAAAACGAGCACTTAAATTTTTCTGTGCGAGCCCTGATTTCTCTTATTCTATCGTGATGATCATTTCTCCCTATGTAGGTGGGAGCCAACAGAATGTTCTCGCAATCGGAGGAGAAAACTGATGATTGAAATTTCATTAGAAGATTCCGTCGCAACGAAAAACGCCTTCTTTTTAATGATTGCCAAGTCTGTGGCTCTGTCTCCCCTATTTCGCGATAATATAAAATGAGCCGCCCTTCTTTGCACTTTTTCGATGTTATTCTTCAGTAATGTTGCATCTTAAGCTGTATTCCATACCGATTTTTTAAAATTATGATAATCTGGCGACATAGATACTACATCATCACCCATCTAATCTAGCAAAGCAAGCAGCGGTGGCGGAACCGTATTTCCGTTCCTTGCAGTGAAGAGTCGCCCTGAGGGAATATTTTTTTAAATATTTTTTCCTGTAACTCGCACATCACATCACATTCCCCACGGGCGTTTCGCCGCTATATCGTGCGGACACAAGCGGCTTAATGACTACACAGAATGTTTCGGCACGCTAAACGTCGGCCACTTAGCTTAAATTACTCGAGCGCTTCGCTGCTTCGTTTAAAAATGCACCCTCTCGTCCTGCCATTCCTCCCCCTACCCCTACCCCTACGACATATCCAACCGCAAGGAAACAATTTTTCTTACAGCCTCGTCCCCCCACACGCACTAGCGCACAAACAGCGCGCATTCTGACCTTCGCTAATGATCCAAATTACAAGTCGGCTTTAACGTAGCCTCGCAATAGCCCTATTTAAAAGAATAAATAAAAGTTGAAGGAATTAGAGGAATGAATGAAATGAGAACAACACGCACTCCATCTCTGTGGAAGCTCTCTGCTTTACACAAGAATTCGACCCTCCATTTCTCTGCTACCCTCCTTCTTTTTTGCCACCCCACTCTTTCCGAAATTTATTTGCATTGGCAAGTAATTACAGAGCGGGAGACTCAAACAGAAGAGGGGTGAGGTTGCTGGGGAGTGCGGGGTTGGAAGGGGGGGGGGGGGGGAGGGAAGGGACCTTTCGACACAAAACAGTCGGCGGACGAACAGTTGCTGGCCCAAAATTAATTCTGGTAAACCTTCCGAATGCCGACGGGGTTTTAAATTGTAGCCGAACTGGCAGGGGACCCAAATTATTTATTATTACTTTTTTCCCCTCTGTGAGTCCCGTCTTCTGTTCCTCCCCTTTAGATCACCGTGCCATCGGGAATGGGCGCATTCGACGTTCTTGAGAACAACCCCCTCAACATATGGTCCTCCCTCATCGCCCATCCACCCCCAACTCCGCCCAGCCGCTCTTTTTTTGCTTTACGAGTTGTTGCGATTAAAGTATTCTTTTAGATTCTGCGAGGCCCTTCCGTTTCGTTAAATTTCACTTAAGGAAAACATTCTGCGAGGGCGGAAGTTGGGAGTGCGGGCGACAGCTGGTGCTGCTACCCCGGCCTCTGACGTACGTTCCGTTCCCCCCCCCCCCCCCCCCCCCCCCCCCCCCGTCTGCTAGCCTCAAGACGCCTATTGGCAGCGGGGGGGAATAAATGAATAAAAACAAAAAAGAATTTATTGGCAAAGCATTAAAAGCAGATCAGTAGCGGAAATTAGACTCTCGTACTTCAATGAAAGAAGCAGAAATTTTAATATAGCGTCTTCACGATCCATACACTGGAGCTAATGGTGCATTTCCATCTTAAGAGTCTTTGATATTAAATTACGAAGCACTGGAGTTGCAAATGACGTTTCCACATAAGGGACAAGAGTCGTTTAATAAGGAAAGAAAGGCGGTGAATCAGAGAACGTCTGTGTAAACCGATGATTCAATTACAGAGACCATGCGAGGCTGTATAGACGTAAGTTTCCCGTGTTTCACAGAAGTCGGATATGGTAGGTGCCAGATTAGCTCCTGTGACAAGGAGACGGCCGGTTTCCTTCCGAATTGCTACGGCCAATCAGGCTAAACCTCTTAATAAAAGGCAGTGTTCTGGGCCAGCACAATCGCTCGTTGAAAATACTGACGAAATAGCTCTACTGGAGTGTTCATATGAAACAGATTGCTGAAAGAAACATCGGAGGTTTTACTGAAGTGAAAATTTTCTGGGTTGTTAGGCCACGTCATATTTCCTTCTAAAATAACCGACGTTTCGTCCCTTCTGCATACTATAAAAATGTGTACGTGTGTGTGTGTGTGTGTGTGTGTGTGTGTATGTGTTTCTTCCATATCTCCTCCTAAACCACTGGATCGATTGCAACCAAACTTTGTACACATATCCCTTACTTCAGGCGACAGTCAGTGTCGGGGTAAGACTCACCTGCCTACCATATTTCAAGAGATATGACGTCATAAACATTGAAGTGCGTGAAAAACTGCTGCATCATGCAAGACTTACATTTTTTTACTTTCGTGCTACTAACTCTATTCGCAACATATTTCGCAGACAGTGTCCACATATCCACCTGAATGTACCAATACAAATGTATCGTTCAACGATACAAATTTCAAGGGAGATGAGGTCATAAACAATGAAATGCATGAAAGAAACCTGCTTCATCCAAGAAGTCTTAGTAGATTTGTTCCTTACTAATAAGACACTCCTCCGGTCGGGGCCACTTCAGAAAACCCACCACACGTGGTAGCGATTTTGACAGTTTTCAACTGCGAATCGCAAACCGCTGCAGGCGAAAACAGTAGCCGTCTATAGAGCTATGAACAGACGTTGCCTTGGAGACGTCTACAACATCTCGTTGTCGTCATGCAAAACAGCAGTGCTCAGCGTACAGAAACTGTCCAGGATTACCTCACACCGAATCTGTTGCAAGAGTACATATAAGCTTTCGTTTCTAATGGAAAATTGGCAAAATGAATATCCGGGCCAAACTGGCTTTGTTAGATAGTAAATACAACATTTTCAGCATTATTTCGGTTCATTTTCGGTATAAGTAGCGTACAAACCGTAAATTAAAGCACAAAAGAATTAAAAAATGTTTCTGCATACGGACTCGATGTTGCGAAATTCAGATTACTGTTCTGTACTCCTTCCGCTTTAGGAAAGGTAAAGGCTCCAGAGATGCAATTCTGACGTTGCGGTTGATAATGGAAGCAAGACTAAAGAAAAATCAAGACTCGTACATAGGATTTGTCGACCTTGAAAAATCATTCGACAGTGTAAAATGGTCCAAGATGTTCGAAATTCTGAGAAAATTTGAGGTAAGCAACAGGGAGAGGCCGATAACATACAGCATGTACAAGAGACAAGAGAGAATAGCAAGAGTGGACGATCAAGAACAAAGTGCTTGGCTTAAAAAGGATGTAAGACAGGGATGTAGTCTTTCGCCCCTACTGTTCAATCTGTACATCGAAGAAACAATGATAGAAATAGAAGAGAGGTTCAGGAGTGCAGTTAAAATTCAAGATGAAGGGATATCAATGATAAAATTCGTTGATGACATTGGTTCCTGAGTGAAAGTGGCGAAAAATTACATGATATGTTGAATGGAATGAACAATCTAATGAATACAGAATATGGATTGAGAGTAGATCGAAGAAAGACGAAAGTAGCAGAGATGAGAACAGCGAGAAACTTAACATCAGAACTGATAGTCACGAAGTAGTTGAAGTTAAGAAATTCTGCTCCCTACGCAGTAAAATAGCCAATGACGGACGGAGCAAGGCAGACATAAAAAGCAGACTAGCACTGGCAAAAATGGGATTCCTGGCCAAGAGAAGTCTACTAGTATCAAACACAGTCCTTGATTTGAGGGAGAAATTTCTGAGAATGTACGTCTGAAATACAGCATTGCATGGTAGTGGACTGTTAGAAAACCGGAACAGCACAGAATCGCAGCATTTGAGATGTGGTGCTACTGAGGAATGTTGAAAATTATGTAGACTGATAAGGAGTGAGGAGATTCTGTGTAGAATTGGAGAGGAAAGGAAGATGTGGAAAGCGCTGGCAAGGCGAAGGGGCAGGATCATACGATATCTGTTAAGGCATGAGGGGAATGACTGCCATGGTACCAGCGAGATCTGTAGAGGGAAGGAAACTGTAGAGGAAAACAGATATTGGAATATATCCAGCAAATAATTGAGGATGTAGGTTGCAAGTGCTGCTCTGAGGTGATTAGGCTGGGCTGCAGCAAGAGAGGAATTCGTGGCGGGCCTCATCAAACCTGTCAAAAAAACTGACGAGCCCCCCTCCCCCCCAACCCCCCCATAAAAAAACTCCTTCCGCTGCGCCGACCGCTACCTGTTAAGCACTCTAACCTAAATGACTCTGGCCTCGCCCGCCCTTCGCCAGAAATGCTATTTTTTTCCAAGCACTTAGCCATGTGGAGGTCCCGCTTCCGCAACTTTCATTTCTGGTCAAGCCCTGTGGACGAAATCGGTAACGACGAGTAGGCGTGGTCCTCTTGTTAGTACTGCTCTCTGGAGTAGGGTACCGAACACGTAGCATCGATGTAGTCGAACGCGAAGTGTGATATTTGTGTAACAGCTACGCATAACTTCCTTCATCTTTAAGAACCAACTTCTGGCTTCTTTTCAGTCTTGCAGCAAATTTATTGAGAGAAGTATAAGCTGTCAGTGATTTGAAATCTCTAATATTTTTATAACTAATGCCTTTCGACTTATCATTACCGAGTGAAAGAGTACTCTGAATTTCTTCCCGGTTTGTGCTAACATTTAAACACAACTGCATGCTATTCCTCTCTTCAGTAACAGCGTTTAGTAGTTCTTGCAGATATTCCAGCACGCCTGAAGCTAAGACAGTGTCGTCGGCGTATGTGACGTTGTCGTTCTTGATAACTAAATTAACTACTAATTATTGGCTGTCTCCATATAAAACATCTCGGAATATCTTTTTCAGAATAGACGTTGAAAAGCAATGAGGAGAGAATGCAGTCCTAGAGAACTCCTTTTATAATCTATACTACGAAACCATGTTGAAACGTATTGCCGCCAAAGTTCTTACGTGAAAACTCTTAAAGCTTTTTAAATATAACAGACTTTATTAACGTTTCAAATCTTTATTCTTCATTTCTACATATTCATTTCTGAATACAGCCATCCTGGCAGAGAACGCATCCTGAGACGGCAAAAAATCGTCAGTTTCGTAATGGAGGGAAGTGTAAAGCGTAAAAATATTGGAGGGACATCCAAGCAGACTGAAATGGGTAAATGTTGCAGTGACTACGGAGAGATGAAGAGTCTTATAGACAAGAGACTAGTGCAGAGAATTGAATCAAATCAGTATTAGACCGAAAACAATAACAACAAAAACAAGAACAACAACAACAACAGGATTTTGAATCATGTATTGTGTTGAAACATTATGCAGTACCTCGAAGGTATCAGTCTGTTGGCACATAACCAGCGGGCAGTGACAAAGAATCGTCCTCATGGAACACAAATGTTTCTCTTTTCGCACGACGTAATTAGTATTACCGAGAGAAGATCTGGGCTTGGTTCCACTTTTTCAGATTTCCAGAAAACTATTGACAAGAATCATGATCAATAGTTTTTAGTCACATGGTGTAGTCTTAGTTGTACGACTGGATTTGTGATGAACTACCAAAACTATAGAAAACGGAGTTCTGTCCTGCGCAATCCATGAAGGTAGGTATATATGATAGGGCTTTTAATGTTCTTGAGAAATGATATAAAAGACAACGTGAGCAGTCGTCTAACATAATTTGCTGATGATGCCGTCGTTACCGCCATGTGAAGCCAACAGTAGATCAAACTGAATAAGAAAATGGTTTAGACAGTATCTCAATGGACGAAATGTAGTAGCTGGTCATTCTCAACAACAAATGTGGGTTCCTCGAAACGTAGACGATAAAGTACGTAACCTTAGACGTTGTCGGTTCAGTCAAATTTCTAGCTATTACAGTTAGGAAGAATCTAAACCGGAACGACCATATAGCAAGTATTGTAGGGAAGCCGAACCAAAGCCTACATATTATCTTCAAAACGCTTAGAAAATGTAATAAATCTACACAGCAGTCCATTTAAAATTTGCAACAGCATGACGGAGGGAAGCAACGGAAGTATAATTGCCGTGAAGTATAATTCATGCTTGGAGATGCTAATGATTAGCATTTCAGCGCAGCCGCACACTGCATGAATACTTATGTGTACATTCTGCATACAGGATGATTCCCTGATGTTGTTACAGTTTTTCAGGTATGACGGAGGAGGGTTACTGAATCAATTTGAGGTAACGACCCTGGTCCGGAAACGATCGGACCGAAAGATAAAAGCGAAAATCTACTCAAGTTGCGCCATAGCCTTGCGCACCACTCAGACTGAGGGTGGTGGTGGTGGTGGTGGTTAGTGTTTAACGTCCCGTCGACAACGAGGTCATTGGAGCGCAAGCTCGGGTTAGGGAAGGATTGGGAAGGAAATCGGCCGTGCCCTTTCAAAGGAACCATCCCGGCATTTGCCAGAAACGATTTGGGGAAATCACGGAAAACCTAAATCAGGATGGCTGGAGACGGGATTGAACCGTCGTCCTCCCGAATGCGAGTCCAGTGTGCTAACCACTGCGCCACCTCGCTCGGTCTCAGACTGAGGGCGCCAATTTCCGAATTAGGATCACGACTACAGAATTCTTGCTGAACACTCTCCAATACCCTCAAGTAACTTACTTTGTTGACAGAATAGTAACGCCGCACGTAACTTGATGTCACAGAGGCCGACAATTTTAATGATTTCACAAGCTGCTACATTTACACCTGTCGTTCAAATTTGTGTCCCCCAGGGTCAACGAAAGCGCGATATCATCGCACAAATCAAGCGGGGTGAGGTCAGGTGAGTGTGCTGGCCAAGAAACGGGTGCATGGGGGCTTAATTAAATATGATTGAAAATACTTTTTAATTTTTAGTAGCTGTATGTCCGATTACGCTGTGTCTCGTAATCGATTGGCCCTGACTAGAATTATTACGCTATCTGACTGCAAAGAACAACAACAAAGAATGAAATGAAATTTTTCGTTAACACAATTAATTAAGTCCCCAGCAACTATGAAACCTACGAAACCAAAGCACAAGTATAACTGTTCTGTATGTGGAAGTATGACTCAACGCACATCTGGCACGGTTCTTCTTCAACAAGACAAGAATTTTTAAATACCAATTATACTGACGTGATAAAAGAAAATTAGAAATACGATAATTGCGTAAAGAAAGCAGAATTACACTCTAATACAAGAACACACGCCAGATGCTTTGTTGACTGAACCTGTAATGACGCATTATTTAGGACACTAAAATAAAAACAAACTGAGTTAATTACCTCATTTATATTGATGAAAATCATTCTAATCCTTACATTATATCTCAACCAGAACTCTCCATATCACATCTCAGCAAGCACTGCCTAATAGCACATCTCAACAAACACTCTCTGCTACAACATCTCAGCACAGACTACCACGAGACCTCGACAGGCACTGACTACTACGAGCTCTCTCCAAGCACTGACTTCTACGAGTTCTTAACAGGCACTGACTACTACGAGCTCTCTCCAAGCACTGTGGAGGCGCCTTAATACACTCCTGGAAATTGAAATAAGAACACCGTGAATTCATTGTCCCAGGAAGGGGAAACTTTATTGACACATTCCTGGGGTCAGATACATCACATGATCACACTGACAGAATCACAGGCACATAGACACAGGCAACAGAGCATGCACAATGTCGGCACTAGTACAGTGTATATCCACCTTTCGCAGCAATGCAGGCTGCTATTCTCCCATGGAGACGATCGTAGAGATGCTGGATGTAGTCCTGTGGAACGGCTTGCCATGCCATTTCCACCTGGCGCCTCAGCTGGACCAGCGTTCGTGCTGGACGTGCAGACCGCGTGAGACGACGCTTCATCCAGTCCCAAACATGCTCAATGGGGGACAGATCCGGAGATCTTGCTGGCCAGGGTAGTTGACTTACACCTTCTAGAGCACGTTGGGTGGCACGGGATACATGCGGACGTGCATTGTCCTGTTGGAACAGCAAGTTCCCTTGCCGGTCTAGGAATGGTAGAACGATGGGTTCGATGACGGTTTGGATGCACCGTGCACTATTCAGTGTCCCCTCGACGATCACCAGTGGTGTACGGCCAGTGTAGGAGATCGCTCCCCACACCATGATGCCGGGTGTTGGCCCTGTGTGCCTCGGTCGTATGCAGTCCTGATTGTGGCGCTCACCTGCACGGCGCCAAACACGCATACGACCATCATTGGCACCAAGGCAGAAGCGACTCTCATCGCTGAAGACGACACGTCTCCATTCGTCCCTCCATTCACGCCTGTCGCGACACCACTGGAGGCGCGCTGCACGATGTTGGGGCGTGAGCGGAAGACGGCCTAACGGTGTGCGGGACCGTAGCCCAGCTTCATGGAGACGGTTGCGAATGGTCCTCGCCGATACCCCAGGAGCAACAGTGTCCCTAATTTGCTGGGAAGTGGCGGTGCGGTCCCCTACGGCACTGCGTAGGATCCTACGGTCTTGGCGTGCATCCGTGCGTCGCTGCGGTCCGGTCCCAGGTCGACGGGCACGTACACCTTCCGCCGACCACTGGCGACAACATCGATGTACTGTGGAGACCTCACGCCCCACGTGTTGAGCAATTCGGCGGTACGTCCACCCGGCCTCCCGCATGCCCACTATACGCCCTCGCTCAAAGTCCGTCAACCGCACATACGGTTCACGTCCACGCTGTCGCGGCATGCTACCAGTGTTAAAGACTGCGATGGAGCTCCGTATGCCACGGCAAACTGGCTGACTGGCTGACACTGACGGCGGCGGTGCACAAATGCTGCGCAGCTAGCGCCATTCGACGGCCAACACCGCGGTTCCTGGTGTGTCCGCTGTGCCGTGCGTGTGATCATTGCTTGTACAGCCCTCTCGCAGTGTCCGGAGCAAGTATGGTGGGTCTGACACACCGGTGTCAATGTGTTCTTTTTTCCATTTCCAGGAGTGTAATACTCTTTGGCGCAATCTCTGGCGCAGTGTAGCCACCTTTCACGGGGCATCCTCTGCCTACCCGGTTTTGAGGGATAGTGACAGACAGGTGTTCACGAACTGTCAGTCCAAAGTGAGGTGCGGTTTGATCATGTTGGAACCGCATCTGTTGACGAATAACAAGAGGGATATGTTCCAGAAACCAGGATACTATATCTCTGGGAAACACTGTGTGTGCACTTGAGAGGGAAAAAGAAGAAATGGACCACGTAGGTAATCATTCACTATGCCTAACCACACATTGACTGATAATGTTTGTTGATGGCTCTTCACATCTGTAGCGTGGGGATTCACATCGGCCTAAACGTGACTATTGCTGTTCTTCGGCATTTCGTCTCTGGAAAAACAGACTTCATCAAGTTCATACAAGGGGAATCAGGGTCGACTGTAAGGTGGTGTAAGAACCATTGGCTAAACACGACACGGAGAACAGAGTCAGCAGTTAGAGGATCCGCTCTCTCCGGATGGAATGAGTGCAGCCACACAGCACGCTTAGAAACATTGATTTCCGATGCAGCTGGTAAGTGCTCATTGGGGCTCCCTACCGGTACATGCATTCTACCTTCAGAGCTATCAGAACGATTATCGCTTTTAAATTTCTACCCGGTCATTTTACCTGGCTCCTTTACCTCAAATTCATACATTTACTCTACTCCATGACGCAATGACCCATGAAAGCTTTTAACAACATCACCGAAAATACACTGTTTAGGGAAAAGCTCCATAGGAGGTATCTTTTTCAGAAAGCCCATTTGAATGTTCATTGTTTGTGAGAAAATCGTGTTATGCCTCTTGTAAGAAGGAGAAATGTCCTACGAGCAACAGTAAGTTTCGACAGCTATAGGGTCGTGCAGTTTATCTTTACCCAACACTACTGTCGCATCGGTTGGTATCCCATTACTATCTTGCAAAACTGGAATCGATGCATTCGGAATGGCCGTACTGAATATCATGTAGGATCTCAGCAGCTCCACACGAATGGGGCCCGAGACGAGATCCATACTGTTCGTTCGGCCTTGCAGCATCTTACAGCAACGTCACGTATCTGTGAATCAGAAAATCGGCTTTCTTGCTGAACGGCAAGTATCCACACACAGACAGGGTGAAGATACCTAAGGTACCACAGACTTCCAGCATTACAGCACCCACTATTGCTGCTTCACTTGACGCGGTGGCAGAGTGTGGAGCACGAACACCGGCGGGCTGAACGACAACAATTTACGCGCAAGTGCCTGCACACCATCTGTTTCGGTAGGCGTGCAGCTCACAATGGACCCCGCCATGAGTGTGAGGCTATGAGGAGAAGCAATATGGTTGGACCCAGCATTTGGTATGATGGTGTAGTGTGGGTATTGGATGTACAACTATATCACCTCAGCTGTGAACAACCGGTAGTATAATAGCAGACATTACATTTCCGGCATGTTAAGGTCGATGTATGAGGGCTATCGTCCAGGCTGCCACGTATTACTTTACAACAAATTAACACAAGACGGTATGCTGCTAGTGCCTTCCTGGACTAGCTCTGGGCGGCGCGGGGTAGCCGCGTGGTATAAGGCGCCTTGAAACGGTTCGCGTGGCTCCCCAGTCGGAGGTTCGAACCTCCCTCGGGCATGTGTGTGTGTGTGTGTGTGTGTGTGTGTGTGTGTGTGAGAGAGAGAGAGAGAGAGAGAGAGAGAGAGAGAGAGAGAGAGAGTTCGTTAGCGTAAGTTAGATTAAGTAGTGTGTAAGCCTAGTGCCCGATGACCTCAGCAGTTTTGTCCCATAGGAATTTATCACAATACTAGCTCTGTACAAAGTGTGACTGTTGTCTGGCCAGTACGCTGGCCTTACCTCTCACTCACCAGCGACTGCGACTGCTGAACTCTGCCCCAGAGTTGAAACAGTTGATTATCTGTCATCCAAGTTCAGTTCATCTTAATGGGTTGCCGTATTGAAAACTGTTGCTGCTGCCAGAGTTGGCACCTCCATGTGCTAAATTCGCACCTTGTGCACCTTGAAATCACCTATAAATTTAATCATGTCTAAAATGGAAGCAACACATGACGAGAATGGGAAAAGCCAAATTAGGTAACAAGTAATCAGCTATAAACAAAAGTGACCGGTCTAAGACGACCGAGGAACAGGTGGTCTCAGTGAAGGCAGAAAAGCCTGTAAGCCTATTCCCCAAAGAGAAGAAGTGCTATACTGTATACGTGCAGAAATACATATTTATTTTTGTGGATGTCCTTCCTACTGCATAGACGAGGGCATTCAGCTAATGATATATGTGAGAAAAATTACCACCACAGGTCTACTTTGAGAAGGTCTCTATTCTCTCACACGACTAGATTCGGCGACACATTACCGCCATCCTCACACCCCACCACTGGTAAAAGAATATTAGATTTCCTTGGCGCATTTATTGTGGAGTCCCTGAGGATAGCGGTAATGTGCCGTCGAAACTAGTCGTGTGAAACAAGCAAGACACTGTCAGGATACAGCTGTGGTGGTAATTTTTCTCAGATATTTCACTGCTTGCTATTCTTCGTACTGTTACGTTTGTGATACTCAACAATGTGATACCGACCAGTGAACTATTGCATCGATTAATCGTGATCAATCATAGGTACATACACTGCCTGACCAAAAAAAAAAAAAAAAAAAAAAAAGAAAAAGGAAGCGCTCAGGAAGGGAGGAGGAAACGAATAAATCTACACGTGTTGGCAGAGATTGCAATATCGAGTCAAATTTAGAAAGTACTTAGGAGTTTAAGACGGCGTATCAGGACCATCAGTGCTCTAGACACATGTGCTAATTCGATTGCCAAGGGTGTCATGAAGCCATTATGTCCTCTCCGGAGGCTTGTTGTGCCATAACTGTTGTATCTGGTCTTTTATATCCTGGATATTCCCACCGGGACAGAGTTTACGGCCAAGCTGTTCCCACACAGGTCCTATTGGAGATGATCCTAGGATCTTGCTGACCATGGGAGTATGTCAACGTCACGCAGAATTTCACAGAGACATGTCTCATCTGTGGACGAGTATTATCCAGAGGTGTACAAATTCCCATTGCAGCCTGCTTGCCCCTAGCTCGTCTGCAACCATTCATGCAGGTCAGCCTGCCGCGACGTAAACACAAGAGTACGCATGTACTGAGGCATAGTGGGTAATGCGACCGACTTGGGCTCCCGCAAGCCCGGGCTACCAGGGTTCCCGCAGGCCTGCCAAGCTTCACGGGACCCGCTCAGCTTGCTGCGCCTGACAACAGGTTGGGCTGTCAAGCTACCGTGACTAGAGTAGCCAGGTAGTTAGCCCGCAGTACATTTATCGCAACGGTGGGGGCAGCACAATGAATAGGTCGGACTTTAGTGAGATTGAAAAAAAATTGACAACTGGCGAATACATGCTGGTAACGAAACAGAGCACAAGTGCCCCATAGGAAACGTTTTCGTGTGTTTATGAGGCCGCTTCAAATAAATCGGTAGGTGTGTCTCAATGTAAAAAGCTCCTAAGTACTTATTTAGGAACCTCGAGTATGTTACGACATGTGTGAAAATTTGACAAGCAGTTCCCTCACTCCGTAAATATCTTGAAAGAGGACAAAGATTTAGTGGCCGAAAAGGGCGTCGAAATGTGTGCTAAGGACCTGAGACCATTTAGCAGTGTAGAGGGAGAAGGATTTCATGGTAACCCGCAAACGATGTCAAAATCTTTTGTAAGGTACTCTATTCCAAGCACTGTCCGAAATATTATGTAGACAGTAATGTTCCTGTTGATGGTCAAGTGTGCAAAATTTTTTCAAGATCGGAATAAAACTGTAGGTTGGTGTAGAAGTGTGTAAGTAAAGTACCCTCCGCCATGTACCATTCAGAATTTTAAGCAGACAGCGCCCTTCATCCTGCTTTGAATATCAAGTATGCCAAATTTCATCAAGATCGGAATAAAAACGTGCAATTTGTCGAATTCCGTTAGGTAAAGTAACCTCTGCCATGCACCCTACGAAATTTTAAGTAGACTGTGACCTTCCTCTTGGTTTCAAGGTATAGTGTGCAAAATTTCATCAAGATTGTATGCAATACAAACACACGGACACAATGAAAACACACTTTCAGTTTTTCTCAAATTTTCCAATTTTTCGGTCGATTTTCGAAAAATTTTATTTCATAAAAACCTTGTCCTGAGAATTACGAACACAGCAAAAAAAAAAAAAAAAAAAAAATTGCCGAATTGGTCCAGCCGTTCTCGAGTTTTACGCTTATCAACGCATTTGGCAATTCATCTTTATTTATATAGATAATAAGCCCGAAATATACGCGTAAAGGAAGAATGTACAAATAAAACCCAATATTTTTTGACCTGAAATTAATTTGTCTTCTGGTGCTCAGGTAAAATAAAAACTTTTAATTAACGTTCATAGCACGACAATGAAGCGCGCAGTCTAAACGGCTGCGTAGCCCAGCTCAGCAGTAATATGGGCAGGCAAGCAAGTTTCCCGCAGCCTGCCCGGGTTGGGTTGTGCTTGGCTTGGCTGGGAGTGAAGCAGCCTGCCCGTTCTGTTGACAACGCGCGGCGGCCTGCCCGCCTGGCCACCGGGCAAGCATGGGCGGGTTAAAAGCGGAAAATGTACACCTCTAGTATTATCTTGTTAAAAAATGGAAACACGACACTCTTACACCTGAGGTAACACCTGAGGATGCAGGATGTCCACGGCGCGACATAGTGCAGTCAGAGTTCCCTCAGTCGCCACCAGCCGTTACCTCCAGAGATACCTGATGGCTCTCCACACCATGGTGCCAGAAGTAACACTGTTGTTGGGCTCTTCGAAACATTAGAAGAATGGGACCATTCCCCGAGTCTCCGCCATAGTCGCCGACGACAGTCATTTGCGGTAGTGCAGAGCTGCGATACATCTCCGAACGCACTGCGACACCATTGATCAATAGTCCTTGCTTCCCCGCCACGACACCCCTCCAAATGCAGCCATTTCTGTTGTGGTGTGAGTGGCAGCCTACGCACTAGACGATGATTCCCTGGTCGCTCTACTATAGTCCGATCCACGAAAAATGGCGGTTCGCGTACGTCGAGGCACGCACGGGTATTACATTGTTGACGATTCCAAGCGACTGCTGCGTTATGCACATGTGTGCGCTTTCCGCTTGAAGAAAGCACATATCCTGCTGCAAGTGATGTCTTTCGCTTACTTAGGCCGAATTTATCACTTACCACCACAATCAGCGTTGACAAAACGCAACAAATGGAATCCAGATTCGCTATACGAGTGGCTATTATGACGTTTCATACTCGTATTAGCTGCAGCATTCACAGCAGAGAGCTCAGAGCTTACTGAACAGTCATTGATTGTTTGAGCATACGTGACGTAGGTGCGCAGAACAAGCCT
This sequence comes from Schistocerca piceifrons, assembly GCF_021461385.2. Taxonomy (NCBI): domain Eukaryota; kingdom Metazoa; phylum Arthropoda; class Insecta; order Orthoptera; family Acrididae; genus Schistocerca; species Schistocerca piceifrons. The sequence continues at coordinate 69,698,240 of NC_060147.1, read as the reverse complement.
AAACTCGACCGCCTTCTTTCGTGGCTACAACTATAGTAGTAGGAGGAGGAGATTAGTGTTTAACGTCCCGTCGACAACGAGGTCATTAGAGACGGAGCGCAAGCTCGGGTGAGGGAAGGATGGGGAAGGAAATCGGCCGTGCCCTTTCAAAGGAACCATCCCGGCATTTGCCTGAAGCGATTTAGGGAAATCACGGAAAACCTAAATCAGGATGGCCGGAGACGGGATTGAACCGTCGTCCTCCCGAATGCGAGTCCAGTGTGCTAACCATTGCGCCACCTCGCTCGGTCACAACTATAGTAGTCACCGAACAATGGTGCGGGATAAAACGCAATGTTGCAAGGAGTCCATTACTTGCTCTCGGCTGCCGATGTGGCCGAGAGGTTCTAGGCACTTCAGTCCGGAACCGCGCTGCTGCTAAGGTTGATCGAATCCTGCCTCGGGCATGGATGTGTGTGGTGTCCTTAGGTTAGTTAGGCTTAAGTAGTTCTAAGTCTAGGGGACTAATGACCTCAGATGTTAAGTCCCATAGTGCTTAGAGCCATTTGAACTTACTCTCGGATGGCAGGAGCAGATGTGTTTCGTGGAGAACACAATGATCCTTCCTTGAGGTTCAAAAATGGTCGACCGGAATTTTGATTGCGACAAAGTGCACTCTCGCTTTCTCATGCAGTCCAAAGTAGGGTAACCGTCACACACTAATGCCCCACAAATCTTGATATTATACGATTCGACAAGGCGGTCAAATGCGGACCAATAATGAGACTTTCAGACTCTGTCAGTTCTCATAACACTATCTGACTCAAGTACGCGGCATCTCTGTGACCTTCGCAGTGATGGCTCATTCATTTTTTTTTTCCATTTCATTTCAGAGGAAGATGACGGTAATGACCGAAGTAACTTTTGTGCCGTCTCGTTGTAGCTCAAGGCTTATACCATGAGAAGCAAGGGGGCATGTTGTTTGGTGGCTAGTATCCTCTTCTGTAACACAAACTCCACGCATGTGTAAACAGGGTTCTTCATTCATAAGAACAATAAGTTAGTCCAAGTCTTGTGGTACAAGCTCTTCTGTAATAGTCCTCGTTAGCCTCACTGCAAATGAAGTACACGTCCCGCTATGCACACTGCTCTGGTCGCTAGGTACTGACTGACTGAGCTAGAGGCTGAGGTAACTGCGACGGCAACTCCCACTGGGCCGGCCGGAGTGGCCGAGCGGTTCTAGGCGCTTCAGTCTGGAACCGCGCGACCGCTACGGTCGCAGGTTCGAATCCTGCCTCGGGCATGGATGTGTGTGCTGTCCTTAGGTTAGTTAGGTTTAAGTAGTTCTAAGTTCTAGAGGACTGACGACCTCAGCTGTTAAGTCTCATAGTGCTTAGAGCCATGTGTACCATTTGACTCCCACTGGGCTGCGACTTATGACTCGACTCGTTGACTCTCTGGATGACTGACTGGGCCCTGCAGTCCGTGGTGGCGATCTAAATAATGGTGGTTGAGAGGGCGTTGGCGGCACGTTGTTTCCGAGTCTGTCGTTGACCTCTTTCCTGATAAGCTCGCTTACTCCCTTGCCTACTATCAAACTTCTCACAATCTCTTTGCCAGTGCAGTAACAGCACAGACGATGACGACCAAAACCTCTTTGATCAAATCACTTAAGACCGGTACTGTAGATGCAGGTAACAGCAGTGGGCGCATTGCTCGAGGTCTTTTCGAAGTATTCACATGCGCCGTGGGTGGTCTTTCGTAGTGGAAATCTACAACTCATTCTAATATTTCCTGCAGCCTTTGCAATTCATACCCTTTCAACTAATAACTAAAATTCTTTCTCTAATTAAAATCCTCTGTTTCCATTAATTACAAAATTTTCTTAAAATAAGGATCTATTATGTTACCACATGAAAAATTATAAAATTTAAAATACTCGGAAAATTTTTATAGATGATGGAGAAAGGTAAATGTATGAATTTTAAGTAATTGACAATGAACCAAAAACAACTGAGCCGAAAGCTATAAGCGAAATCGTTCTGATACGTGTGACTGGAGTATATACTGGTACTGTTGTTTCTAGAATTGTGGGGCAGGCCAATGGCCTTGCCGCACTGGTAACACATCACCGAAGTTAAATTCTGTAGGGCTGGGCTACCACTCGGATGGGTGACCATCCAGTCTGCAGAGTACTGTTGGCTACCGGGGTGCACTCAGCCTTTGTGAGGGTAACTGAGGAGTTACTTGAATCTCAGTTTACGAGACTGGAGCCGCTACTTCACATACGACCAGGAGAGCAATGTGCTGACCATATGCCCCTCAACATCTGCATCCAATGACGCCTGTGGGCTGAGGATGAAATGGCGGCCGGTAGGTACTTTTATGCCTTCATGGCCTGTTCAGGCGGAGTTTAGTTTTAGGCAACTTTCAGAGGTGAGAGTATGGACCAAAACAAGATAAAAATGTGCAGTAAATGGAGGATCTAAAGTGCATACCATAAGAGTTGTCAGCATGTACATTTCAAATGGTACCGGGACGGAGAGCTGCTGAATGGTGTCGCACTGGGTTCAGTGATAAATCCGCGATTCTGGACCGCAATAAATGACTGTAGTCGGTGGCTATGAAGGTGACTTGGGGAAAGGATCGATTTTTGCAAAGGGTCAAAATGGTTCAAATGGCTCTGAGCACTATGGGACTCAACATCTTAGGTCATAAGTCCCCTAGAACTTAGAACTACTTAAACCTAACTAACCTAAGGACATCACACACACCCATGCCCGAGGCAGGATTCGAACCTGCGACCGTAGCAGTCCCGCGGTTCCGGACTGCAGCTCCAGAACCGCACGGCCACCGCAGCCGGCGATTTTTGCAAAGGTTCTGACCTCAACTCCATCCCAGTGCACTATCCAAGACAGCAATGATCAGCTACAGCAGTTGTCTGCCAGTTTTCCTCATGAGACGATACAACGGCTTTACCCCACCCTACCCAACCGAATCAATGTATTTACACAGGCCAGAAGTGGTACAGTACCATAGTGAAAAGCGGTTTCATAATGCCATGATTTTTAAAAATTTGACTCGATTTTGTAATCACTACAATCTCACCATGTACATTCTGAACCTATGGAGTTTCATGTCCCTTAATCCCTTCCACTTGGGTACTTCAGTTTCTAGTCAGGCACTGTATTTTGATATGTCAACGACTTGACAACACTTCTAACGTGTTCAGTTACCACTGATGCCAGTACAGATTAGATTAGATTAGATTAATACTAGTTCCATGGATCATGAATACGATATTTCGTAATGATGTGGAACGAGTCGAATTTTCCAATACATGACATAATTAGGTTAATTTAACAACATACTTAAGTTAATATAACAACTTTATTTTTTTGTGTTTTTTTCTTTATTTTTTATTTTTATTTTTATTATTTTTTTTCAATATTTTTGTTTTTTTTCTTTTTTTTCTTAATTTATATCTAAAAATTCCTCTATGGAGTAGAAGGAGTTGTCATTCAGAAATTCTTTTAATTTCTTCTTAAATACTTGTTGGTTATCTGTCAGACTTTTGATACTATTTGGTAAGTGACCAAAGACTTTAGTGCCAGTATAATTCACCCCTTTCTGTGCCAAAGTTAGATTTAATCTTGAATAGTGAAGATCGTCCTTTCTCCTAGTATTGTAGTTATGCACACTGCTATTACTTTTGAATTGGGTTTGGTTGTTAATAACAAATTTCATAAGAGAGTATATATACTGAGAAGCTACTGTGAATATCCCTAGATCCTTAAATAAATGTCTGCAGGATGATCTTGGGTGGACTCCAGCTATTATTCTGATTACACGCTTTTGTGCAATAAATACTTTATTCCTCAGTGATGAATTACCCCAAAATATGATGCCATATGAAAGCAATGAGTGAAAATAGGCGTAGTAAGCTAATTTACTAAGATGTTTATCACCAAAATTTGCAATGACCCTTATTGCATAAGTAGCTGAACTCAAACGTTTCAGCAGATCATCAATGTGTTTCTTCCAATTCAATCTCTCATCAATGGACATACCTAAAAATTTGGAATATTCTACCTTAGCTATATGCTTCTGATTAAGGTCTATATTTATTAATGGCGTCATACCATTCACTGTACGGAACTGTATGTACTGTGTCTTATCAAAATTCAGTGAGAGTCCATTTACAAGGAACCACTTAGTAATTTTCTGAAAGACAGTATTGACAATTTCATCAGTTAATTCTTGTTTCTCAGGTGTGATTACTATACTTGTATCATCAGCAAGGAGAACTAACTTTGCCTCTTCATGAATATAGAATGGCAAGTCATTAATATATATTAAGAATAACAAAGGACCCAGGACCGACCTTTGTGGAACCCCATTCTTGATAGTTCCCCAGTTTGAGGAATGTGCTGATCTTTGCATGTTACGAGAACTACTTATTTCAACTTTCTGCACTCTTCCAGTTAGGTACGAATTAAACCATTTGTGCACTGTCCCACTCATGCCACAATACTTGAGCTTGTCTAGCAGAATTTCATGATTTACACAATCAAAAGCCTTTGAGAGATCACAAAAAATCCCAATGGGTGGTGTTCGGTTATTCAGATCATTCAAAATTTGACTGGTGAAAGCATATATGGCACTTTCTGTTGAAAAACCTTTCTGGAAACCAAACTGACATTTTGTTAGTACTTCATTTTTACAGATATGTGAAGCTACTCTTGAATACATTACTTTCTCAAAAATTTTGGATAAAGCTGTTAGAAGGGAGATTGGACGGTAATTGTTGACATCAGATCTATCCCCCTTTTTATGCAAAGGTATAACAATAGCATATTTCAGTCTATCAGGGAAAATGCCCTGTTCCAGAGAGCTATTACACAGGTGGCTGAGAATCTTACTTATCTGTTGAGAACAAGCTTTTAGTATTTTGCTGGAAATGCCATCAATTCCATGTGAGTTTTTGCTTTTAAGCAAGTTTATTATTTTCCTAATTTCAGAGGGAGAAGTGGGTGAGATTTCAAATGTATCAAATTGCATAGGTATGGCCTCTTCCATTAACAGCCTAGCATCTTCTAATGAACACCTGGATCCTACTATATCCACAACATTTAGAAAATGATTATTAAAAATATTTTCAACTTCTGACGTTTTGTTCGTAAAGTTTTCATTCAATTTGATGGTAATACTGTCTTCCTCTGCTCTTGGTTGACCTGTTTCTCTTTTAATAATATTCCAAATTGTTTTAATTTTATTATCAGAGTTGCTGATTTCAGACATGATACACTTACTCCTGGATTTTTTAATAACTTTTCTTAATATAACACAGTAGTTTTTATAATTTTTGATAGTTTCTGGGTCACTACTCTTTCTTGCTGTCAGATACATTTCCCTTTTCCGGTTACAAGATATTTTTATACCCTTAGTAAGCCATGGTTTGTTACAAGGTTTCTTACGAGTATATTTAACTATTTTCTTGGGGAAGCAGTTTTCAAATGCATTTACAAAAATGTCATGAAATAAATTATATTTTAAATTGGCATCAGGTTCACGGTACACCTCATCCCAGTCTAACTGCTGTAGGCTTTCCCTGAAATTTGCAATTGTTAAATTGTTGACTGAACGTACTACTTTGGAGGACTGTTTAGTATTGCTGAATGGAGCTATGTCATATATTGTAACTAGCTGTGCACCATGATCAGAAAGACCATTCTCAACAGGCTGAGCATTTATCTGGTTAAACTTATCTTGGTCTATAAAGAAGTTATCTATCAGTGAGCTGCTATCCTTTACCACCCGAGTAGGAAAATCAATAACGGGTGTCAAATTGAAAGAACCGAGTGATACTCCAAGGTCATTTTTTCTATTACCCTCTTTCAGAGAATCTACATTGAAGTCCCCACAAATAATAATTTGCTTCCCCCTGTCTGACAGATAGCACAACAAGGAGTCCAAATTTTTCAGAAATAGATGAAAATTTCCTGATGGGGACCTATATACAGTTACAATTATAAATGTGCCTTTATTTAATTTAAGCTCACAGGCACATGCTTCTATATGTTTCTCTACACAAAACTTTTTTGTTTCTATACTCTTTGCACAATGATAACTTTTGACATATATGGCAACTCCTCCTTTCTCCATATTTTCTCTCATTACATGTGCAGAGAGCTTATAACCACTTACATTTACCTTATCCATATCAGTAACAATGTGATGCTCAGACAGGCATAGTATATCTATTTCATTCTCAGCTTCTAAATCTTCCAAACAAACCAGAAGCTCATCTACTTTATTCTTTAAACTCCCAATATTTTGATGAAATATACTTACATTATTTTTAATTATACTTTTATGAGAACCTTTCCTTATTCTAACATTTGCAGTACTCTCCTGTCTGAGTTTCTCATTGTGCTTAGGCCTAGTTCCTATACCAGTGGTCACATGGTGTTCAGAGAGGCAGATTATGTCAATTGGGTTGGGTGACTTTAGTTCATCAATGCAATTACCTAGGACTGAGATACAACTTGGTGGAGATAAAATTTCTGGTGATTGATGAAAATTTATAATTGATAGCTGTGATTGGTGATCCAATGTGCTAGAATTGTGCTGTTGAATTTCTTTCCTAAACTGAAGATTTGTTTCAATCCTGACCTCTCGTAGAACGTGACATCTTTCTGTCTTACCTATCCTAAAAAAGGTGCTGCTCCAACACCTGTAACCACTGGTATTTTACCATTCATGGCAGTGCTTCCCCCCCTTAAATTTCCTGCTATTATCCCAGCCAATTTCCCCTTCCCTTTCCTGTTGAGATGTAGGCCGTGCCTGGTATAGTCCCACCTACTGAGATAATCAACAGGAACCACACCAATATGAGCCCCCGCACCCGACACAAGCAGCCGTTCCAACTCCAAATTAACTCTCCCAACAGAAGAGTTCAAATGAGGCCGGTCATGGCGTCTCAGGACAGATACAAATTCAACATTGGTGTGTCTCGATGCCGACGCAATCTTTACCAGGTCACACTCTATACTGTACCCAGGATCTCTGTCGATGCTGTTCCCTGGCCCTCCCACAATAACCACGGTGTCTTCCCTGGTAAATCCTTTACAGAGTGAACCTAAATCCTCTGTCACCTGATCCAGACTAGCACTTGGTTTGAAAAAATTTGTGACCTGGTATTCTGGTCCTAATTCTTCCTGCAGAAGTTGGCCTACACCTCTGGCATGAGAACTGCCTAACAACAAAACTTTCTTCCTTTTCGATGCCTTTCCTACATTCTTTTTCAATTTCCTATTGAAAGTTTGTTGTGTCCTGTCTACACCTACCTCTGCTTGAGGCTCATCAGTTTCTAACTGAAGCAACAGGTCAAACTTATTTTTGACATTCACCACAAAACTGTCAGACTTAGTTCTAGGCCTGTTCCTTCTGCTACCTGTTGCCACTTCCCACCTCTCTTTGCCCTTCTCCCTCCTTAACCTGTCCAGATCTTCCCTAGCCTGATCTAGCTCAGCCTGAAGGGCAGCAATTTTCCCCTCCTGTTCCACTATCTTCCTATCTCTGCTGCAAATCCTACATAACCACTGATGAGCCTGATCCACTTTCCCAACACCCACGCCACTGCAGTCCCCCCAGTGAAAAAAACTACTGCATCCATCACACCAAACCCCGGAACTAACAATTCTACGGCAAGTCAGGCACTTCTCACTCATGGCAAAAATAATACTTTAGCTAGAATAAATCAATTAAATTACCGAAAATCAAAAAAGACGTTACAAGAATTAAGCCTATTCACAAATGTATATAAGCAAGTTTCTGATTTAAAATTCCGCTGGTTTTCTGAGATCTGTAATAAAACAACGAAGGTATACGCTATTTATTATATATTTCACTCGATGGAATGAAAAAAGGGCAATTAAACGAGATACTTTAACTTTGATTCTCCAAAAACGTTACGAGAATAGGCCTATAAACAAATGTATATAGGCAAGTTTCTGATATAAAGTTACGCTGTTTTTCTGAAATCTGTATTAAAACAATGAAGTTATACGCTATTTACGGTAGTTTACTTATTTGTTACCGAGAAACTAGTTAAATTACCTTGAAACAAGAAACAAACACGTTTACAAAATTTAAGCCTAAGCACGACTTCGCGAAGTTACGATCTTTTCGTGTTTTCTGAAAAAATACGCAAATAAAAGTCAAACCTTTAACGGCAAGACTAAACGATACACTAATGCACGTATTTAATTTGTTGTCAGCGTTAAACTAAATTATATTCCTGTCTAAATCACTTAACTTTCTGGAAATGGTTTCTGGCGTCACTTACTCGGCGGCCATCTTGGAACGTGTAGTGATTGTTCGTCAGTATGCAGAAGAAAATTTCTTCAGCAAAGAGATCCCACTCTAATGGCACATTCATGAACATGGTTAAACTCACTATTTTCTAGGATGGGAAAAAGGTAATATATTTAATGACTACAGCGGTAATGAACTTCAGTAACGGGAGAGCGGCGAAACTGGCGAGCGGCGATACTAGCGAGCGGAGAAACTGGCGAGAAACGACACTAATGAGCAACGACACTAACGAGCAACGACACTAACGAGCAACGACACTAACGAGCAACGACACTAACGAGCAACGACACTAACGAGCAACGACACTAACGAGCAACGACACTAACGAGCAACGACACTAACGAGCAACGACACTAACGAGCAATGAAAGTAAGGAGCAACAAAAGTGAGGAGCAATGAATACGTTGTACTTTGAAACTTTCTGGCAGATTAAAACTGTGTGCTGGACCGAGACTCGAACTTGGGACCTTTGCATTTTGCAGGCAAGTGCTCTACCAACTGAGATACCCAAGCACGACTGACACCCCGTCCTCACAGCTTTACTTCTGCTAGTATCTCGTCTCCTACCTTCCAAACATTACAGAAGCTCTGCTGTGAACCTTGTAGAACTAGCACTTCTATATGTGTTTCCACAATACTGAATACGAAAGTAACGAGTAATGAATACTTTGTAAAGTCTTTTGGACATGAATGCATCGAATATTCCCGGCTCAAAATTATTCTTTAATTTCACAGGCTAACTGACAATAATTAGCCGGCCGTGGTGACCGATCGGTTCTAGGCGCTTCAGTCGGGAACCGCGCGACTCCTACGGTCGCAGGTTCGAATCCTGCCTCGGGCATGGATGTGTGTGATGTCCTTAGGTTAGTTGGGTTTAAGTAGTTCTAAGTTCTAGGGGACTGATGACCAGAGATGTTAAGTCCCATAGTGCTCAGAGCCATTTGAACCATTTTGACAATAATTCAGCAGCTCCCGACCGCCACAACTATAAAATATCGGTACAACACGTCAGTACTAGAATTCGAGTGCCGTGGTTGGCACATATCCCGTCCTGTAGACTCTAGCTGTGAATCCGATCACAGTGCACGGATGAGTTACACACGCAGTGCATTTATTTCTCGTCGCCGTCTGTTTAATGCCTCCTCCCCCAGCACAGTGGCTGCGCGTGTGTCGCGTTTCGTTCCGCCGGCCGTTCGCAGCATTTCAAAGAGGAGCCGAGGAAAGCCACAGCTCGGGCAGAACAGTTGCGCTGCGGGCGCGCATTATGGGGATTATGCCATAACGGCCACAAACTGCGTATTAAATTCTACTCCTGGTTGCCAAGTTTTAATCTGCTGAAATTTCGTCCGTCCCACTCCACCCACTGCCCTCCCTGCGGCTAGCTGGCCCCCTCAGCCCGTGTGTGTGTGTGTGTGTGTGTGTGTGTGTGTGTGTGTGTGTTTGTGTGTGTGTGTTTTACGTAAAACAGACAGGGGGATGAGGGGGCAGTGCTGGTAGGGTGGGGGCACATTGGAAAAGCCGCTAGCGCCGCTGTGTGGGTAGAAAAGGGGACGAAAAGTAGGATTTAGAGGTGAATTAAACTCATCCCGTATTCTCTGTCCCGCTTCGGTATTCACCACACACACACACACACACACACACACACACACACACAACGGAAGGGTAATTCTCGCAGACAGCCAATGTTACCGAAAGCGCACTAAGTCTCAATTCCTCTTTCCCTAGCTGCTGGAATAACGTACCGCGTCCCTGCGCGAAACCACGTCGGCCAAACTCTGCATTATACGTCCCGCCTAAAAAGAGAAATGCAGGAAAAAATGAGACTAAACCCACACTCTTGGGGAGAAAAAAAAGTAGAAAGAAAAAGAGAGAGAGAGAGCCTAACAGGGAGAAATGGCCGTTGGCGAGGAAAATGGCCCCTAGATTGCATTTTAAGTTGAAATGATGCAGATTTTAAAGTATGCTGCGCTGTTTCCCCCGGAGAGCGGATTTTCGGCAGGTTTACCGCCTGACAATGGCCAGCAAAATGGGGGTCGAAACGTCCTTTACGCAGAAACCCTCTCCTCCCCCCATTTTTTTTATTCAGTCCGCCCCCACCCTTCCGCCTCTCGCTACCCGTTCGGAACTTGGCGGACTTCCCCATTGACAGCGGTTTCTATCGAAAAACCTACTTTTTTCGGTGGTGTTTAATCCTGCCGCGGACGAGCGATTAAAGCGATTTCGAGAGCACCATCCGCCCGCTTACATTTTATTCGGCGCCGCAATGTTTTCTCTCTCTCTCTCTCGAACACACACACTCACGTATGTTGCTCACGTGTGCGTGTGCGTGTGTGTGTACCAAGGGAATGCGGTGATCGGTAAGTGTGTGTGTGTGTGTGTGTGTGTGTGTGTGTGTGTGTGTGAGCGAGCTCGCCGCACCGCAGGCGGATTTAAATATACTTTGTGTTCGTCGGGCCGCGCGCGGACGCATAATGTTTCCGCTTATTCGGTAACACGTCGTCAGCGTAATGCAGGCTTGCCAACTTTACGGCCCCATTCGCTTGGTGCGCGGCTGACCCGTCTACGGCGCCATTTTCATGGTGCTGCGAGAGGGGGAAAAAAAAGAGAGATGAGAGAAAAGTGGGCGTGGAAGGAGAGAGGGAGGGAGGAAAGAAAGAAGGATAAAAAAAATCGCTCACGCGTATTTTTAAATTGGCAATTAACGTTAAAAGCCTGCCAGCCACGCTGTTTAAAGTATGGTCAACGGTGCCCACTGAAACACGTGCGGACGCGGTGCGTAGCTCTTGCGTTCTCTATTACTGGCTCATTTTACCGTGGAAAACACTATTCCGTTCGTGCGAGGTGTTCGGAACAGACGTAGTTGAAACTGGCTGCCATGGAAACTCATGAATGCGACAGAGCATCCGAGTGTGGACAGACTGAGAGGTTTATTACACACAAAATGAAATGCTAGTAAATCACGACTAGTTCGATATATCGACACTTGCTGCATCTTTAAACGCAAAATTTATTGAAAATTATCTGTTTATTCGGAATACTGAGACTTCAGATACATGCTTAACACATGAGCGATGGATAGTCTCTGGTTTCCAGAAGTTGTATAACTAAGAAAAACTGGGGCAAGTTAAGTATGTAGCAGCCTTTCACTGTAGGGTTGTTGAGTCATGGAGAGAGGACGTTGTGTTGTGTCGTGGCGGAATGAGCAGCTTGAGTAGCTGATGTTCCGCAGACGGATTCCTATTTGCGATGTTCCATGATGTATACCCTCGAGGATGAAGGACGATTTTTAAGGTGACTGGATAAAGAGACAGCGCTTTAGGAGAGAGAGATTTTGAGATTGTTATCTGCTAGCGCGAGTTAAGTTATTACTGCTGTGCAAAGACTTCATTGCGACCGAGAACATCTACGTACTGGTAACCAGGGAGAACTATCAGTCATGTGTTCATTATTCTAATTAGCACTCTCCCATTTAGATCCGTTAAATAATATTGCATTAGCAATTCAACAAAACAAATTTTTGTAATAAAAATATTTTTAGAAGTGGACATTACCGCGTATGACAATATGGAGAGAGAGAGAATGCTGATTGTTCATATTAGTCGGATTTCGCTTTTCTCTCATTAACAGAATTTCAAAGTGTTTCGTTTTGTCATTTACAAATATTTCACAAGCATATTCCTACTGCTGACTATAGAAAAACGCTTTAGTTTGCTTTGACACGTGTTGCACTTCAGCGCGAACAGTAGTGGATAATTTTGAAAAGAGAATCAAAAGTTATTTTGCTAAAATTTGGGTTTCAGAGAAATGACAATAAGAAGGAAAACTGATGCCTGCTGATTCACATCACGTCATAATTCTTGCAGAGCAGCCAGAACAGAATCTAGTTACCCGTTGCGAGGAGAGAATTTGTTGTAGGGCCCAAACGAACTCTTCCTGGCAGGATATTGGAACAGTTTTCAAGTACCGAAATTTCGCCTAAATTCAACAGATGCAGTTTTATAATACTGCACATTTCAATTATGTAACAGTTAGTAGTTCTGAGTATTCTTGTGAATTATTCTTCGAAGCAATCTAATTTAGAGACAATCAGATGCATTTCAGATTCATTCCCAAAAAGTAACTTGAATACATTTATTTATTTATTCGTATGGCTAGGGACCCCCGTCGGGCAGACCGTTTGCCGGTCTTTCAATGTGACGCCACTTCGTCGACCTGCAGTCGATGAGGATGATAGGATGATGATGATAAGGACAGCACAACACTCAGTCCCTGGGCGGAGAAAATACCTCGACCCAGCCGGGAATCGTACCCGGGCCCAGGGGATTGACAGTCCGTCACGCTGACCATTTTGCTACCGTGGGCGGACATTTGCATAGATAAGTAATCGGAGGTTAGAACCCAAGACAGTATTCAGACAGTTAGCGATAAATTCAGTTACATACACTTTCAGGTTACAACTAGATACAACTTTCAAGATGTGCGGTTGTATGTACACGTCACTGAGATACACTGTTATCTCGAAGTTTCCTGTAATACACACATAAAAAAAAGTTTTGCATCACACCGGTTCCCAGAACTTTCCCTTTGACTGTCCAGAGATGTCACTAAACCCACCCAAAGATGTAAGCAACCACGCATGAGCAGCGCCTATAAGACGGTCCGATAGCCGATCAGCTTCGGTCATTCCACCAGGAAGGAGGTACGCGGCTCGTGTTGTCTGTAGTTCAATCACGCCTAGACGGTCAAAAATCGCGGTTCGGTTGCGTCCACATTGTTACTTTGTGCCAGGAAGGGCTCTCAGCAAGGGAAGTGTCCAGGCGTCTCGGAGTGAACCATAGCGATGTTGTTCGGAAATGGAGGAGATGCAGAACTGTCGATGACATGCCTCGCTCAAGCCGCTACTACAGTACATGACCGCTACCTACGGATCAAGGCTCGGAGGAACCCTGACAGCAACGCCACCATGTTGAATAGTGCTTTATGTGCAGCCACATGACGTCGTGTTACGACTCAAACTGTGCGCAATAGCCTGCATGATGCGCTTCACTCCCGACGTCCATGGCGAGGTCCACTTCGCAACCACGACACCATGCAGCGCGGTACAGGTGGACCCAACAACATGCCGAGTGGACCGCTCATGATCGACATCACGTTCTCTTCAACGATGAGTTTCACATATGCCCTGAACCAGACAATTGTCGGAGACGTGTTTCGAGGCAACTCGGGCAGGCCTGACGACTTAGACACACTGTCCAGCGAGTGTAGCAAGGTGGAGGTTCCCTGCTGTCTTGGGGTGGCATTATGTGGGGCCGACGTACGCCGCTGGTGGTCATGAAAGGCGCCGTAACGGCTGTACGACACGTGAATACCATCCTCCGACCGATAGTGCAACCATATCGGCAGCATATTGGCGAAGCATTCGTCTTAATGGACGACAATTCGCATCCCCATCGTGCATAATTTCTGAATGCCTTCAGGATAACGACAGCGCTCGACTAGAGTGGCCAGCATGTCCTCCACACATGAACCCTGTCGAACACGCCTGGGATAGATTGAAAAGGGCTGTTTATGGGCGACGTGAGCCACTAACCACTCTGAGGCATTTACGCCGAATCGCCGTTGAGGGAGTGGGACAGTCTGGACCAACAGTGCCTTGATGAACTTGTGGATAGTATGCCACGACGAATACAGGCACGCATCAATGCAAGAGGACGTGCTACTGGGTATTAGAAGTATCGGTGTGTAGAGCAATCTGGACCACCACCTCTGAAGGTCTCGCTGTATGGTGGTACAACATGCAATGTGTGGTTTTCATGAGCAACAAAAAGGGCTGAAATGACGTTTATGTTGATCCCTATTCCAGTTTCTGTACAGCTTCCGGAACTCTCGGACCCGAGGTGATGCAAAACTTTATTTTGATGTGTGTAATACATCGCCTGACAAAAATTGTGAAGCATCCAGAAGGGCAGGAGTGAACGGAAAGAAATTTCAAGGTTTGAGATACATGTCGCTTTAATTCAGTGGTAACAAAATCTGGACAAATTTGCCAAGAATATGGCAGCAAGAGGCCACTTATCAGTATGACATTGCATCGCTAGGCCTGCATGCATGAGGTGCTTCGGTTGGGAAAGTAGCTTTAAACACAACACGACGCCATTTCACACCAGTCCATGCTTCTTGGTCATGGCGCCCCTCCAAATACCGTCCGTGTTGTGGTGTAAACGGCAACTTATCCATGGGACGGCAAGTGACCTGTCCAGCTGCTGCTAAGTCTTCAAGTAGGTGGCGCAGAATGATACAGAATGTTGCGGGGGACGTGTTACGTGTTCAAGGATGGCAGGCACAGATGTGGCTACGATTTGCTTGGTGCTTGACACGGCGATCCTCCCTCCTGGTTGTCGAACGTTCCCATGCAGATCAACATCGGGCTAGTGTCACATTTAAACGCTACACAGATCTAGACGTTACAGGATTCGACCAGTAAGAGTAATAGAGTCCCACAACGTGGCCCCTTTGAAACTCTGTCACGTGCCTGTAACAGCTGTTGTCGCAACATAACAAAGATATGCAAAGACTATTTATAAAGTGTGACTCATGTGAGTTTTGAGTGCTTTGCTGTGTACACTTCGTGATCAAAAGTATCCGAACACCCCCAAAAACATACGTTTTTCATATTAGATGCGTTGTTCTGCCACCTACTGCCAGCTACTCAATATTGGCGACCTCAGTAGTCATTAGACATCGTGAGAGAGCAGAATGGGGGGGGGGGGGGGGGGGCTCTGCGGAACTCACGGACTTAGAATGTGGTCAGGTGATTGGGTGTCACTTGTGTTGTACGTCTGTACGCGAGATTTCAATACTCCTAAACATCCCTAGGTCCACTGTTTCCGATGTGATAGTGAAGTGGAGACGTGAAGGAACTTCACACGTACAACTTAAAAGCGTACAGGACAACCTCGTCTGTTGACTGGCAGAGACCGCCGACAGTTGAAGAGGGTCGTAATATGTAATAGGTAGACATATATCCAGACCATCACACAGGAATTCCAAACTGCATCAGTATCCACTGCAAATACTACGACAATTAGTGGGAGGTGAGAATACTTGCATTTCACGGTCGAGCGGCTGCTCATAAGCCACACATCACGTCGATAAATTCCAAACGACGCCTCCCTTGGCGTATGGATCGTAAACGTTGGACGACTGAACAGTGGAAAAACGTTGCGTGGAGTGACGAATCACGGTACACAATTTGGCGATCCGATGGGAGAGTGTGGGTATGGCGAATGCCTGGTGAACGTCATCTGCCAGCGTGTGTAGTGCCAACAGTAAAATTCGGAGGCGGTGGTGTTACGGTGTGTTCGTGTTTTTCATGGAGGGGGCTTGCACACCTTTTCGTTTTCCGTGGCAGTATTACAGCACAGGTTTACATTGATGTTTTAATCACCTTCTTGTTTCCACAGTGTTGAAGAGCAGTTCGGTGATGGCAACTGCACCTATCAACACGATCGATCCTCTGTTCATAATGCACGGGCTGAGGCGGAGTGGTTACACTGCAGTAACATCCCTGTAATGGACTGGCCTGCACAGAGTCCTGAGCTGAATCTCATAGAACACCTCTGGGATGTTTTGGAACGCCGACTTCGCGCCAGGACTCACCGACCGACATCTATACCTCTCCTCAGTGCAGTACTTCGTGAAGAACGGGCTGCCATTCCCCAAGAAAACTTACAGCACCTGACTGAACGTATGACTGCGAGAATGGAAGCTTTCATCAAGGCTAAGGGTGGGCCAACACCATGTCGAATTCCAGCATTACCGATGGTGGGCGTCACGAAATTTTAAGTCTTTTCAGTCTTTTAAGTCTTTTGATCACATACACTCCTGGAAATTGAAATAAGAACACCGTGAATTCATTGTCCCAGGAAGGGGAAACTTTATTGACACATTCCTGGGGTCAGATACATCACATGATCACACTGACAGAACCGCAGGCACATAGACACAGGCAACAGAGCATGCACAATGTCGGCACTAGTACAGTGTATATCCACCTTTCGCAACAATGCAGGCTGCTATTCTCCCATGGAGACGATCGTAGAGATGCTGGATGTAGTCCTGTGGAACGGCTTGCCATGCCATTTCCACCTGGCGCCTCAGTTGGACCAGCGTTCGTGCTGGACGTGCAGACCGCGTGAGACGACGCTTCATCCAGTCCCAAACATGCTCAATGGGGGACAGATCCGGAGATCTTGCTGGTCAGGGTAGTTGACTTACACCTTCTAGAGCACGTTGGGTGGCACGGGATACATGCGGACGTGCATTGCCCTGTTGGAACAGCAAGTTCCCTTGCCGGTCTAGGAATGGTAGAACGATGGGTTCGATGACGGTTTGGATGTACCGTGCACTATTCAGTGTCCCCTCGACGATCACCAGTGGTGTACGGCCAGTGTAGGAGATCGCTCCCCACACCATGATGCCGGGTGTTGGCCCTGTGTGCCTCGGTCGTATGCAGTCCTGATTGTGGCGCTCACCTGCACGGCGCCAAACACGCATACGACCATCATTGGCACCAAGGCAGAAGCGACTCTCATCGCTGAAGACGACACGTCTCCATTCGTCCCTCCATTCACGCCTGTCGCGACACCACTGGAGGCGGGCTGCACGATGTTGGGGCGTGAGCGGAAGACGGCCTAACGGTGTGCCGGACCGCAGCCCAGCTTCATGGAGACGGTTGCGAATGGTCCTCGCCGATACCCCAGGAGCAACAGTGTCCCTAATTTGCTGGGAAGTGGCGGTGCGGTCCCCTAGGGCACTGCGTAGGATCCTACGGTCTTGGCGTGCATCCGTGCGTCGCTGCGGTCCGGTCCCAGGTCGACGGGCACGTGCACCTTCCGCCGATCACTGGCGACAACATCGATGTACTGTGGAGACCTCACGCCCCACGTGTTGAGCAATTCGGCGGTACGTCCACCCGGCCTCCCGCATGCCCACTATACGCCCACGCTCAAAGTCCGTCAACTGCACATACGGTTCACGTCCACGCTGTCGCGGCATGCTACCAGTGTTAAAGACTGCGATGGAGCTCCGTATGCCACGGCAACCTGGCTGACACTGACGGCGGCGGTGCACAAATGCTGCGCAGCTAGCGCCATTCGACGGCCAACACCGCGGTTCCTGGTGTGTCCGCTGTGCCGTGCGTGTGATCATTGCTTGTGCAGCCCTCTCGCAATGTCCGGAGCAAGTATGGTGGGTCTGACACACCGGTGTCAATGTGTTCTTTTTTCCATTTCCAGGAGTGTAGTATAGTTTGCATTCACAACACCACCACTCAACCCGGAAATTAAGGGGATATTGGGGGCACGGAGGAAGGCATGGGAGTGTGTGATAAGCAGTATCTTCAGCATACCAGAAGACAAGGATTCGGGATCTAGACGATGAATATCATCTTGCCCGTATTTAAAGAGAGCTGCTGTATCTCGAATCTTTTGAAGCTTGCTAGCCAGATGGCTCGGCCTGTGCCTGGTATAGATACGGAACAGCAGCCAGAAGACACTTGTTGACGCTGGTGCTCCACAGTGCTGGGTGGTTCCACTGGAGGATTATTGCCTTGGTAATTCCCTCTTGACTCTTGTGTACATTCACTTGTAGTTTCCTTATGTTACACCACAATTCGAACTGGAGATTAAGGAGATATTGGAGGCATGGAGGCATGCACGGGAGTTTTTTTGTTTATTTTGTTATGTTTTTTTGAGCGCAAAACTGCTACGGTCATTAACGCCCGGTCTGTGACTAAGGAAAAGGTAAAAAAACGAAACTGGAGACCAGCAGCAACGGGAGCGAAATTCAAAAAAGTGGGGAAACTAAAAACAGAAGGAAAGCTTAAAAAACCACTATAGAAGGAGGGTTGTTTGGCGCCAAAAAGAGCTTCAAATGACTGACGTTATCTCACTGGCACTAATAAACTCGAGAACGCGATCGGCTGAGCGCGTGTCATCTGCTAAAATGGAAGATACACTCCTGGAAATGGAAAAAAGAACACATTGACACCGGTGTGTCAGACCCACCATACTTGCTCCGGACACTGCGAGAGGGCTGTAAAAGCAATGATCACACGCACGGCACAGCGGACACACCAGGAACCGCGGTGTTGGCCGTCGAATGGCGCTAGCTGCGCAGTATTTGTGCACCGCCGCCGTCAGTGTCAGCCAGTTTGCCGTGGCATACGGAGCTCCATTGCAGTCTTTAACACTGGTAGCATGTCGCGACAGCGTGGACGTGAACCGTATGTGCAGTTGACGGACTTTGAGCGAGGGCGTATAGTGGGCATGCGGGAGGCCGGGTGGACGTACCGCCACTTCCCAGCAAATCAGGGACACTGTTGCTCCTGGGGTATCGGCGAGGACCATTCGCAACCGTCTCCATGAAGCTGGGCTACGGTCCGGCACACCGTTAGGCCGTCTTCCGCTCACGCCCCAACATCGTGAAGCCCGCCTCCAGTGGTGTCGCGACAGGCGTGAATGGAGGGACGAATGGAGACGTGTCGTCTTCAGTGACGAGAGTCGCTTCTGCCTTGGTGCCAATGATGGTCGTATACGTGTTTGGCGCCGTGCAGGTGAGCGCCACAATCAGGACTGCATACGACCGAGGCACACAGGGCCAACACCCGGCATCATGGTGTGGGGAGCGATCTCCTACACTGGCCGTACACCACTGGTGATCGTCGAGGGGACACTGAATAGTGCACGGTACATCCAAACCGTCATCGAACCCATCGTTCTACCATTCCTAGACCGGCAAGGGAACTTGTTGTTCCAACAGGACAATGCACGTCCGCATGTATCCCGTGCCACCCAACGTGCTCTAGAAGGTGTAAGTCAACTACCCTGGCCAGCAAGATCTCCGGATCTGTCCCCCATTGAGCATGTTTGGGACTGGATGAAGCGTCGTCTCACGCGGTCTGCACGTCCAGCACGAACGCTGGTCCAACTGAGGCGCCAGGTGGGGATGGCATGGCAAGCCGTTCCACAGGACTACATCCAGCATCTCTACGATCGTCTCCATGGGAGAATAGCAGCCTGCATTGCTGCGAAAGGTGGATATACACTGTACTAGTGCCGACATTGTGCATGCTCTGTTGCCTGTGTCTATGTGCCTGTGGTTCTGTCAGTGTGATCATGTGATGCATCTGACCCCAGGAATGTGTCAATAAAGTTTCCCCTTCCTGGGACAATGAATTCACGGTGTTCTTATTTCAATTTCCGGGAGTGTATATCAGGCGACAGATGTAGACGGGCGCCTAACGGAGTAAAATAGGGGCACTCAAGTAAAAGGTGTCTCACCGTCCACAGTTGAGAGCAGTGGGGACAGAGTGGGCGAGGATCGCCGCTTAAAAGATGTCGATGGCTAAAAAGACAGTGCCCTTCTCGGAGTCTAGTTAAAATTACTTCCTCCCGACGAAGAGTTCGGGAGGAAGAGGTCCAAGCACAGAGAAGAGCTTTCCGTCCTGCAATTTATTATTGGGAAGTGTCGACCAATGTGCGTGCCATAAAAGAGCAACACGACGACGACATAAAACACTCCGCAGATCGGCGAAGGGAACCATGCGAACAGCAGGCTGAAGAAGAGAGACTGCAGCCTTGGCCGCTATATCGGCCGCCTCATTTCCACAGATACCAACATGTCCTGGGATCCAGAGGAACGCCACAGAGACGCCCCCCAAGTGGAGCAAGTGGAGGCAGTCCTGAATCCGGTGGACCAGAGGGTGGACAGGGTAGAGAGCTTGGAGACTGAGGAGAGAGCTGAGCGAATCTGAGCAGATAACATACTGTATCCGCTGATGGTGACGGATGTGTTGGACAGCCTGGAGAACAGCGTAAAGCTCCGCAGTAAAAACCGAACACTGGTCGGGAAGCCGAAATCGATTTGGGGTGTCGCCAACAATATAGGCACTCCCAACACCAAACGATATTTTTGAGCCATCAGTGTAAATAAATGTGGCATCCTTCATTTGAGCGCAAAGAGCAGCAAATGCCCGACGATAAACAAGAGAAGGGGTACCATTCTTGGGAAACTGACGAAGGTCACGGAGCAGGCAGGAGAGTGTGTGACGGGCAAATGAGCAGTGTTGTCAGCACTGGATGATCTAGATAGGGGGATATGGGGGAGGGAGATAACGTTGGCCTTATTTACAGAGTGCAGCAGTATCTGGAAGCTTTCGGAGTTTGCTAGCTTGACGACTGGGCCGGTGTTCAGTACAGACACGCTCCATGAGCCTGGAGAGACTTGTCGGGACTGGAGCAGTGCAGTGCTTGTAGGTGCAGTGGCTCCAGGAAGTCCCCCTCTTCTCGTGCAGGAGCAGGTGCTGAGTACACGGGCGCGCGCTCCAGACGGCGGCTTCTGCTTCCTGTCCAGCAGCCAGCAGGTGCCACCAGGTGCCACCGTCTCCCAATGGCCGCTTCCTGGCCGGCCCTCGCGCCGCCATTTAGAGATTACCTTCAGGCGGGGCGGTACGCGCCGCCGTCCGTATCTTTATGGTCTCATTACGAGACACGGGTGCAGCTGCGACCGAACGCAGCCCCAGTGTATATGTATCTGTGTGTGTGTGTGTGCGCGCGCGTGTGTGTACTGCCGTCTCGGTAGCAGGGGGGTTGTATCGTTTAACATGTGCCTTTCTTTCTTTCTTTCTTTTGCACTGACGCATGAGGCGGCTCTAAATGCACTAAACACTTAACAGCTACGACCGATTACTGGATTGCTCTTTCGAGTTTTCCTAAGTAGATTTAGACGCTGAGTTCGCCTCCCCACCAAGTGCCACCATGCAACTTCCGGTGTGTAGTGGAGGGTACTTCTGGTCCCTCTGATTTTTTTTCCTCCGACGCGGTCATAATGGAGGAAAATAAAAATGAAACCCACTGCATGCATACTTTTCACAGGCAAACTTTCCTGTAGCACAATAAATGTTTTTAGACCCTACAACTTTAACATCGCTTGCACAGCACATTAAAAACTGCAGCGCACAATCAGACGCATCATGAACACACAGACTCATACGTACACACTATCAGGCATTTACAAAATAGTCTGTAACACACACAAAGTCTTCCATGTTGACCAAACTGGTACGGACATGCAGCTTCCAAAAAAGATACGACGTACACATAAATCAACAATGATGTTTGGTAAAATCCTTATTAAACAAGATCCCATACAGGATATCTGATAATCAGTTTCAATTGTTACCACACATGTTCAGATCAAAATATGCCACAGCAGCGTCTAAGATCACAGGACACTTTCTCAACTGGCTGTTAACAACGCAGTGGACTATCAGCTATGAACCCATACTTGTTTACAAGTGTGCGGCCACTTTATGGGAACTTTGACGTTGTCTCCATAAGCGGGGTTATCGTGTTTGTCATTCTGAACTGCACGACCACAGCGCCCGTCTGTATTTAGGATTTACTCATGTTGCAAGCATGAGTTCGAAGCTGACATTCCCTTACGTTCTCAACAGCCGACTGCTGATGACCGATCACGATCGAAACTGGTTACGAAATTTCATGTATGTGATCCTGACAAATAAAGATTTTATGAAAAATCAGTCTTCATAATATATCTCGTCTCTACACTGACAATATCAGGCACCTATAACGCATAAATGCCTGCCTCACAAGCAATTACTGTATGTTAAAGCAGCAATAGCTACCCCCTGTTAAGAACACTAGTCACTCATCTCAGGGGATCGCAAATGATCTTCATGTATATAAATGACATGGGACACCAAAATTAAGTTGTATGAAAAACTAAGAAATTCTGTTATTGGCATAGTGCGTGGTAAAATTTCTTCAAAGTTGTACGCTTGTTTCATTTACAGAAAACTTCAAGAGAACTGTTGGTTAGTTAGTGCACCAAGTGATGTTTTAATAGTCAGTGACAGTTGTAAATTATCAGGCACTGCAGGGACAGAGGATTCTCCTCAGGTATGTAAATCTTTTTATCATTCATGCAATAAAGCAAAGTAGTATTTCCTATTGTAGTCCCGATGAGCCAGGGAATCAAAGAACCCACAGTCATTACCAGACTATTGTAGTCTCTTCTGGTCGTAACACTCTTCACTGTACAGTGGCTCGTGGAACAGATGTTGGATTTCGCCATTGAAAAGTAGCGCTCTTTTTCATATTGAAAGTAAGAAATATATTGTCAGGTGGGCATGAAATGTTGATTTTTGTAAGCTACCGGTGTGCGCGTCAGAGAGAGAATAAGTTATGTTTCTGTTAAATAATCTTTCGTCTTGTTGTGGCACAGTCTTTGCCTCTGATCAGTCTGACACACTCTTAGCTGGAATGTGGTAACTGGCAGACGTATTCAGTAGTGTTGTTTTAACTGAGGAAAGATTTATGGTGAAAGACAGCAAGGATGAATATAATGTATATATTGGAAGGCGAAAAGAATATAAATTTTTAGTAATGTTATTGTTTTTGAAGAGCAGATGTTTGAGGTAAGACTCCAGCACTGCGCAGCTACTTTGTCGGAAAGATTATTGTCAGCTAGTTATCTTTGTTCACTTGCTGAGAGCTGAGGAAAAGACCACCCCACTTCCCTGAGCCATGCCTTAAGCTGTTTGGCTTTTACAGAAATTCTCTGTTAATGTTGTACCCTTTTCAAGTCATTCTTTGCTTTGTTAAACGTATTACTGTTCAGACGAATGATGTGTGTGAAGATCACGGAAAATTTTATTCTGTTTGTCTGAATACATATTACATCCTAAAAGCGCCGTCTAGCAATACCAGTTCATAGGAATAGTTACTCTCCCCATTCCGCCGTCTAAAGAAGGTCTATCACTACGCATTACTACACTACTGGCCATTAAAATTGCTACAGCAAGCAGAAATGCAGATGAGAAACTGGTATTCATTGGACAAATATATTATACTAGATCTGACATGTGATTACATTTTCACGCAATTTGGGTGCATAGATCCTGAGAAATCAGGACCCAGAACAACGTCAGTGTGCTCCCTGCCGCCGTTGGATAAGCAGCTGAGCAGCAAGTCGTATACTCCTAGCTCACTCATTTGTTACATAGTTTAATTCTTAATTTCTTTGCGTGTTTTTGGTTCTTGCATTGTTTAATTCATAAATTTCGGGCGTATTATAGTATTTGAGAGTGTAGCATCGTGTTTTAGTACCTGAATAGTGTAATTTCGCTAAGTCTCCTTCCGCCGCCGAGCAGTGTCAGCAGTGCGCAAGTAGCAGCATTACTGCATTTACTAGGCAATCTTGTATTTTAATAACCGTTTAAATTTTGTCGATTTGTTTGCGCTCTCTGTAGATTAGTTCAGACGTTCTTAGCAAAACAGTTTTTAGCATGGATAGGGACTGCCACTGCTGTGTTCGGATGCAGGCTGAGTTGGCATCCCTTCGCTCCCAGCTTTCAGGCAGTGTTGGCTTCGGTCACACAGCTTGAGGCTGTTGCCAATGGGCATCACTGTGGGGGTCGGGATGGGGGTTTGTCGGGAACGGCCAGCTCGTCCCACGCATCCCCTGATCGGACTACGACTGTGGTTGCCCGGGATACTGCCCGCATTGAGGCTGATCCCTCACCTGTGGTAGAGTGGGAGGTCGTTTCAAGGTGTGGCAGGGGGCGAAAGACATTCCGGAGGGCTGAACGGAAAGCCTCTCCAGTTTGTCTGACGAACCGGTTTCAGGCTCTGTCTCAGGCTGATACTGATCTTCGGCCTGACATGGCTGCTTGTCCTGTTCCAGAGGTTGCCCCTCAGTCTGCAAGATCCGGGCAGTCGCAGAGGGTGGGCTTACTGGTAGTTGGGAGCTCCAACGTCAGGCGCGTAATGGGGCCCCTTAGGGAAATGGCAGCAAGAGAGGGGAAGAAAACCAATGTGCACTCCGTGTGCATACCGGGGGGAGTCATTCCAGATGTGGAAAGGGTCCTTCCGGATGCCATGAAGGGTACAGGGTGCACCCATCTGCAGGTGGTCGCTCATGTCGGCACCAATGATGTGTGTCGCTATGGATCGGAGGAAATCCTCTCTGGCTTCCGGCGGCTATCTGATTTGGTGAAGACTGCCAGTCTCGCTAGCGGGATGAAAGCAGAGCTCACCATCTGCAGCATCGTCGACAGGACTGACTGCGGACCTTTGGTACAGAGCCGAGTGGAGGGTCTGAATCAGAGGCTGAGACGGTTCTGCGACCGTGTGGGCTGCAGATTCCTCGACTTGCGCCATAGGGTGGTGGGGTTTCGGGTTCCGCTGGATAGGTCAGGAGTCCACTACACGCAACAAGCGGCTACACGGGTAGCAGGGGTTGTGTGGCGTGGGCTGGGCGGTTTTTTAGGTTAGATGGCCTTGGGCAAGTACAGAAAGGGCAACAGCCTCAACGGGTGCGGGGCAAAGTCAGGACATGCGGGAACCAAGCAGCAATCGGTATTGTAATTGTCAACTGTCGAAGCTGCGTTGGTAAAGTACCGGAACTTCAAGCGCTGATAGAAAGCACCGAAGCTGAAATCGTTATAGGTACAGAAAGCTGGCTTAAGCCAGAGATAAATTCTGCCGAAATCTTTACAAAGGTACAGACGGTGTTTAGAAAGGATAGATTGCATGCAACCGGTGGTGGAGTGTTCATCGCTGTTAGTAGTAGTTTATCCTGTAGTGAAGTAGAAGTGGATAGTTCCTGTGAATTATTATGGGTGGAGGTTACACTAAACAACCGAACTAGGTTAATAATTGGCTCCTTTTACCGACCTCCCGACTCAGCAGCATTAGTGGCAGAACAACTGAGAGAAAATTTGGAATACATTTCACATAAATTTTCTCAGCATGTTATAGTCTTAGGTGGAGATTTCAATTTACCAGATATAGACTGGGACACTCAGATGTTTAGGACGGGTGGTAGGGACAGAGCATCGAGTGACATTATACTGAGTGCACTATCCGAAAATTACCTCGAGCAATTAAACAGAGAACCGACTCGTGGAGATAACATATTGGACCTACTGATAACAAACAGACCCGAACTTTTCGAATCTGTATGTACAGAACAGGGAATCAGTGATCATAAGGCCGTTGCAGCATCCCTGAATATGGAAGTTAATAGGAATATAAAAAAAGGGAGGAATGTTTATCTGTTTAGCAAGAGTAATAGAAGGCAGATTTCAGACTACCTAACAGATCAAAACGAAAATTTCTGTTCCGACACTGACAATGTTGAGTGTTTATGGAAAAAGTTCAAGGCAATCGTAAAATGCGTTTTAGACAGGTACGTGCCGAGTAAAACTGTGAGGGACGGGAAAAACCCACCGTGGTACAACAACAAAGTTAGGAAACTACTGCGAAAGCAAAGAGAGCTCCACTCCAAGTTTAAACGCAGCCAAACCCTCTCAGACAAACAGAAGCTAAACGATGTCAAAGTTAGCGTAAGGAGGGCTATGCGTGAAGCGTTCATTGAATTCGAAAGTAAAATTCTATGTACCGACTTGGCAGAAAATCCTAGGAAGTTCTGGTCTTACGTTAAATCAGTAAGTGGCTCGAAACAGCATATCCAGACACTACGGGATGATGATGGCATTGAAACAGAGGATGACACGCGTAAAGCTGAAATACTAAACACCTTTTTCCAAAGCTGTTTCACAGAGGAAGACCGCACTGCAGTTCCTTCTCTAAATCCTCGCACAAACGAAAAAATGGCTGACATCGAAATAAGTGTCCAAGGAATAGAAAAGCAACTGGAATCACTCAATAGAGGAAAGTCCACTGGACCTGACGGGATACCAATTCGATTCTACACAGAGTACGCGAAAGAACTTGCCCCCCTTCTAACAGCCGTGTACCGCAAGTCTCTAGAGGAACGGAGGGTTCCAAATGATTGGAAAAGAGCACAGATAGTCCCAGTCTTCAAGAAGGGTCGTCGAGCAGATGCGCAAAACTATAGACCTATATCTCTTACGTCGATCTCTTGTAGAATTTTAGAACATGTTTTTTGCTCGCGTATCATGTCATTTCTGGAAACCCAGAATCTACTATGTACGAATCAACATGGATTCCGGAAACAGCGATCGTGTGAGACCCAACTCGCCTTATTTGTTCATGAGACCCAGAAAATATTAGATACAGGCTCCCAGGTAGATGCTATTTTTCTTGACTTCCGGAAGGCGTTCGATACAGTTCCGCACTGTCGCCTGATAAACAAAGTAAGAGCCTACGGAATATCAGACCAGCTGTGTGGCTGGATTGAAGAGTTTTTAGCAAACAGAACACAGCATGTTGTTATCAATGGAGAGACGTCTACAGACGTTAAAGTAACCTCTGGCGTGCCACAGGGGAGTGTTATGGGACCATTGCTTTTCACAATATATATAAATGACTTAGTAGATAGTGTCGGAAGTTGCATGCGGCTTTTCGCGGATGATGCTGTAGTATACAGAGAAGTTGCTGCATTAGAAAATTGTAGCGAAATACAGGAAGATCTGCAGCAGATAGGCACTTGGTGCAGGGAGTGGCAACTGACCCTTAACATAGACAAATGTAATGTATTGCGAATACATAGAAAGAAGGATCCTTTATTGTATGATTATATGATAGCGGAACAAACACTGGTAGCAGTTACTTCTGTAAAATATCTGGGAGTATGCGTACGGAACGATTTGAAGTGGAATGATCATATAAAACTAATTGTTGGTAAGGCGGGTACCAGGTTGAGATTCATTGGGAGAGTGGTTAGAAAATGTAGTCCATCAACAAAGGAGGTGGCTTACAAAACACTCGTTCGACCTATACTTGAGTATTGCTCATCAGTGTGGGATCCGTACCAGGTCGGGTTGACGGAGGAGATAGAGAAGATCCAAAGAAGAGCGGCGCGTTTCGTCACTGGGTTATTTGGTAACCGTGATAGCGTTACGGAGATGTTTAATAAACTCAAGTGGCAGACTCTGCAAGAGAGGCGCTCTGCATCGCGGTGTAGCTTGCTCGCCAGGTTTCGAGAGGGTGCGTTTCTGGATGAGGTATCGAATATATTGCTTCCCCCTACTTCCCGAGGAGATCACGAATGTAAAATTAGAGAGATTAGAGCGCGCACGGAGGCTTTCAGACAGTCGTTCTTCCCGCGAACCATACGCGACTGGAACAGGAAAGGGAGGTAATGACAGTGGCACGTAAAGTGCCCTCCGCCACACACCGTTGGGTGGCTTGCGGAGTATCAATGTAGATGTAGATGTAGACACCTCTGGCCGTAATAACGGCCTTGATACGCCTGGGCATTGAGTCAAACAGAGCTTGGATGGCGTGTACAGGTACAGCTGCCCATGCAGCTTCAACAAAATACCACATTTCATCAAGAGTAGTGACTAGCGTATTGTGACGAGCCAGTTGCTCGGCCACATTGACCAGACGTTTTGAGTTGGTGAGAGATATCGAGAAAGTGCTGGCCAGGGCAGCAGTCGAACATTTTCTGTATCCAGAAATACCCGTACAGGACCTGCAACATGCGGTCGTGTATTATCCCGCTGAAATGTAGGGTTTCACAGGGATCGAATGAAGGGTAGAGCCACGGGTCGTAACACATCTGAAATGTAACGTCCACTGTTCAAAGTGCCGTCAATGCGAACAAGAGGTGACCGAGACGTGTAACCAATGGCACCCCATACCGTCACGCAGGGTGATACGCCAGTATGGCGATGACGAATACACTCTTCCAATGTGCGTTCACCGCAATGTCGCCAAACACGGATGCGACCATCATGATGCTGTAAACAGAACCTGGATTCATCCGAAAAAATTAGGTTTTGCCATTCGTGCACCAAGGTACGTCGTTGAGTGCACCACCGCAGGCGCTCCTGTCTGTGATTCGGCGTCAAGGGTAACCGCAGCCATGGTCTCCGAGCTAATAGTCCATGCTGGTGCAAACGTCGTCGAACTGTTCGTGCAGATGGTTGTCTTGCAAACGTCCCCATCTATTGACTCAGGGATCGAGATGTGGCTGCACGATCCGTTACAGCCATGCGGATAAGATGCCTGTCATCTCGACTGCTAGTGAAACGAGGCCGTTGGGATTCAGCAAGGCGTTCCATATTACCCTCCTGAACCCACAGATTCCATATTCTGCTAACCGTCATTGCATCTCGACCAACGCGAGCACCAATGTCGCGATACGATAAACCGCAATCGCGATAGGCTACAATCCGACTTTTATCAAAGTCGGAAACGTGATGGTACGCATTTCGCCTCCTTACACGAGGCATCACAACAACGTTTCACCAGGCGACGCTGGTCAACTGCTGTTTGTGTATGAGAAATCGGTTGTAAAGCTTCCTCAGGTCAGCCCGTTGTAGGTGTCACCACCGGCGCCAACCTTGTGTGAATGCTGTGAAAAGCTAATCATTTGCATATCACAGCTGCTTCTTCCTGTCGGCTAAATTTCGCGTGTGTAGCGCGTCATCTTCGTGGTGTAGCAATTTTAATGGCCAGTAGTGTATATTGCACCATGTAGAATGTGCAACGGTTCGGATATTGCTTGGAAATTTAAATTAAATTAAGAATCTTGTTTAGCCGCTGTCTGCTTGCTGTTTGGTGTCGAGTTTTCGAGAAATCTGCAACAGTGTTTCAAGACGCGAGGTAAGGGGAAATTTTGATTAGGGCCAGATAATTGTATTACTTCAGTTGCTCGTTTAATATAAAGACAAGCTGTTTTCATACCCGTCTCAGTTCAGTTCAAATTAGTTTCTGTTTAGTCAAAGGTTAGCATACGAGTTCAAGTTGAATAACAATTTGTGGGTACGTAGTTTTGGTAAAACTTATATTTTTTTTATAGAGTGGGAGGTAAAGTTTTGCTAAGTTTCATTTATTACCGGAATCTCTCGCAGTCTCTATGGAAGAGTCGATACACTGTTGTATACTAAAGTGTTCTGTGGTGTGTTGGCCGGCCGCTGTGACCGAGCAGTTCTACGCGCTTCAGTCCGAAACCGCGTTGCTGCTACAGTCGCAGGTTCGAATCCTGCCTCGGGCATGGATGTGTGTGATTTACTTAGGCTAGTTAGGTTTAAGTAGTTCTAAGTCCTAGGGGACGTCAGATGTTGAGTCCCGTAGCGCTCAGAGACATTTGAACCATTTTGTTATGTGTTGGTGCGTCCTCAGCTGTACAGACCTTAGCGTTCATACACACGCACGCACGCACACACACACACACACACACACACACACACACACACACACACAGATGTAACCGGGCACCGCTCACCACACTGTCATTATTCGTGCGACTCCACTCGCGCCACCCCACTACGTCACACAGCAGTCAACTA
This sequence comes from Schistocerca piceifrons, assembly GCF_021461385.2. Lineage (NCBI taxonomy): Eukaryota > Metazoa > Arthropoda > Insecta > Orthoptera > Acrididae > Schistocerca > Schistocerca piceifrons. The sequence goes on along the minus strand of NC_060147.1, from coordinate 69,668,572 downwards.
CGCGCGCAACCCTTTCAGCGGGGTCGCCTCCTCCGCTGTCAACTTTACGGCGCGGCCTCGGACGGTGGAAATACACGTGCAGTTAATCTCGTAAGCAGCAGGGCACTTTTCTGCCAGCTCACTACCAGAACGGCAGCGCCGATTCACAAAACGCCACTACCCTTAGATCTCTCTTTGTCGTATTCCGTCAGCTAACAAGATACCTGTTTCTAAATGTCGAATGTTCAATTGGCGACAAGTAAATATCTCCTCCGGTGACTCCCTGTGCTGCATATCGACATATACAGACGCCTCCTGTAGACACTTACGCGTCGAGATACCCACTGAATTACTGTTCTTACATGACACGAATCGTAGACCATCCAGGTCCTGGAAAGCAGTTTCTGGGACGTGTAAAGGATTTATGAAAAGCTACTCAAGTGCCATACCTCATCGACGATCATCAACAAAAGTGAAGCGAGGACAGTGGAATGTAGTGGAATTAAATCAGGCGATATCGAGGGAATTAGATGCGAAAATGAGATTCTGAAAGTAGTACACACGTTTTGCTGCTTACGCAGCAAAATAATTGGTGACCGCCGAAAGTAGAGACCGCATAAAATGCAGTCTGTGAAAATCAAACGGATGCGTTGCTGAAAAAGAGATATTTGTTAACATCAAATAGATGTGTAGGGTTTGGATTCGTTTCTGAAATGTCTTTCTGGAGCGTAGCCTTGTTTGCAACTGAGACGTGGACGATAAGCAGTTCGACAAGAAGAGAATACAAGATTTTAAAATGTGGAACTACAGATGACAGCTATGGCCTGAATGAGTTGGTCGATAACCTACTGAGAAGGTAACGAATGCAGACGGGTAAAAAAGGAAATTTACTGCGCAACTTGACTAAGAGAGGGGGTCAGTTTTTAAGACACATACTGAAGCAGCACCAAGGAATGATCAGTATGATAACAGAAGCAAGTGTGGATAGTAAAAATTGTCGGGGAGCATCCAGACGTGAATACAGTAAGCGGTTTCGGATAGATGTAGGTTGCGGTAGTCATTCAGAGATGAAGAGGCGTGTATGGAATAGATTAGCACAGCGGGATGTATTAAACTAGTCTTCGGGCTGAACACCAAACATCAGCAAACTCCGTGGGCGCCATCTCAAGCAAATGTACCGTTAGGGAAGACCAAACATGGTATGTGATGGGTCGACAATTTACTGACAAACAGGCTGCAGCGAACTACCCTTGTTGGAAAATGACTTGTAGACAGTAATAGGATATCTAATCGTACGCCAGAGGAGCGTAATAGATCCTCTACTGTTACGCATTAAAGGCTTAGCGAAAGCAATTACTTGAAACATTAAAATCCATATCTCTAAATTTCCGGAAAGCACCTGACACTGCAGATTAACGAAAGTACGATCATATGAAGTAGATTCCCAGATATACGAATGGAGTGTTCAGCTTGGACAAAGAATATCGTCAGGAAATCTCCAGCGTAGTGTGGTAGCAGCACTGTTATTTTCTATATAAATAAATGATATGGTGTGCAGTGTGGGCGGCAATCTGCTGATGGTGTTTCGCAGGGGAAGCTGTCGAAGATGGGTGAATGTAGGTGGATAGAAGATGACTTAGACACAATTTAGTAGTGTGTTGAATGGCTGCTAGCTCTAAATGTAGAAAAATGTAAGCTACCGTGGATGAATAGAAGAAACAAACCCGTTATGTTCGAATGCAGCGTTAGTAGCGTCCCGCTTGACGCAGCGGCGTCGTTCAAATACCTGGGGGTATCGTTGCACAGCGATCTGAAATGGAACTGTGTAAAACGAAATTTAGCTACACACTGTGTTTGTTTATTACATAGCGTAATAATGCACGTTATAAGAAGCAGTCTGATGTGAATACAAGGCAGTGCACTCAACACCAGCACTGCATCTAGCTACACAACTTAAGGTTCTTGTAACACCTCCATCTGAAGATGGGCCTGCAGTGGCTCAAAAACATGTTCATCGTTGAATAAATCGTAAAAATTGTGACTGGTTGCATATTTATTACGAGATAAACGCCAGTTGTTTAGTGATAGTTGTGAAAGAGATGGAGATGCCATTTGCTCATGAAGAACTGCGTTATCACCACCGGACAGTGTTTGCAAGGGTCTCATCGTGTGTGGGGCATTCATATGTGATGGTGACCCAATGTTCTACTATATGGGAACGAGAGGCTGGCTTAGAGATTATCATCATTATCATCATCGTCATCATCAAGATTCCAGCCGAGTGGGTCTAATCCCTGTAGGGGAGAATTGCCATATTGTGCTCCAAACGTATTGTAACCCTTTCACATTTATGCACCTGAGAACAAGTAAGGGACTCCCTGGTTCCTTTCTGTTTCATCCAGCACCATTGCTCGGAGACTAGCAGCTATCAGACTAGGGAATTATCATACCACGCTTAAGCTCACGTTAGAACCACAACACTAACGGCAGTGTCTGGAGTGGTGCCGTCACAGGGGATCATACACTTTAGAATATTGGTCGGTTGGTTGGTTGGTTGACCTGGGGGAGAGGACCAAACAGTGAAGTCATCGGTCCCATCGGATTATGGAAGGATGAGGAAGGAAATCGGCTGAGCACTTTCAGAGGAACCATCCTGGCACTTGCCTCAAGCAATTTAGGGAAATCACAGAAAATCTAAATCAGAATGGTCGGACGCGTTCGAACCGGCTGGTTATTGGCGTCGGCTTTCGTTCAGCGATGAACTGGAGTTCTGCACCAACCCGTGTGTCTGTAGTCAGAGAATCTGTTGCCAACGTTTGATTCTTCCAGTATTTTGGAGAGGCACAGTAGTGTTACTCCTGGTGATGTGGTGTGTCAACCAGTCGACTGTAACTTCGAGTACACTTGTAATGATTGAGGGACCTCTGACGGGATACAGTATGTGACGGACATACTTCTTTACCTCTCACGTGACAGTGTTTTAGTGCCATTTTTCTATAACATGTGTGTGTGTGTGTGTCTATGAATTGTCTCCATGATGTTGAGGTATTATCCCTGATAGAACATGTGTGGGTCCAGCTCGGCCGTCAACTCTGTTCCACTGCCAGTATCCAAGATGTCAAGAGCCAGTTACAACAGCTCTGTGCCAACTTGTCTTCCCAGCTGAATCAGTGAATGGAGGGAATGAAACGTCATACTGATACGTTGGTTCATACTGCAGTGATCTCTAAAAATTTGACTCGATATTGTAACCATTGATATAACGTCACATATCCTCTCCATCCGTTTAATTTCCTTTCCTCCGTCCTTACTGAGTTCTTCATTTCTTTACTGGGAGCTATATACCAATACTCAGTGAAATTTGGGCAGGATGCACGAAAACCAGTGATTGGCTCTGAGCACTATGGGACGTAACTTCTAAGGTCGTCAGTCCCCTAGAACTTAGAACTACTTAAACCTAACTAACCTAAGGACATCACACACATCCATGCCCGAGGCAGGATTCGAACCTGCGACCGTAGTGGTCGCGCGGTTCCAGACTGTAGCGCCAAGAACCGCTCGGCCACCCCGGCCGGCAAAACCAGTGGTTACCGTAAATCAGCACCATTTAAAAGTTCATGTAAAATGAACGCCCTATTTTTGGAGGAAATGGACTAATTTTCAGTACTGTGTCGGTGTAAGAACAACAATACTGTTTTTATAGCAACTTCTCGGTCTTCCAGCCACATGAAGTGCCTATACGTCCACAAGCTTTTGGCTGAGTGTTTATCAGGAGTTGTCAGGTGACGACAGACAGTCGAGAATCTCCTGGCCAAAAGCACACGAGTGTGTAACCACTTGATGCTATTGGAAGACCGAGTTGGTTTTATTCAGTCAACTTATACTCTTTACACCAAATAAACGATATTTCCGGTATTTCCATATATTATTAGTATCTCTAGACTCACCTCACGTAAGCGGCGTCCTCTGCTTGACTGCTGTGAAGTCTGCCACCTGAAATGTCAAGAAACAGGGTCTTAGAAGTGCGAAACTGGAGTGGTAAGTTTTAGACAGAGACAAAATGAGAATGAAAGCTACACACTTTCCAGATGAAAAATTTAACACCAGAGGCGCTATCTAACTACATGGCACATCATTAAGGCTCTCAAATGGCTCTGAGTACTACGGGACTTCACTTCTGAGGTCATCAATCCCCTAGAACCTAGAACTACTTAAACCTAACTAACCTAAGGACATCACACACATCCATGCCCGATGCAGGATTCGAACCCGCGACCGTAGCCGTCTCGCGGTTCCAGACTGTAGCGCCTAGAACCGCACGGCCACCATCATTAAGGTATATTAATGTATATAATTATATCCACTGTGAAATGACGAACTGCAAATGTGCTTTAAATTGGCGCTTTATATAGGTATCATATGCAAACAATCGCTTTTTGAATCTGATACGATTTACTGTACCACTGACCAGACTCTGCAGGCTCATCATGAGGTGGAGGTGTTATAGTAAAATTGCTTTTTGGAAAATGTGAATCTTGATGCTAAGCTCGCGAGGCTGGAGGAAACAGTGAAAATTCAGATGTAAGTTAATGAAATGCCTACGAAACTGAAAGACTCTCGAGGTTTACGATCCTTACACTGCATTGCATGTTGCTATACACAATAAATTCATTACCATAATGTAATAAGCTAGCTTGAGCAGGCTAAAAACTAGTTGGTGATACAATAAATCGTATGAAATTCAGGAAGCGACTAAATGCATATCATACAAACAGAAATACAATTATTATAATAAATACTCACTGATTGACAATTAGTTTTAAGCACTTACATTAAATGCACAGTTAATTAATGAAGCTCTCATCTGTTTTGAACTCTACTCTAGCGATCGTTCTGTTCAACACAGTAATATTTCTGTTTCAGCAACATATTATTTCACTAAGCCTGCTGACAAATCCAAAGCCATGTGAACACTAACCAAAAATTGTCATAATTGCCTACCACCCCTATCTAAGGTTTCATATTGCAGTGCAAATGCTCTATAGTCAGCTGGCACAGTGAAACATGTATATTATTACTGCTTGAATCTTGTGTAAACTTAACTGGCAATCATAGTCAAGTCACTTAGTTCCACCATTTCTGAAGGTTTGCAATGGCATATAAGAACTGTACACTACTGTTTACAACATTGTCGAGGTTTTTACTTTTACTTGTGCAGTTAATTTTTGTATCATCTAATAATACTGCAAAAGAGAATGTTAGTGGAAGAGTGTGCGCCACACAGTATTTATAATTGACCACTGGCTCTCGCAGTCTTTGTGTTGCAAGTGTGTCGTGATTCGTCTTCTATGCTTGGGAAGATGATTTGTGGAACATGCCAATAATGTGCCCTGTTTCATCTTCAAGATGGCGGCGAACACTGTTTGATCGTGTCGCTCCTTTTGAGGTGAAGTTTTGTGGGAAAATGTTTAAATGAAACAAGAAGCCCACAATTATCCGCTTTGAGTAATAAATTATTATTTTTCACATTGTTTGTCGGCAGCAACTGTTCACATACAAAAGTAGTACTGTTGGCATCTCTGCTACAACCAGGATTTTCTTGTGTCACTGATTACCACTGGGGTCATGCAGACCCCAAGAAATTAACAGCGAATGTATTGGCAGTATTCTAATGGGATAACATGGAAATACACATTAGAGTTGTTGGATGTAACAGTAATAATCCTACGTTCATAAATATCACGTTCAAGAAGCAAAAAGAAATTTAGACTGTGGTAATATTGACCACAGTGGTAGTCAGTGCAAAGAACAACGAATAACTGTTTATGTATTTCAAATATAAAACTGAACAAAACTATACTGGATACAGTTCACTCGGAGAGAAAAATTCATGTATTTTGAAAAGATTAAAAAAAATACAAGAAAGATATGGTTTTTCACTGTTCTTATAGTTCACCATGACTTCAGGAGTACCCAGTGCAAAAACCATAAATGAATTTTGATGTGTTGTAAATATAAAAGTGAACGATGCATGATTAGATAGAGGGAGAAACTCATATATTTTTAAAATAATGGTTTTGAAAAGAAGGGTGACATATTTCCAATGTGCTTATGGGATCATGTTGAACCCAGTAGTACTTTCTCAGTTCATTATTGTACTTGCAATGCTGACGTCTTTCTTGCACTCTAGATACTCTACTCCACATGTAAATTTTGGCAAGGTTTTTGCGCACATCCATCGTCTATCCTTTCTCTGCCGCCGTCTGACTCACACTGAGTTGTGTTGTAGCTTCCCTCGCGCGCGTCCACCTGTGATGCACGAGGTGATCACGTGACCAGCCGGCAAGGGTCGACAGAAACAAAGCAAGAAACCAAACAGTAAGCTTCCACATGGTCGTCAGAAGAGCTGTATATTCTTGTGGACAGTTTCTTTTCTTCACGGTATTTTTGTAACCAAACAACTGTGTGAAAGGAGCACTGGATTCAGATATTCATTTTCATATATGATTTTAGCCATCCACAGTGTTCTTCTTCTAGCACAGAGTCCAGTTTATGTGTTTGTATTAATTAACTGCGCAGACACGACATTTCAGAGGACACCTCAGCAAGGTTTCCACGATCGGTTCTGTTCCTGACGTCACAGTCATCCAATGTAAGCAAAGAGAGGACAGACGTGTGCGCCATCGGTCTGCCTGTGAACCGTATAAACTTGTATTCTATGAGACCGAATATGGGTACCAGCACAGCATTTGCCTAAACGGGCTTGGGAAACCACCTAAAAGCCACATAATGCTGGCTAGTGTACCAGACCACGGTCGTTAATCTGTCACACAAATTCGATCTATTCATGGCTCACTTCCCCATCTCTAGCTAGCGCAGTGCACTTTACACTAAACGAGCAGGTCATTATCTGCACTTAATGGCAACTTGTATTATTATTCTTTTTATGTTTTTATCCTATTGGCTGTGAGATGTTAGCATGTTTCCTTTTACACTGTACTCTCCATATCTATGTATATATATATTTTATGGTATATATTCATTCTATTTCTATGTCTAGCGTCGATTTTTTGCAGTACGTGTTAGTTATTTTTAAGACTGATTGCATGAAACAACACTAGCTCAGTCTTTGGTTTGGACTCTTTTTCGTAATACGTATCTATGTTTGGTTACTCTTATGTCTAGTTTACAGTTAACTGATCATCAGTTACACTTGTGCTTTTACATTTGACACTCGACCTCCTGGGATCATGTTATACTCATCTGTTCATTTGAAGTTCAAGTGTTCTGTTCGTGCTGTATTAATAAAGCTGCTATATTATTTTGACATGAGATGATACGTAAATAATATACGGACTTTTGTAAGTGTTATTAAACCAGCGGGCAAATGTTCAGGTCTGAGCGCAAAGAAAAAGATGAATATGTTCCTCTTTAAAGGAGATTGACAGGAGAGTGGGGAACCATCTGCCTCAATTCCCATTCCGCCTTCCTCACCATAAATGTTAGCATTTGAACACACTCTCCCTCTTTCAACACAGAATATTCCAAATCCTTTTACTTAGTCTCTCTTTCAAGGTAAGTCCTCATCCTCATCACCTCCCCTTCACCGCCACTCTACATATGTCTCTCTCCCACTGTCTCTTCTTCCATTAATTTACAGTATCTTCCACACCTACTGTCTTCTCTCTCACATACAGTGTCTCCTTTCGTCTTTCTTTTCCACTGTCGTCATTTCTCGGCAGTTCTCACTTTTTCCGCTACATCCAAATGCTTAAAATATCGGTCAAAAATACGTAGGCTACTATGTGTTATAGGTCGTCGCTGGTGGGACAGGTCCAGACATCGTAAGCCTAAGTATGGTCTCCGCTCATCCATATTTTTCATTTCCACCTCGGTAATTTCTGTTTATCTCAGATCGTCGGAATTCTTGCCATATGAAGGACTTAGGTTCAAATTTACCATACTTATGCAAGTAAAATATGTACGAAATATCCGGCCTGAGGCGTAAATGCAGTTTTAAGTGACGTAGTGAACACATGGCAAGCGATTCTAGGGGCATCACAATGGTTCTCTGGTCACCAAACTATCTTTTCAGTCAGCACTTTTTTCGGCAAGATAACTGTCTCTGTATAATGGACGCTTCACACCTATTCAAAACTGCACAAAGTGGCAGCGGAGTAACAAACAGAAAATGAGCTGAAGTGGGTCTCAACACGATTAAAAGAACTTAAAACGAGTACCAAACTGCAAGAGCTCAAAATTCAGTAAAATATTTCTAATAACAGTTTTACTTTTTCAAGTTACCAGTCGTAAGTCGGGCGTTTCCGTTGTACTTTCTCTTTTTCACCCTATGCTTCTACCTCCATCCACCTCTCTTTCTGTTTCACTGCTACTGTCACTCTCTGAGCGTCGATGTTTCCTCTGTATTTCACTCTTACTTGTAGTGTCTTCACCAACCTTTATTTCCCTTTCACTACCACTTTTTCTTTCGCACCATCATTGACTCCTCCTCCTTTCTCTCGCACTGGCACTTTCTGCTCTCTTACTCTCTCTTCCAGCGACACTGTCTCTCTGCTACTCTCTTGCAGCACAAAAACGCGTGAATAGGTTGGATTGCCAAAATTTTTGGCTGCGATGGTGGAATGAGTATTGAGGCAGCTGGTTCCCCACTTTTCTGTCAAAGTTTTTTTTAGAGAGGTACGTATTCTCCTTTATCCGCTGTGACAAACATTTTTCCTCTGTTTATCTTCTTTCACTTGCTACAGCAGGATTTGAAGTTTATGCAAAACGAATTTTATAGGTGAAGTTTATGTGTATTCTTCAGAGCATTTCTATAGTTTGACATATATAAACAACAAATAAATACACAGGATTACCACAGGTGATTTGTTTTACATTGTTTCTGGATGCTTTGCTCTTCGATCACAGTACATCAATAACGCCCAGCTTATGAATAGTATCTTAAAAGAGAAAAAAATGTTACTAAAAATATTTTACAGAATTTGCTGTCGTTCCAATTTTACAAAACTTTTGGCATGTCAAAACCCATTTTAGCCAATTTTTTGTCAGTGCACTACCAAGCTGGGCATATTTGTAAACGCACGAAATGTCCATTATACAGAGGTAGCGCGTCATAAAATTGGGGAAAAAATGCAGACGAAAAAGATAATTTCGTGACCGGTGAACACCAGCGATGATCCTAAAACCCTTACCATGTGTTCATAATGTCGGTTAGAACTATGTACACGCCTCAGACCGGACATTACGTGCATAAATGAAGTACCTTTGAACCTCTGGATCTCGGTAACGGATAAAAATACAGAAAAAAGTTTTCAAAGTTCCTCAAGAATATAATCTTAAGGATGTATGGTAACAATTTCGATGATCTTCCGTAAATAGAAAGTGTCTACTCGCACAACTGGTATGTTTCGTATACAAAAGTCGTAGTTTTTTTTAAGTTTTGTCATGAACCGCCATCAACGAATGGCGAAAACCCGCCTGAGGTCCACCCTAGACCAGATCTAATGCAAAAGACCCAATTTAATTTCTCAGTTCATCTGGGAAAGAGTGTAGAGTTCAAAATTTTGATCCTGAGTTACAGAATAGCCACATTATGCCATTTCTTCCGATAGGTACACGAATTGGCACTACGCCAAGGGCTATTCATGCCACTTAACCGTTTATATCTGTGATCAATGGAACTGGAGGTATTGCTCCCTCAAAAACTGCAATTTCGTGTACGGTTTTTTGGAACATTTTGGCAGCGCATAGTGCACTGTCGTGCACCGACTGGTAACACCTCATTTCACTCTATTCATTCTTGGTCGTTTCATACTTTTTTTTAATGTTTAAAGATACTCTGACGTTTATAAATGTGCCAAACTTGGCAGTGCACTGACAAAAAATTGGCTAAAATTGGTTCTAACATGCCTGAAAAGAATTAGAACGACTGCCAAAAGATTTGTAAAATTGCAATGACGACAAATTCTGTAAAATATTTCCGCAAACATTTTACTCTTTTTAAGATACTACTCGTAAGCTGGACGGTATTGATGTACTGTCATAGAAGAGCAAAGCATCCAGAAAAAATGTAAAACAAAGCATCTGTGTTAATCCTATGTGTATTTATTTGTTGTTTATGTATGTCAAACTATAGAAATGCTCTGAAACACACACATAAACTTCATCTATAAAATTCGTTTTGTGTAAACTTCAAACCTTGCTGTAGCAGGTTAAAGAAGAGAAACAGTGGAAGAATGTTCCTGTCGCAGCAGGTACAGGAGAATACGATCCTCTTTAAAAAACTCTGACAGAAAAGTGGGGAACCAGCTGCCTCAATACTTATTCCACCATCCTCGCCAAAAAGTTTGGCAACCGAACCTATTCACGCATTTTTATGCTCCAAGAGAGTGGAAGAGAGACAGTGACGGTGGGAGAGAGAGCAGAAAGTGCCAGTGGGAGAGAAAGAGAGAGGAGTCAGTGATGGTGGGAAAGAAAAAGTGGTAGTGAAAGTGAAAGCAAGGTTGGTGGAGACATTACAAGTAAAAGCAAAACACAGAGGAAACATCGATGCTCAGAGAGTGACAGTAGCAGTGAAACAGAAAGAGAGATGGATGCAGGTGGAAGCAGAGGGTGAAAGAGAGAAAGTACATCGGAAACGCCCGACTTACGACTGGTAACTTGAAAGAGTACAACTGTTATTAGAAATATTTTATTGAATTTGGAGCCCTTGCAGTTTGGCACTCGTTTTAAGTTCCTTTGAGGCATATTGAGACCCACTTTAGTTCATTTTGTGTTTGGTATTCCAGTGCCGCTTTGTGCAGTTTTGAATAGGTGTGAAGTGTCCATTATACAGAGAGAGCGCGTTATGAAGTTTTCTTGCCGAAACAGTGCTGACTGAAAAGATAGTTTGGCGACTTGAGAACCATTGTGATGTCCCTAGAATCGTTTGCCATTCCTTCACTACGTCTCTTAAAACTACATTTACGTCTCAGGTCGGACATTCAGTACATATTTTACGTGCATAAGAATGGTAAATTCTAACCGCTGGATCTAGGTAACTGATAATGATACATAAAAAGAGGCGTCCGAAGTCCTTCAAGAATATCATGTTTAGAACATATCTTAACTGACTAAGATAGAATAGCGCATATCTGTGTCACATTTCATGAAATCTTTCTACAAAACTTGACGTGAGAATGAAGTTGACAGGTTCTCAGTTACGAAGTTTGAAAAGGAAGCAATAGCTTTCAAAAATTCAATGGAAGTGTCACTTGAACGTATAACGAGCTGCTCTTTACTTGGTCTGTTAGAGTGCCGATCGCCTTTCGGAATCACGATACACCTGCCATTCAAGGCAGCAAGGCACCGTGTCTTCTGACTGGCTAAAGTTTTTGATGTGATAAGAAGGGCAGCTTGGTCACTTAGTATGAACCGATAATTGTCACTGAGGTGTTTCTAGTTTGCTCGTGGTGCTTGGGCCGTGTACAACGGTAATACTGAACATATTAAAGCTACTACTTTGCATCCGGTGGCAGCAGTGGCAAGTGATGGTCCATACTGTAGGTTGTATCATAGAGTACGTTTAGGCATTTGTAAACATAACGCGATCGAAATGGAAGGGGCGTTTAATAAGTAATGTGAAAATTTTTTTCTGAAAGCAGGTTGGTTTTATCAAGTATTACAATTCGTCATATCATCCCCCATGCTTCTGGCTACAAATTCCTATTTTTCAACATAATCTCCGTTCAATGGGACGGCCTTACGACCTCTTACTGGGAGGGCCAGTACGCCTGCGTGGTAATGATGCACTGATCGATGTCGGAGCCAACGTCTTACTGCATCGGTGGTAACATCATCATCATCATCCACATACTGCTTAACTGGGCCATATAGATGGTAGTCGGAATGTGTGAGATTCGGACTGTGGAGTGGATGAGGAAGTACAGCGCAATGAAGTTTTGTGAGGTCCTCTCGGGTGCGCAGACCTGTGTGGGCTCTTGCTTTGTCGTGAACCCTTGCGTTGTCGTGTTGGTTAGGTTAGGTTAGGTTAGGCTAGGATAGAAAGGAGAATCCCGTTTTCATTTTTGTGGTGACGAGCATGCTGAAGTCTATGAAACGTCCCCTTAGAAAAATTGTACATGACTGTACTTAAACTGACGCACAATATTTTTAGCGCAACGCAATCTGCCTTTCAAAAATCCCTACAAAAGAATGGCCCTGACTAACATTAACCTATACGTTTCACAAGTCACTTACCTCACAAAAATATTGGTTACTCGAACTACTGCAATACATTGAGCGCCACTACTGCCAGCTGAATGAAAGATTCAAACTACGGAAGGCACTAACTGCTGATAGGCATAGTTAGCAAATGAAAGATTTTAATAGAGAAAAAACAATATATTTACCTTCATAGTCATCAAAAGTCATAATATATATAGCATTTCATGACATCCAGTCTCACAAATTTCAAAACTTCGCCATTTCTCTCCCCACATCGTCCGCAGCTCGTGGTCGTGCGGTAGCGTTCTCGCTTCCCGCGCCCGGGTTCCCGGGTTCGATTGCCGGCGGGGTCAGGGTTTTCTTTGCCTCGTGATGACTGGGTGTTGTGTGATGTCCTTAGGTTAGTTAGGTTTAAGTAGTTCTAGGTTCTAGGGGACTGATGATCATAGATGCTAAGCCCCATAATGCTCAGAGCCATTTGAACCATTTTCTCTCCCCACATCCACCACTGCTGGCGGCTCACCTCCAACTGCGCAACACTACGCGCTGTTAACAGCCAACAGCCCAACACTACAATGGCAGACAACAATGCAAACTAGCCACACACTGCGCACCGCACAGCCAGTGATTTTCAGAGCGCTACGTGGCGGCGGCGTTACCAATATAAGAACCTAAACAGCCTACTTACAAGTCGTTTCTTTAATTTCCTGACGATGGCATAATACGCTTCCGAGTCGATTGTTGCGCCATGGCGGAGAACGCCAAACCGAAGAAGCCATTCTGAGTCCCATAAGGCCGTCAGTACGACTTCACCGGCTGAAGGTGTGCCTTTGAACTTTTGCTTCACAGGAGAGGACGTTTGGCGCCACTCTATGGATTGCCGTTTTGTTTCAGTTTGGAAGTGATGGACCTATGTTTCATCGTCTTAGACGATCAGCCTCGTAACGCACAAGCAATTACGAACACATGGTCCTTCGTTGCTCTGTACTGTCTTCTGTTAGGCAGCGAGGAAGCAATCGGGCACTCACCTTTGGGTATGCCAAGTGGTCCAGTTGAGCAGCGAGGTGTTTGACTGTGGTCCGTCGACCTCTCGAATGCGATTGTCCGCACGTTCCAACATTGCAGCTGTGTGCGGCCGGGGTGTGTGACTTTGTTGCGATGATGACATATTCCTCGTACAACGACTCACCGTGCTTTTGTTCACTACCAGATCCCCGGAGGCAGTCTGCAAACCTATCACTACCTGCGATGTTCTGCTTTCCCGCCAATCCTAACCTCATAAAACTATATGGGCTAAAGCGGGAATATTCCACGATGTCCCACAACAAATTACGCATTTTTTCCAACCAAAACTGACCCAGGAAATACATGCTTGAATTACTTATTGAACGCCCCTCGCATTGGTCGATTGGTGGTTGCATCATAAAATTATTTCTGATTGAATACGTTAAGCCGGTTCTCGTGATTTGCGTGCGGTTTTAATTTTCTGCTTTAATATGAAGAAATATGCAGCTGACGCTCAAATAATGTTGAAAAAGATTTAGTGTGACGCACTGATTAGTGAAAAAACGTGCTGAGATTGGTTTTAACGCTTCAAGAACGATGATTCTGAAGCCGGAGACCGACATGGCAGTGGAAGAGAGAAGTTTTCCGGACCTACTGAAACCGACGGAAACAATCACCGGAGTTCGTTATCGAAAGCAGTTGATAAGTCTGATCCGAGCACTGAAAGACAAACGGGACAATACAGCGAAAGATATGAAGAGGTGATTTTGCAGAATGGCAATTATCGTACTTGGAAACTTTGAAATGGGAAGCTCTACCCCATCCGCCGTATTCTCCATACATTGCTCACTCTGATTATCACCTTTTCCGATCAGTGGCACACAGCCTCGCTGACCATCACCTCCGGTCATATGAATGAGTTATTCTGCCGCGGGATTCGTTCGTCGCCGGGAAAATGGGAGAAAGTAGTCGGCAGAGATGGGCAATACGCTGAACCGTGAATGTTTCCTAACTTCTTCACAATAAAGCCTCAAGCTTGGAGAAAAAACGGTGGAAGCGGAGACCTAACAGATCTCGTAGCGATGTGCTGAAACAGTTTCGAAAGCTTTCAAATACGTGCATTGCTGCTGAATGGATGTACGAAATTTGCCGTGAGAGCATCGGAAGTCACCAAGGGTTTCGTGCTTCATTCGAAGTGTCACGTTTTTTATCGGTAGATGATAAAGTGACGTCTGTGAAATTTTAGTTTGTGGCCACTTTGCGAATGAAAATTAATGGAAAAAACTCCACAGGCGTGCTAGAAACCTACGATTACTTTGCCGACCGAGATTTCCTGATCAGACAGTGCGACCTTCGGAAAAAAAAGGGTGACCGCTATTGAAAAAGGAAAGTTTTACAGCTCTGTGAAGCAGAATGAAAATTAATGAAAAAAATTCCACAGGCGTGCTAGAAACCTACGATTACTATAGCGACCGAGATTTCCTGATCAGACAGTGCCACCTTCGGAAAAAACGGTGACCGCTATTGAAAAAGGGAAGTTGTACAGCTCTCTGAAGCAGCATGTTCCACGAACAAGTAAAGAGAGCATCTGAAAAGAGGACCGGTTACATAGCACTCGCGTTATCGTCTTCGACCAGTTCTCAAGCATGTGTGAGCCACACCAAATAGGACGAAGAGGGGGCACTAATCCAACTTGAGAACTGCCTTGTCCAGCGGACTTTGTGCCGCGCTGCACCCTGGCATTTTTGAAGCTAATAAATCGTTGCAACAAGTGAATGAAGCGGTAAATGAAAAAAAAAATCAAAAAAGTCTGCACCAAACAGGATTGAACTCCAGTTCTTCAAAACAGCAGTTCTCTGTGTTTGGACTTAGCTACTCAGCGTACTAAGTAATGCAACACATGCAAATGCAGTATTTTATAGTTGGAGTGACGAACGATGGCGGTCGACTTTAGGCTTGTTCTGCGCACCTACGACTCGTCTATTCCGACAGCCAATGAGCGTTCAGTAGTGTTCCGCACACTCTCTTCTTAATGCTGCAGCTAATGCAAGCATTATACGCGATCGTAGCTAGTTGTTTAGTGAATTTTTCTTTCATTTGTTGCGAGGTGTCGTCACTGACGGTGAGGGTAAGGGATAAACTCTGGACAAGCAAGCGAGAGACATAATCTGCAGGATAAAAGCTTCCAGCAAGCAGAAAGCACGCGCATTCGCGTAGCGCAACTGTCGCTTGAAATCATCAACAATGTCAGTCCCTTCCGTACTTCGACATGCACGAACCGCCATCGTACGTGGATCCGACTATTACAGAGGGGTCCAAAAAAATGTATTCACTGTTTAAAAGTCCATAACTAGCAAACTAATTGACGAAGTTGTCTCACCTTTGGTAGTGTAATAGTTTGTAGTTCCGGCAATCGCCACACAAGCGTTGTATTGCGTTGTTTTGTTTTGTCAGATGACAGTCGTCAGATAGCCAGTGTTTTGTTCTTAGTTGCACCTAGTTACTCGAGTAAATATGGCTGGCGCAAGGCTTACATTCGATGGAACGAAGTATGAAAACATTAACGAGGTTCAACGGCAATGGCGAAACGAGAATCAAACAGAGCCACCGACACGTTTAACGATTCGTCGAATTCGAGACAAATTTGGAGCCAAAGGCTGTGTTAAAGATGTACGCAAACAACGATCTGGACGACCTGTAACAGTAACAAGTCCAGCTAACTCCCGTCGTGTGTTACAACAATTCACTCGCTCACCACAGATGTCTGTGAGGCAGTGCGCCCGTGAAACTGGAGTGAGTCGCTCAAGTGTTCGGCGAATTTTGAAGACAGCAAAGTGGAAGTGCTACATTCCACGATTGCTACACGCAATGAACGAGGACGACCCAGATCGTAGAATGGAGTACTGCGAGTGCTTTACTAACATGGTGCGCAACGATGAAGAGTTTGCAGAGATGATTGTGTGGTCTGATGACGCACAGTTAAAACTCAGTGGTACAGTAAATCGCCACAATTGCATCTACTGGGCCGCAGAAAATCCGAACGTCCATGTAGACAAAGCCGTGAATTTGCCAGGAGTAAATGTGTGGTGTGGGTTGTCTTACCGGGGCTCGATTGGGTCATTCTTCTTTGACGGCACAGTTACCGGTGAGGTGTACCTACAGAAGCTTCAGACATCAATTTTACCTGCCATCCGAGACTTTTATGGAGACGGAAGAGTTTACTTTCAAGAAGATGGTGCCCCAGCTCACTACCAAAATCGTGTTAGGTGCAGCGTCCCGGCACAGCCTCACTATACCAGAATGAAGTAAGTGCCAACTGGGAAGGCCGGCCGCGGTGGTCGTGCGGTTCTAGCCGCTTCAGTCCGGAACCGCGGGACTGCTACGGTCGCAGGTTCGAATCCTGCCTCGGGCATGGATGTGTGTGATGTCCTTAGGTTAGTTAGGTTTAAGTAGTTCTAAGTTACAGGGGACTTATGACCTAAGATGTTAAGTCCCATAGTGCTCAGAGCCATTTGAACCATTTGAACTGTGAAGCGCTATCGGAACGTTAACGACAATGGGTTAGTTATAAATTTCTGTCAAACTTTACATCGGAGATGAGAGGGAGAGAATCTCCTTGGTTTGAAGCAAATAAGTTTCCTGAAAGTAAGTTACAGAATTGGAATAGGCAGAAAAGATTGGTTAGTTTCTATCAAGTTTATTCTCACATATGTGAGGTGTTGGACCATAAACCCCTCAGTAAGATTCGGTCTATTTATTCGGACTTGCTACTTCAAAGCTAACTGCCAGTACATATAAGAAACAAGTACAAAGCAATCACTTGTTCTTGGTTAGCACTGAAATCAATCTAAGTAATTGAGACAAAGACTGACAGCCTCTGTTCAACACTATTCCAATGAAACTCTAAAAATCCTACTTGACCTGCAGTTCGTGAGTGTCCACCAGAGTGTATCACCATCTTCTCGTAGTTGAAGTCTTTATCAGCTGTATCGGCTGCCAAGGGCCTACTCGGCCCCGCCGGCGTCTCGCTGCGGAATCTCCAAACTGCCGGCTCTGGCTCTGAATCTGCATCTGAATCTCTGTTTCTAGCTATTCCGCTGCCTGGCCTTTTATTTCGTTTCTCATGTACTTGGGTGCACACGAGTTAATTTATTTCATACGACCCTTTCATTTCGGACTGGATTGCACAACAATGCCTATGGTTCCACATGACGCTCTCGTTTCTAATTAGTCAGCTTGTGCAAGAATGCCTTTGGTTCCACACGACACTTTCGTTTCTAGCTGCACACAACTTAATTTGGTTCCACACAACACTTTTCCGCACATGTGTGTCACTCTCTCTTGCTGTATTATCGCCCTGGTGTTTGCGTCTTCCATTCCGCGAGTTTGATGCATGCTGCTTCCTCTGGCAGGAAGTCAAACACTAAGTTATTTGATCAACAAGCCATACTTGGCAGCCTCCGCCGCTTATCTTGTCACTACGTCCTGGTGGACTATATCGTAATGTCGGCTGGCTGTGTACCTATGGAGCCTGGACTCTTATTATGGTCACAAAAGCAAGAATAAAAATTTAAAATTTTGTACGGTCACAACATAGGGCGTATCACGACGAGAATCTACCAGGAAGATGGATAGGCCGTAGAGGTGCTGTGGAGTATCCACCACGTTCCCCAGACCTAACTCCTCTGGACTTTTACCTGTGGGGAACACTAAAGGACGTCGTTTATCGACAAAAGCCACGCACATTGGATGAACTTCGAGAATCCATCGTACATTCAAGTGCAAATATCCAACTGAACACGTTGCAGTCGGTAGTTTGTGCTGCAGTTCGGCGGCATCGTTTGTGTGTGGACGTTAATGGTGACCATTTTGAACACCTACAGTGATATCTTTAAGTTGGACATTAAGTGCCGGCCGGGGTGGCAGAGCGGTTCTAGGCACTACAGTCTGGACCGCGCGATCGCTACGGTGGCAGGTTCGAATCCTGCCTCGAGCATGGATGTGTGTGATGTCCTTAGGTTATTTAGGTTTAAGTAGTTCTAAGTTCTAGGGGACTGATGACCTAAGATGTTAAGTCTCATAGTGCTCAGACCCATTTTTTTTTTTTTTTTACTTTTAGCTACACTTTCACCAAAAATGAGAGAACTCCGTCAATTAGAAGTTATGGACGTTGAAACAGTGGATACGTTTTTTGGACGCCTCTGTAGTTAGGTGGGGATGGAGGGGGGGGGGGGGGCGGTTAGCTGGAATCTACTTCTCTTCCATGAAACTCATCAGTTACGAAGTAAGGAAATGCAGCATCGGACAACTGCCATGAAGTGCCACCTGAAGATGTAACGAGTTGCTGCAGCATCACGCTAACCTGCTTGCAGGAGCGTCTCTCGGTTCGTGCGCGACAGAGATGCCTTTCTTGCGACGCCATGAACGCTACCCTGGCTGCCTCGAAGTGCATCTCCGTGATAACCTGACCTCAGCAGAGACGTCTAGCGGTTCGTTCTTAACCACAAAACAGCAACTGTTATGACGTCCACGAACGTTAGCCAATCAGCAACACCACCGCAGGCCGACGCCGGTCTGCCCATAAAAGGGAAGCTAGTGGGGGGGGGGGGGGGGGGGGGACTGTTGCACAGAAGGCTACACAGCTCCGGCTGTCGGCGGCCTTTAAATCGATCCACAGAATCGGCGCAGACGGCAGCGAGCCAGCAGTGGGGCGGGCGGGCATCCGGGCTTGGGCTGCACCGCACTGTGCGGGCGGTTTCCGGGAATTCCCCGGAAAGCGGAATGCGAGGGGGAAGCGCCGGGGGGCGCTAAAGGTCAGGGCGGCACGACACTGTGCACGGCTCCCCAGGGGGCGCTGCCGTCTCTCACTGAGACACACAGGGCGGGCGCCGCCCGCGCACCTGCTACACGCCACACACTGCCGAGGCACACGCTGCGGGACTCGTATGCGGCTGCGGACACCATTTTATCACCGCGGCCTCAGACAGGCACGGATCCTACCTCCACATTTACACTGCTGGCCATTAAAATTGCTACACCAAGAAAAAATGAAGATGATAAACGGGTAATCATTGGACAAATATATTATACTAGAACTGACATGTGATTACATTTTCTCGCAATTTGGGTGCAGAGATCCTGAGAAATCAGTACCCAGAACAACCACCTCTGGCAGTAATAACGGCCTTGATAGGCCTGGACATAGAGTCAAACAGAGCTTGGATGGCGTGCACAGGTACAGCTGCCCATGCAGCTTCAACACGATACCACAGTTCATCAAGAGTAGTGACTGGCGTATTATGACGAGCCAAACGTTTTCAATTGGTGAGAGATCTCGAGAACGTGCTGGCCATGACAGCAGTGTAACATATTGTGTATCCAGAAAGGCCCGTACAGGAGCTGCAACATGCGGTGGTCCATTATCCTGCTGAAATTTAGGGTTTCGCAGGGATCGAATGAAGGGTAGAGCCACGGGTCGTAACACAACTGAAATGTAACGTCCACTGCTCAAAGTGCCGTCAATGCGAACAAGAGGTGACCGAGACGTGTAACCAATGGCACGCCACACCATCACGCCGGGTGATACGCCAGTGTGGCGATGACGAATACACGCTTCCAATGTGCGTTCACCGCGATGTCGCCAAACACGGATGCGACCATCATGATGCTCTGAACAGAACCTGGATTCATCCGAAAAAATGACGTTTTGCCATTCGTGGACCGACGTTCGTCGTTGACCACACCATCGCAGGCGCTCCCGTCTGTGATGCAGCGTCAAGGATTACCGCAGCCGTGCTCAAATGTCCTCGAGCTGATAGTCCTTGCTGCTGCAAACGTCGTCGAACTGTTCCTGCAGATGGTTGTTGTCTTGCAAACGTCCCCATATGTTGACGCAGGGATCGAGTGGTGGCTGCACGATCCGTTACAGCCGTGCGGATAAGATGCCTGTCATCTCGACTGCTAGTGATACGAGGCCGTTGGGATCCAGCACGGCGTTCCGTATTACCCTCCTGAACCCACCGATTCTATATTCTGCTAACAGTCATTGGATCTCCACTAACGCGAGCAGCAATGTCGCGATACCATAAACCGCAATCGCGATAGGCCACAATCCGACCTTTATAAAAGTCCGAAACGTGATGGTACGCATTTCTCCTCCTTACACGAATCATCACAACAACGTTTCACTAGGCAACGCCGGTGAACTGTTGTTTGTGTATGAGAAATCGTTTGGAAACTTTCCTCATGTCAGCTCGTCGCAGGTGTTGCCACCGGCGCCAACCTTGTGTGAACGCTCTGAAAAGCTAATCATTTGCATATCACAGCATCTTCTTCCTGTCGGTTAAATTTCGCGTTTGTAGCACGTCATCTTCGTGGTGTAGCAATTTTAATGGCCAGTAGTGTACATCTACATCTACACGGTGTACGGCAGAGAGCACCTTGGAACCATTTGTCACTTCCCCTATTTCCCTGTTCCAGTCACGTTACGGTTCGCGGAATGAATGACTGCAGACAACCCTCTAATCTGTCTAATGCTATGTTGATGACCTTTCCACGAAACGTACCTCGTGGGAAGCAATACGGTGGTTGACTTCGTAGGAATGTCTGTTCCCGTATATACATGTTCTCTGGAATTGGGGGGGGGGGGGTGCCACAGTTCATTACTGTCTCTTCCGCCCTTCCCCTCTTCCCACACCAAACAGAGCATGCTGTCAGCTTCACTTGCCAGTACACTACAGATGCCAACTTCTTTTAACATCATCATTATTAAAACATATAAGTGTTTAAATATTATAATAATAATCGACTGTTTAGCTTCAGCTGACGATCTGACAATCTCAGCAGAGATCTAACAAACTGCAACGAAACATGTGAACGTTCTCCAAGAGGCAGCACAAAAACTGCATTACAAATTTCTTTCGAAATTATTCGTGTCCTTTACAGCGATCACTCGAGATATGACGATGTTCACGCCCTCACGGTGGTTGATAATTCTGGTAAAAAGCAAGAAAATATTTGTTTGATAAACAATTCACTTTACTTCACAACTAGTTTCCTTTGAGGGCTATAGACTTTGTCCAGCGATCCTTCGTTTTTCATTCAATCGGGGCAAATAGGTTCTGCCAGACTCTGCATAATACTCATTGACGGCAACTGTCACTTCCCCATTTCACGAGAATTTCTTCGCAGAAAACAAATGTTTCAAGGTGGGGAACCAGAAAAAGTTCCGGCTAAGTCTAATGAACATGGTAGGCAAGAAACCAATTCAAAGTCCAATTCATGACTTTCACCATTACTGTGGCTGATGCGCTGTCGGTCCATTATCCTACTGAAAGAGCACATTTTTTCGTGTCAATCTTGGTCTTTTTTAGCCACGACAAGTTCCAAACGATCCAGCAATGAAGCATAATCGGATCAAGTTATGATTCTTTTCTGGGAGTAATCTGTATGGATTATTCTTTTGGGAGTCCAAATAAACAGTAGCTATCGCCCTACCAGCTAAAAAATTGACCTTTGCCTTCTACCGTGCACTTTTACCATCCCATGTACGTTGCTTCGACTGCAGTTTTTACTCTGGTGTGTAACGATGGATCCAGGTTTCATCAATAGTCACAGATCGGCGAAAAAAGTCCTTTGGATTGCGACTAAACATCGCCAGAAATTTTATTAAAATATATGAATATGAATATATCAATATGAATATGTTGTTGTTGTTGTTGTTGTGGTCTTCAGTCCTGAGACTGGTTTGATGCAGCTCTCCATGCTAATCTATCCCGTGCAAGCTTCTTCATCTCCCAGTACCTACTAAACCTACACCCTTTTCAATTAGCTTAGTGTATTCATCTCTTGGTCTCCCTCTACGACTTTTACCCTCCACGCTGCCCTCCAGTGCTAAATTTGTGATCCCTTGATGCCTCGGAAAATGTCCAGCCAACCGGTCCCTTCTTCTAGTCAAGTTGTGCCACAAACTCCTCTTCTCTCCAATTCTATTCAGTACCTCCTCATTAGTTACGTGATCTACCCATCTAATCTTCAGCATTTTTCTGTAGCACCACATTTCGAAAGCTTCTATTCTCTTCTTGTCCAAACTAGTTATCGTCCATGTTTCACTTCCATACATGGCTACACTCCCTACAAATACTTTCAGAAATGACTTCCTGACATATCTATATTCGATGTTAACAAATTTCTCTTATTCAGAAACGTTCCTTGCCATTGCCAGTCTACACTTTATATCCTCTCTACTTCGACCATCATCAGTTATTTTGCTCCCCAAACAGCAAAACTCATTTACTACTTTAAGTGTCTCATTTCCTAATCTAATTCCCTCAGAATCAGCCGACTTAATTCGACTACATTCCATTATCCTCGTTTTGCTTTTGTTGATGTTCATCTTATATCCTCCTTTCAAGACACTGTCCATTCCATTCAACTGCCCTTCCAAGTCCTTTGCTGTCTCTGACAGAATTACAATGTCATCAGCGAACCTCAAAGTTTTTATTTCTTCTCCCTGGATTTTAGTACCTACTCCGAATTTTTCTTTTGTTTGCTTCACTGCTTGCTCAATATACAGATTGAATAACATCGGGGAAAGGCTACAACCCTGTCTCACTCCCTTCCCAACCACTGCTTCCCTGTCATGTCCCTCGACCCTTATAACTGCCATCTGGTTTGTGTACAAATTGTAAATAGCCTTTCGCTCCCTGTATTTTACCCCTGAGACCTTCGGCATTTGAAAGAGAGTACTCCAGTCAAAATATGAATATATGAATGTTGTGACGGAGACGGTTTTGGTCGATTGTGAGCAACCGCGACACAGACCGCACCCACAGCTATTTCATAGCTAATTCTCCTTGCAGGATATTATGCACTTGCTGTCTTGAGATGCCCACAGTCTCAGCAATATTACGACTTTGTCTTCGGCAGTCTGGCATTACCATATCATGGGTCTTGTCCGTGGTTTTCTGTCTGGTGACCTCAGCTGGACGGCTGGAGAGTATTTCGTCTTCGGTGCTTCTACGATCACGTTTAAACTCGCTAATACAAAAGTAAATCTTCTTCAGTGATGGTGCAGAGCGCGCATAAACGTCACCCAATTCTGTTTTGCTTTGTGCGGCAGTCCAGCCCTTCTTATAACAAACAGCAAAAATGTGGCACTCTTTCACGAAAATTTGCCAGACTTATCAAACCAACCTCGGGCACCATATCAAGCCACCCTCCTTTTTCTTTTTCTGAGTCATCACTTCTGACTGGCTTAATACTGCTCACTACGAACTGCTCCCACCTCTTCTTCTCAGAGTAGCAATTACACCTAACTTACTCAATTATTACGTGTATAATATTCCAATTACTGTCTTTCTCTGCATTTTTGCTCTCTATAGCTCCCTCACTGTATGTAAAATGGTATGACGCCAATCTCATAGATTCTACACTTCTACTTGAGTAATTGTTTAACTGCTTCAGAAATTCCAGTGGACTGCTATGTACCCCTTCTGTCTTGATTAATCACAACTCTTCCAAGGCTTAAATTCTAACTCTAGTATTAGACTCACTATCTCTTGCATATCGTCTCCAATTTCTTCTTCTGCCACATCTTCAGAAAGGCTACGTAACAATTTTAAACACCACCAGTGCGCCCTGGCGGCCGTTGTTCCTGTCACACAGAATTGCGACTCTTAATCTTTCCATTCCCGCCAATGGTGTGTACGTGTATGAAGTTACGTTGACTTCTGACCACATCTTCTGGACGATTTCTGTTGGAGAGTGTGTTTTTTATTTTGGTCGGCAACGCCTACATAAGACAACAAGTGTCTGGCCCAGTTTTTAGATTTGTTACTGCTGCTACAATGCAAGTTACCAAGATTTAAGTGAGTTTCAACGCCGTGCTACAGTCGGCGCACGAGCGATGGGACACAGTATCTCCGAGGTAGCGATGAAGTGCGGATTTTCCCCTACGACAATTTCACGAGTGTACCATGAATAATCCGATAAAGCATCAAATCTCCGACATCGCTGCGGCCGGAAAAAGATCCTGCAACTGAAGACAATCGTTCAACGTGACAAAAGTGCACTCCTTCGGCAAACTGCTGCACATGTCAATGCTGGACGTCAACAAGTGTCAGCGTGTGAACCATTCAACGAAGCATGGCCGACATGTGATTTCGGAGCCGAAGGCCTCCTCGTGTATCTTTGATGGCTGCACGACACAAAGCTTTCCACCTCGCCAGGGCCCGTCAACACCGACATTGGACTGTTAATGACTGGAAACATGTTGCCTAGTCGGATGAGTCTCGTTTCAAATTGTACCGAGCGTGTGGACGACGTGTACGGTTATGGAGACAACGTCATGAATCCATGGACCCTGCATGTCAGCAGGGGACTGTTTGGTGGAGACTCTGTAATGATGTGGGGCGTGTGCAGTTGGACTGATATGGGACCGCTGATACGCATAGATACGACTCTGACAGGTGACACTATGTAAGCATCCTGTCTGATCACCTACATATATTCATGTCCATTTTGCATTCCGAAGGACTTGGGCAATTCCAGCAGGACAATGCGACACCGAAGACGACCAGAATTACTACAGAGGGGCTCCGGGAACATTCTTCTGAGTGTAAACACTTCCGCTAGCCACAAAACTCCCCAGACATGGACATTATTGAGCATGGGATGCCTTTCAGCGTGCTGTTTGGAGGAGATCCTCATCCCCTCGTACTCTTTCGGATTTATGGAGAGCCCTCCAGGATTATTGATGTGAATTCCCTCCAGCACTGCTCCAGACATTAGTCGAGTGAACGCCAGGTCGTGTTGCGGCACTTCTACGTGCCTGCGGGGTCCTAACACGATATTTGGCAGGTGTACCTGTTTCTTTGGCTCTTGCGTATTTATATATCCTTAATTTTAATGAATTAACTTTATCCTTAATGATTCAGCGGATAGATACGTAAAAAAAAACCTCCGATGGAATTAAAAGCAAAGGCGTCAGCGTTAATAGTGCAAGAGGTAATATACATGTAAACCCAAGGGAGAGAGTTGACTGGTGAAAATACAAGCTTCAGTCAAGAAGTAATGCGTCACTTTATTACGTTTGTCAAGAAATTCAAAGCAACCACACAGGTTGAAAACCGTAACATTGACGCTGGATTTTGTGACTTTTCAATATAATTTCAGTTCATTTCTGCAGTTTTGGTCCATCTTTCAAAAAGGGCAAGTACTCCGGTGTGCTTTCGAAGCCACTGACGCACGGACGTTTTTACGGGCTCCTCATCCTCGAAGTGAACTTCACGATGAGCTTCTTTTTAGTGACCTCAACAGATGGAAGTCTAATGGTACCATGTCAGGGCTGTGTCGGGGGCTGACGCAAGACTTCTTATCCGGTTTTCACGGCATCTGCAGCGGTGTGACTACTGATGTGTGGTCTCACATTGACATGCAGAAGAACAACATCCGCCACAGCGTTTGCTGGGTGAATTCGCTGCAGACGAATTGGACAGAATTTATTTTGCATCCCTGCTCCAGAAAAACCAATCATAATCACCTCCTGTCAGTTGTACAGATCTCTTCTTCGGTGAGTTTCTGCGGTGCCATTCCACTGACTGCCTCTTAGCTTCTGTTTCAAAGAAATGAACCCTCGTTTCATCTCTGACACAATTTTTTTCCCAGAAGCTCTTTTTTCTCCGAATGGAAGTGCCACAAGAGTTGGGTGCAATTACAGGCCAATTACAAATGATTGAAGCGATTTCATAAATTCACTGTACCTCCATTCATTGACATATGGTCACGACACACTATAGATACGTAGAAAAACTCATAAACTTTTGTTCGGCTGAAGCCGCACTTCAGGTTTCTGCCGCCAGAGCGCTCGAGAGTGCAGTGAGACAAAATGGCGACAGGAGCCGAGAAAGCGTATGTCGTGCTTGAAATGCACTCACATCAGTCAGTCATAACAGTGCAACGACACTTCAGGACGAAGTTCAACAAAGATCCACCAACTGATAACTCCATTCGGCGATGGTATGCGCAGTTTAAAGCTTCTGGATGCCTCTGTAAGGGGAAATCAACGGGTCGGCCTGCAGTGAGCGAAGAAACGGTTGAACGCGTGCGGGCAAGTTTCACGCGTAGCCCGCGGAAGTCGACGAATAAAGCAAGCTGGGAGCTAAACGTACCACACCCGACAGTTTCGAAAATCTTACGGAACAGGCTAAAGCAGAAGCCTTACCGTTTACAATTGCTACACGCCCTGACACCCGATGACAAAGTCAAACGCTTTGAATTTTCGGCGCGGTTGCAACAGCTCATGGAAGAGGATGCGTTCAATGCGAAACTTGTTTTCAGTGATGAAGCAACATTTTTTCTTAATGGTGAAGTGAACAAACACAATGTGCGAATCTGGACGGAAGAGAATCCTCACGCATTCGTGCAGCAAATTCGCAATTCACCAAAAGTTAACGTGTTTTGTGCAATCTCACGGTTTAAAGTATACGGCCCCTTTTTCTTCTGCGAAAAAAACGTTACAGGACACGTGTTTCTGGACATGCTGGAAAATTGGCTCATGCCACAACTGGAGACCGACAGCGCCGACTTCATCTTTCAACAGGATGGTGCTCCACCGCACTTCCATCATGATGTTCGGCATTTCTTAAACAGGAGATTGGAAAACCGATGGATCGGTCGTGATGGAGATCATGATCAGCAATTCATGTCATGGCCTCCACGCTCTCCCGACTTAACCCCATGCGATTTCTTTCTGTGGGGTTATGTGAAAGATTCAGTGTTTAAACCTCCTCTACCAAGAAACGTGCCAGAGCTGCGAGCTCGCATCAACGATGCTTTCGAACTCATTGATGGGGACACGCTGCGCCGAGTGTGGGAGGAGCTTGATTATCGGCTTGATTTCTGACGAATCACTAAAGGGGCACATATCGAACATTTGTGAATGACTAAAAAAACTTTTTGAGTTTCTGTATGTGTGTGCAAAGCATTGTGAAAATATCTCAAATAATAAAGTTATTGTAGAGTTGCGAAATCGCTTGAATCATTTGTAATAATCCTGTATTTTTCTTGTCTCTTTATTCTACTCTGTTAACATTATTGGTAATCCAAGTTGGACAGTCCTTCGAGTATCCCAGTTGCTGAATAATCGTCATCGCTCTGCCTTTACTGAGGGCGGTAACGTGACAAAAAAAATCACCCGGCGTTCACCACGAGTGATGTCATCGACTCGCTGAATGTTGTGTGGAATCACTGCAGTAAACGGTCCACTGCTTCGCGTTTCGTCAGTAAATGGTGTTCGACCCTCAGTTTCGTTACAGCAACGAACCCGTAGTCCAACAGTGTTGATATCCACTGTTGCATCACCATACGCATTTTTCAATATCTCATGAATCATAATAGGCCTTTCACCTTCTGTATTCAAGAATGCTACCCCAGAACGCAGTTTTATACCAACATCAGTGTCGGCCATTTGGCAAGCGACTGCAGTACTGGCATCTGTTGATGCAGAAACTTACTACTTCAGCGCACTGGAGCTTTGCTGAACTGCGCCTCATTCTGAAATTTTCACTTAACAGATTTCGTATAAGGAGGAAAAATTAAAAAAAATTGTCCATGTGTGAATAGGGGGTTCAGTAGAAATTTAATTGAAACTTCCTGGCAGATTAAAACTGTGTGCCCGACCGAGACTTATACTCGGGACCTTTGCCTTTGCCAGTTTTAATCTGCCAGGAAGTTTCATATCAGCGCACACTCCGGTGCAGAGCGAAAATTTCATTCTCGGGAAATTTAATTGTGTACATAGACCGTTCATCTATTCAGAGAATCCAGCATTTCAGGCATTTTTTCCTGTTACCGACATTGATACTGACAAAATATCGCTCCCAGGGATTCCTACATTTTAGGGAATTTTTAAGATTCAGTAGGGTACAGCGAATGGGGCTAATCCGCCCGAAATAAGAAATGTTGCAACACTGCCCTCGCTCACTCGCAGAGTCGAGGTCATTTTGTCTTCAGTGTATGACAGTATCTTTGTATCACTGCCTGTGGTTGTAGTAAGCGTGCTTTCTGTTACATACTTCACAGGGCAGAAGAACAAACTCAAGAGGTAAGCGAACTGTGATGGATTATTGCCATATTTAAAGAATACAACTTAACAAATTAAGATGCACCAGGCACAATAACATGAAATTTTAAACTCTTACGGTTACTTTTATCAGAACACTAGTTATGCAGTGTGTATCAATAAATACTGCTGGCTTTTTCCCCAAAAGGCCTCATTTGGCGCGTCTTTCGAAATCTCTGCTCATGGGCCTGTTTTGCCCCATACACGCTCAGTCAAATTATTATTTCAATTGATGTTTTACCGCGAAATTCTCGAGAACACGTTTTCTTTTCAGATAGTCTGCGCATACAATGTGAAAGAGCTAAGTGCTTCATGGTTCGAGGAAGATATGAAGCAAGTAGTAACAAGCGTTACAGGCAGTTTCTCTGGATAAAGTGCCAGGAACGGGTTGCAGGGTTTCATGGAGTGTGTGTGTGTGTGTGTGTGTGTGTGTGTGTGTGTGTGTGTGTGTGTGGATGCAAAAGAACGAAAAAGGTTTACTTGTGATACATGCTTGTCATTTTGACACTGAAATACACTGAGCGGAATACCTTCTTCACTGGGTGGAATAGTCTAATCATTTTTATATACAGTGATTTTTGCCTTCTTCAGATGTTTGTTTAATATTTTGTACGTATGAAAGATTTTCGGCGTATTATATGCTGGAATATATTCGCAATTGACATACCATAATTCTAAAACGTTCAGAGATATTTTTAAAAAACCTTAATGTCATATTATATAGGGCGTACTGTTGAAAGGGACGAAATATCCCCACTGTACCCCTAATACAAATGAGACAAAGTAATACACGAGGGGGGAGACCATTATTATAATAACGGTACTTCTGCATCCAGGTGTACTGGGTCGCAATGATAAAAAGTCTAACAACAGGCAAGGAATGACTTTATAACTCATGTGACGGGTTTCGGAATTCATCCATCATCAGAAATCCACGAGCGATTGCTGCACGTAGATACGGCATTTCAAGCTCTATGTGAAACAGACTAACTGCGAATGTTTGTTTCAAATACAAATTCAAACGCCATATCTGCGTGCAGCAATCGCTCCTGAAAATATGATGAGGGATAAATTGCGAAACGCCCCGTACGAGCAACAAAGCCATTCCTTGCCTAATGTTGGACTTTTACTATTGCGACTCAGTCCACCTGAACGCAGAATTGCTGATTGTTCTAATTTCATGTCTAACGTTGGATAACAAAAGAAAAATTTGTTAGACAGACAGACAGCAAAATGACACTAGAAGGATTCCATTTTTGTCGACTGAAGCACGAAACACTAAAAAGGAGGCATTACTTGTCGACTGATCCTCGCAGTACAGTCAAGACCTCTGCGGGGAAGATGAACTGTCTCATGGAGCGATAGAAGATGAAATGAAAGGGAAGATTAGAATGTAATGTCCCGTCGACAAAGGAGTCATTAGAGACGAAGCGCACACTCGGTAGGAGGAACACTGGTAAGGAAACCGACCATGTCTCTATCTAAACATCCCGGCATTAGACTAAAGCGATTTAGAAAAATTACGGAAAACCTAAACCTGTATGACTGGACCGGGATTTGAACCGTCGTCCTCCCGAATGCGAATACAATATGCTAACCATCGCGCCACTTTGGTCAATAGAAGAAGAAATGGTAGTTGGTATGGAAGACGTGCTGCCAGGCGGGGGGTGGCGGTGGGGAAGGGATGGAGGGAGGAGGTGGTAACCAATCAACTATTCTAGTTGGATTGTAGGATCTGAGCTCGAGACATGCTATCGGACTTTTGGAAGACAGTAACGACAGTTACGCGGAAGAGATCTCTCACCATTAGCTTAACAGCTCATGCATCAAAACTGGTAACAAGAATAACAATAGGAGAGTGAAAAAGGAAACTGAAAACCTATTCGATGGTGATTAATTTGCCTCTAGAAAATGTACAGGCACCAGGCAACGCTTTCTGATGCTGCAGTTGATAATGAAAGCAAAATAAATCAAGACAGGTTAATCGGATTTGTCAACTTAGGAAAGGCATTCGATAACGTGAAATGATGCAAGATTAGGAGTAACCTGTAGCAAATGATGGGTAATACACAATGTGTACAAAAGCCAAGAGGGAAACAAAAGAACAGAAGACCAGGAACAAAATGCGCGAATTACGGTAGAAACGATGAAGACAGGGCTGCAGTCTGTATGCCCTCCTGTTCAATCTGTACGTCGAAGAAGCAATGACCGAAATAAAAGAAATGTTCAGATTTGGGATTAAACTTGTGATATCACAGATAGGACTTTGATGGTATTGCTAGCCTAAGTCAAGGTGTAGAAGAATTACAAGACTTGTTGAATGGAATTTTAAGAGTCTAATGAGCACACGATCTGGACTGAAAATTAACCGAAGAAAGACGAAAGTAATGACAATTTGCGAAAATGAGATTAGCGTTAAACAAAATTGGGGACTCCCAAAATAGTTGAAGTGAAGGTATTAAGCTACCTTGCAAACGAAATAACTTACGACGGACGAAGTAACGAGGACGAAGAAAGCAGAATAGTAAAGATAAGGAGAGTATT
The DNA here is from genome assembly GCF_021461385.2 of Schistocerca piceifrons. Classification (NCBI taxonomy): domain Eukaryota; kingdom Metazoa; phylum Arthropoda; class Insecta; order Orthoptera; family Acrididae; genus Schistocerca; species Schistocerca piceifrons. The sequence continues at coordinate 69,637,698 of NC_060147.1, read as the reverse complement.
CCTGATCAAAAACAGTCCACTTATGTCGAAAATATATCTTAATTTGTCAAACAAATTACCAAGAACCTACGTTTGTAGCACAGGATTGTATTGAGGGAACTGTGTACCGTGGGAAAACCTAAAAACAAGAGAATCGATGCGGTAGAGATATCGCTATTTAAAAGGCTTCAGAAAATAAGAAATGAATAGGTTCTCTCCAGATTCGGTGTTGAGTGGAACATGTGAAAGACATTGACAAGAAGAAGACACAGGGTGATATGACTTCCATGATACTTGAGGCACGGGGGGTGTAGAGCATAAGATTGTAGCGGAAGTCAATGACTGGAATGTATGTAGAAAAAGCGACTCACCATGAAGGAAGTATCTAAATAGGACGGAAATCGGTGATATGATGTGTATGTACAGACAAACGAATTATCACAATTTCAGAAAAATGCGTTGAGTTATTCAGGAGAAAGAAGTTCACAAACTTAGCATAGCAATAACGCGTTGGCTCTTGCGTGAGCAATTATTCGTCCCTACATTGACTGATACAGTTACTGGATGTCCTGCTGAGAGATACCGTACCAAATTAGAATGAGAAACAGATTGAATTAAGACTTGACCAAGAACATTGGGAAGAAGAAACAACAATACTGAAATAAACTGTGCCGCATTTGCAGATGACTTCGCTATACATACTGTAAATGTGACAGCTGCTGTAATACGAATTAATATTTTACAAGAAATAGGCAGTAGTAGAATTTCAGCAGCAATTTTTAACAAATATTGAAAATGTCAGAAGACAGATATTGAGATAATAGATACATTTAAGAAATTTAAATATATTGGCGAGATAACACAAGTTTGGTAAAAGCTACTGTAGATGTAAGAATAGATAAAATTAGAAGGACACATTGTATAACTAATGAGTTTTTAACAAAAAATGCCTCTCCAAAAATGCAAAATAGAAACGTTAGAATACAGTAGGAATCGATAATGTCTAAACGCAAACGAATGTCTATTATTAAACTATAATTTATGCAAATTATAGTTACTAGAAAAGGGAATATAGAAAATACTAGACTCACGAAAAAGTATACAACGTTGGAAATTACGAAGTAATGATGGAATTTTACCGGAACGTAGTACAAATATGAAATAGGAATGGAAGACTGGTATTTTCTGGACATTTATATGGAATGCAAGACAGCACATTAACCAAAAAGATCTTCAAATATTTGTGCTATAAAAATTTAACAACAAGCTGGATCCAAAAAGTAAAAAAGGATTTAGAGGGAAGTAATACCGAATCCGACGAAGTAACGGAAAGAAATGTGTTTAGTGAAGAAGTATTGATTATAGAAGAATTCCAAAATGGGGGAGTGATGAAAACTAGTGGTCAGAAGAAAAGGAATAGAAAACTAAGTGAACAGGTGGAAGACTATAAGAAAAGAAAGAAATGAACAATATCTTTTTTATAAGGCCTGCTGATAAAGTACGCTAAAATACATTTACAAGAACTTAATTCCAGGAGCTGAACTGGATATTTATTTGCTTATCTATAGATATATATTTGTTATTATAATCTCATAGCAGCTACATCATGAAACGTTTTCGTGATAATAATGGTTGGGCAGCTATTAGACAGCGGGATCCTTAGAGGTCCTCTGTTGAACACACATACATACACTGAAGCACTAAAGAAACTGGTATGCATATTCAAATACAGAGGTATGTAAACAGGCAGAATATGGTGCTGCAGTCGGCAACGCCTATATAAGACGAGTGTCTTGCGCAATTGCTAGATCAGTTATTGCTGCTACAATGGCAGGTTATCAAGATTTAAATGAGTTTGAACGTGCTATTATAGTCGGCGCACGAGCGATTGGGCAAAGTATCTACGATGTAGCGATGAAGTGGGATTTTCCCGTACGACCATTTCAAGAATGTACCGTGAATATTAGGAATCCGGTGAAACAGCAAGTCTCCGATATCCCTGCCACCCGAAAAAGACCGTGAAAAATAGGACTAACGAGGACCGAAAGGGTCGTTGAACGTGACAGGACTGCTACCCTTCCGCAAATTTCTGCATATTTCAGTGCTGGGCCATCAACAAGCGTCAGCATGCGAACCATTCAACGAAACATCATCGATATGGGCTTCCGGAGCAGAAGGCCCATTCGTGTACCCTTGATGACATCGCGACACAAAACTTAACGCCTCATCTAGGCCCGACATTGGACTGGTGATGACTGGAAACATGTTGCCTGATGGGAAGAGTCTCGAGCGGATGGACGTGTACGAGTATGGAGACAACCTCATGAATCCATGTACCCTGCATGTTAGCACGGGACTGTTCAAGCCGGTGGAGGCTCTGTAAGGGTGTGAGGCGTGTTCAGTTTAAGTGATATGGGACTGCTGATACGTCTAGATACGACTCTGACAGATGACACGTACGTATGCATCCTGTTTGATCACCTGCATCCATTCATGTCCACTGTGCATTCCGACGGACTTTGACAATTCCAACAGGACAATGCGACATCCCACACGTCCCGAATTGCTACAGAGCTGCTCCAGGAACACTCTTCTGAGTTTAAACGCTTCCTATGGCCACCCAACTTTCCAGACATGAACATTATTGAGCATATCTGGGATGCCTAGTAACGTGCTGTTCTCCTGACCCCATACTCTTTCTGATTTGTGGACAGACCTGTACGATCCATGGTGTCAGTTTCCTCCAGCACTACTTCAGACATTAGTCGAATCCATGCCACGTCGTGTTGCGGCACTTCTGCGTATTCACGGGGGCCCTACAATATGTTAGGCAGCTGTACCAGTTTCTTTGGCTCTTCAGGTTATGTTGATCACACAGCATCCAAAAATGCCACTGTCAAATAGCTTAAATGTTTACCATGTAGCATTTAAGGATGGTAGCTATCAATTAGCCGTCAAACCATTATCACAAAAAATTTATGTTGTAACAGCTGCGTGGTTATAACAACAATATTTCACAACGGAAAGCTCACAGTTGACCCCTAGATGCCATGTAATCGTCACCACCACTTAGACGTGCACCTGAAAATGGCATTGTAAGCCGAAACAGGCAAGCTTGTTGTGCAGAAACAGCTATGGACAAGCATATAAATATTACGTTGCAGCTATTGAAACTGACTTCTAGTAAAATAGAACAGTAGAATAAGGAACTGAAATTCGTACATATTCTTAGCTGTCCCATCTCAGAAGAAAAAGGTGATGTGAAAGTTGCATAACGTAATACTGACGGTTTTAAAGAAAAACGAAGTAAGATACAATGACAATTCTAATGCGTTTCGAGTTTGTGGAGATTAATGTGATTTTAGGGATATGGTGTGGGAGTATGTGGTTGGTTGAGTAGATCATGTGAAAATTGGGAGTGGAGATGTTATCAGCTGTAATTGAACGTTTAGAACCAAAATTGGCTTTTGGGCTAGTTCCTTGATTGTTTTAAGTGCTTGTAGTTTTGTTTCTTGTATGAAGTCCTTCTCTTCTGACTTTATATGTACGATCTGTTATTCATATGCGATAAGATCCATAAGATGAAGGTGAAAGTTCTTTATTGAAATAGCAGTAGTAGACGGTTGGTTGTGTGGAGGCGAAAGAGCCAGGAAGTAGGTGGCTGAGCAGCGCTACATCTGGCCCGTTGTTAAAAGGACACTGGGGTAAGTGCGGAGCGATGCCGGGATTCCTTTATGACGCAGGAGAACAGCAGAGGTGTCCGTACTGTGGCGGCGCTTCGCCCATACCGGCCGGTGCTTCCGCAAAGTGCCTCCAGTACAGCCGGCGGGGTGCGTCCGGGCGCCGGCTCTGCGCATGCGCGGTCCAGGCGAGGCTGCGCGGCCATATTGATTCAGCGCGCACTTTGGCAGAGGGACGGCGGAGGGAGAGCGCAAGAGAGGGGGCGGAAAAGAGAGACAGAGAAGTAGAAAGAGAGAGAGGGAGAGAGAGGTGGAGAGCGGAGGAGGCAAACGGAGATGAAGATGGTGAGAAGCGAGGGCTGCCGCGGCGCAGGGGGTGGCGCGATACGGTCAGGGGGTGGGTGGCAGGGTAAGGGTGAGTGTAAGGGGGTGGGGGTGACGGATGGCCCCGCATTGTGCGCATTGGGGGTGAGCCCAGCCCGACGTGGCGCAGGAGCGGAAGGTAAAAATTGGAGAGGGCGTCGGCGGACGCAACGCAGACGCCGTCACATTCGCAGATACGCTTTGCTTCTGCGCTAGAGTCTGTGTTACGCCCGACGGACGGCACCCCACCTTAGAGACTTGGCTTAGTGACAAGGTTGTAGGCGACCGCAAATGGGGCTCATATGGTTCAAATGGGTCTGGGCACTATGGGACTTAACATCTGAGGTCATCAGTCCCCTAGAACTTAGAACTACTTATACATAACTATCCTAAGGACATCACACACATCCATGTTCGAGGCAGGATTCGAACCTGCGACCGTAGCGGTCGCGCGGTTCCAGACTGAAGCGCCTAGAACCGCTCGGCCACCCCGGCCGGCAAATCGGGCTCAAACCGACCACTTGCCGTTCCTCTCCCCCAGCCCCACCTTGAATCGGGAGTACTGCAGCGTTTTTATTCATTACAGACTTATAAAACACAATCAGTTCTCCGGGATATCATTAGTTCTTCGTGTTACTTACAAAATGTAGTTTTTGTGGCGTGACACGTTTCAAACCTGACCAAAAACGTCCCAATTTCTAACTCTTCTTCCGTTCCCCCTGAACAAATTTCTGCAGACGCTCGCACGTAAGGCCGCCAAGACTACTCCTGAACGAGAATGCTGCTGACGACCTCTACTGGTCGTAGAGGGTGAATCTACAGTAACTGTACACGCTTCGTGTCTGCATTGTTTCCATCAAAAGAAGCGTAAAACTTTGTTTAAAGTTTTGTCTGACATTGCTTCAGGGTTATGCAGTAGAGTAGCGATCACAAGGGCAACACAAGCAACACAAAGGTAATTCTTCTTAGAAAGCAACGACACGAAGCTACCCGAAATTCAACACAACTACGTACTTTACATTTACTCCAGGACATATTTGAAATACGTATATGAAGATAGTAACTGTTCTCGAAAGAACAGATACAGTTGATGCCCGTGCAGCTTCTCTAGAATAAATGATAATTGACTGAAACGCTCAGCTGCCGACAGTTGTTGTTGGCATACCTCGATGGGAACAGCTGAAAATGTGTGCCCCGATCGGGACTCGAACCCGGGATCTAATGCTTACATGGCAGACGCTCTATCCATCTTTTTTTTTAAAATTTTCATTTTGTTCGCATTAGTTCGTTGCATCTGCTCGGGGCGGACGTCGTAAGACATCCATTTAAGTTCGTTGTTGATCTGTTAACTCAGTTTTTTTTTATTACAGAGGGCACGTTACCCGCTGAGCGAACACGCTGAGCTACGGTGCCGGCGTCCATCTGAGCCACCGAGGACACAAGTGAATAGCGCGACTGCAGGGACTTACCCCTTGCACGCTTCCCGTGAGAGCCGAATTCCCAACTGTTCACAATCAACATACGCAATGTACCTAATAGATATTTGCCCGGTCTGGGCACACATTTTCAGCTGTCCCCACCGAGGTGTGTCAACAACACCGGTCGGCAGTTGAGGGTTTCAATCAATTATCACATGTTCGAAATGATGACCATATAGACGAAGAGAGTGACGTGCTAAACGTCTTTGCGCTCTCGGAATGTTCCAGACTCCGTTCATCTCATTCTGCACAGCGGCACAGCTCTTTTCAGTTGGTAGCTGTAACTGTGCTACATTCTCAATTTTAACACCATACACGAACCCCTTTTGACGCCCCTAAAGGAAAAAGTCGTGAGGATGAAGATCCGGATATCTGGCGGGCCGATCAACTGGTACTGCTGGACCTGCCCACTTATCAAGATAAACAACATTAAGATACTTTCGTGCCTCACAACTGAAATGTGTAGGGAGGGCCGTCGTAATTAAACTGTAAGTTGTTTCGTGTAGCGAGGTGATAGGCCTATCATCATGAGGTAGAAAAAAATATGTTCTATTCACCTTTATTTGCGTTACGTCATGCATCACAGGTCTAGAATATTAAACTCATTTTTGGCACATGATGGACAGCCAAGATCTACCTTTGACACAGGCTGCCTCTTCACTTTCAAACTCCCTTAAAACAACCAAATGCCTCTCCACATATGATGTCTCTTCAGGTAACACCCCAGACCAGCTGTAAATATCAGTTAGTACTACGTATCACGTTATAAATTCGGTAACACATCTGATTTGATTACAATGGTCGTCTCTCTCTGTGTAGTGGGAGATTGAAATTTCGCTAAAAATATCATTGGAACAAAAAGAATGCCTGATTACCGCACCAACTCAAGAATAATATTCGTGGTACCCTAGTCATGCCTTCCACAAGGCAGGCGGCACGTCATTGATCTCATATTGATAGGCTAATTAATTCAATTGATCATGAGAGTCACTTTGCATGGCGAGTGATTTTTTTCATTCAGCGATCAGTCTACACCCACCAGGTAGTTCGAATGGGAATCCCTGGAGGGTAGATGATGTCTTTTTCGAGGAACAGTATTGAGAGCCAACAAATGGTTCAAATGGCTCTGAGCACTATGTGACTTAACTTCTGAGGTCATCAGTCACCCAGTAGTGGATGGCAACGGCGATCGTCGGCGGCGGACAGCGGCCAATTGCACTGACGTTTTCAAAACACGTGACGTCACGCCGCGGCGTGGGTGCGCGCGGACACGGAATTTAGCGGCAGTCAGTAGCGAGCCAGTGGGTGTGCTGGACCTTCCATTGAGCTACGGACCCCCTTGAAGATGTCTCCCGCAGTCGGAGACGAAACGTTGGGAATCGACACAGAATTCATCAACCGACCACGGCATAACAGCCCGGATAATTATAATGGATATGTACAATGTGTAAGGCCAGAGTCAAACGAAGCTTGCTCCTCCAACACAAGGTAGTAGAAAATACAGTACGAGCAGTTACGGCCGTGTTTCTCATTGGGAAAATTAGGAAGACTCCACATCAAACAGGAACTGGGAGGAGAAACTGGATTTTGCTGCTGTAGTGCGGTGCATCTCAAAACTACGAACTGTTATTGCATTCGGAAGGAGATCTGCATCTTTCAGGGTGCGTTCATATCTGTCACCCAAACATTCTCTCTATCATCATTATTTTGTACCATCCAACAGAGAGAAACTACAAACTATAAAAACTCCGCTAACATCACTCACTTGAGAACTCGATAAGATATTACATCTCTGTCTTCCAATATATTGGGAAACAAATACCATCTGCATGTTGATTGTACATGGTGATTCCATTAAAGATGTGTGTTTTGATGCATTGGAGGAGGCATCTAGTGATTGAAGTCACTTCCACAGACGATTGTAAAATCATGAAGCAGACTACCCAGTTTGTGTTCCAAAAACTGTCGATATACTCTAGCAGTCAGCCGCTGTGGAATAACATGCAGTACAAGTTCTAAGATGGCAAGAACTATGCCTCTTACATGAAGTCATTAAAGATCACTTAACTCACGTTGAGCGAACAGTAGGGCTGAACAAAAATGACTGACAAGGCACAGTGCATCTTGTAGAGGGTATAGTATGGACGTATTGGAATAATTAATGTCGGGTGATGGTTTTAAAGTAATTCACACGACATGAAAACTTTGTGGAAACGAGTAGATTTACTGGACGCTAGAGTTGACCGTGGGCGGCTCAAGCTCTGAGAAAGCGGTAACGCGGCGCGGCCTCCAGCCGCCTTAAGATGAGTGACAGTGAGCGGGTGGTTGACCCCGACCCCATGCTGGTGTACCGGGAAGCAGACGGAGAACTTGTACGGCTGTTGATAAATGTCCGTCGTCCCGTTTTCAGTGAAACATGCGAGAAAGCCGCGCAAAGCTACGGTGGAGTCGTCAACAGAGGCCAAAATATGCGTGTTCGTGACTATAGCAACTTCACGCTGAATTCACGGTCCCCAGAGTCTGAAACGGAAAAATTGGTGTTTTTGTGCAGACGCTAACCTTGATGGATGGCCTGGGAGGAGCTAAATAGTAGAAGTTGAGAGGAAGGGAAATTTTGTGGGAATTTGTTCACTTCCTAGAGCAGGCATTGGTCGGCACTGGGAAGCGACGCATAATTAACGCGACTTGTGCTGCAATTGGCGTAAGTGATTTTGCTGGAGGGGAAACCGAGGCGAAGAGCGGACTGTGAGAAGTCCCCGTAGAGGTCTTCCGGTCCCAGCTTGCCTAGAGTGCGGACGTGGCGTTCTTAACTCAGCTTGCCTGAGAAAGAGTGAGCAACTCTGCAGTTTAGGACTTAGCAAATGGAACGATTGAGCTTGGAGATAGGAAGTTTTGGTTCAGCTATATACTGAGCAAGATAGCTAGGAGTGATTAGACGAGCGCAGCCTTGCAGCACCACGAGGTCGGCCGACGTCCACACAACGACGCCGCTCCGCCACGCTGTATTCGGTGACATTGCGCCCGCTCCGGCCACTGATTAATTTGTTGGATCACGTCGGCAAAGTTTCCACGAGGATTTCATGGGCCGTGTATTGTAGAATTCTACTCGCACTTCACATTACGCCTGGGTCAGTCGATAGAAATTACTTTTGAGTTATGGCGCCTTCCTCCACGCAAACGCAATTTATTGCCACTGCCTGGTAGGAGAGTCATGTAATGTGATGATTGAAGGTCGTGAGTTAAAATAAATTTGTGCTAATCGACTGCATCTGTTTTCAATCAAGTAGTTGAACTCCCAAGTCACTTTCTTTATTAATTTTATGTTCAACAATTGCATCTGGTTTCAATAGCTGAATCTAACATCAATGTGCACCCCATTTTAATTAAAAGTGATCAATTCTGAATCAATTAATGTGAACACTGCCACATCAGTTCATCCAGGAGTCACAGGGCCTTATTACTTTCTTTGCGTTATCCGATATTGCGGCAGTTTTGCACTCTCTGTTGATCTGTTAGTCTATTAGCTGGGGTGAACACACCCAAAACCAAATAAGTGACGGGTGGGGTGTTACAGAGTAACTGTTATCCACTATGCTATTACTATCTGCGATGTTGATATCCTCCTGCCGAAGTAACGTGAAGATTGTCATATGCATACTGTGAGCATTCACGACACCCGCACGGATAAACATCCGTAAACAGTAAACGATAACCGAAAGATGGAACAGTAGCATGGTATTCGAGTAACCATTTACAGAAGTTTTGCTTGTCTAGACTAGCCTGCAAGTGTCAATACCTTCTCCACATGAAATGGGAGGAATTGCTGTCTCCGAAGCAGGCGCCATGCAGCTGACTGAAGAATCACAACAGTGGCACTTACACGGCGGGTACTTATGGTCAGATCTTCGTGTACCACTTCCAACATCTTCTCAACACTCACGCCATCCATTTGACGCCGATCTAACCGTGACTCACCACGAACGCCATATTACCTTAACACCAGTCCCCAGTTGTGAAAGTTTAATGCTTTGACACTCTTCTTTTTTGAAACATCTTCATATACCGTCGTCTTGCTGCTCGTGCATAGCCTTCTGATGCGCCGTAAAGGAGGTGGCATATTCGCATATTCGGCGTTTGAGTCCGCCGTAGTACCGCACAGAACGGGCGCAGCCTATGGACTACCGACAGCATGTATGTACGTAACACAACGGACCACAAAAAATTTCAATTAAACAAAGGTATTTCGTGCCAGAATCAATCCAGAAGTGTAGACGGGTGTGCAACGCAACGTCAGTCGATATGCAGGCGAACACGACACGCCAAAAGCCTGTACTGGCCCATCATGAAATTCCCACCACAAGCGACATTATGCATCATAACTCGGAAATAAAGCAGTGTCAGGCAAAACTTAATTTGACGTTTTACTCTTACACTCACGTGTACCTCACACTGACGAAATGTGTACATTTACTTATGACTCACCCTGTGCAGGGGTACATTTCTTCTTGTTTTGCAGGACTGGATTGGTACGGATGGCCACGACCTGGTCTCCTGTAAAAAATCCTTCATCTCAGAGTAGCACGTACACCCAACACGTCCTCACTGATTCGCTGGATATATTCTTACAGCCGTGGAAGCTGTCACCTAATCTCCCCGAGCTGTCTAAGGCGCTGCAGTCATGGACTGTGCGGCTGGTCCCGGCGGATGTCGAGTCCTACCACGGGCATGGGTGTGTGTGTGTTTGTCCTTAGGATAATTTAGGTTAAGTAGTGTGTAAGCTTAGGGACTGATGACCTTAGCAGTTAAGTCCCACAAGTTTTCACACACATTTGAACATTTTTTTGAACCTGATCTCCGAACACATCCTGTCTTCCTCTCCCTCCTTCTTATCAATTTTGTTCCTTATATCTCTTTACTCGCCGATTTTCCGCAGAAAAACCTCATATCTTGTCTTACCATCATCATCGTATCTAGTTCGACATAAACTTCCTTGCCTGTCCCAATTTCACTTAGACTAAAACGGATCTTCCCATCTCTTCATCATTTATTTGCTCTTGTTGTATATATTTGTATTCATTCATCTAACATAGTTTGAATATTTTCGTGATGTTTCTTTCGGACCTCATCTATTTCTGACGCATGCTTTTGAAGCCCAGTTCATTTCTAGTTTCACTATTCTTTTCTCCGATCTGTGAGCTTTTAAAGGGCTCCTGGTTTTAGGAGTCTCCGCTGCTTCACCCCCCCCCCCCCCCCCCCCCAATTGGCTAAGGGTGAAGTTGAAGTCTCTGACCCATCATTAGAACTGGTACCACATGATAACATTTCAGTACTGTATCTTTCCCAATCTTTTAGCCGAATACGATGTAATTTACATTCCCAGTCCGCTAAGATTATTTGATCATCTGCAAGCAGGTGTATATTTACGACTTTAAGTTTTAAATGCCACACTACTTTCTTCTGCATTGTATCTATATATTAAATACGAGTCCTAAAGGACATGCTTGTCTAGCTCCTTGACAGAGGATTGTTGCAAACAGACTTCCTTTTTGCACTTTGATTTCATTGTGTGTGTACGTACTCAGAGTGACACTTATTAGATGCTGAAGTATACTATTATCTTGTAAAATGTTCAACAGTTTAATTCTATTAATTTTACCCAAGGTATCCTCATAGCTTATAAAGGCTATGTATGTGGGATGATTGTATTCTCAGTGTTTTTCAATGATTTTTGCAGACTGGAGAAACATCTAATTTTTCATTACTCCACGTATTTTTCAATGCCCTGCTACAGCACCGCATCCCAGACGCTTCACTTTTTTCCGGTTTTCTCACAGGTCACCATACACTAACAAATGAGATCATCAAATCAGCTTCTTTCAGCTCTGAGTGTCCTTTTTTGCCTATCCTGAGGTCTCTTTATTATAACTTCCTTGCTAATTTCGTTTCTTTTTTGCTTCTGAGATAGAAGAATTCCTTCATCTCAAATATTACGTGGTTCTCAAAAACTTTGATATTAAATTTACGGCTAACCTAATTTTTGATATTCCTCATTACTTTGATTTACTCGCTGCGGTCAGTGAATGTTCATTCCATTCAACAGATGTTATAACTGTTCCGCACTTCCACTTAGGACAGAAGTGTCATAAGCGTTTTTTACCACTGATATCATTTCACCCTGGATTTCAATCCCACTCCTAATGCGAACTATGATTTAAGTCATGGCTTATTCGAGATACTGTTTGAACGTTGGACCACAGATGCATTTAGAACACGCACGTCCCTATCGCTGACTGGTTAAGATGGTTAGTCAACACACCAGTCACATGACAGAGAGAAAATTTCCGAATTCCTGCCGTTCAGCACTGTGCGAAATGGAGCCGTCAGTTGCAGTTTTTCCCATTTGCTACTTAAATCGAACACCGAATTTAACATTTGAACGAACTGTTAGATGTGTATGATACATGTAAAATCACAGCCAACTAAATTTCTCCGATATTCCCGATATTCATGCAATGGTTATCGTTTTAACGTCTGGCCTGCTGAAACGATAAGAAACAGTACGAAACGTTGTATTGACAGTCTTTCTTTTTACAAGAGGCAGAACTATAGTTCTTCAGTAAATTCCTGTATTTGTGGCATCCATTTCAGTGCTCCCGCAGGAGTATTCTAGACCACGTAATCTCTAAAGCTCCATGACTTTCACTTAGTCCAGTACGGAGATGAACATAAGAAGCATTTTAGAAAACGATGACTGTAGAGAAAACTCTTTTGGTAAGTAGGTATCAACATTTCTCATCTCAAAATTTTTGTCGTTCATCCAGTTTCAGATTTGCGACCAACGCACTTTCACTGCGCCTTCAATTTTGCATCGTAAATTTAATGCGAGGGACATTTGAGGATGAACGTTTCACTTCCAAGGAAACATTCAGTGACGAAGCAACCTTCAATTTATCTGGAAAGGATAGTCGCCACTATGCGTGAGTGTGGGACGATGAAAATCCCACTGAAATAGTGGCGCATGAACGGGATTCGCCGAAGGTTAATGTTTTCTGTGTAGTGTCGCAGACGAAGGTGTGTGGGTCGTTCTGTGAGATGTCTGCAACAACGCCCAATGCTAACTTTGTTAAGTTGCGGTTCTATTCACGCATCAATCGTTTTTGTATATGTACGAGGGCGTGCTGGAGAGTAATTCCTCAGATATTTTTACGTAAAAGGTCTTCATGCGTTTTGAAATACAAACAAACACTATTTACATTCTAAATCCTTATTCATTACGTCTACGTATTTGTAGCCTCTGCTAGAGTGAGCCGGCCGGTGTGGCCGTGCGGTTCTAGGCGCTTCAGTCTGGAACCGCGTGACCGATACTGTCGCAGGTTCGAATCCTGCCTCGGGCATGGATATGCGTGATGTCCTTAGATTAGTTAGGTTTAAGTAGTTCTACGTTCTAGGGGACTGATGACCACAGATGTTAAGTCCCATAGTGCTCAGAGCCATTTGAACCATTTTGCTAGATTGGTCCGGATTGTAGCGTCTGAGATGCCGGTTTGGAACGCAACCAGGTGGCGACGTGAGAGGAAGCGTACTGTAATCGATATCGAATTCGAAGAATTCGTCCACAGAGGAACGATGATGATGACCATGATGATGATGATGATGATGATGATGATGATGATGATGATGGTTGGTGTTTCAGGGCGCTAAACGGCGAGGTCATCAGCGCCCTTACCTGGAATAAATACAGATAGGGTGGTGAGAAAACACAGAAAGAATAACAATAAAATGGAAATCCAAATTGTTTCCTCAGGCTGGTAGAGGGAACGCAGCCCTGACAGTGTGACATGGTGCACTCTCTCCTTCAACATTCCAATGCCAGACCACACATGAGCGCTACGACGTCAGCAATAAACCGACGCCTTGGGTTCACTCCCATAGATCATCTTCCATACAGTCCCAGTCTGGCCCCAGCCAATGTTCATGTGTCTCCAAAGCGTAAATAACACCTTCAAAGATTTCACTTTGATAGTGATGTAGCGGTGCAGGGAGAGGTGAGGATGAGGCAGGCAGTCTACAGGGATGGTTTCAAGAAACTGGAAGAAAAGTGTTCGTTAAAATTAAAATTTACAACAGTCTTGATCGCAATTTTTTTATTGGAGTGAGTGACCGGTTTCGACTCTTTCATACAGCCATCTTCAGACTCCAGAGTGGTAAATGGACACTGCCAGACGAGTTCCGTCGACCGTCGACCTGCCTTGAGCAGGTATCCATCCACCACTCTGGAGTCTGAAGATGGCTCTATGAAAGAGTCGAAACCGGTCACTCACTCCAATAAAAAAAATTGCGATCAAGACTGTTTTAAATTTTAATTTTAATAAATTTTAAGATCGCTGAGTATGTTTTAAAAAATTTAAAAAAATAAAGTGTTCGTCCTCAGCGTGCCTATGTTGGAGGGTAATTATGTAGACATGAGGAATAAAGACGTAGAAAGTTAATGAAGTTTTTCTTATTTGGAAGCTTAAAGTTTTCACATAAAAAGTTCCGAAACATAAATTTACGACACATTCCACACCCTCCTAATTTCTGGAAAAAAAGGAAGTCTGTTTGTAAGAATCCTCTCTCAAGGAGCTAGACAAGCATGTCCTTTAGGACTCGTATTTAATATATAGATACAATGCAGAAGAAAGTAGTGTGGCATTTATAACTTAAAGTCATAAATATACACCTGCTTGCAGATGATCAAATAATCTTAGCGGACTGGGAATGTAAATTACATCGTATTCGGCTGAAAGATTTGAGAACAAATAGCCTCCCTGCACGTAGCCCTGTAGAATGACCCTATCAATCAGATCGTACTATTTAGACACTCATAAATATTCTCACACAGAAGATCTTTCGCAGCTGCTTCGTAACGATATCACTCTTAACTTCAAACCTGTTATTTCATTGACTGATTCTCGAAACATGTTTTCGCAAATGCTTTTGCCTTTTTAAGAAACGGTTATCTCTGGAACGAAATATGGCTTACTTCCACATATCTTTAGGTGCAAGAAAGCACGGCACGCTATTCCACCACGACCGCAGTAACGAATTCCTTACTGAAAATAATACATTTAATGTAAACTGAAGAGTCTGTCAGAAGTCGTCTGCAAATATAGTCTCTCATCCCCCCCCCCCTCCCAACAGTCAGCTGATCGAGATTTTAGTTTCATCATGCGCGGTCTAAGGACTGAATCCGGGGGGGGGGGGGGGGGGGGGGAGGAGGGCAGTGCGTCTTTACTTCATGCCCTCGTCACTAATCGGAGAACTTTTTTCTTACTCCTCCAGCAAAAGACTTCTTTTCATAGCGTAGGTAAGTTGACTGCAGGTTGTGGACTCCTGAAAAACTTTCAATGAAATTCCACATCGTCACCCAACAGACAAAATAAGTACCGGGAGACCATACTGCGTTTGAAATTAGTTGCGACTTTCGACAGTTAGGTACAGGGCAAATGGAACGAGATCTAGCCGCTGTGAAAAATGGCAGCTAGCCCTAAATGTGGAAAAACGTAAATTAATGAGAATGAGTAGGAAGGACAAACTTATAATGTTCAGATACAGCATTTGTGCCCCCTGTTTGACACAGACAAGTCACTTAAATATCTGGGCGTAACGTTGCAAAGCGATATAAGGTGGAACGAGCAAATGACTTCCTACATAGGTAGGAATGATCATCAAAATAAAATAAGAGAAATCAGAAAGGTTTAGGTGTTCGTTTTTCCAGCGCGCTGTTCGGGAGTGGAATGGTAGGGAGATAGTATCATTGTGGTTCGATGAACCCTCTGCCAAGCACTTAAATGTGAATTGCAGAGTAATCATGTAGATATAGATGTAGATGTAGATGAATATTGTGGTAGGGAAGGCGAATGATCGACTTCGGCTTATTGGGAGAATTTTAGGTGAGAGTGGTTCACCTGTAAAGGATACCGCATATGGGACATTGATGCGACGTATTCTTGAGTGCTGCTCGAATGTCTGGGATCTGTGCCAGTTCGGATTGAAAGAAGACATCGAACCAACTCACAGCCGGGCTGCTAGATTTGTCACCAGTACGTTCAAACACTACGTAAATGTTAGAGAGACTCTTCGGGAACTGAAATGGGAATTCCTGGAGGTGGCGCAGTGCAACGGACTCTCATTTTGGACGAGGACAGTTCAAGTACACGTCCCTGGGACTCATTCACAGGCAGCCTATCCAGGTTGCACCACAAATATCCGTACGTATATATAAATGTATATATGTATGTATGAACGTACGTGCGGTTTTCTGACTGTATGTTATAGCTAATATCAGGAACCAGTATAAGGATTTTTGTATAGTTTTCAGTAACAGACTGATTCACGAATAAGTTCTGTGCATGTATTTTACTGTAATACACGAGGGCTTGCTGAAAAATAATGCTCCGAATTTTTTTATTCATTGAAGCTCCTGTATGTTATTCGATCAAGTTTCCCTCTTCGATGACAAATCGAAACCCTCTGGCGCCAGATGGCTCCGGATTCTAACGTGTAACATAATCTCATTTTATTCTTGCTTGCGTGTCTGTTAACTGGTATTCCGGCACTAAGCGTGCCTATAAATTACGATAACTTGGGTATACTAGAGGTCAGACTTCTGTAGGCAAGCCAATGAAATGAGAATATGTAAGTGGAATGAAATACTGCCTTCGCATTTACTTTTTGCTGGTGGGTTCATTTTATCTTACAAAACGCCTAAACAATTTACACATTTTAAGATTCTCTCGTTAGTAGTCAATGCCAAAGCTGCTGTATCTAATTTTGATCTAAAAGATTGTACTGCCACTGCAATAAAATAAATTGTTTGCTATGCAAGTCATTATGAAATGAAATGATTCAAACTGATTTGTGTCTGATGTCGTTGAAAAAGACATGAAATATCTTGTAATATTTCAAATTGCCGTAATATTTCAAATTGCCGTGCAATGGCGGCTGATTGTTGCACACCAGCGATGTTTTGTTTCCTGGTGGCGCGGCAGCTAGAAATTGTTTAAATGTTCAAGGCATTGACATGAAGGTTAATTCCGATAGTAACAAGGCTAAAATTTCATATACATCCCTCCTCAACGTAAATGACTCTTTCTCCAAGAACAGGGAAAGTAACACTAAGACAGATACAAGACGTACTGGCTATTACGACTGCTTCTTCTAGAGAACAAGGAAAGGTATTACCCGTATTATCTGCAATCTCGGTTGTCAGGAATGGTAGCTATATTGTTCAGACTATGTCTCTGATGAAAAATAACTACTGTACTCTTCAGATATTTTAGTAATAAGTTACAAAAATCACGCAGTCTTCACTGCCCATTGATGGTGTGTGAAGCAACTACACTGCGCAACAGAATTATGGAATAGCATTTTCGAAAGCCCGCAGTTGTCTTCCATTACGACGCAGAAGTTTCAAAGTCGGCTCAAAGGTGCCTACAACCTTCCAATGTAACGGTGCAATAGCGTGGCGCCCCATTATGTCACTCTCGGGCTCGACGTTGCTTCGAACTGCACGGAGTCGACACATGCGTGAAACAGGGCCACAGTTCAGAAGATGCGCTAAAGATGTCACGTTGGCACCAAGTTTGACCACAGTCTGCCCTATGCCGCACTGGGTATGTCACATCATCTCTTCCCCGTACCTCTGCGACGGAGGACAGAACTGCGACATCCAGCGTTGGAAATCACGCGGTTTTCTTATGAGTGCCAGGGGACGAGATTTCAGACACACCGCCGGTCAGAATCTGGTAACCCGTCCCTCACACCAGCTTCTTGATTCCTTCACTGTTGTCCAAAACCATTCAAAATCCAAGACCGCACAAAATATATTTTTATTCAAGAGGACCAGTTTCGACCGTCTTGATTTCATCTTCAGGTCTTAAACATCTTTTTCTGTACAGCATGTGTCGAATTTACTCTGAACCTCATGTAGAAGATGTCAAGTGGATAAAACTCAGCACCTGACATCTTGCATATGAGATTCAGCGTAAAATGAACATATTTCGCTACAAAATAAATGTTTAAGACCTGAAGATGACAACTAAGACTGTTGAAACTAGTTGTCTTGAATAAAAAGATGTTCTAGTATGATCTTGGCTTTTGAATGGTTTTTGACAAAACAGATCGCCCTTCAGTACTCTCATAATGAGAAAATACAACCTTCACTCTTGGCTCTGTCTAGAACTGCCTTCTTCGTGTCATTCCAGCAAGTGGCCAGTTCCAGCATCTTCATGCCCAGTCCGCCGTAACTGACACCAAGGCCTCAGTGCCAAGTTACCCAAGCAGACTTGCTCTGCGATATTACTCAGCTCTCCCAAAGTCGACGGCACTGGCCTCGAAGATGGCGCTCGCTTCAATCGCACCTCATGATTATCACAATCCCAGCTTCTTTCCAGCTCGTCCGCGGCTGCGGTCGCCTCCATCACGAGCCCAAGCCATACACCCTCTCGTGGCACGAGCGCAACACTCGACTCGAAAGAAGTCTCCGGGCCAGAGTAACCGACCGTGCCGTTTGAGACTGTAACGAATTTTCTCGCAATTTCAGCTTCGCGAATTCCTTATCTTACATCTTTCTCTTTTCCACAAATTCTGCTGTGTGTTCCTTACTTTCACGTTTGACTACATCTTTTTTCGTGCAAAACGAACCCCATTCACTTACATTGCACCTATCTCAGGGGCTAACGTTACACATGCCTGCCACACTTGCATTTATCTTCTATAAAACATTTTTAGCAATATAAGTATGGCGTTGGTAATGCAGCTCTTCCGGTTATAGGGTGACGGCCACGACGTCATCGTAAATTGTTGTTTTCACTACAGAGGCTTTTTATTTTCAGGTTATTAGTGGGTTAGAAATCTAGTACACAGGGCGCGATTTACTACACTTTGAGGCCGTGGAGTACAAGGTGTGTTACTTGCGAGTAACATCACCTCATTTCGTTGAGCTTCACGTAAACTCAGCCATGTTGGAATTCGCTTCCAACTTAGCTCACGATAAAAATGGGTCATATTCAGCGTCTGGAGGTACATTTTACGGCATAAACTTGGTTCATCATCTTATACGAATAAACATTTGTTGTTGTTGTTGTGGTCTTCAGTCCTGAGACTGGTTTGATGCAGCTCTCCATGCCACTCTATCCTGTGCAAGCTGCTTCATCTCCCAGTACCTACTGCAACCTACTTCCTTCTCAATCCGCTTAGTGTATTCATCTCTTGGTCTCCCTCCACGATTTTTACCCTCCACACTGCCCTCCAATGCTAAATTTGTGATCCCTTGATGCCTCAGGACATGTCCTACCAACCGGTCCCTTCTTCTAGTCCAGTTGTGCCACAAACTTCTCTTCTCCCCAATCCCATTCAATACCTCCCCATTAGTTACGTGATCTACCCACCTAATGCGCAACATTCTTCTGTAGCACCACATTTCGAAAGCTTCTATTCTCTTCTTGTCCAAACTGTTTATCGTCCATGTTTCACTTCCATACATGGCTACACTCCATACAAATACTTTCAGAAACGACTTCCTGACACTTACATCTATACTCGACGTTAACAAATTTCTCTTCTTCAGAAACGCTTTCATTGCCATTGCCAGTCTACATTTTATATCCTCTCTAATTCGGCATCATCAGTTATTTTGCTCCCCAAATAGCAAAACTCCTTTACTACTTTAAGTGTCTCATTTCCCAATCTAATTCCCTAGCATCACCCGACTTAATTCGACTACATTCCATTATCCTCGTTTTGCTTTTGTTTATTTTCATCTTATATCCTCCTTTCAAGACACTGTCCATTACGTTCAACTGCTCTTTCAAGTCCTTTGCTGTCTCTGACAGAATTACAATGTCATCGGCAAACCTCAAAGTTTTTGTTTCTTCTCCCTGGATTTTAATACCTACTCCAAATTTTTCTTTTGTTTCCTTTACTGCTTGCTCAATATACAGATTGAATAACATCTGGGAGAGGCTACAACCCTGTCTCACTCTCTTCCCAACCACTGCTTCCCTTTCATGCCCCTCGACTCTTATAACTGCCATCTGGTTTCTGTACAAATTGTAAATAGCCTTTCGCTCCCTGTATTTTACCCCTGCCACCTTTAGAATTTGAAAGAGAGTATTCCAGTCAACATTGTCAAAAGCTTTCTCTAAGTCTACAAATGCTAGAAACGTAGGTTTGCCTTTCCTTAATCTACCTTCTAAGATAAGTCGCAAGGTCAGTATTGCCTCACGTGTTCCAACATTTCCACAGAATCCAAACTGATCTTCTCTGAGGTCGGCTTCTACCAGTTTTTCCATTCGTCTGTAATGAATTAGAGTTAGTATTTTGCAGCTGTGACTTATTAAACTGGTAGTTCGGTAATTTTGACATCTGTCAACACCTGCATTCTTTGGGATTGGAATTATTATATTCTTCTTGAAGTCTGAGGGTATTTCGCCTGTCTCGTACATCTTGCTCACCAGATGGTAGAGTTTTGTCAGGACTGGCTCTCCCAAGGCCGTCAGTAGTTGTAATGGAATGTTGTCTACTCCCGAGGCCTTGTTTCGACTCAGGTCTATCAGTGCTATGTCAAACTCGTCACGCAGTATCGTATCTCCCATTTCATCTTCATCTACATCCTCTTCCATTTCCATAACATTGTCCTCAAGTACATTGCCCGTGTATAGACCCTTTATATACTCCTTCCACCTTTCTGCTTTCCCCTCTTTGCTTAGAATTGGGTTTCCATCTGAGCTCTTGATATTCATACAGGTGGCTCTCTTTTCTCCAAAGGTCTCTTTAATTTTCCTGTAGGCTGTATCTATCTTACCCCTAGTGAAGTAAGCCTCTACATCCTTACATTTGTCCTCTAGCCATGCCTGCTTAGCCATTTTGCACTTCCTGTCGATATCATTTTTGAGACGTTTGTATTCCTTTTTGCCTACTTCATTTACTGCATTTTTGTATTTTCTCCTTTCATCAATTAAATTTAATATTTCTTCTGTGACCCAAGGATTTCTACTAGCCCTCGTCTTCTTACCTACTTGATCCTCTGCTGCCTTCACTACTTCATCCCTCAGAGCTACCCATTCGTCTTCTACTGTATTTCTTTCCCCCATTCCTGTCAATTGTTCTCTTATGCTCTCCCTGAAACTCTGTACAACCTCTGGTTCTTTCAGTTTATCCAGGTCCCATCTCCTTAAATTCCCACCTTTTTGCAATTTCTTCAGTTTTAATCTACAGTTCATAACCAACAGATTGTGGTCAGAGACCACATCTACCCCTGGAAATGTCCTACAATTTAAAACCTGGTTCCTAAATCTCTGTCTTACCATTATATAATCTATCTGATACCTTTTAGCATCTCCAGGATTCTTCCATGTATACAACTTTCTTTTATGATTCTTGAACCAAGTGTTAGCTATGATTAAGTTATGCTCTGTGCAAAATTCGACCAGACGGCTTCCTGTTTCATTTCTTAGCCCCAATCCATATTCACCTACTATGTTTCCTTCTCTCCCTTTTCCTACTGTCGAATTCCAGTCACCCATGACTATTAAATTTCCGTCTCCCTTCACTTCTTTTTCTTTAATGGCTCTGAGCACTATGGGGACTTAACTACTGTGATCATCAGTCCCCTAGAACTTAGAACTACTTAAACCTAACTAACCTAAGGACATCACACACATCCATGCCCGAGGCAGGATTCGAACCTGCGGCCGTAGCAGTCGCGCGGTTCCGGACTGAGCGCCTAGAACCGCTAGACCACCGCGGCCGGCCTCCCTTCACTACCTGAATAAATTCTTTTATCTCATCATACATTTCTTCAATTTCTTCGTCATCTGCAGAGCTAGTTGGCATATATACTACTGTAGTAGGCATGGGCTTCGTGTCTATCTTGGCCACTATAATACGTTCACTATGCTGTTTGTAGTAGCTTACCGGCACTCCTGTTTTTTTATTCATTATTAAACCTTTTCCTGCATTGCCCCTATTTGATTGAATTGTAGTTAGGAAATGCGCGATATGCGGGCCACAGTACAGCAAAATTCTCGCCATTTTCGTGCTTGGACAACCACCAGTAAATAGCTGTGTCATCCATAATCATTGCCTCGATGTCCTACGTGTGTACCGAGGCTCAGCACACATCGCGGGCCACAGAAAACTTGACATACGCGGAGAAATTCGACAACTGGGAGCTAGAACGTGGGAGGAGGTCGTCGAGATGGAAGAGGCAGTTCCCCCTAGCAAGCCGTCGTGTCAGTGTACGAGAACGTTGAAAACTTCATGAAGAGACACATGGCGAGATGTTTGGATTAAGAAAGAGCCCATTATATGCTACTATACAATACCACCAATTACTTACTTACTTCCGTTTGTTCCCATACCGTGTCTCAGTCCCGACTCCCAACTTCAGCAGGACATTGCATCATAGCATTGCTCTCGAATTTTGTCAGAACGTTTAGATAAAATAACTGTGGATATTAGGGCGTCGTTAACCGCCCTGAAGAGCACCGCTGGAAAGCCGATAAAATGTCGCCAGTTCGGTTGTTTCAGTGTTTTATAAAGGCATGGTCATGGAAGCCTATGAAGTTATACGTCACAATGGTTTGTGATACACTCCATAGTCAGGAAGTGCCTCTGAAATACTTAAGACGATCTAATATCAATTTAGTTGGTACCATATCTTACCAGCAACAACTTCTTTCCATCTGTTCACACACCATACCTCAGCATCAACTCTCGTCTTCAGCGGGACAATGCACCATTGCATTTGTCCTGAATCATGTCAGAAAGCACTGTGAAACGCTGCCTGATCTAGGGGTGCTTCTGTATCCCATGACATCGGATGTCAATCCTGTTGGTGTAGTGTTTCTTACAGAAATTATTTGTCTCCGTTTCTACACGCCGTACTTCACTCCCGACACTTACCTTCAGAAGGACAATGCACCACTGCATGGCTCCCGAACTGCAACAGAATGGTTTCTAAAACACTCCAGGGGCAGGGCGTGCTTCAGTAATCTTTGAGACCATTTGGTATCAGTCTTCTTGGCGCATCTGTGACGCATTTTGACAAGGTATGCACACCATGGAATCCATGTTAAACAGACACTGTGCTGTTATCAGCTGTCGAACAGTCACGAAACAAAGTTGTTACCTATAATTCCAGGCTGCGACTGTGGGTTCGTCTTCTTATATACGATGGTCGCTGGAGCCTATGTCTGGTATCCGTTGGAAGAGGATGCTTTGTGCAGGCTGAAGATGATGGGTCTGCACATAATCTGCATCTACATCTACTCAAGTACTCCACAAGCCACTGTACGGTGCGTGGCGGAGGGTACCCTTGTCAAACTTGACACAAACATCGTATAATGGGTGGTTCAAATGGCTCTGAGCACTATGGGACTTAACATATGAGGTCATCAGTCCCCTAGAACTAGTTAAACCTAACTAATCTAAGGACATAACGCACATCCATGCCCGAGGCAGGATTCGAACCTGCGACGTAGCGGTCGCGCTGTTCCAGACTGTAGCGCCTAGAACAGCTCGGCCACTCCTCATCGTTTAATATTCACATACGCAATATATGTTCTAATAATGGTCTTGCAATTAAATATTTGCACATGTAGCTCGTGGTGGGCAGCAAGATGTCTTTCAACAAACACAAGATGCGTAGCATCCACCATAAAATGTGGTAAAAAGCACACTAAAAGTGACTGTTACAAATATTTAAGTAAATGTAATTTTTTTGTGGAACGATCAATTCTTCATAATTTTAAATGGGATCCGATAACGTAAAAAAATTATTTCCACTCGAAGGCTGATGAAACGACACGGTATATTGCTGGCAGCCCATTTATTGCGCCCCTAACGAGGGCACGGATGCGTAAATATTACGATATGTTCAGCACATAATAAAGCGATCCTCACATAGTGTGGCCAGCCTGGTGGACCCGAGCCATATCTGGTTCACCTCACGTTCCCATTCATTACGAGACAGGACCACTGTCACATTCGAACACCTGACATGTTCGGACAGTTTGCAATCCTGCCACCCGTCCAAATGTAGAACCACAATTGCGTCCGTTTCAAACTCAGTCACGAGCTGAGAACGTCGTCTCAGACTAAGACGCCTTCAGATAATCGTATCCTGGTTACCTGTGTCGCAACTTACTACCATCGCATGTAACAAAGGGAGAAAAACACCGGGAATGGCTAAGAAACCGTCCCCCAGTCGTTGGCTCCACAGATACATAACCAAAAAACCGCACGACGAAGGAATATTCCGAATACAATGAAAATCGGTAGATATGATGTACGTATAGAGACAAACAAATGATTATTTCAGGAAAATGGGATGATTTATACAAGGCAAAGAGCTTTACAAACTCAGCAAGTTAATAGTGTGTTGGTCCACCTCTGGCCCTTATGCAAGCATTTATTCAGCTTGGCATTGACTGATAGAGCTTTGGAATGTCAAACTGACCAGTTACATCGTCAGAATCCCGATCTGGTTGCAGGGCTCTGCTGCCCATTATCTTCCGAGCGTTCTCAACCCAGGAGAGACCCAACGACGTTGCTCGCCAAGGCAGCGTTTGCCAGTGTGGAGACAAGTAGCAGATACCCTCGAAGTGCGCGGGCGGGAATTATCTTGATGAAATGCTAGAACATAGTGGTTTGTCATGAAGGGTAACAAAATGGGGCGCTGAATATTGTCGACGTGCGGCTGTGCGGTAAGGGATGACAACCAAAGCCGTCTTGCTACGGAAAGAGGTGAAATCCCAGACCACCACCCTTGGTTGCCGGGCCGTATGGCGGGTGGTATCAGACCCCGTCTGAGGCATCTCCAGATGCGTCTTCGATGGTCATCGGGTCTGGAATCTCCTTGGGGTAGAACTGTCTTCAAAGGCAAGTCCCGCATCCAACCGATCCCGATGGACAGCGAAGGTGTGTTTGAAAACGCTAGGCAGTACGGTATAGCAAACAGACTGTCGCCCGCCATGCGCTTCGACAACCAGGTCCAATACATTAAAAGTACTCGCATTGGGCAACCATTAACTGTATAATGGAATGGTGACAATGAGACTTTGTGCCGGATCGGGACACGAACACGGATTTCCCGCTTATCGCTAGCGGTCGCCTTTTATTTAGGCTGTCCGATCATGACTCACCGCCAGATCCAAACTTCCACATGTCATCATCTCACGTGCTGACAACCTATACTCGACAACCTGCTCTCGCTCAAAATGGTTCAAATGGCTCTGAGCACTATGGGACTTAACATCTGAGGTCATCAGTCCCCTAGAACTTAGAACTACTTTAACCTAACTAACCTAAGGACATCACACACATCCATGCCCGAGGCAGGATTCGAACTTGCTGCCGTAGCGGTCGCACGGGTCCAGACTGTAGCGCCTAGAACCGATCGGCCACACCGGCCGGCAATACCATCGCTCTTCGCATCTTTAAACAGACTTCAGTTCCTGGTACCACATTGTCTGTATGTCTGTAAAACACGTATACAAAGTTTCACGGTACTTCTGTAGATGATCTACCTGTAGCAGCGGAGTAATAGCACTCAGAATACACTAAGCGCTGTACGGGCTAAGATGCGCCATCCCAAACCCACGTGACTTGAGCAGCAGGAGACGTTGCGGTCAGAGTTCCCGTTCTGCGCATCTGGAAGCTCACTCCACGGATATTTACATCTTGTGCCACCTCCATTGGAAAACATTTCCAGCCATACGTACATTCGTCTTTTTCTGCTCCTTATCCGCTCAGGGGTAGTTTTATGTAGTTTGTACCCCTTATCGAAATAAAATCTCCCGCTATGTGCCTTCTTCTTCTTTATCGTCGCCTTGTCCCACGTCACGTAGGGTCGGCGTTGCTCTTCTGGATCCTTTTCCTCCATAGTTCTATATCCATTGCCTCTTCCTTGTTCAATCGTTTCTCCCTTAGGTCCCCGGATATCTTATCCTTCCACCTCATCTACAGTCTTCCTCTCCTTCTCGCTCCTTCAATATTTATATCTCCAACTCTGTTTCCGATATAGTCTTCCCCTTTTCTCTGTAAGTGTACCACCTTAGTCTGCTCTCTTGTATCTTTTTCCGCATGCGTCCCACTTTCACAGCTCTAACAAATTCATTTCTAATCCTGTCCTTTCTTGTTACCCCACATATCCACCTTAGCATTCTCATTTCCACCACTTCCATCTTCCTTTCCTGGGCTACTGTGATTCGCCATGTCTCTGCCCCGTATATCATAGCTGGCCTTGAAACGTCCCCTTAGGAAAATTAATCAATTACTGTGCTGATAAACCTCTTACATTATTTGATTTTCAAACTGCTGAGCAGAACTGAACGTACTCAGACATTTCGCGCTTTACCTATTCTGATCAACACTAAACTGACGCTCAATATTTTTAGCGCAACGCCATCTGACATTCAATAATCCCTACAAAAGAATGGCCCTGACTAACAATAACCTATACCTTTCACGAATCACTTACCTCACAAAAACCTTCGTTACCCGAACTACTGCAATACAGCGAGCGCCACTACTGCCAGCTAAATAAAAGATTCAAACTGCTGAAGGCACTAACTGCTGATAGGCATAGTCGGAAAATGAAAGATTTTGATAGAGAACAAGCAATTTATTTACCTTAATAGTGTTCAAAAGTCATAATATATATATTAGTCCATGATATCTAATATTACAAATTTACTCTTACTCATGGACACACGTCCAGATCGTCCGCTCTCAAAATTCCGCCATCTCACTCCTAACATCCACCACTGCTGGCGGCTCACCTCCAACTGCGCAACGCTACGCGCTGTTAACAGCCAACTGCCCAACACTACAATAGCAAATTCCAACAATGCAAACCAGCCACGGACTGCACACAGGACAGCCAGTGATTTTCATACAGAGCGCTACGTGGCGTTACCAACATAAAAACCTAAAAAGCCTACTTGCAGCCTTAGCACCGACTTGTACATTTTCCCTTTGAACCCAATGCTCACCTTCTTGTCACACAACACTCCACTCATTTTCCTCCAGGTGTTCCAACCGTAATTTATTCGGTGTTGTATCTCGCTTTCCAGTCCTCCATCCCTCTGTACTTACGACCCCAAGTATTTAAATTTGCAGACCGATTTCAGCTCATCATCCTGGATCTTGCAAGACCTGATATTCACATCCTTCAGTGCTAAATATTCTGACTTTGTCCCACTATGTGTGCCGGTATTACAAAGCGGGAGCAAAATGCTGCACGGTTCCTTAAACTCCCCCCCCCCCCCCCTCTCTCTCATGTGTTAATGATGAAAGTTGCTGCCATCTCTCCAGTTGTGTCTATCATGGTTATTCTGTTTTCATACAGGTTTGTTGCAAAAAGAAAAAAAAAAAAAACAGTACATACTGCTGTCTAGGTGCCCACTGTTAACCAGTTCCACGGGATCAGAGCGATCTTAAACTGGCCTTATAACGGGCAGCTGAATCACTGCAAGGATTAAGAGCGGGGTCGTTGCTTCAGGCGAAGCGCAGCATGGTCAGCATATGCAACACTCTGATTCGGCATTCTTCGAGCGGACGATGTGAAAGCGAACCTTTCGCTGCCACATCGAGACAGGACACATGTAGTGGAGGAAAGAGACCGTATTCTCATTTACGCAGCCGCTGCCGCCGCCTCCCGAAGTTTGGCTCTGGCTGCCAGGGGGCGGCAGGGCGGCGGCTCAGGGGGTGGGATCCGCTTCTGCCGCCTCCAGGGGGCGCGCGGCCGGCTCCAGGAATGAGTTTTGGGAGTCCTAACGCGCCGCCGCTATTGCATTAAAATGGATATCTCGAGCAATTTGAATTTCAAAATTTTTCCTCGCGCGACGTTTCCTTTCCATGCCGTATCTCTCTCCCTCCCCCCCCCTCTCTCTCTCGTTACTTTCCTTTTCTTCTTCCTCTCTTTCGTCGTCTCCCCGCCTCTCCCTCCCACCCCACGTCCCATTGCTTTCGTAGCGCAAGGCTCATTTCACGTATTCCGCCGGCGGCTCCACCGAGGAAGGAGGAATTGTGAGCATTACGAGAAGTTTCAGCTTTCTCGTTTTTATTCTTTTGCTTCCGTATTTTATTTTTTTCCCTCCTTCTTCCTTTTTTTTTTTTCCTCCAGCGTCGTGTTGTCTCCCGGCCACGTCGCGTCTTCCGCGTCGCTATAGGAAAGGCATCCCGGCGGCGTTTTTACCGTCGGTATTTACGTTTATGGGGTGCTGTTGCGCGTTCTGAGAGAGAAACAAACCTTTCAAAGCTTCTTTTTTTTCTTTTGTTATGCGACCCCCCCCCCCCCCCTTGCCCGCCCCTTTCCTTTGTTTTTCTTCCCCCTATTCCCGCCCTGTATGCGCGTTTTGATGTACTGCGAGTCCGTTCCCGGAATCTTTACATTCGTTACGATTCTTTTTTTTTTTCTCATCCTCCAATCCCGCTGCGGCATCGTCACACCACGTGGTCTCTCCAGCCGTGTCGTCCGCCCAGCATTTCTGTGAAGATCGCGTCTTCCGAGAACGAATAAAGGCAGACGTACGAGGATCACTTCAAACGAAATGCTGGATGTTTTTTTAAGCATCCAGTTTACTTCCCATACCTTTGATATTTTTACAGTGTGATGACACGTTCTTGAGAACTAAAATGTCATTTTTACACGTAATCTCTGCCCCTTTCAAATGCCTCACGCCTACGCTGAACTGAGGCGCAGTAAACGAAGTTCCGAGCATAGGGAATAGGTTCCCAGGTACGTGGGTGACTTGAAGACTCTTAAGTGGCAGAAGCCAGTACATTGTCCTCGAAGGTGAGTGGTCATCAGTAACAAGGGTATCGTCGGCAGTACCCCAGAATGTGAGATGGGACCGCTCTTGCTACCAATAAAAAATAAATAAATAAATAAATAAGTAAATAAATAAATTAAAAAAGTGATCTGACGTACAGGGTGAACAACTGTCTGTACTGGACAGCAAAGTATCGTTGTTGAGTAACTGTTGAAGTGTGCAGGATGAGAATTTCTATTTGGTGTGATGAATGGAGAAATGAGTCACAGCTCGGAAAAAATGTAAATTGTAGCAGATGTGTAGGAATAACAGTCCTCTAATTTTCCAATATAGTATTACTGGCATACTGCTTGAAGAAGTCACGTCTATTAAATGTGTGGATGGAAAGCTGCAAAGCGATATGAAACGGAACGAGCTCGTTAAGGAAAGTAATAGGAAAGGCGAAAGGCCGATTCCGGTTTATTGGGACACTTTTATCAAAAGTGTAGCTAGTTTTGTTACCGGCAGATTCGATTAACTCACGAGCGTTACGGTGATGCTTCGAGAACTCGAATAGGAATCCCCGGAGACGCTTTTGAGAAAATTTAATCTGAATTTTATGCCCACTGCCGGAAGATTCTACTGCTGACTGTGTACATTTCGTGGGAAGACAAGGTAAGAGAAACTAAAGCTGGTACGGATGCGAACAGACAGTCGTTTTACTCACACAGCATTTAGGAGTGGAACAGGACAGGGATGACTAATACTGCTCCAAAGTACCCTCTGTGATGTATCACACAGTGACTTGTCGCGTATAGACACTGATGAACCAAAGAAACTGGTACACCTGCCTAATATAGTGTAGTGGCGCGAGCAGGCCAAAGTGTCGCAAACGCCGTGGCATGGACTCGACTAGTGTTTGAAGTAGTGCGGGAGGGAACTAAAACCATGAATCCTCCCATGGCTGTCCATAAATCCATAAGAGTAAAAGGGGTGGAGACCTCTTCTGAACAGCAGGTTGCAAGACATCCCAGATATGCTTAATAATGTTTAAAATCAGACGAGTGTTCCTGGAGCCACTCTGTAACAATTCTGGAAGTTTGAGGTGTCGCATTGTCCTGCTGTAACTGTCAAAGTCCGTCGGAACGCACACTGGACATGAATGGATGCAGGTGATGAGACAGGATGCTTACTTACGTGTCACCTGTCAGAGTCGCATCCAGACGTATCAGGAGTCCCATACCACTCCAACTGCACACGCCCCACGCCATTACAGAGCCTCCACCAGCTTGAGTAATCTCCTGCTGACATGCA
Organism: Schistocerca piceifrons; assembly: GCF_021461385.2. Classification (NCBI taxonomy): domain Eukaryota; kingdom Metazoa; phylum Arthropoda; class Insecta; order Orthoptera; family Acrididae; genus Schistocerca; species Schistocerca piceifrons. The sequence continues at coordinate 69,608,085 of NC_060147.1, read as the reverse complement.
GGGTCCATGGATTCATGAGGCTGTCTCCACACGTCCGTCCGCTCGATGTATTTTGAAACGAGACTCGTCCGACCAGTCTACATGTCTCCATTCATCAAGAGTCCAATGCCGGTTTTGACGGGTCCAGGCGAGGCGTAAAGCTTTGTGTCGGGAAGTCATCAAGGATATACGAGTAAGCCTTCGGCTCCTGAAGCCCCTATCGATGATGTTTCGTTGAATGGTTCGCGGGCTGACATTTGTTGATGGCCCAGCATTGAAATCCCCAGTATTTTGCGGAAGGTTTGCGCTTCTGTCATGTTGAACGATTGAATGTAATGTGCTGCGAATACATAGAAAGATCTATTATCATTTAGCTACAATATAGCAGGTCAGCAGCTGGAAGCAGTTAATTCCATAAATTATCTAGGAATAAGCATTAGGAGTGATCTAAAATGGAATGACCATATAAAATTAATCGTCGGTAAAGCAGATGCCAGACTGAGATTCATTGGACGAATCCTAAGGAAATGCAGTCCGAAAACAAAGAAGTAGGTTACAGTACACTTGTTCGCCCACTGCTTGTGAATTGCTGACCGGTGGGAGGTCCGTACCAGATACGGTTGATAGAAGAGATAGAGAAGATCCAACGGAGAGCAGCGCGCTTCGTTACAGGATCATTTAGTAATTGCGAAAGCGTTACGGAGATGATAAACTCCACTGGAAGACTCTGCAAGAGAGACGCTCCGTAGCTCGGTACGGGCTTTTGTTGAAGTTTCGAGAACATACCTTCACCTAGGGGTCAAGCAGTATATTGCTCCCTCCTACGTATATCTCGTGAAGAGACCATGGGGATAAAATCAGAGAGATTAGAGCCTACACAGAGGCATACCGACAGTCTCTCATTCCACGACCAATACGAGACTGGGATAGAAGGGAGAACCGATATAGGTATTGAAGGTACCCTCCACCACACACCGTCAGGTGGCTTGCGGAGTATGGATTTAGATGTAGATGTAAATTCTCTTCAGTCGTCGTTGGTCCCGTTCTTGCAGGATCTTCTTCGGGACGTAGCGATATCGGAGATTTGATGTTTTACCGGATTTTGATATTCACGGCAGACTCGTGAAATGGTCGTAGGGGAAAATCCGCACTTCATCGCTACCTCGGATATACTGTGTCCGATCGCTCGTGCGCCGATTATAACACCACATTCAAACTTACATGAATCTTGATAATCTGCCGTTGTAGCTGCAGTAACCGATCTAACAACTGCGCCAGACACTTGTTGTCTTACATAGGCGTTGCCGACTGCAGCGCCGTTATTCTGCCTCTTTACATCTCTCTGTATTTGAATACGCATGGCTGTACTAGTTTCTTTGGCAATTCAGTGTATCTAGAAGTAGGTGTTAGAAATGTAGGACACCTCATCTGAACCACTATTTGCGGCCCCGCAATAGAGTCATCGTTTTCAAATTTCGTGCCGCAAAGCGATTCCTGTAGTTTACCGATGAGGTGGTAATCGCACGGTGCGAGTGCAGAGCTGTGGGGTGGGTGTTACAGTGTTCTCCACCCAAGCTTTGTGGTACTGGTGGTTTTCCCACTGACTCGCGGCGAGCGTTATCGTCCAACACTAAAGCACCTTGCTTTTGCCGATGTTGTCGACGGCACCACATTCGAATATGAAATTTGTTTTAATGGTTGTCATGTACGTGTGAAAATTGACAGCGGCTAAGTGTGAGTCCAGAAGCAAGTGCTGGTGCTCATGACAGTCAAGAAAATTCTCCATCCCATGGTCAACAGTACGGAAAGTCTTGCGGTCTATTTTATACTGCTAATCGTACAACATCCAGATGGTGCTGTAACTGAATCTTCATGATCCGCAGCAAAGTTCTGACTTTGCTCTTCGGTTTCTGGCAAGGGTCTGTTGACGTATGGCGGGGCTGTATTCTATGGAATGAGGAGATCCGTTCATTTTTGAAGGGTACCGTGATGAAACGTGTACCGTGACGTCTGCACGTTATCGAGACATGCTTGTAAAGCATGTGATTCCTGCTGTGGAAGAGCGCAGTTGTGTGTAAACCAGTGCTTTGATGCAAGATGAGGAAACACCTCAAGCTGCTCGCCCAGTGGAAAATCTGCTTGACGCGACCTTCCACGAAATTTTCCTCTGTACAAGTTTTCCAGGCGCATAATCTGCAAGGTCACCTGGTATTAATCCAGCGTGACTTTTGCCTCTGGGAATTTCTAGCAGAACGCGTTCACCAGGGACACGTTCGGTCTCTCGTGATCTGAAGGCCAGTATACGGCAATACATTGCTCAGCTTCCGCCGAACTGCTGCAAGTAACAATCGACGACGTCGTTTTACGAAACCGGCATCTCGTCGACGTCTCGAGTGCTCGTACTGAACAAACTGTGTATGTAGCGTGAAAAATAAAATCAATGTTATGCCTTTCTTACGTGGTTGGCCTTATCCGCCCACGTTCGTTCGTAATCCATTATACATGGCTACATTTCTGTAAGTCTTTCTTGCATTCACAACGCCAGATTTGCACCTTGTGACCACACTTCGAACTAATTTTTTCCAGCATACATCGGTTCCGCACTAACGCAGAAGAATATATACTAAGTTTCACTGCCTTAATATACATAAAAACCACGCTGGGTTTCTTGGAATCCCTGCACTTTAATTGTAACTACCTAGTGTGTAAAACTTCCATACTCGTCTTTCAACTGCATCGATATCTGTTCCGATTGACAGTGGAGTAGTACAAGCGACTTTGGAAAATTTCCTGTTCGTACCACCAATCTCGGCCTGCCGCTGTGGCCTAGCGGTTCTAGGCGCTTCAGTCTGGAACCGCGCGACCTCTACGGTCGCAGGTTCGAATCCTACCTCGGGGATGGATGCGTGTGATGTCCTTATGTTAGTTAGGTTTAAGTAGTTCTAAGTTCTAGGGGACTGATGACCTCAGATCTTGAGTCTCATAGTGCTCAGAGCTATTGGAACCACCAATTTCATCGCTTGTCCCATGCGTTCAAGTTTAGCAAAGTAACAATCAATTCCATCCGCCGATGGTTGTAAATTTTTTCATCTTTCATAGTCAACTAAATCTTTGTATTCCATCTGTATGGTGTTGTAAGGTACATACATAGCAAATTTGCGTTATCAGTCGATTATGCAGCTGTGTACCGCGTAATAGATACTGAGAATTCTCATCCTTCTCATCTGTCATCCCAATTCGGTTTAACGGCTGGTGACGATAGATCATTAGACCGCGTCTTTTTGCGCTAACAGCTACTCGGCTGTGAACTTCTTTTATACTACAAATTTGAGGGTAGCAAAGAAAATCTAAAACGCTTAACACCGTTCACGTATGTTCGTTTACAAAGGAAAACCCATGAGAATTGCCCCAGTTTAATCTTCGTACCACTGAAAAGATGAATGAAATAAGTATTGGTCTCAGTGATGTTGAGAAACAACTGAAATCGTTAAAACTGAAGAAAGTTCCAGGCCCTGACGGAATCACTGTTAGATACTGTACTGAATATTCGGCTGAGTTAGCCCCTCTTTTAACTATAATCTAACGTGTAGATACCTCGAACAAAAAGCTGTACCCCGATCTTGAAAAAAGGCACAGGTCACACTCTTCTGTAAGGAGGGTAGTGGAACTGATCCACAAAAATACAGTCCAATATCCTTGTGATCGATTTGTTGCACAATCTTAGAACGTATTCTGAATTCAAACACAATTAAGGATCATGAACTGAATGACCTCGTCAATTCTAAGACTGTTGACCAATTGCCTTGAATAAAAGATATTTTGTGCGACCTTGTATTTTAAATGGTTTTTAACAAATAAAACAGACCGCTCTTCAGCACTCTCATAATGAGAAAATTCAATCAATTATCTTCCCGCTTTGAGTTGTTAAACAGAATATGTGTGAGCACTTCTCCTGATGAATGTCTGTCACTGATCACACAACAAAGGATCTCTATGACAGCAGATCTACAGCTACATCTACGTCTACATGGTTACTCTGCAATTCACACTTAAGTGCCTGGCAGAGAGTTTATCGAACGATTTTCATACTACTTCTCTACCATTCCACTTTAGAATGGCGCGTGGGAAAAAGGAACACCTAAATCCTTCCGTTCGAGCTGCGATTTCTCTTATTTTATTATGATGATCATTTCTCCCTACCTAGGTGGGTGTCAACAAAATATTTTCGCATTCGGAAGAGAAAGTTGGTGATTGAAATTTCTAAATAGATGCCGCCGCAAAGAAAACCGCCTTTCTTTCAGTGACTGCCACCCCAACTCGCGTACCATATGAATGACAATCTCAGCCCCCATTGCGCGATAACACGAAACGAGCTGCCCTCTTTTGCTCTTTTTCGATGTCCTCCGTCAATCCTACCTGGTAAGGATCCCACACCGCGCAGCAATATTCCAGCAGAGGACGGACAAGTGTAATGTAGTCTGTCTCTTTAGCGGGTTTGTCCATCTTCTAAGTGTTCTGCCAACAAAGCGCAGTGATTGTTTCGCCTTCCCCACAATATTATCTATGTGGTCTTTGCAATTTAAGTTGCTCGTAATTGTAACTCCTACGTATTTAGTCGAATTGACAGCCCTTAGATTTGTGCGATTTTTCGTATACCCAAAATTGATCGGATTTCTTTTAGTACCCATGTGGATGACCTCGCACTTTTCTTTGCTTAGTGCCAGTTGCCACTTTTCGCACCATACAGAAATTCTGTCTAGGTCATTTTGTGATTGGAACTGATCGTCTGATGATTTACTAGACGGTAAATTACAGCGTCATCTGCAAACAATCTAAGCGGGCTGCTCAGATTATCACCTAGATCATTTACGTAAATCAGGAACAGTAGAGGGCCTATGACACTACCTTGCGGAACGCCAGATATCACTTCTGTTCTACTCGATGATTTACCGTCTATTACTACGAACTGTGTCCTCTCTGAGAGAAAATCACGAATACAGTCACACAACTGATACGATACTAAATATCCGCGCAATTTCATTAATAGTCGCTTGTGAGGAAAGGTGTCAAAAACGTTCTGGATATCTGGGAATATGGAATTGATCTGAGATCCCTTGTCGACAGCACTCATTACTTCATGAGAATGCAAATGTGTTGCAAAAGAACGATATTTTCTGAATCCGTGTTGGTTATGTCTCAACAAGTCATTTTCTTCAAGGTGATTCATAATGTTTGAGTACAGCATATGCTTCAAAATCATACTGCCAATTGAGCTCAGCGAAAAAGGTCTGTAATTCAATGGTTTACTCCTATTTCCTTTCTTGAATATTGCTGTGACCTGTGCTACTTTCCAGTCCTTAGGAACAAACCTTTCGTCAAGTGAGCGGTTGTATATGACTGCTAAGAAAGGCGCTATTGTGTCTGCATACTCTCAGAGGAATCTGATTGGTATACCATCTGGACCGGAAGACTTGCCTTTCTTAAGTGATTTGAGTTGTTTCGCAACACCTAAGATATCTACTTTTATGTCACTCATGCTAACAGCTGTTCTGGTTTCGAATTCTGGAATATTTACTTCGACTTCTTTGCTTCAGACGAACGTCAGGTGCAGCAAGCAGCTTGACTGTATGTTACTACAGAGCGAATTGGGGAAAACAGGCTGAATTAAAATTGAATACAAGCTGGGAGAATGTTTCTATGACCGCCATGAATAGAAAGGTGGTAGAATCAGAGTTGGATATTCACGGGAAAAAGTTGTGTGCATTTATTTTGGAACGACCCCCGTATTTTATCTGTAGGAATGGCATGTGATCTCGCACTGTCGTTTAGTCAACAAAACACCGTCTTACGGAGTAGCAAACCAGATGTGTGACTGTGTACAGAACGTTTTAGCAGATGAAACATATCGCCACGTTATAAATGAGACGAAATCGACAGATGTAAAGGTAATTAAGGAAGTGTCGCAAGGGAGAGCTGCACGGCCGCTACTGTTTACAGTTTAGGGCATTAATGGTTTAGTGGTGTACGTCGGATGCTCCATGGGGCTGTTTGAGACGATACTATCGTGCATGGGAAGTTTTCAACGCCACTAGACATGCAAAATGCAGGAAAGGGTACGGAAGATCGACAGTTGGTGCAAGGACTCGTAGCTGACCCTGAACGTAAGAAAATGCAAAATATTGAGGATAAGTAGGCGAAGGAATCTTCTATTGTACGACGGCATTATTAGCGATACGCCACTGGAAACAGTAATTCCACTATAGTACGTAGGAGTAACCATCCGGACCAAACTATACCGGAATGACCACATACGCATAAAACAAATAGTATGATAAGGAGGTTTCAGATTGAGATTGACAGGAAGAATCTTAAGGAAATGTATCTCATCCATGAAAGAAGTGGCTTACAGATTGCATGTAAGACTGATCCTAGAGCACTTCCCATCACTTACTGCTTACCAGGCAGGACTAATAAAAGACATAGAGCACCTCCAATGGAGAGCAGTGCGTTTCGTCACAGTGTCGTTTCGTCGGGGCGAGAGCATTACAGAGATGCTCAGCAAACTGCAGTGGCAAGCGCTGTAAGACAGGCGTCGTGCGTCGCGGAATAGTTTACTACTGGGGTACCAGAAGTGTACGTTCCGGGAAGAGGCGGGAAACATGATACTTCCTCTCACAAACGTCTTGCAAAATGACCAGAACGACAGATTTCGAGATGTTAGAGGTAATACTGAGGCTTACGACAATCGAGGTACTCACGTGCCATTCGCGAATGGAACAGTGAAGGAGTGGGAGGGGGGAGTGAGGAATCAGTTAGTGGTACCAGTAGTACCCTCTGCCACATACCATCGTGTGGCTGGCGGACAACGGATGTAGATAAGGAGTGAGCAACAAGAGGACGTATTTTAACCTATACATGACATTTTCAGTACATTTTGTAGCGTTCAAATGGTTCAAATGGCTCTGAGCACTACGGGACTCAACTGCTGAGGTCATTAGTCCCCTAGAACTTAGAACTAGTTAAACCTAACTAACCTAAGGACATCACACACATCCATGCCCGCGGCAGGATTCGAACCTGCGACGTAGCGGTCTCGCGGTTCCAGACTGTAGCGCCAGAACCGCGCGGCCACTTCGGCCGGCTTGTAGCGTCAGTTAACTACTTAACGTACCTGACAATGGCTTGGTAATAAGAATAAATCGATAACGATACCATTTGTGTGACCTGATGACCAATGATGAAATTATGGAAACTATTGACTAATTTACATACCTAGGACAACTGGAAAAAAGAAGCGAATGGGCACTCAAAGTGATAAACAACGAACAGGGGAGGGAGGGATGTCTAGGACCTCATTTGGGCAACTGAACGTTGTATACAGCAGTAAATTCCCAAAGTACCTCAAACGGAAAATGCATAAGCTTGCTAACGATGGAGTAGTGTCGTAGTTAAATGTGCAAATAGTTTAAAAACCGAGGAACGCTCACGGCCAATGGAAATTTGTATGCTGCACATGACATGGAGAGGACAAATAAAGAGAAAGACTGTAGCTGATGACGTGACGGTGACTGTCAAGGACCCGCAATCCAAACGCGATGGAGCATATAGCGAGATGAAATGTTGGAGATGAAGGAGGGGAACATGGTTGTAAATTCCTCGTGATGGGAGAAGATTTAGGAGACGGCCAAATGGTGGGTGGACTGATGATTTAAAGAAACAAGTGCGAGAAAACTGGTTGCAAAAAGGTGAAGTCCATAACAGAAGCATGCGACCTGAGACGCAGGTCCGTAAATAAAGTTCTCTCTCTGCACCAAGGCTTCCAGAAAGATGGGTGACACCCAGATCCTTTGGCACTTGCTTGTCTAGGGCAGGGTTTTCCATGTTGTGTTCGGTGAAACTCTGGTTCAAATGGCTCTGAGCACTATGGGACCTAACTTCAGAGGTCATCAGTCCCCTAGAACTTAGAACTACTTAAACCTAACCAACCTAAGGACATCACACACATCCATGCCGGAGGCAGGATTCGAACCTGCTAGCGGAGCGGTCGCGCGGTTCCAGACTGTAGCGCCTAGAACCGCTCGGCCACATCGGCCGGCGAAACTCTGGTCTTCAGCGGGAAGAGAATAAATGCTCGGTGAAAAATTGTTAATAATGTGGCAGTTTATTTTATTTTTTGATGATACTGACTTTTTAAATTTTATTATGATTTCTTTGTTATTAGCAATGATTTAAAATTGAAGTAATCACTGAATAATATAAGTTTTCTCATGTCTCAAAATTTTATTAATCTTCAAAGCAAACATGGTGTTCCATCAAGGTACGAGGATTTTCTAAGCGTTCCGTCAGAACCCCTGGTCTAGGGGAACGATCGTGCTAGGTTCCACTCAGTTTCAAAGTTTGTGCTTCTGCCAAGTGTGAATATTTAGGAACAGGAAGTGGGCAATCTCTCTAACTGACAGACACAATTGTTTTGACAGATTGAAGATGAACTTAAGCCGGACGAAAATAATGAGATTAGCGACGAAATAACGACCAAAATTGAGAACCACGAAGTACAGAGAGTTTCTGTCACCTAGTTACCTTGGAAGCGAAGTCACACATGACAGACAAAAAAGCAAGGAGATGAGCAACACACTGGCAAAGCAAAGAGATCATTATAGGGCAAAAGAATCCTACCAAGTATCAAATATCAGATTTAATATGAAGTAAAAATTAATGTACGTCTGGGGCACAGCATTCTACGGTTGTGAATCATGGTTTGCGGGAAGACCGGAAAAGAGATGTGGTGCTATAGAAGGAGGTTGACAATCAGGTGAGCTGATAAGGTAAGGAGCAGGAGATTTTCCGCGGAATCGGCAAAGAGAGGAGCGTGTGGATAACACTAACAAGAAGAAGAGACAGGATGATAGGACACCAGTTAAGGGATCACGGAGGGTTGGGTTATTTGGGGGAGGAGATCAGACAGCGAGGTCATCAATCTCATCGGATTAGAGAAGGACAGGGATGGAAGTCGGCCGTGCCCTTTCAAAGGAACCATCCCGGCATTTGCCTGGAGCGATTTAGGGAAATCACGGAAAAACTAAATCAGGATGGCCGGACTCGGGACTGAACCGCCGTCCTCCCAAATGCGAGTCCAGTGTGCTAACTACTGCGCCACCTCGCTCGGTACACATCAGGGAATAACATCCATGATAGTAGACGGAACTGTTGAGGATATAAACCATGAGGGAAGAGGGAGATGGGAATACAGCCAGCAGATGATTGACGGCGTATGTTGCAAGTGCTACTCTGAGATGAAAAGTTTGGCGCAGGAGAGGAATTCGTGACAGGCTGCATCAAATCAGCTAGAGGACTAATTACCCATAAATGAAGTATGGAGTCTGTACACCCCTCGCCTTTATAACGACTTGAAATCTGCTGTGTAAACTTTAGCCACAGCTTGGGGGATGCTTCCATGATTAAATATTCACTCTGCAGCGGAGTGTGCGCTGATATGGAACTTCCTGCAGCATTAAAACTGTGTGCCGGATCGAGACTCGAACTCGGGACCTAAAACTTGCCCAGTAAGGACAAAGGTTTGAATTTCGCTTAACAGTCCGACACATAGAACTTACCTGCCATGTAGTTTAAGAAGATTGACGATGGCAAAATAAACAGATTTCGGGTGGAAAATTTTTTTGGACTAGTGGTTTTGAACGGAAGTGGAAAATGAATAAATAACAGAGCAGTGTCATTGTTCCGTACCAGTCTAATGCTCTTTTTGTTTCCTAAACCTAATACTCTATGTAGGGTCATCAGTCGATGATTCCTTAGAGCATTTTACTGACGAAGCGCGTTATTCCGGGATAAAACGCCGGATGGCGACTCCTTAAGCACGATTAACAACTCACCAAATGTTCACTCCCTCAAAATCAACGGCTTGGAAAGGGCGCAGTGCTGAGATACGTCCCAGTAGGTCCACGGAGGGGTGCGCTGGCCGGAATAAAGCGGACGCTAAATTTTTATCACCGCCACGCCGCCACGCCGTTATTCTTCGTTTCTGAGTATTTACGCAGACAGGGGGGTGTGATGTGCCTCTCTGTCCCTGTCCTCTCTCTCTCTCTCTCTCTCTCTCTCTCTCTCTCTCTCTCTCTCTCTGTCCCCCTCTCCCCTACTGCCGGTAGCTCTTCACCCCACATTCGGACTCCCCCACGTGACGCCCGCTATGTTACTGTACAATATGTGTCTGTATATATACATCTCTGTGTGTGTGTGTGTGTGTGTGTGTGTGTGTGTGTCCAGCAAGTGAGTGAGTGCGCAATGTCTGCCTGTTCCGCACCATTTCGCCCCGCGTTCTTTTTTTCCCTCCTGTTTTGTTTTGTACGTACCGCTAGCGACCGTGATAGGATTACTCTGTTTTGTTGGCCGATATACGCCCTCGACCCTTTCTCTGTTGCTGCTGTTCCTGCTACGTGATTGAGAACGCCTGAACACTCTCCCGAGTGTGTGTGTGTGTGTGTGTGTGTGTGTTCATGTGCACGCAGAGGATACAGAGCTGGAGCTCTGCAGGAGGAGGAAGAGAACTGAAGAGGGAACCGGCGAAAAAACGCGCAGACGAACGTACAGTCGCATCCACACGCTCACGCTCGCGTGTGTGCAGAACCCTGTCGGATAGGCAACCTGCGCAGCTGAGTTCAGCACTGTTTGTTGCTGCGTGCAAAGAGGGAGCCCAGCGACCGTGAAATGGCTACCCACCCCTACACACACACACACACACACACACACACACACACACACATGGAACGCAGCCGGCACTTCACTCCGCTCCTGTTGTTTCCGCAGCCTGAGGGTGGTACCGTCGCGTGGCTTTATTTATGTCTTAATCCAACAAGAAAACGGCGAAAATCGAACACAGGCGGTCGGGATCCGGTCGTAGGAAATTCTACAGTCACTCCGAACCTTCGCTGCAGAATAAACTGCTGGTGGGGTAGCGTCGCGCTGCGACCAGCTTGTCTCCCTGTAATCCTGTGAGAAACTAATGGCTGCACAAGGCAGAAAATATCCATTTTGTTTCTTTTTTTTTTCAGGTAATCAGTATTCAGACCGGCCTGATGCGTCGCATCATGAATTCTCCTCATGTGCCATCCTCTCCATACGTCCACAATTATTTATCGGATATATTTAAATCTCTGTCTGCCTTTACCGTTCTTATTCTGTATGGCTCCCTCTAACGTCACAGAAGTAACGCGTGATGTCTTAGTTCACCTCCTCCCATCCTCTCTCTTTTCCTGGCCGCTTCTGCGCAGAACCTTCCTCATTCCTTACCTTGTCAGAGTCACACTGTTTTCTTCATTCTTCTGTAGCATGAAGTTCACATGTTTCGACCCTGTATGCTTGGACGATGGTGTCGGGCAGAAAGGAATTTGGGCTCATGGGTAAGGGTGTTTCTTCCATGTTTTTCAGACATGAGCGTTAAGGTCGAGAAGAGATATGAGGGACAGAGTTTATTGTGGTAAAGAAATCTCTGCGCCTGTCTCCATGGTGCCAGGATTGCTATGGACATGACGGTTAAATACAACCAAAGAGTAGAATATCACAGACGTAATAAATACGGACATTCATAACCAGTTTCACGAGCCGTGAGATTTTCCAAGGCACCTCTCGTGGGATAACATTGCTGTAATCAGTAAATGGAAATATAACTGTTTGTATAAATTTCTTTTTAAGGTCAAGCGGGGAGAAGGTTCTATACATTTGCAGGGCCTGGAGAGACGCTGCTGCCTTTTTGCACACTGCAGTTACGTGCTCAGTCCTACTGTAAACAGGTGTTTATCGCAGGAAGTACCCGTTTCCGGATCCACGTTTATTAGCCTTATCTTAGAGTGTATACACTTTCTGACCCATCGTTACTGATTTTTCTTGTTTCGCTGAGTACTACCACCCCTCAAAGTATTCGACACTTTTTGTTAACACCCTGAAGACTCAAAAGTACACATCGGACCAAAAAAAGTTATAATTCCAATTTGTGTGTTTCAGAGCTGACATCCAATGATACCACACTCGACCCCGCACCCTAACCCCTGCGTGGGTGGCAGGGGGCTACTTTGAAATCTTCAATGGAAATCCTCATTTTTATTTTCTTTTTCTTTTTTTGTAGATTACGATTCTGCGGCAAAAATCTACATTAGTTTCGTCTTAATCATTTTCTTCGTGTCGCCTAAGATGGCTCCATAATCAGAGGAATGAAAAAGGGAAACTCCATTCTCAACGCTGTGCTCTTCCGACCCATCGAACAGGGGACTATTCGACGCACCACTGCGGCCGTGGCTCGAGGCGAACGCTACTCCATTTTACGATTAGAGTAAGTGCTCAAACGTAGTACCGCCAACTTCGATACTCTTAGTGGTCCGCTCTACAAATGACCGTACACAGGAGAGAATTCATTCTATAAAATGATGAATAATAAAAAGGAAGGCTTCTGAAGTACCAGTAAAGATGGAAACAGAGGACGGTACCGTGATTGAACATCCAGGGAATATAGAAGATCTCTGGAAAGCACATTTTAAGAAACTATTAAACGCTGAGGAGCAGGTACAAGAGGAATCAACAAATTGCGGAGAAACTGAGAGAAGTTGGAAAGCAACATTAGGACAAATTACACAGGAAGAAAAGGAATTAGCTGTGAAGAAGATGAACGGGGGGAAAGCCCCAGGACCTGATGAAGTATCAGTGGACATGATAAGAGCAGCAGGTGCAGTGGGAATGCAGTGGCTGTAAAGAGTACTATCATGTGTGTGGAGAAATAGTACAATGCCTGACGGTTGAAGAAGAGGTGACGTCGCTCCCATGTTAAAAAAAGGCAGTAAAAGACTTTCTAAAAAATACAGAAGAATAACCCTTATGAGTCTTACAGCCAAGATTTTTGAAAGAATTTTACTAAATCGAGTAAGTGAAAAGACAGGAAAGGAGCTGAGTGAAGAACAGCATGTGTTTAGGAAACGAGAAAGCACGTTCGACCTCATATTTTCTATCCCTCAACTGATGGAAAAAAGTTGGGAGTATAACAAAAGGGTGATAATGGTTTTTATAGACATAGAAAAGGCATATGACTCAGTTAACAGGGAGAGACTCTGGGAAGAAATGAAGAAGATAGATATAGGAGATGGATACATTAATGTAATAAAGACAATGTACAGAGGACACAACTGTAGAATTAGAACACCATTGGGGAACTCTCAATACTTCGAAATAAGAAAAGGACTTAAGCAAGGAGGTATTCTATCTCCTGCACTTTTTAATGTTGTGATGGAGGGAATGAAAAGGGCAGTTAAAGATATAGTAAAGGAAAAAGACAAAAAGATGATTTTTGCAGATGGTATGGTAATATAGGGTGATAAAGAGGTAGATGTACAATTACAACTTGATGCGTGGAAGGAAATAATGAATGGTATGGATTAAAAACAAATAAAGATAAGAGTGAAGTAATGGTATTTGGAAGAGAGAAAGGGATCAACGGAAATATTACCTTGAATGAAGAATCCGTCAAAGTGGTAGGAAGTTTCACATATTTAGGGAGTGAAATATCTAGGGATGGAAGAATAACCAACGAAATTAATAGGAGGTTACAGAAGGGAAGCAATCTCTACCAAACAATGAAACACCTGATTTGGAGTAAGGAAGTTTCAGAAAAAGCAAAACTCCTTATGTATAAGAATTACTACTTCCCTATTTTCACCTATGGTGGAGAAACATGGACAATGACAGAAAGGGACTGGAGCAGACTGCAAGCGGGGGAAATGAAATTTCTCAGAGCAGTTAGGGAAAAAACAAGAATGGACAGAGTAAGGAATGTAGTGATTAGAAAGGACCTTAAACAAGATAGTATGAGAGAAGAAATTGAAAAAAAGAGATTATGATGGAATGGGCATGTTAAGAGGATGCTTGGGCAGAGGCTCTGCAAAATTATGGAAGAACTAAAGATGGATGGGAAAAGACCTAGAGGGCGCCCAAGAACACGGTGGAAAATGGGAGTGAGAATATCTGTGGAAAGGAGAGGTGTGACTTGGCAGTAAGTGAAGTGGTGGGAGGGCCGAGCCAAATGGAGAGGACTCGTCAGCACCCACACCCGGCAGTAGCTGGAGCGGGATCCGGATATAGATAGGAGAGAATTATATCTGCGGGAACGCAAGCACAGGCGTTTACGATAGAATCGATCGTGTCTTCACGGGCTATCGGCACTAACTGGTACACCTCATCTTGTAAATATACCCTCACATGAAATTCAGCGGCACCAAAGAGGGCGACCTAGCATGGCAATTATTAGGGACACATTTGCCGATCCACCGACCAGTGCTTCAGTTGCGTAATGCGCAGGGCAACCGTCATGCTCAGACCACGTACGCTGTGGAACGTCCAGGGCAAAATCCTGCAGTAGTACCGGTAGTCGATTCAACTTGCCGTGGATATGATAAGGTCCAATCAGTTTGTTCTCGATGACGCTGTACTATACATTAACCGACCAAGGACGTTGATGGTCCACTTGTCATAACCGATGGGGACTGTCTACACTCCAGTAATGGATGTTATGCCGGTTTACGCTGCCATGATTTGTTAATGTAGACTCATCGGAGGTCGTTTGCATTTGTTGATGTGCCCAATTGCAAAAGACTAACCGATTATGGAAATCGGCGCCATGAACTTCTTGGTGCAGTGACACGTGGTGTGGATGATGCTTATTATGATGCAATATTGTGACAATACTACCTACGGACACAGAGGAATAGCGGTGTAATTGACGGGCGCTTATGCGTGGGTTGTGGTGCACTGCCGCTGATACAGATATTTCATTAGCTTCTCCTGTGACACGTTTGCTGCTTCTCCTCTTGCCGGTCTATACACTAAGGTGTTCACAACGTTGTATAAAAAAACGAACGAGAGCGAGCTTTCTCTGGAAAACGCTCGCCATTCACAGCAACAGAAATCTCAGCATTTACCCCAGTTTCTGTGTAAATCAGAATCATTTCAGTTTTTCTAATCTAGCTGCAACATTCATCGGCCACTTACACGTCTGCTCTCCAAATGCTAGGTACGTGTGCAGGCAGTAAACACTGCACAAGTTCTGTACTGTTTACAGCCGCTATCTGCCCTACGTCTGTACGATACATGATGTCCAGTCGCAGTGTACTTGCCTTTTACGACAGGTTGCAGTTCGCCACACGGCCACGGTGGAGCGTCGAGTAGTCCCTTGTTCGCAATGTTGGAGGAATACAATGTTGTGAGTGGGCTTTCAAATTAGAGGTTATGAAACACTGGTCTCTCCTATACTATAAGCATGCAGGTGGAGCCTCATATGTCATTGGATAGTCAAGGGCCGTAGAGTAGAATGTCGTAAATTACAATTTCTATTCCTCCAATTACAGCGCTATCTGTGGCGAAACGATGAAAATGGTTCAGACAAAACGTATGTAGGTTTTGCCGTAGAATCGTGATCCTTAATAAAATATGGGGGTTCCCGTTGGAGATTTCAATGCCCCCCCCCATCAAATTCCCCAGCCACCCACGCCAGGGCTGGGATGGTGGGTGGAGTGTGGTCTCGTTGGATGACCATTGGAATTATAACTTTTTCGACCTGACGCATAGTTTTCGAAATATTTCAATTCATTCAGTTAAAATGAACACCATTTATGCAGGGTGATTGTAATTAAAGTTAAACTTTCGAAACGCTGTAGAAATAACACCACTGGTCAGAATGACGTAAGATTGCAGCGGAATATCATCGGAAAAGAGGGAAAACATATGGCACAAGAAAAAAAAATGTCAAAGTTGATCAACAGATGGCGCTGTATGTGTCAGAGTTCAAAAAATGGCTCTGAGCACTATGGGACTTAACATCTTAGGTCATCAGTCCCCTAGAGCTTAGAACTACTTAAACCTAACCAACCTAAGGACATCACACACAACCATGCCCGAGGCAGGATTCGAACCTGCGACCGTAGCAGTCCCACGGTTCCGGACTGCAGCGCCTAGAACCGCAAGACCACCGCGGCCGGCTGTGTGTCAGAGTACGTAAGTGAAAACACATGTAATGTGCACGACCCATTGAAGTTGGTATACACATGCCAGGTACACGGCTTTTCCTCCTTTCGCGTCTGCAAAGTTCGCCATGACTGTATGAATACAGTATCGCGCTCTGCTTGGAAAGCTGTATTACAAGGATGATGACTGTGCCCACGTTGCTCTGCAGAAGTTCCGGACACTGAACGGTTTGAGTAAAGGCTTTGGTCCGATGACTGCCGTGCGTCTGGAGAGAATGATTCGGAAATTCGAAAAGACGGGTTCTTTTGGTGTGCAACCTGGTAGAGGGAGGAAACGAACTGATTCGACGTCAGTGGAAGCAGTGGCCGCAGAAACGTAGGAGGAGACGAGTGGTGGTGTGCAAACGTGTAGTGCACGGAGAATTGCCCGAATATTGGACATACCTCTGAGAAGCGCTGCGTACAATCCTACAAAACATCGTTCTTTGCTGGCCATTCAAGATTACCCATGTACACGAATTGCTTCCTGTTGACCTGCCAGCAAGAGAGACCTTCGCTTTAGAATTTCTTGCTCGCATGGAAGTGGACAATGATTGGCCGTGGAAGATTTTTTGGACAGACGAAGCCCACTTCCAGGATATGTCAATATACAGAATTGTCGAATATGGGCAACGGAAAATCCACACGCACATCAACCAGTACCTCTTCATCCCGAAAAGGTCACTGTGTGGTGTGGGTTTACGGCATCATTTATCATAGGGCCATATTTTTTCGAACAAACGGGTTCTTCCGGTCCTGTTACCTGTACCGTCACTTCTAAGTCCTATGAGTGCCTTTAGCGCAACCACGTCATTCCAACTCTCCAACAGGGTAGATGTGTCGATGGGATTATTTTTATGCAAGATGGCCCACCTCCACACATTGCTTTTCCAGTTAAGCAGCTGCTGAAGCACTATTTCGGAAATGCTAGAATTATCAGCCGCCATTACCCTACAGTCTGGCCGTCCCGATCACCTGATCTTAATCCGTGTGATCTCTCGCTGTGAGGCTGTCTGAAAGATGTTGTGTTCAGTGTTCTGATTGCAAAGTTAGCTGCACTGAAGGTGCGCATTGCGCAGCACATTCTGAACGTGACCCGGAAACAATTCGATCAGTTGTGGAACATGCGGTTTCTCGATTTCCACTTGTTGCAGAAAACGGTGGACAGCATACTGAACACAGAAATTGATAATCCGATTTGATTTTGATTGATGCTTTTTATGCGGTTTTTTGGCCTCAGGACAATTAAAATCCGATGTGAGTGATGCTTTTTATGCGGTTTTTGGCCTCAGGACAATTAAAAACTGATGTGATTGACGTTTGTTATGCGATATTTGGCCTTAGTATAATTAAAAACCGATTTTTTCCCATCCGATGTGATACGACCTTGCTCTGGTGGATGGGCTTATGTAGTAAAGGTACCACATCTGTACACCCATGCATACTGAGTAAGTAGTACAGTTTTTTTAACATCGAACGTAGACCTTCGGCATTGTTGTATGATTCATTCGTCATTTTTAGTCGAGCACTATTAATTTATGATGCTTACAGCGCCATCTATTGCTACATTTTGTAACTATTTATTTTTCTTCTGCCATATGATTTCCCCCTGCTCTGATAATATTCCGTCGCAATTTGACGTCATTCTGACCAGTTTCGTTATATCTACAGCTGTTTGAAAGTTTAAATTTAATTGTAACCACCCTGTATATAAAGAATGATAGACACATTTAAATTTAATTAAGAAAAAGTATTGTTTCTCTTAATTAAATATAAATATGTCTTGAAGACCACAACAACAACAACAACAACATCATTTTTTGTAGTGGAGGAAACGGTTCATGTGGTCTTTTGACGTTATTTTGATATTCAGAGCGTCCACTTGATCTTAGAAACGTAAGCAGCTGCTGTTTTGACATTCCATGCACAATCATATTAACTGTACTCCACAAGTTTTGGCCAATGACAATTGTTTGCAGATAGCAGAGATATTTACTGCTGTCTCTTTCTACCTGAAAAAGTGAGCATCTGAAAACGACGTGATCAGCGAAACCTTCCTCTCCACATCGACAGATTGGTGTGTATCTACAGCCCACTCGATGCAGATGTTTGAGATTTGGACTGTGACCGTGCCCTGAACATCGAGTAAAGGCAATGTCTGGTAGTTTGAGCCTGTTCCTGGTGCTTGGTGATATGCTGGAAACACTCCTTGTAGTGCTTCTTGTGTCCCAATCAGACTTCCATTCATCTAACCTCCAGGCACGCAAATGTTTTTCTCTCGGTAATATGAACTGCTCTTATCTCGTACGCAAGATCATATTGCCCACGCTCCAACCAAAACAACGCTGCCCTGTAACGTACTACGATATCCATCGGATATATCCCGAGAATCACCAGTAATCCTTTGACAGATTCAGTGCGAAAGGCACAGTTGAGTTTCAGAAGTACGCTCCACTGAATTCGTCAAAGTACTGTCGTTCAAAACCGTTAGTCGAGAAGTGATCCGAAGCAGTGAAGTGCTTTTTTTCCATCCGTCCTTTTTCGTGCCCGCCTGTGACGCGATCACGCAGGGATACTTCACTGGCAAATGCGCCAATAAAACGGCAAATTGTCCCTCTAAGACCACATATTTCACTCGTGCTACTTTTTTTGAAGACGTCAGAAATGTGCGTGTCGGAGAGTTCGACACCAATTCAGCTGCGAGGTTTCTCCAGCGCCTGGGGGTTAGGTAACCACTCCGGCACATACAGCTGCAGTTTGCCTACCTTCAGGTGCTACAGCAGCCGCAAGGCTGAACTGCTGTCAATGTTTCTGACAGGTTTCTTCCTTAGCTCGGTGAGGCTAAGATTCCAACTAAACTGTGACCATTCGTTGTGCCCTTCTCTGTATCCGTCAAATATACCGCCTGCTAATCCTGTTTGGTACGGGTCTCACACACTGATACTCTAGAATAGGTCGCACGAGTGTCACTGATACAGTCTTCTTCGTAGACTGATTGCACTCCGCTAGTAAGACACCCTAGCCAAACAAAGTCTTTCACTCTCTTTTCCTACATACGGACGTATGTTATCGCTCCAGTTCATCTCGCTCAATTGTGACTTTCTTGAAGACTTAAATAATAGAATGGAGTACGCTGTCCTCGACGGCGAATTTTCTTCAGAGACAAGTGTATCGTCAGACGTGCCCCCATGTAAGTATGACAAGAACGTTCTTATTCTCTATATACGAAAATGACCTCTCGGATGGAGTGGGTAGCAATGTGCGACTGTTTCATGATGACGCCGTAGCGTACGGTGAAGTGTCGTCGTTCAGTGACTGTAGGAGGATACAGGATGAGAATTTCCATGTAGTGGGATGAATTGAATGATGAATGGCAGGTTGCTCTATTTGAAGAAAAGCGTAAGTAAATGAGTAGGAAAAACTATCGTCTAATGTTCGAATACAGTATTAGTGGCGCGCTGATTGACGAAGTCGCGTCGATTAAATATCTGAGGGTAACGTTGCAAAGTGATATTAAATAGAACTAGGGTGCAAGGACGGTAGTAGGGAATGCGAACTGTATATGTTTATTGAAAGAGTTTTAGGTACGTGTAAAAAATGTTGAAATGTGTGTGAAATCTTATGGGACTTAACTGCTAAGGTCATCAGTCCCTAAGCTTACACACTAATTAACCTAAATTATCCTAAGGACAAACACGCACACCCATGTCCGAGGGAGGACTCGAACCTCCGCCGGGACCAGCCGCACAGTCTATGACTGCAGCGGCTAAGACCGCTCGGCAAATTGCGCGGCTAGGAACGTGTAGCACATCTAGAAAGCAGACCCTGTACAGAACAATAGTGCCACCCATTCGTGAGCATTTCTCGTGCGAAACAACCTGGCAGATTAAAACTGTGTGCCGGACAGAGACTCGAACTCGGGACGTTTGCCTTTCGCTGGCAAGTGCTCTACCATCTGAGCTTCCCAAGCAGGACTCACGACCCGCCTTCCCAGCTTAAATTCTGCCAGTATGTCGTCTCCTACCTTCCAAACTTCACTTGCTCGTGAAATGCAAAAATTTTGGAGTTCGAGTCTCGGTCTGGCACACAGTTTTAAT
This sequence comes from Schistocerca piceifrons, assembly GCF_021461385.2. NCBI lineage: Eukaryota > Metazoa > Arthropoda > Insecta > Orthoptera > Acrididae > Schistocerca > Schistocerca piceifrons. Next base: position 69,587,957 of record NC_060147.1, on the reverse strand, counting down.
CACACTCCGCTGCATAGTGAAATTCTCATTCTGGAAATATTTCTGGTGTGTTTGGGATCCGTATGAGGTCGGACTGGAGGAAGACATCGAAACAATTTAGAGTCGTACTGCTACAGTTGTTACGCCCAAGTACTAAGGAAATACTTCATGTGATCAATCAGGTATTCCAGGAGGGAAGACGATGTTCTCTTCCTGAAAACACTATTACGAAAATTAGGAGAACAAATATTTGAGGATGACTATAGAGCGATTCTACTGCCGCCAACGTACATTTCGCGAAAGGACCTTCACGAGAAGATACGAAAAAGTGGAGGTTGTACGGAGAGATATACATTCTCCCTCGCTCAGTTTGCGAGTGAAATGGAAAGGAAAGAACTTGTTGCTTGGTTTGTTTGTAAAGTAAAAGGACTAAACTGCATGGTTGTCGGTCCCTTTCTCCTTAGTCACACAGATCTTGGATTAAAACCACTCCCCAAAAGAATCCCACCGCCTGAAATCCGTGGGAAGGAACAAAACGCGTAAAACTAAGTGTGTAACCCCACGAACAAGAAAAAGTAGCAAGCTGAAACTGAAAACATGAACTAAAAGGAAAGAATTGGTAGAACGTGTTAAAACAATACAGTGCACAGTCTGGGCTGGCTGATTGCAAGAATAAAAAGAAAGGATGAGCCAGTCGGTCTGCAACACACTAAAATCTGTAGCCTAAACATACAAGGCAAGAGAAACACGCATGGTGAAAAAACGAACACCAAGTGTAACATACAGCACCAGAGGGATCGAGGAGGAGTTAAAATGCAGGTAGGGTGAACGCCTGGGAGAGAAGACCACACCCGACCCACAGATTGTGTGATAAGAACCCCGCTCTCGAATAAAACTTAGAACTACGTCAGCCATTGAAGCATTGTCACCTGATATCGTAGGTAGTGCGTCAGGAAGGTCAAAAGACAGCCTAAGGGTGGCTGCACTAGGACAGTCCCACAAGATGTTGACCGCTGCCGAGTCTGAATCCAGCTACACGGGGTCGATTTCCACACTCGGCTCATGAGTAGCCTCTTTGACTAGCCTGTCGGCAAGTTCATTTCCTGGCATTCCGACGTGTCCGGGGTCCATAGAAAAACCACTGACCGTCCACGTTGTTAGTGGAGGTAAACCGATTAATGGATGGCCATTACCAAAGGATGGCAAGGGTAGTACTGGTCGAGAAATTGTAGGACGCTCAAGGAGTCGCTACAAATGAGGAAGGACTGCCCAGCTCAGGAACGGATACGCTCAAGAGTGCGAGAGATGGCTATAAGCTCTGCAGTGAAAACACTTTAGCCCTCTGGGAAGGATCGCTGTTGAATATGACTTGCATGTGCATAAGCGAACCCAACGTAACCATCAACCATCGAGCAATCCTTGTAAACTACCTCGGTATCCTGGGAATAGAGAGAGACGGGCGGCAGACGTTCGAATGATGAACTGCATCTTTTGGGACACGTGTTAGGTCCAGACTAATAAATAACTTTTAGTGGTACACTTTACTCTCAGGCCTACGCCACATAGCAGATTGCAGTCTATGTACGAAGACGTAGATTTAAAGCGTGTCGCCAACCCTTGCACCACTTTGAGATCTCACTCAACATCTGTGAACCTTTCTTCAAGCTGTGCTCGACTGTCGATAACTGCGTAATCTGAGACGAGTTTAATCTTACTGTTAACATCCCAGACTGCATTTCCACTCTGCAGCAGAGCGTGCGCTGATTTAAAGCTTCCTGGCAGATTAAAACTGTGTGCTCGATCGGCACTCGAAGCTGTAGGCCTTTTACTATGGCGAGCAAGTGCTCCACCAGGGTGAAAGTTCAGTCCAGAAAGAACCCTCTAAGACAGGGGCAGCCAACCTTTTTTATTTACCACCCACTTCTGTATTTCTGTTAGTAGTAAATTTTTCTAACCGCCCATGGGTTTCACCGTAATGGTGATTTATGAAGTAGGGAAGTCACTTTACTAAACAAAGTTTATAAAACAGATTTACAGCAAGCTAGAAAGCACTCCGTCTTCAGGCCACGAGTGGCCTATCGGGACCATCTGATCGCCGTGTCAACCTCAGTGGAGGATGCGGATAGGAGGGGCGTGTGTTTATCATACCGCTCTGCCGGTCGTTATGATGGTTTTCCTTGACCGGAGCCGCTACTATTCGGTCGAGTAGCTCCTCAATTGGCATCACGAGGCTGAGTGCACCCCGAAAAATGGCAACAGCGCATGGCGGCCTGGATGGTCACCCATCCAAGTGGCGACCACGCCCGACAGGGCGTAACTTCTGTGATCTCACGGTAACCGGTGTATTCACTGCGGCAAGGCCGTTGCCTGATTTACAGCAAGTTACAGCATATATGTCTGTAAAACTCCTACCGTTCACCGCCGCCATAAAAGCAGGAACGCCCACTAGTAGGCTGTGGGGACCAGGTTGACTGCACACTGACCTAGGATGTGGCTAATCCATGTCTCGGCAGTATCCTTTCTTGCAGGAATGCTGCTACCGCATGGTATGTAGCAGAACTTTTGTGGTGATTAGGAAGGTAGAAGTGAGTTACTGGCGGAAATGAAGCTATCAGGTCCGGTCGTTGGTCGTGTCTGGATGCCTCAGTCAGTAGAGCAATTGTCCACGAAAAGCACTCAGATTCGAGTCCTGGCCCAGCACAGAATTTTGATCTACCAGGGGGTTATTATTAAGAAGGTAATGTACAGGACAAACAGTAAAGGTCCGAAGATAATTCCCTGAGGAACACCTGAGGCACCTTCTGTATCTGTCGATGATTTCCCGTTCAAGATAACTACATCATTCCTTTCAGTAATTCCTCAATCCAGTCACAAATTTCGTGAAATATGCGATCGTACTTTCCGTAATAAGTGCAGGTGTGATACCGAGTAAAATGCTTTCAGTAAGCCCAGAGAAACTGCAACTACTGACTCCCTTGATGCATGGCTTTGAGGATGGCATCTGATAAAGGCACATGAACTATGTTTCATGAACCCATGCTTGCAGGCATGGAGGAGGTCATTCCATTCGTGATAACGTTACTTGCGTTTCTAGCGCACGCTACTGTGCGCGGCACACGCGTTCCGGTGGAATAAAAGCTCGGCCCGTGTCGTAGCGACTCTCGCAGAGCCCAGAGAAAGGGACAGAGAAACCTGCGCGTAAATAAAGCGGCAAGGGGGCGCAAGCGTGGGAGGGTGAGAGCGCGGGAAGGGGGTGGCCGCCCTTACACGAGCCAAAAATAAAAGCAGGCGCCATTGCCGCCAGCGAGAAAGGGGGCGGTTTTTCTGTACCGTGTCTGCGGGGCAGGAAAGAAAGCCGCCCTGTAAAAAGAAAAAAAAAGTCTAAACAAAGGGGTGACCCCTCACGTGAGATGGGCGGACGGGTCACCCGCTAGCAAGGGCGCCTGCGGGGGTTTATCCTGCCTGCCGGGATATTACAGTCGCGCCAGGGTGGGCAGATAAGGGGCGAGCCTGGGACAATTCGAGAATGACGCCATAACAGTATTTCAGACTTTAATTATCGTAGCAATGTTTGTATTGCGAATCCTCTAGAGCCTCATCTGCCGTCTCCCTCCCTCTCTCACCTCTCTCTCTCTCTCTCTCTCTCTCTCTCTCTACCACTGTGCGAAGAGGGGGTGAGTGGTCCCAGCTTGCACGTGGGTGAGTCCTGTGGCCTTATCAAGTCGTTAATGGCGCCCCGTGCGTACGCGCTTGTGTGTGTGTGTGTGTGTGTGTGTGTGTGTGTGTGTGTGTGTGTGCTGTAGCTGGCGGAAAGGGGTTTGATGAGCGTGTAAGGTGCGGCAATGGATCAGGAGCTGCTACTGCTACCACCAGTGTGGGGAGCTTTAATACAGGGGGGGAGAGACGCCAGCGACGCCGAGTGGTGAGCTAGCGAACCAACCCCTCAGTAATCAGCCGTGATGAAGGCCCGTGAAGTTTACGGGTGATAACTCGTCCGAGATGAGGGAAGCAATTAGTGTAATAGTTGCGAGAGCTGCGTTTCCTATTTTAATGGTGACACGTCTTCATTAGCGACAGCGTAACACTCCAATGCTGCACCTGAGCACCAACTATCCTTCGCAATTAACAGTTTTTATCCACTGCTGCTGTCCAATACTGTGCTCTTTCTTTACTTTTTCATCCTATATATTCGATTCCATATTTTTCTGGTGAAACGCCTGAACTTTATGAAGGAAGCATACTGGTCAAGAGCTCAGTAAAATGGATATGGAGTTTTAAAAAGTCAAAAATGTGTCAAACAGTGGAAAAGACTTTATTCCTATTTTTTCACTAATTTATTATATTAGCAATGTAGCTTTCAGGTTATTAAACTGTTGTGTAGCATCGTCAAGAAATATGTTGTTGCCACAATGTACAAATGTACACAGCAAATGTTGATAACCCTCAAAGAAATTAACTGTCAATATCAAATGTACAAAGTAATGGCCTGCTTTCAATATTACAGAACACTAACATACAATGAAAAATCCTTATATATTTATATAAAATGGCGGCTTTACAATGTGGTGATTCAATACGGGTGCCTTTGTGCATCGGAATACCTCATTATAAACACAGTCAAACAGTTAAATCATCTGGAGAAGAAAGAATGAAGGGTAGTTCGCAAAATTTTTGGTCCAAAGTAAAAAAATGGGATTTGAAAGCTGAGAAGCGAGAAGAAGGTATAGGAAACATATAATTCGATACGCTGCGAAATCCGATGATTGCATTTTATAGCCACTTCAAAAGACCAGGCAGCGAGACGCTTAAAAAAACTCGACTTCCATGACAGAAATACACAAAGCCAAATTCCACTGTTTAGAGAAGTGAAAAAAGAGTTCTGCATAACAGTCACAGAAAACCGACATGAATTCATGGAAAAGTTACGAAAACTGTAGGATTTTCAGAAATTAATAGAAATGAAGAAAAGATGAATAAAAGAATAAAATAAAGAGCAAGAAGTTGTGAGACAAACAGAAGATCCACATGGACCGGATTTAGCCAAATACGATTAATATTAATAATTATAGAACACTACGCTGCATATGTATTGTATCATATACTGTATATAGTTGCAATCTGTTGAAGTCCACCTAGACGTTGAGCGACGTATTCATACGTAAGGAGAAATTTATTTAAATAATTATAAAAAGTCCTCCTCGATTGCACAGAGTACCTGGTGTTTTTGCAATCGAGGCGGATTTTTTATAACTATTTCGATACTTACGATTCCTGACGCGCTGCAATGGTGAAAGTTCAGAAACTTATTTTATCATGAAAAACCCAAGTGTTCTACACAGATGATTAATGCGTTTCTTTGTTTGGTAGCAGCTTTGGATGATTAATTTGGGTCTTTTAACTGTATTAAATAGTCTTCTGTAACAAGGAAAATGAGCCGGCCGGGGTGGCCGAGCGGTTCTAGGCGCTACAGTCTGGAACCGTGCGACCACTACGGTCGCAGGTTCGAATCCTGCCTCGGGCATGGATGTGTGTGATGTCCTTAGGTTAGTTAGGTTTAAGTAGTTCTAAGTTATAGGGGACTGATGACCACAGATGTTAAGTCCGATAGTGCTCAGAGCCATTTGAACCATTTAATAAGGAAAATGTACTCTTCTATAAGCATGAAGCAGTTCTTAAAATTTGTTCTATATTTCGAAGCACTACTTGGACTTATGACGTTTCCGTATAAATTCTAAGTACAGGTCAACATAATTTTAATTTTTCTATTTTTGTGAGACAGATCATGAGACTGTCGTTCAACTCTAATCCTCGCTGAGTAATCTGCACATTGGCTGACATATGCGATGTCGATGAGCGTTGTTTTACTGTGGTTAATACTATGAAATATTAGTTTTCTTACTGTTTTTAACGTACATCAGTCTATAATATTGTGTGTAGAGTACTGTTTTTTAAAGAAAAAGAAACAGTTATGCTGGCTGTTGTCATGATGAAAAAATCGAAACATAACTGGGGTATCCAGATACAGATCACAAAGGTGGCACAGATTACACCATAATACTAATAACTTGCCTTCAAGATAACTTTAAGTTCTTGTCTACATTTAACATACAGTGAGATTAAGAATTTCTTACTTCCTTAACATATGTCACAGATATTTTTATCCTAAAAAAATTATCAAAGTTATGTTCTGGAGTTCCAGTACAGCAGTCGTGGCAGTTCCAGTTACGTTTCTACAGTCTGACGATAATTTATGGCTTTGTAGTTTTAGCTTGACGATGTCCACTACGGACAAACCGAAGTTACTTTTATTCTGAAGAAGGTTGGCATATCCCGACTGATACCTAGGTAAATCTAGGTAATCCTTGCAACTGAAGCTGTTGGTTTAAAACTTGAAAAAATTAATAAAAGTGGTCCTTAACAGTTCGTGAATCATTATACGGAATTACGTATCATGTTTTATGCTGTATACAGCATAGTAATCCAGTCAGACGGCCACATGCCACCTCGTGGACGTACGTGATGGACATTGTGTTTACACCACGTCAGCCATCAGTTGGTGGTGAACATTAATAGTTGTGATCGGCGCATTACAGGAATGTTTACGGCTGTACACAGTAATTTTAGATACTATGACCTGCCTATTTCATGGTAGCGAGAAGTGCTATGTGAAACAACTTACAAAACTAATGGACAATATATCGTGTATCTTAAAGCGTAAGGTATTTTATATCCACAGGCTGTGTTACACGACAATATGTCAAATTACGATGATTTTAAAATATTTTTCCTATCAATTTCTGTTCAGCCTCTTTCAGATCCAATGAGGACTGCATAGATGAATTTATTTTCAGCCGTCCTGGCTTGTGAAGTTTTCTTCAGTTACCACGTGCAATCAACATGAACTGAACCAATCTAATGTAATGGGATGTCATATGAAGCTAATTTTTTGATCAACCTACATTTGCTTTTTTTCAGCAAAGTAGTGAAAACAGGTGGTGCATTAGAACATAAAATAGCACGGTGGGTGTTTGTGTCGTAATGTAACAGAGGAAATAATAAGTGAAAGTACAAAAGGTGAGAGTGTACGTCTTTTTTATTTGAGTAACTCACTGTCTGTGACGTATCTGCTGAACTACGATAGGTACGTCGTTGTTCATACTCCACAGCGATTGTTGCCTAGCAGTAAGAGGTATGTGTACGAGGTTTGGTTGGAATCGGTCAAGTGGTTCAGAGGGAGATGTGGAACATACGTACATACATACACAAATAAGTAAATCGATTTTTATAATATGTATGAATTCCGTTATGCAAGTAAACATTTCAGAAATAATTTTTTTTCGACATTTACGAATTGGCGTACTATTCTCGATTTCCCACACCAGAAGGGTATGTCACAATGCACACCCTTGCTTGTGTCGCTGGTAATCCATCAAGGAGAACGGGACTGCATCTGGACACGAACTACTTGAATAATGATATTCAGCGGCTATATTTTAGTCTAACGTCCAAGACTAAATATCCATTACCTGCAGCTCATACACTATGAAGCACAATTGTTACGTTGTAATAACTATGTCATAGTTTAAACAACGTATATATATATATATATATATATATATATATATATATATATATATATATATATATATATACAGTAAAAGCAAACGCATTATATTTTCATGTAAATAGCACTTATCTTGCAAAGCTAGTCTTAGTGTCAGAGCTGTTTCCTTTTCCTGTATACCCTACTGAAAAGACTTTGCTCTTGGTCGTTCAAATGACAGGTAATTGCTACACTACGTTGCTTTTAATATTTTTTCTTTTATTTGCATAATCTTGAAATACAATTTAACATCGCATATTTGACACTTTTCAAACACACGCTGTGCAACTTGCTTGAGCCGTTCAAGGAACATAATCGATGACAGAGCAATATGAACCAAACTCGTTACATGCTAAATCCTCTCTTTCGCCATCAGACCCAATTCTCACATTATATGAAGCAACTCTGGCGCAATTATCGCCAAATCGTGTATTAGGAACCCAGTTTCCAGTACCTTCTAGAGCAGGATGTAGTCCAAATCAATATTAACATGACTGTCTTAATTGAAATTATTTATGTAAACAATTACAGCCTTCATGATTAGAAACAACGGTTGCAAATTTTGACAATATGAAAAATAGTAGCTTCCCTGCTATTTTATAGACCCGATTTCATTATCAATAGCGAAATTAGGAAATTTATAAATGAAGCTGGAAATTTTGTTTACATGAAAACTGAAACATAACAATATTTACTGAAATTTTTTATCATTACTGTTGAGAGGTGTGATAAATTTTCATAGAACAAAATTGATGTCGAATAATAATAGTAATAATAATAATAATAATAATAATAATAATAATATAAGATGCCTATAAATATCTAGGATACAGACAAAAAATAGGAATAGACAATACAAATATTAAAGAAGAACTAAAAGAAAAATATAGACAAAGACTAAGAAAAATACTGAAAACAGAATTGACAGCAAGTAACAAGACCAAAGCTATAAATACTTATCCTATACCAATATTGACCTACTCATTTGGAGTAGTGTAATGGAGTAACACAGACCTAGAAGCACTCAATACACTTACACGATCACAATGCCACAAATATAGAATACATCACATACATTCAGCAACAGAAAGATTCACATTAAGCAGAAAGGAAGGAGGAAGGGGTTTTATCGACATAAAAAACCTACATTATGGACAGGTTGATAATTTAAGAAAATTTTTTCTAGAACGAACAGAAACTAGCAAAATTCACAAAGCAATCACTCATATAAATACATCGGCTACACCACTGCAATTTCATAACCACTTCTACAACCCTTTAGGTCACATAACATCAACAGATATGGAGAAAGTAAATTGGAAAAAGAAAACACTACATGGCAAGCACCCGTATCATCTAACACAGCCACACATCGATCAAGACGCATCCAACACATGGCTAAGAAAAGGCAATATATACAGTGAGACAGAAGGATTCATGATTGCAATACAGGATCAAACAATAAACACCAGATATTACAGTAAGCATATTATTAAAGATCCCAATACCACAACAGATAAATGCAGACTTTGCAAACAACAAATAGAAACAGTAGTTCACATCACAAGCGGGTGTACAATACTAGCAAATACAGAATACCCCAGAAGACATGGCAATGTAGCAAAAATAATACATCAACAGCTTGCCTTACAACATAAACTAATAAAACAACACGTTCCCACATACAAGTATGCGCCACAAAATGTACTGGAGAATGATGAATACAAATTATACTGGAACAGAACCATTATAACAGATAAAACGACACCACATAGCAAACATCATACTCACCAATAAAAAGAAGAAATTAACACAGTTAGTCGAAATATCCATACCCAATACAACAAATATACAGGAGAAAACTGGAGAAAAGATTGAAATATGCATCCAACTGGCTGAGGAAGTCAAGGACATGTGGCATCAGGATAAAGTTGACATTATACCAATTATACTATCAACTACAGGAGTCATACCACACAATATCCACCAGTACATCAACTCAATACAGCTACATCCAAACGTATATATACAACTACAGAAATCTGTAATTATTGATACATGTTCAATTACCCGAAAGTTCCTAAATGCAGTGTAACATATACCGTACAGTTAAAAGGAAGTCACGCTTGATCAAGGTCCGCGTCACTTTCCATTTTTAACCAGACATAATGTCTGAGAAAGAAAAGGAATAATAATAGTAATAACACAACAAAATAAATATTTCGAGACAGTTTAAACTCGGGTACTGCAGTACAGTTGTACTACCAGAAGCAATCTACACAACAGAAACGACCACAATCGGAGCATCAGACATCACAGAGACAGAAAAAATAGAACGGAAAAATATTTAGAAAATCTTTGGTGCAGTATACAGAGATGGTATATGGATGTAGAGATCGACCAAAGAGTTATGTGAACACACAGATAGGCTCACAGACACGATCAGGAAACGCCAACAAATATCTACGGACGCATACGTAGAATGAATAACAACAGACTAATAAAGAGAATGTCTGATGTAATAAACAGTTGCATAAAAAAAACCAGTTGGTTTCAAGAAATAGAAGAAGACCTAAAACAAGCAGGGATTAATATTGAAATGATAAATGAAGAAGACAAATTTAGAAGCAAAATTGTGTACACGAAATTTTGAAGTAGAGGAAAGAAAGAACACAGGCAAAATATGAACCGAGCAAAGGAAAAAGTAATACAGGCGAAGAATGACGAGGTATTGGAAAGAGAAAAAGAAGAAAACAAGAAAAAAATGAAAAATCATGTAACATTCAAGTTAATCGCTGTCCTGGAGGGAAAATGTGTAATAATAATAATAATAATAATAATAATAATAACATATTCACAGAAAAATAATCTTTTCCGTAATCAGATTTATTCAGAGATACGTCCAGGTGAGAAATTAGTAATGAAGTATGAAAATTAATCCAGATCTGGCTACTGTTGATAAGGAATCGAACGTTTGAGTTAACATGCAGAAGTTCCAAGGAGGCATGTATTATATTACTCAACACGAACTGAGGTAACAGCTAGCCAATGTGGCTGCCCATCACTTCTGCATTACTTAAAGTGAGATGAGCTCTATACAACGACGAAACGCAGCGGGGCCCAGGACGACACAGTCGTATTTTTGTGACGAGCTGAACGCCGGGTGGAGCTGTGACAGCGATCCTCTAGAAGGGTAGGCAAGCAGTTCCCAGAGCCTGATAAGGGGGTGAGGGGGTGTTTACACTGCAAGGGCGCCGAGTGACGGCTTACTAGGGCGAGCGGTGGCGGGCCCTTCCGTCCCGCTGCAATCTCCGGGTAGAGCCCTTTCGCCTGACCGGCAGTCGGGTTTGCGATGTGGCTGTAAATTCAGCGACAAATCTCTGTAAACGGACGGGGCACAAAGGGGGCACTTAGGCCGGCGTCGTGGGCGCGACAGAAGGGGGGGAGAAGCGGCCGTTACTGCCGACAAATTGCTCTGCCCGGGACGAGAGGGTTCGAAGGCGTCGCCGGTTGATGTCAAGATTTTGGTGATAAGACCCTGGCAATGTCGGCGGCAATAGCAGCCGACAAGTAATCGGCTTCACTCACCATCGCTGTCGAATAGCTTTTTAAACAGTCCTTGTCTTCGTTTCCTTCATCAGCCGCATCCCTTGAGAACTAATTATGGTTTCGTAGTGATACAAACGCTGCGTATGGAGAAGAGAAGATTATTTAATTACTGGTTCCATTGATCACTTGGAAAGTTATTTTTATCGAAATGGTGTGAAATGAGCCCGTTTACAGATTGTGTCTAACGGCCGATGTGGCGGTTCTAGGCGCTTCAGTCTGGAAACGCGCGACCGCTCCGGTCACAGATTCGAATCCTGTCTCGGGCATGGATGTGTGTGCTGTCCTTATGGTAGTTAGATTCAAGTAGTTCTAATTTCTAGGGGACTGATCTCAGATGTTGAGTCCCATAGCACTCAGAGCCATTTGAACCATTCCATTCAGCAATCAACAAGTTCTTAAATGGCACCTGGCTTAAATTTGACATTAACGGAGATATTATTCTGTTCCACTCTTGCAAATATATTTAATACAATTTTTTGTTTTAAACAGACTGCTAATTTTTCAATAAACGAAGTGGAAGGATTTGTCCAGAACAAATAATTGTAGGTTAGATTTAAAACTTGCTTTACTATGTGTCAGACATTTTAAGTCTCTCGGTAAATGAGCAATCATTTTGTTGATGCATATTGAACTCCATGAGCCTCTGACAACTTCAGCAATGAGTAACAGAGGTAATTTTTTCTTCTACTGGTTTATGTATGGATATCGCTATTCTCCTCAAATTGTGGAGGATTATTGATGAGGAATTTTATTAGACTATATGTTATACTCACTGTTCACTTTTGTGAAACCAATTTTTTCCTTCTAATGATGAGTTACCCCGTACAATTTTTCCGTAACGCACTACTGAGTGTAAATATACAACATATAGGAGCCTAATTCGCTGGTATTCAAAGGCTAGAAACTATACCGTGAACAAAAGTAGTAGTAGTAGTAGTAGTAGTAGTAGTAGTTGTTGTTGTTGTCTTCAGTCTGAAGGCTGGTTTGATGCAGCTGCCCAACGTGCTCCAGCCTGTCCCATCCTCATCATCTCCAAATAATTAGTGCAACCTACTATCATCTGTATCTGCTTACTGTACTCATCCTTTGGTCTCCCTCTACGATTTTAGCCACCCCTCCCCCACATCCTCACACTTCCCTCGAATACGAAATTGGTGATGCTTTGGTGTTTCAGAATGTGTCGTACCAAGTGATCCCTTCTTTTGGTCACCTTGTGCAACAACTTCTAGTCTCCCCAATTCTATTCTGTACCTCTTCATTAGCTCCCTGACCTATCCATTTAATCGTAAACATTTTTCTGTAGCACCACATTTCGAAAGCTTCTATTCTGTTTTTGCCTAAACTGTGTACCGTCCATGATTTATTTCCATACATGGCTAAACTGTCAGAAGAGACTTCTTGTCACTTGTATCTATGTTCGATGCTAACACATTTCTCTTCTTCAGAACTGCCTTTTCTTGCCATTGCCAGCCTACATTTTATATCCTCTCTACTTCGGCCATCATCTGTTGTTTTGCTGCCCAAATAGCAAAACCAATATACTACCTTAAGAGTCTCCTTTCCTAACATAATGCCCTTGTTGTTGTTGTGGTCTTCAGTCCTGAGACTCGTTTGATGCAGCTCTCCATGCTACTCTATCCTGTGCAAGCTTCTTCATCTCCCCGTACATACTGCAACCTACATCCTTCTGAATCTGTTTAGTGTATTCATCTCTTCGTCTCCCTCTACGATTTTTACCCTCCACGCTGCCCTCCAATACTAAATTGGTGATCCCTTGGTGGCTCAGAACATGTCCTACCAACCGGTCCCATCTTCTAGTCAAGTTGTGCCACGAACTCCTCATCTCCCCAATCCTATTCAATACCTCCTCATAAGTTATATGGTCTACCCATCTAACCTTCAGCATTCTTCTGTAGCACCACACTTCTAAAGCTTCTATTCTCTTCTTGTCCAAACTAGTTATCGTCCATGTTTCACTTCGATACATAGCTACACTCCACACAAGTACTTTCAGAAACGACTTCCTGACACTTAAATCTATACTCGATGTTAACAAATTTCTCTTCTTCAGCAACGCTTTCCTTGCCATTGCCAGTCTACATTTGACATCCTCTCTACGTCGACCATCATCAGTTACTTTGCTCCCCAAATAGCAAAGCTCCTTTACTGCTATAAGTGCCTCATTTCCTAATCTAATTCCCTCGGCATCACCCGACATGATTCGACTACATTCCATTATCCTCGTTTTGCTTTTGTTGATGTTCATCTTATATCCTCCTTTCAAGACACTGTCCATTCCGTTCAACTGCTCTTCCAAGTCCTTTGCTGTGTCTGACAGAATTACAATGTCATCGGCGAACCTCAACGTTTTTATTTCTTCTCCATGAATTTTAATACCTACTCCGAATTTCTCTTTTGTTTCCTTTACTGCTTGCTCAATATACAGATTGAATAACATCGGGGAGAGGCTACAACCCTGTCTCACTCCCTTCCCAACCACTGCTTCCCTTTCATGTCCCTCGACTCTTATAACTGCCATCTGGTTTCTGTACAAATTGTAAATAGCCTTTCGCTCCCTGCATTTTACCCCTGCCACCTTTAGAATTTGAAAGAGATTATTCCAGTCAACATTGTCAAAAGCTTTCTCTAAGTCTACAAATGCTAGAAACGTAGGTTTGCCTTTCCTTAATCCAGCTTCGAAGATAAGTCGTAGGGTCAGTATTGCCTCACGTGTTCCAATATTTCTACGGAATCCAAACTGATCTTCCCCGAGGTCAGCTTCTACCAGTTTTTCCATTCGTCTGTAGAGAATACGCGTTAGTATTTTGCAGCTGTGACTTATTAAACTGATTGTTCGGTAATTTTCACATCTGTCAACACCTGATTTCTTTGGGATTGGAAATATTATATTCTTTTTGATGTCTGAGGGTATTTCGCCTGTCTCATACATCTTGCTCACCAGATGGTAGAGTTTTGTCAGGACTGGCTCTCCCAATGCCGTCAGTAGTTCTAATGGAATGTTGTCTGCTCCAAGGGCCTTGCTTCGACTCAGGTCTTTCAGTGCTCTGTCAAACTCTTCACGCAGTATCGTACCTTCCATTTCATCTTCATCTATATCCTCTTCCATTTCCATAATATTGTCCTCAAGTACATTGCCCTTGTATAGACCCTCTATATACTCCCTCCACCTTTCTGCTTCCTTTCTTTGCTTGCTAATGCCCTTAGCATCGCCTAGTTTAACTGTCCTTGTTTTGCTTTTATTGATTTCATCTTGTATCCTCCTTCCAAGTTATAGTCTATTCCGGTCAGCTGCTCTTCCAAGACCTTTGCTATGTCTGACACAATTATAATGGCATCGACAAAGCTCAAAGTTTTTATTTCTTGTCCCTTAATTGTAATTCCTACTCTACATTTTTCTTCAGTTTCCTTTACTACTTCCTTAATGTACAAGCTGAATAAAATGGTGGGTAGGTTACAAAGTAGATGAACTTAATTCTTTGAGAAACTCATCAATATGTTTCTTCCGTTTTTACAGTTAAAGTTTTCATCGATATGTATATCCGAAAAAATTGGTGTATTTTACTCCCTTTACTGATTCTCATTTATCTTCTACTCTTGAGTATTACTGTATTATTTGCACACACCAGAGTATAGTGTGTCACTTGAAAATTAACGCAGAGTCCATTCTCAGAGACCCACTCAATAATTATTCGAATAAATAAGATTAAAATCTATTCCCTTGCTTTTTCACTAAAGGTATTTATTGTAATACAAGTATAGTCTGCAAAAAGTACCAATTCTGACTGATGAATGTTGGGTGAAATACCATCCATATTTGTAAGTAATGTGAGTGGCCACAAAACTGAGCCCAGTGGGATTACCTTCGTGATTCCCCCTCAGTCGCTAAACTGAGGAAGAAAGAAACGCTGGAGGAAGGTAAGGCGAGAATGTACTGATTTATCGAAGTCAAGTTAATCAGTCAGGGCATAAGATATGTTGTCATAGCTTGATGTAGTGTTCAAGGACTACGGGGGACAGCCATGGAGATCGATTTACTACCTCGAAAAAATAAAATTAATTTTTATTTGTTTGTAGGTACGTATCTAAAGTGCTGTTATAGTTTAATCGCACTGTAGTAAAGTGGCACACTGCTATAAACAAAATGGTACAGCCAAGTTTCACATTTCGAGTGGGCTGACATGCAGCAGCAACAAGGAAGTTATTTACATGTCTTTAGTTTTTCGAAGTGATAAATAAATCTGTATGATTACCTCGTATACCATAAATGATTTGGGGTAGCCCAGGAAAACCAGAATAAAGAACGCCTGTCAGGTAATTGAATCATAGTCCTTCAGCATAAGCAACCATGCGAAACAAGACCCAGGCCATGTTCGTAATGTGTAGCGACGAACACAGAATGAGACTCCAGATAACTAACAATACAAACAAATCACTGCAGATTTTGAATGTACTGTTAATAGCCGACTCACTAGTGAAGTTATTATTGGTTTATGAATTTTCTTTCGTGATCCCATAAATAGACCTCTCCTTAAAAATTTCAGAGAATAATAGACAGCTCCTTGACATCGAGTAAAATCACAGTCATAACTGAAGTTTCCTAAGGAAGGTTGTAGGCTGACTATTCTTCCTCATCTACATGGTCAGCTGAGAATGCGCGTGTTTTGCTACATTAAGATGTCGATGTTTACAAGCTACTGCATGCTTAAAAAACTACAGTGTGGGTAACAGTATCCAGATATCCTTTATTTTTTGAAGAAACCGCGAGCAGTGAATGTTATTCTTTAATGATCCACGATTTCACTAGTCATCTAAAGGAAGACGAAATCAAATACTCACAGTTTCAACAAGATGTTACTACTATCAACATTAAGCGGTATCTTTTTTGGGGGGATAGGGGTGGGGGTTGGATGAACGTGTTATCTCGAAAAACCTATGTCACCCTAGTTCGCCGAACCTTGCTCCACCGGACTATTATCTTTAGAGAGCAGCAAAATCTGTAGTGTATCGCAATTTCCCATGCACGCTTCGCGGCTTATGAAGCTTAAATATCTGCGTACGTGAGAAGCATATCACAAACACATCTGCACGAAGTGTTTTCCAATAAAAGTGAGCGGGTTCAGACTTGCGTAGCCTCCGTGTACGTCATTTTCAACGTACGGTATAACTGCACAATAACTTCCCGAACACTGTAGGATGATTTCCCACCTGTGCAGCAATAATATACTCGGTAAATCACAGTTGGGTATCATACGAGTTGGTCAACTGAGAATACCGTTCACACACTCGCTCATCAAATTTTAGAACCATAAACAACATATTAGTACCGGTTGGTATTTTGTGTGACTAATATAAGGCGTTTGACTGTGTGAATCACAATACTCTCCAAGTGGTTTTATGGCACTGGTTCCTCTGAATGTGGAGAAATCCCTTACGGGGCTTCACAAGGCTGCAACTTAGCTCCGCTATTATTTCTAATCTATGTAAACGACCTTCTATCTAACATACAACAAGAAGGATTACTTCCTTTTGCAGGCGACAAAATTGTGATTCTTGAAGTTTTTCAGGCGTGAAGACTATTCCAGGGATTGCAGACGGATGACGCCGACCTCTCGCCACAATATTTCGTCTGAAAACCATTCAGCCACCTTCAGGTGAATGGTTTAGACTGGAGACTGCTAGTACACATCGTTAACCTTGTATCTAAAAGTGGATCGGAGACGCATGCGCAAAGTCAGTCTCTGCATGATCGACCGATTCCATTATTGCTCCATCTATGGCGTGCAGGCGCATGCCTAAAGGTGATACTACACAACTCGAAAAAAGTTTTGCATCACCCCGGTTACCAGAACTCCTGAAGACAGACGTTGACTGTGGATATTGTATCACAGACACACTCCCTTTGGCTGTTCAGAGATGTCACTAAACCGGCCCAAAGATGTAAACAACCATGCGCGAGCAGCGCCTATTAGACGGATGGGGTCTGACAGCCGATCAGTTCCAGTCATTCCACCAGGAAGGAGGTACATGGCTAGTGTTGTCTGTAGTTTAACCATGCCTAGACGGTCAATACCGCGGTTCGATCGCGTCCGCATTATTACTTTGTGCCAGGAAGGGCTCTCAACAAAGGGAAGTGTCCAGGCGTCTCGGAGTGAACCAAAGCGATTTTGTTCGGACACGGAGGAGATACAGAGAGACAGGAACTGGCGATGACATGCCTCGCTCAGGCCGTTCGGAGAACGAGGGTGACCTCCTTACGCCGGAAGTCTTCGGCCGCCAATACTGATTATTAATCAAAATTTGAACAGTGGCGGTATTCGAACCTCAGACGTTTGGATTATAAATCAAAGACTCTACCCCTTGACGATGGGTCCAAATCTTACGCGTAATAAAATGATAGGATCTTCTTTCTTCAACGAAACGACAGTTACAGCCAATAGATCTACGTATCTTGCCATGTTGCAGTTACTTGTTGTGCTACAGGTTCAGGGCATTCCGGTCTTAATTGCCCAATAAGATGGTGCGCCACCTCATTGGGAGTTAAATGTTGTGCCTATTTGGACACAACATTTCCGGGAAAATGGATCGGGCGTGGTGGTCCCATCAATTGGCCTCCACGATCAACGGACGTAATTCCACTGGACTTCTTCGTTTGGGGTTAGGTCAAGGACCGGGTGTACCAGCACCAATGAACGACATGGCAGCATTATGGCTCAGAATTACTGAAGTCATAACATCTATCCCTCACGAAATGTTGTCCAACACATACGTGGAATTGGAATATCACATGGATATCTTTCGGATAACTAAAGGAGCACACATTGAAATTTATTAACTGAATGTATGTATGTGTGTGTGTGTGTGTGTGTGTGTGTGTGTGTGTGTGTGTGTGTGTGTACGCAAAAACGTATGTTATCTACGCTTCAATGTAAAAGTTATGTCTTCATGTGTCATATTTTCTGCCTTATGCATGTTTGCAAACAGGGAAAGTCTTCTGGTACATCCTGTATTTTCATTTGCGAACTGCGGATATGTCGGAACGTTTCGACGCAACACGGCTGCGCTATCTTCAGGCAGAGGTTCGAGAGCGTACGCGCGCGCGCCCGGGGCGCGCCGGCGCGGTGAGATATGTTATTAAGGAAGCCGAGGCAGCAACTTGGGCGGCTGGAGGGATTGCAGGCGAGCCGGGGCGCCGCGCCGCTCCCGGGAGCTCGCAAGTTTCAAGACGGAACACATTAAGGAAGAGCCGTTTCGGAAAGTTTTAATTTAGCTAAGTTGGCGGCATTAGGGCCCATTACGGCGAAGCGGGCGTGCCGCGCGCCCCGGGGCCCGGCTTGCATGCGACGCCCAGGGCTGCCAACTTCTCAATTTAACACGCGCCTAACAACCGAACGGCCCGGAGACGGCACCGGGCGAACCGGGCCCAAACAAAACTTTTTAATCGAATCTTAGCGCCGGTTTAATCCGCCCTAAACAGCAAGAAAGGGTTGGACTGAATAGGAGAAAGAGAGAGAGACAAAGAGAGAAAAGGTTTGGAGATTAAGTGGCAGACACTCTGCAGTTACCCTAGCGTTACCAGGGATGGCTGCAAGGCCGACCATTGTCAGTCCAACAGTAGACTAGGTTAATCGATGAAATACATTGGTTCTAAACTTGCATTTAAAAAAAAATTTTCATAGGTATTCTGGTCTGCTGTGCTGGACGGACGAATAGCAATATTGTTATGCTGAGAAATATCCCATGGAGAGAAAAAATGATGCTGAGAAAAGCAATGTGATGATATTTTCTTGGTGTGGAAACACAGTAATTTAGAACTTTTTGAGAGAAATATCAGCCATTCTACTGTAAATTGCTGTTCATTTATTTTGCAAAATCATAATTCCAGCTGTACGGTCATTATCATGTGGAAATTTAAATGCCACAAAATGTCCGACCTGCTGAAAAAGCCGTTATTACGATTCTGTGAAGTACGTCACTAGTAATTTACGTGCTGTTTAACGTTAACTTAGAGTGACCAACTTCGTTGAGGTTTTCGGTTGTAGCGTTTCATGAGGTAGCTAAATCCTTTAATATTTCGCCGGATCACCAGCACTCGCGGGTGAACTGATTCTCCCGATACCAGATATCAGCTCTGTTCTGTAATGTAATGAGGATTTGGCATCTGACCTGCTAAGGCACAATGCTAACAGTACACTGACAACTCATCTTTCGCCTCTGTAGTAGTTACTGGAACGCTAGGCTGCGCTGACAGATCGATCTGTAGCGTAGACTGAGGTCTAGGTTATGGCTCTGAGCACTATGGGACGTAACATCGATGGTCATCAGTCCCCTAGAACTTAGAACTACTTAAACCTAACTAACCTAAGGACAGCACACAACACCCAGTCATCACGAGGCAGAGAAAAATCCCTGATCCCGCCGGGAATCGAACCCGGGAACCGGGGCGTGGGAAGCGAGAACGCTACCGCACGACCACGAGCTGCGGACTGAGGTCTAGGTTAAGTTGGAAGGTGAGAGTCTGGCTGCGGGTTGGCGAAGTGGTATCGAATGTTTCAGTTGATCAGCTGTTTATCTTCAGACAACGTTGGTAGTAATGGAAAGAGACCAACGGGATGTTAAACTGTCATGCCAAAGCGCGAATGAGCAAGTGCCAACAAACTTTAACTTCGGCAGCCTCACAGTACAACACTTCACTCAACAGTGGTGAAAATAGACCCTCTGTCAGCCCACCGATTCTGGAGACGCCCTTCCTGGTGTCTCACACTAACATTGGCCAATGGCACCTGAAGATTTTGAGCAGGTCTCATGCTGAAATTTTAGTCACGGCGTCAGACTCCTGGAGGAGACAGGGCCCACAGGAGATGTTAGTACTTGAAGTACATTTGGTGCCACTAGTATACCATTCTCGGGAGCTCCCGCCTCGTATCCTTTCTCAGCGGCTTCCAATCATTTGACAATAGTCAGGGCAATTTCCAGCTGCTTACTAACTTATCTCGTCCCGTGTTCGATAACATCATTCTCAGTGTGGCTGCACTGCGGTCTGTGTGATGTATTACAGAACAGTAAACAAAAAACTCTAAATTAAGCCTGCTGTTTCTCTTCTAATTTCTGGATATTTGCCGGCCGAAGTGGCCGTGCGGTTGAAGGCGCTGCAGTCTGGAACCGCAAGACCGCTACGGTAGCAGGTTCGAATCCTGCCTCGGGCATGGATGTTTGTGATGTCCTTAGGTTAGTTAGGTTTAACTAGTTCTAAGTTCTAGGGGACTAATGACCTCAGCAGTTGAGTCCCATAGTGCTCAGAGCCATTTGAACCATTTTTTCTGGATATTTAACGCTAAAATTATCCTTAATATCCGTTAAAAAGTGAAGCGATTAGTACAGCAAATGAGATTTCTCTTAAAGGCAGAACGAACACCTGGGATAAAAGTAACTAACTTCGCGAAACGTTTTTCGAGCTTACAATGGAGAATACCGTTAATTTACGATAAATTCAGACAATATGCACTCCTGTTGAAGGTGGAAACAAAATTTGACGATAAGTTAGCTATAATGTCTGTTGCAGTCACTAAATCACGAACTCTGACTTACTATGAAATATTTTACGCACAACACTCGTAGCTTCGGAAAATTCCGGATAATGTAAGCTTATATGGGTGGATGTAACTGAAATTCACGGAGAACTATCGTTTGACAAAACAATATGAACGTATTTGAAAACGGACGAAGTTATTGTCCGTATGGTATCTACTCTTCTCCTTTGAGACTTGAAGCCAGTATCCGGCGTAGGATGGGCGGGTACAAGTCGTGCACTAAAACAGTAACATCACAACAACGTGTGTTTGCTCCTCCGACAGCTTGACAGCTGATTGAGAAAGTGTTCTTTATAGAGGAAATCGATAATGGGGTTACTCATGCAGAACGCTCCACAAAAACTCCATCATATTCCAGTCGGGTGAATGCGAAGGTCGCATGAGTGATGGAGTCTATCATTCTGCTCCTAAAACGACTTACAACAAAATTTGTTATTAATGACGTTTTTCGAAGAATTGTTTTGGTGTTTCTCTGTCCTCAAATGGTTCAAATGGCTCTAAGCACTATGGGACTTAACATCTGATCTCATCAGTCCCATAGAACTTAGAACTACTTAAACCTAACTAACCTAAGGACATCACACACATCCATGCCCGAGGCAGGATTCGAACTTGCGACCGTAGCAGTCGCGCGGTTCCGGACTGTAGCGCCTAGAACCGCTCGGCCACAACGGCCGGCGTTCTGTATTCTGATTTTTAGAAAAACACTATGTTCAGCTCTGTACAGCCATTAAAGTCATGCCATCAATTGATGGCACATGAAGAAGAGTCTGTAAACAGGATAGATGCTCCAAATTTTTCGGTGTAAATATCGATGAATACTTGAACAGGATGAGGTATATTACTGAGCTGATCAAGCAGTTTACAGCTGGTTTTGATCCAATAATATGCGATATTCACACCTGGTAGTCATGTAGAGCCAGTACCACATCGAAGAAAATGTAAACAATCACTTACCTGACAGCGCAGGGTATATTACCATACTACAGCTTATTGTAGGAACATTCTTACACAAAATTAGTAAAAACAGGCAGAGATTGTCTTTATTTCTCGAAGCTGTCCTAATACTGTGATAAAAAGCTTTCTTCAATCAGATCCAGAAAACTACAGGGAGCTTGCACTAACCAAAACAGGTAATGTACACGTGGCCTAAAGTAAACTCTACAGCCAGGCACAGTAAGTTTAGTTAAAGCTAGAGAAAAATAAAGTTAGATGTAACATATAAGCTACATGACGACTCAGCAGGTTATATGAAATAATAAGGTAAAGTTTAGCTAATTTAGTTTACACAATAGAAAGAAGGATAGAATTCATCGGTTACTACAGTAAACGTTCTATAAAAATACGAGGCAAAAGAAACTTACTGCATATTTTAACACTGGATTTTCTACAAAATATGCGGTGTCTGAAACAATCCACCTTTACTGAAAGTGAACCTGATGTAATGGTATCAGTCAGTATCTAACATAACCGATCATTCGTCATTATTTCTTAAACAATGGGTTTGTTTATAAATAATTTTCTGCTATCAGTAACGATTTTCGTTTCTTTGTGTTTTACACGACGCGTTTTCGGCAATGATTCCGATTTTCAAGTGTATATTTTTTTGTGTTGTGCCATTTTATCGGAACGCTTTCGAAGTGTGACGTTCTGATTTGTTTTATTGACTTTACTGCATTATAAAAAACGGGTGCAATTTCTATTTAGTTATTGATTTTTATATGTAGTTAGTGATGAAATTTGGAAGAATTTTTACTTACCGTTTTCGAATGGTCCATTTGTGCAGAGTCTCACAACTTTCAGTGCACAGTACACATAGGGAATAACTTACATAAAAAAATATTTAAAAAGAAGTTTTTGGATGTGGTTGACAGAGATAATGTTACAGGTCCTCCACAGACATGCTTTTGTACAGAAGGTATTTATCTGAACAATATGTATTTACTATTTAACAGGACAAGAAATGGATTTGTTAGAAGAATTGGTGATGTATACTCACATTACAGGAAATATGAAGAGAAAATGCTAAACGAAAAACTTGAAAGTGAATCAATGAATTTTCTCAGATGCTTCGACAATGTACTTAAATAAAAGTAGCAACACACAGAAATAAACACCGTTGTAAACCAGATGCAAGTAAATCCATATTCTTAAGATAATAACCTCCTGAGCCGGCCCGTGTGGCCGAGCGGTTCTAGGCGCTTCAGTCCGGAACCGCGCGACTGCTACGGTCGCAGTTTCGAATCCTGCCTCGGGCATGGATGTGTGTGATGTCCTTAGCTTTAAGTAGTTCTAAGTCTAGGGGACTGGTGACCTCAGATATTAAGTCCCATAGTGCTCAGAGCCGTGTGAACCATTTTGAATAACCTCCTGTTCAATAGCATATCTGTGTAGGATCTATAACATTACCTCTATCAACTACATCTAAAGACGAGTTTGTAACTCTTCGTTTATGTAAGTTATTGCCTATGTGTACTGTGCGCTGAAAGTTGTGAAAGATGTTGAATATGTCTGAGACTCAGCACAAATGGACCATAAGAAAACTGTAAGTACAAGTTCTTACAAATTTCATCACTAACTACATATAAAAATCAGTAATTAACTAAAAATTGCGCGTATTTTATAAATTGCAGTACAGGCAACAAAACAAAGCAGAAACTCACGCATCGAGAGCATTACGAAAAAAATGTTATAATACAAACACACACTTGAAAATAGGAATCATTTTCCGAAATGCGTCACGTAAAACATAAATAAAAGAAAATCGTGACTGGCAGCAAAAAGTTGTTTACAAACGAACCCATTGCTTTCACAGTCACGAGATTAAAAAAATTATAATGGACAAAATCAGTTTTCTTATATACTTTTGTTAATACGTGGGTGACTTGAAGATGTTTACTTGTCCGACACTGGTTGTCCGTAAATATACACACATTAGTCGGGTAATGGTAACTTAGTAGGGCCGTCCTTAGGAAACACAAACTGTGCAGCACTATTTGAAGGAAATATTTTGGAAGCGGGAATACTGTTTCCATGGCAGTTAGGTCGTTCATCGGGGAAGAATGTGCGTCCCGTTGGGTGAAGACGACTGCCGACTTTGGCCAGCACTGAAAATTACAAATCTACAATTTGTCCAACGTAACATAAAATAATACTACATATAAATTTGGATAGCGTGTAAATGATGAAAGGAAAACACTTCGTAGCTCTGACTGCTTAATGTTAACGTTAATTTCAGAGTAAGAACCACCTGAACACCCGAGCGCGGTAGATAGTAGCTTTCTGGATTCGGGGAGATGCGCTAGAAACGTTTGCAATCCGTCAGCCTTATATGCGGTTTTTAGGCGTTTTCCCACATTCAGCAAGGGCAATACCGGCTGGTACCTAAATCCCGCCTCATTTACAGGACTCACAATCACGTGTATGAAGTTTTCACACTTGAACATCATGGCTAACAGCGGGCGCAAACACAAGGGGTACACAATTTCGGTGAAGGAGGGGAGGGGAGGGGAGAGGAGAGAAAAGGGAGGAAAAAGGGCAGCGACCGACTCTGTGATACAAACATGCAAAATCCAGATTAACAGATCGACCCCGGATCGGTAATGAAAGAAGGCCAAAGAAAAAAAACAATTTCAGAATTAATAGTGCACCTACTGAAGGTGTCGCAGCATGACGAAAAAGTTTTTGCTTTTGGGCATGAAGACCATATAGTCATCTCTCAGTGTTTCAGGTATTTTCAAAAATGGCTCTGAGCACTATGGGACTTAACATCTGTGGTCATCAGTCCTCTAGAACTTAGAACTACTTAAACTAACTAACCTAAAGACATCACACACATCCATGCCCGAGGCAGGATTCGAACCTGCGACCATAGCAGTCGCGCGGTTCCGGACTGAGCGCCTAGAACCGCGAGACCGCCGCGGCCGGCTTCAGGTATTTTCTACGATATTACAGAAGGGGGTTACATTTACATTTAAATTTCCTAATCAGGTGTAAAATAAAATTATTATTTTGATGAAGAAGATGTGTTGTATTGTTTCGAAATAGTTAATGAAATATGATTAACTGTTGTATTAAATCAATTTGCTAATTCATTCACATTTAAAAAATGTGACTTATTTCCTACGCTTGCTGCATCACATTCACAGTAAGAATAATTATTTCGAACGTGGTGAACGTAGCAGGAGAATGATGGTCTTCCCATTGGCGTATTGCTCTTCTGTCTAATGTAGTCTTCAAGTCTGATGATGGTAATATTTTGGAATGTGCCGCCTTGAGAGGCAGGCTATGCTATATCATTGAATATTTCATTACGTTTTACGTTATCATGTCTCGTGTTCCACGGA
Source organism: Schistocerca piceifrons (assembly GCF_021461385.2). Classification (NCBI taxonomy): domain Eukaryota; kingdom Metazoa; phylum Arthropoda; class Insecta; order Orthoptera; family Acrididae; genus Schistocerca; species Schistocerca piceifrons. The sequence continues at coordinate 69,562,812 of NC_060147.1, read as the reverse complement.
AATTTTACCTTCTTCTCCTGACTTCCGGTTCCATTGGTGGCGTTCATAACGCCCATTACCAGTGGATTTGATTTCTTGAGATGGGCATATTTTTGAGCAAGCTTGTATAATCCGTCAAATTTAAAACCTTTTTTTACTGTAAGGTTCTATAAGTAACGTAAATCTGCCAGTACAGATGTGGCCGTTGCGAATCTCACTGGAAACGAAATCAGTTACTCGTAATCCATGCTCCGAGACAGGAACTCTGAAGAAACATCGGCCTGACCGAGAGGAATATTGGTTCTGAAGAGGAAAATGTAATAAATAATAATGGATATAGATTGAAGGCTTTCTGAATAAATATTGAGTTCAAAATAACAAACATGTTCTTCAGACATAAACAGATCCACAAATATACCTGATCAGCTAGAAGCTCTACCACGATTATAGACTACTTAATTGCAAATAAGACGACTTGGTCTTCAGTGCAAGACACAACGGTCTTCAGAGGTCCATGTGTCTCTTTACATCATTTCTTGGTAGTCTTAAAAACAAAATTACTTAAAAGATGGAAGATATATTCAAAACAGGCACAAAATAATGCTGATGCAACATTCAAAGTAAATTTACTTCAAGAAGAGAATATCCAGCAACTATATCAGAAAACGCTTGACCAATTTTAAGTTTCAGTATAAAAGAGGATAACATCCAGCAGGAACTGAAAATATAAAGAAAGCATTAATTAACACAGCAACAGGAGCACTTGGCACAAGTAAAAGAAGCTTTTTCAAAAGAGGCCAGCGATTTTGGTATAGTATAATATGTAGTCTAATTGAAGATAAGGAACGTACCTGCTTAACAATGTTGAATTCCCCAAAGTGAGAAAAGTTAAGAACCGTAGATGACAAAAATATATTACAGATAATGAACCTGATGTAAGAGGAAGACAAGAGAAATCATACAAAATAATGAAACATTTCAACAAAGAAGATAAGGTCAATCCGCAAGTAAATACAGCAACAGAATCTAGCTGAATATGATACTATAAAACACACTGGCTGTATGTGAGAGATACACAGATGATTCTGATAGGAGGGTAGACTTAATAACGTTGGAGGACCTGTAGGATGTAGTAACGTCGAGCGAGAACGGGTATACTCCAGAGTGTGACAAAACCAATACAGAACTGATGAAATATGCACCAAATACAGTAAAAAATAAGATTTTATGAATATGTACTGGCAAAGTAGTTACATCCCTGAAGAGTGCAATGTAGCCCAGGTATGCCCAATTTATAACAAAAGGAACAGTCATGACTGCCAGAACTACACAGCTATTAGCCTTCTGAATTCGTGTTATAAATTGTATGACAGAATTTTAAGAAAAAGACTATCTCCAATCGTTGAAACTGTACTACCCGATGCCCAAAATGGTTTTCGAAACGACAAATCACGTTCGAAATATATCTTCACCATGACATGACTCATAGAAAAACATCGTGAATTCATTTACCAATATTTCTTGCCTTCATTGACTGTGAAAATCCATTTGATAAAGTAACTCTAAACAAAGTGTGGAAATTTTAAGGAACAGAGGGATTCCATCTCTTAAGAGCTGTACAGGTTATATATATGAGTAACAAGATACAAGTAAAATTAGCAGACATAATATGGCTGAAATATAGCAAGGACTGAGATAAGAGAGTCCTCTCTCATCCACTCTTTTAATATGTCTATCGACGATGTAATAAGACGATAAAACATTTTACAATTAACGATGAGGGTGGTAATAGAGAAGTGTTTGCTAATGATTAATTAATTACTAGTCAGAAAGAAAATGACTTACAAGAAGACGCCTTTAATTTTAGAAAAATCGCCAGAGCATATTATCTGAATGTCTCCGTCATAAAGACAAAATCAAAGGCATTTTTAAAACACCACCCCATGCGACTTAAGATTGAAATCGAGAAGCTGAACATATAGTAAGTTAATAGACTTAAATACACTCCTGGAAATTGAAAAAAGAACACATTGACACCGGTGTGTCAGACCCACCATACTTGCTCCGGACACTGCGAGAGGGCTGTACAAGCAATGATCACACGCACGGCACAGCGGACAAACCAGGAACCGCGGTGTTGGCCGTCGAATGGCGCTAGCTGCGCAGCATTTGTGCACCGCCGCCGTCAGTGTCAGCCAGTTTGCCGTGGCATACGGAGCTCCATCGCAGTCTTTAACACTGGTAGCATGCCGCGACAGCGTGGACGTGAACCGTATGTGCAGTTGACAGACTTTGAGCGAGGGCGTATAGTGGGCATGCGGGAGGCCGGGTGGACGTACCGCCGAATTGCTCAACACGTGGGGCGTGAGGTCTCCAATGTACATCGATGTTGTCGCCAGTGGTCGGTGGAAGGTGCACGTGCCCGTCGACCTGGGACCGGACCGCAGCGACGCATGGATGCACGCCAAGACCGTAGGATCCTACGCAGTGCCGTAGGGGACCGCACCGCCACTTCCCAGCAAATTAGGGACACTGTTACTCCTGGGGTATCGGCGAGGACCATTCGCAACCGTCTCCATGAAGCTGGGCTACGGTCCCGCACACCGTTAGGCCGTCTTCCGCTCACGCCCCAACATCGTGCAGCCCGCCTCCAGTGGTGTCGCGACAGGCGTGAATGGACGGACGAATGGAGACGTGTCGTCTTCAGCGATGAGAGTCGCTTCTGCCTTGGTGCCAATGATGGTCGTATGCGTGTTTGGCGCCGTGCAGGTGAGCGCCACAATCAGGACTGCATACGACCGAGGCACACAGGGCCAACACCCGGCATCATGGTGTGGGGAGCGATCTCCTACACTGGCCGTACACCACTGGTGATCGTCGAGGGGACACTGAATAGTGCACGGTACATCCAAACCGTCATCGAACCCATCGTTCTACCATTCCTAGACCGGCAAGGGAACTTGCTGTTCCAACAGGACAATGCACGTCCGCATGTATCCCGTGCCACCCAACGTGCTCTAGAAGGTGTAAGTCAACTACCCTGGCCAGCAAGATCTCCGGATCTGTCCCCCATTGAGCATGTTTGGGACTGGATGAAGCGTCGTCTCACGCAGTCTGCACGTCCAGCACGAACGCTGGTCCAACTGAGGCGCCAGGTGGAAATGGCATGGCAAGCCGTTCCACAGGACTACATCCAGCATCTCTACGATCGTCTCCATGGGTGAATAGCAGCCTGCATTGCTGCGAAAGGTGGATATATACTGTACTAGTGCCGACATTGTGCATGCTCTGTTGCCTGTGTTTATGTGCCTGTGGTTCTGTCAGTGTGATCATGTGATGTATCTGACCCCAGGAATGTGTCAATAAAGTGTCCCCTTCCTGGGACAACGAATTCACGGTGTTCTTATTTCAATTTCCAGGAGTGTATTTAGGGTGAAGTATTACATCAGGGCACACAATGAATTACAAAATAAATTAGACGTATTTAACTGTTTCTGTGGTACTTTACGCAGAGCATTGCGAAAGAAAGTACACAGAAATACTCTACTGAAATTCCATAAGTTTATGGGTTTACCAGCACTGTTTTATCTATCTGAAAACTGGTCTCTTAAGAACACAATAGAAGAATCTGAAATGAATTTACTTAGATATGTGGCTGGATATACTTCGATGGATAAAAACAGAAATGGTGACTCTGGAACTGAACTTGATATGGAAAACATAACTGACGTAATAAAATATCATTATTCAAATTGGAAAGAGTATATATATATATATATATATATATATATATATGTTGTTGTTGTGGTCTTCAGTCCTGAAACTGGTTTGATGCAGCTCTCCATGCTACTCTATCCTGTGCAAGCTTTTTCATCTCCCAGTACCTACTGCAACCTACATCTTTCTGAATCTGCTTAGTGTATTCATCTCTTGGTCTCTCTCTACGATTTTTACTCTCCATGCTGCCCCCCAATACTAAATTGGTGATCCCTTGATGCCTCAGAACATGTCCTACCAACCGATCCCTTCTTCTGGTCAAGTTGTGCCACTAACTTCTCTTCTCCCCAATCCTATTCAATACTTCCTCATTAGTTATGTGATCTACCCATCTAATCTTCAGCATTCTTCTGTAGCACCACATTTCGAAAGCTTCTATTCTCTTCTTGTCCAAACTATTTATCGTCCATGTTTCACTTCCATACATGGCTACACCCCATACGAATACTGTCAGAAATGACTTCCTGACACTTAAATCAATACTGGATGTTAACAAATTTCTCCTCTTCAGAAACGCTTTCCTTGCCATTGCCAGCCTACATTTTATATCCTCTCTACTTCGACCATCATCAGTTATTTTGCTCCTTTACTACTTTAAGTGCGTCATTTCCTAATCTAATTCCCTCAGCATCACCCGACTTAATTAGACTACATTTCATTATCCTCGTTTGCTTTTGTTGATGTTCATCTTATATCCTCCTTTTAAGAAACTGTCCATTCTGTTCAACTGCTCTTCCAAGTGTGTTTCTGACAGTATTACAATGTCATCGGCGAACCTTAAAGTTTTTATTTCTTCTCCATGGATTTTAGTACCTACTCCGAATTTTTCTTTTGTTTCCTTTACTGCTTGCTCAATATACAGATTGAATAGCATCGGGCAGAGGCTACAACCCTGTCTCACTTCCTCCCCAACCACTGTTTCCCTTTCATGCCCATCGACTCTTATAACTGCCATCTGGTTTCTGTACAAATTGTAAATATCCTTTCGCTCCCTGTATTTTAACCCCGCCACCTTCGGAATTTGAAAGAGAGTATTCCAGTCAACATTGTCAAAATCTTTCTCTAAGTCTACAAATGCTAGAAACGTAGGTTCGCCCTTCCTTAATCTAGCTTCTAAGTGAAGTCGTAGGGTCAGTATTGCCTCACGTGCTCCAACATTTCTGCGGAATCCAAACTGATCTTCCCCTAGGTCGGCTTCTACCAGTGTTTCCATTTGTCTATAAAGAATTCGCTTTGGTATTTTGCAGCCGTGACCTATTAAACTAATAGTTCGGTAATTTTCACATCTGTCAACACCTGCTTTCTTTGGGATTGGAATTATTATATTCTTCTTGAAGTCTGAGGTTACTTCGCCTGTCTCATACATCTTGCTCACCAGATGGTAGACTTTTGTCACGACTGGCACTCCCAAGGCCGTCAGTAGTTCTAATGGAATGTTGTTTACTCCCGGGGCCTTGTTTCGACTCAGGTCTTTCAGTGCTCTGTCAAACTCTTCACGCAGTAACATATCTCCCATTTATCTTCATTTACATTCTCTTCCATTTCCAGAATATTGTCCTCAAGTACATCGCCCTTGTATAGACCCTCTATATACTCCTTCCACCTTTCTGCTTTGCCTTCTTTTCTCAGAACTGGATTTCCATCTGAGCTCTTGATATTCATACAAGTGGTTCTCTTTTCTCCAAGGGTCTCTTTAATTTTCCTTTAGGCATTATCTATCTTACCCCTAGTGAGATAAGCCTCTACATCCTTACATTTGTCCTCTAGCCATCACTGCTTAACCATTTTGCACTTCCTGTCGATCACATTTTTGAGACGTTTGTATTCTTTTTTGCCTGCTTCATTTGCTGCATTTTTATATTTTCTCCTTTCATCAATTAAGTTCAATATTTCTTCTGTTACCCAAGGATTTCCACTAGCCGTCGTCTTTTTACCTCTGCTGCGTTCACTACTCCATCCCTCAAAGCTACTCATTCTTTTTCTACTGTATTTCTTTCCCCCATTCCTGTGAATTGTTCCCTTATGCTCTCCCTGCAACTCTGTGCAACCTCTGGTTTAATCAGTGTATCCAGGTCCCAGTATCAAAGTATGTGACATAAATGACCATATCTGCTGATTGCATTGACGCAGAAGGTTAAGAGTTTTAGAACGCCAAGACACCATAGATCTTAATATGTGACAAATTTGAGCTTGATACGTCTACTCATGTTTGAGAAAAAGGATTCTTAACAATCTAGCCGACAGAGGGATTGACGATGAAGCTGTGCTACACTGAAACGCCAAAGAAACTCGTATAGCGATGCCCATTCAAATACAGAGATACATAAACAGGCAGAATACGGTGCTGCGACCGGCAACGCCTATACTGGACAAGAAGCTTCTGGCGCAGTTGTTAGATCGGTTACTTCTACTACAATGACAGATTATCAAGATTTAAGTGATTTTGAACGTGGGGTTATAGTCGTCGCACGAGAGATGGAACACAGCATTTTTGAGGTAGCAATGAAATGGGGATTTTCCCGTATGGCCATTTCATGAGTGTATTGTGACGTCACGGATCAGATAAGACAGCAAATGTCCGACATCGCTGCGGACGGAGAAAGATCCTGCAAGAACGGAACGAATGACGACTGCAGAGAATCGTTCAACGTGACAGAACTGCCTTTCATCAATTGCTGCAGATTTCAATACTGGGCCATCAACAAGTGTCAGGGTGCGAGCAATTCAACGAAACAACATCGATGTGGGCTTTCGGAGACGAAGGCCCATTCGTGTACCCTTGATGACTGTACGACACAAAGCTCTACGCCTCGCCTTGGCCGCTCTACACCGACATTGGACTCTTGATGACTGGAAACAGGTTGTCTGGTCGGACTAGCCTCGTTTCAAATTGTATCGAGCGGATGGACATGTACTGGTATAGAGACAACCTCATGATTCCGTAGACCCCGCATGTCAGCAGGGGACTGTTCAAGCTAATGGAGGTTCTGAAGAGAGTGTAGTTGGAGTGATATCGCTCCTGATACGTCTTGATACGACTGACAGGTGACACATACGTAAGTATTCTGTCTGATCACCAGCGTCCATTCATATTCATTGTGCATTCCTACGGACTTTGGCAATTCCGGCAGGACATTGAGACACCCCACACGTCCAGAATTGCTACACATTGGCTTTAGGAACATTCTTTTGACTTTAACAATCCCGCTGTGCACCTCCTCCCCAGACATGAGCGTTATCGCGCATATCTGGAATGCCTTGCAACGTGCTGTTCAGAAGAGATCTCCACCCCCTGGCACTCTTATGGATTTATGGTCAGCCCTGCAGGATTCATTGTGTCAGTTCCCTCCAGCACGACTTCAGACATCAGTCGAGTCGATGCCGCGTCATGTTGTGGCACTTCGGTATGGTCGTAGGGACCTTACACGGTATTAGGTAGGCGTACGAGTTTCTTTGGCTCTTAAGTGTATAACGGTTCTGTTTTTACACATTTAGGCACGGAACACTAAAAATGGACCGATTGAACGCTGAAAATACGCACAAGGGGAAGGACTGAAGTGTAACAACAAAGTTGACAGTTTCGCGTAACTTGTTCAAAGATCCGGAGGTCAGTGCGTCCCATCCAACATTATGCCTCCCCACACCGTAATACCTGGAATAATCATGCTCGCCAACGTCGTATGTACCGCCATATGGCTAGAAGTTAGAATAAGTAACACACTGACGAACAGTGAGGGACATTATCAAAAATGGTTCAAATGGCTCTGAGCACTATGGGACTTAACATCTATGGTCATCAGTCCCCTAGAACTTAGAACTACTTACACCTAACTAACCTAAGGACATCACACACATCCATGCCCGCGGCAGGATTCGAACCTGCGACCGGGACATTATCGGTTTGGTGTTCCAGGTGTTACGGTACGGCAAGACAAAACGTTGGATTGGCGTACTGACTTCCAAATTTTTGAACACTGTACACTAACTGGTGGATGTTATTGTGACACTACACTCATTGCTCGCGTGCGTGTTTTGAAGTTCTCTCGCCTCTCGCTTCATTTTTATGGACGTTAATGAGCGTCCATATCGAACAGCCCAGGTGGAGGTACTGTTGGAGCAACAGGATATTCAGCGATTGGACTGGCCTGCTCGTTCTCCCGGACTGAAATCCCATCGAGTACTTTTGGGGTGCGTTGAGAAGACTTACTGCAACACATCCAGATGCACCAACGACCATCTAGCGGCTGTAAACAGCTCTGGTGGAGGAATCGATCTCCTTGAAACCCTTATGGTCAGCACGTTAGCGCATTACACATCATACAATGCTGCTCGTGCTGATCACACACTCTATTTAAGAAACATGTCCTGCCTTTTGTAGGGTCCACGGCACAGTAATGAACGGCCGTGACATTAGAGTAGTTAGTTTAATGTTCCATGGATGATTTGCATGATCAGTCGTAAAGTTGTTCAAAATGGCTCTGAGCACTATGGGACTTAACATCTGAGGTCATCAGTCGCCTAGAACTTAGAACTAATTAAACCTAACTAACCTAAGGACATCACACACATCCATGCCCTAGGTAGGATTCGAATCTGCGACCGTAGCGGTCGCGCGGTTCCAGACTGTAGCGCCTAGAACCGCTCGGCCACCCCGGCCGGCACTTATCTATGTATTCCGTAAAGAAATCTCAACTTTAATAACAGAATATTACGACTGAGACACCCAAATGTTCCTCGTGAACCACGTAAGATCCCAACTGGAGACGTTCCATCACTTAAAGACCTTATTATGTGCTCAGTAAGTGTATAAATAGCTGTCACAAGACACAGGGTGTCTCAAACCTTTTGCGTCAAATTGAAACAGGTGATAGAGGGTCCACAATCGATTGTATTGGGATAGGGAACCAATGGTCGGAAATGCATACTTAGGGCTTGTTATGGACATATACAGCGTTCACCACGTAACAACAACGTAACTCAGTACTAGACCCAGAAGAAGGCCGCTGCAACCGTGGCCGAAACGTTGGTTTTTTATATTAGAACAACCCCTCGATCACAAATATTAAGTCAAAATTGACCAGGTTTCGATGCTACTATGAGCGTCGTCTTCAGAATTAAACTAACTGTTCTAAAACATATTAAGTATGTAATACATTAATGAAATTAAAGTTTGTACTGACTGAAGAGAGATGCAGTACTTAATAGTTACATTAAAAAAATCTAAGCCGGAAAGGCGGCGTCATGAATAGTTGCAAATAAGATGGCGAGTCGCTAAGGGCTCCTCGTACTTGAGTGAACAAGGGTTGCAACAAGATTTTTTAAAATGTGACTTGTAAGTAGTGCATCTTTTTCCAGTCAGTGCCAACATTAATTATATTAATGTATTACGTACCTAATATGTTTTAGAACAGTTAGTTTAATTCTGGAGACGACGCTCATAGTAGCGTCGAAACCTAGTCAATTTTGACTTAATATTTGTGACCGTGGGCTTATTTGTTCTAATATACTTCTGACACGGTCACTGAACCTTAGCAGCTATGTTCAAAGTTTTACGTTGGGTTTTCTCCAGCAGCTGTAGTTTTTACATTATGACGCGGTACCACACCCAGGAAACTTTTATGTCGACTGACTCTGGCCGCGGAAGCCCACGCAATTATGTTAGCTCATACTAATTGATTAAAGTGACGACTGCCAACTTCAATGCATGCTTCGCATTGGAGTATGAATTTTATTCCTCACTCTCTCAAAGATGGCGTCTTATGTACCAGAAGGTAGGCTACCGTGGATCAGTCAAGCGGGGAGGTAACTATGAGGATCATCGTTGTTATGCAGTGTACTCTGAGTTCGTTGAGAGGGTACGAGGTTTCAAAGAAAGTAAAAATTTGATTGATGAGAAAATCTCGTACTAGCCTGCTATATTAATGAACTAGTGTACATAATCATGCGTTTTACTTCGTTGGTTGATTTCTGTTAGGGGACCAAACAAGGACATCATTGACCCCGTCGGCTGAGGGAAGGATGGGGAAGGAAAATGACTGTGCCTCTTTGAAGGGAACATCCCGGAATTTGCCTACAGCGATTCGGGGAACTCGCGCAAAACCTGGATCAGGGTGGACAGACGCGGTTTGAACCGTCGTCCTGCCGAATGCGAGTGCAGTGTGCTGACCACTGCGCCACCTCGCTCGTTGTGTGCGTTTTTGTAAAGTTGATTAGAAAAGTTATTTAGAGTGTTGAAACTACCTTACTTATTATATATGAAGGTTTGTTACGCAACACGTTCTCTTCTGGTTGTTCTATTTATTTGCTTGAGGTATTCTTTAAGGAGTTCATAGGGAAACGAGGACTGCAGACTTGTATAACATTACAGGTCGGGATTGATCTATGAGGTCTTGAATATCTTATTTGTATCTGTCAGTTGGTATGGAGAAATTGAGATTTGGGGGATTTCGTTACATTGTTTTGCGTGATTAAGTCCCGACGCTATGCAAAGCTCTGATTTAGTTACGTGCGATTTGCGATCTGTTATGTGCTATTGATGAAAGGAGAAAATATAAAAATGCAGTAAGTGAAACAGGCAAAAAGGAATACAAACGTCTCAAAAATGAGATCGACAGGAAGTGCAAAATGGCTAAGCAGGGATGGCTAGAGGACAAATGTAAGGATGTAGAGGCCTATCTCACTAGGGGTAAGATAGATACCGCCTACAGGAAAATTAAAGAGACCTTTGGAGATAAGAGAACGACTTGTATGAATATCAAGAGCTCAGATGGAAACCCAGTTCTAAGCAAAGGAGGGAAAGCAGAAGGGTGGAAGGAGTATATAGAAGGTCTATACAAGGGCGATGTACTTCAGGACAATATTACGGAAATGGAAGAGGATGTAGATGAAGATGAAATGGGAGATATGATACTGCGTGAAGAGTTTGACAGAGCACTGAAAGACCTGAGTCGAAACAAGGCCCCCGGAGTAGACAATATTCCATTGGAACTACTGACGGCCGTGGGAGAGCCAGTCCTGACAAAACTCTACCATCTGGTGAGCAAGACGTATGAAACAGGCGAAATACCCTCAGACTTCAAGAAGAATTTAATAATTCCAATCCCAAAGAAAGCAGGTGTTGACAGATGTGAAAATTACCGAACTATCAGCTCAATAAGTCACAGCTACAAAATACTAACACGAATTCTTTACAGACGAATGGAAAAACTAGTAGAAGCCAACCTCGGGGAAGATCAGTTTGGATTCCGTAGAAACACTGGAACACGTGAGGCAATACTGACCTTACGACTTATCTTAGAAGAAAGATTAAGGAAAGGCAAACCTACGTTTCTAGCATTTGTAGACTTAGAGAAAGCTTATGAAAATGTTGACTGGAATACTCTCTTTCAAATTCAAAAGGTGGCAGGGGTAAAATACAGGGAGCGAAAGGCTATTTACAATTTGTACAGAAACCAGATGGCAGTTATAAGAGTCGAGGGACATGAAAGGGAAGCAGTGGTTGGGAAGGGAGTAAGACAGGGTTGTAGCCTCTCCCCGATGTTGTTCAATCTGTATATTGAGCAAGCAGTAAAGGAAACAAAAGAAAAATTCGGAGTAGGTATTAAAATTCATGGAGGAGAAATAAAATCTTTGAGGTTCGCCGATGACATTGTAATTCTGTCAGAGACAGCAAAGGACTTGGAAGAGCAGTTGAATGGAATGGAAAGTGTCTTGAAAGGAGCATATAAGATGAACATCAGCAAAAGCAAAACAATGATAATGGAATGTAGTCTAATTAAGTCGGGTGATGCTGAGGGAATTAGATTAGGAATGAGGCACTTAAAGTAGTAAAGGAGTTTTGCTATTTGGGGAGCAAAATAACTGATGATGGTCGAAGTAGAGAGGATATAAAATGTAGGCTGGCAATGGCAAGGAAAGCGTTTCTGAAGAAGAGAAATTTTTTAACATCCAGTATTGATTTAAGTGTCAGGAAGTCATTTCTGAAAGTATTCATATAGAGTGTAGCCATGTATGGAAGTGAAACATGGACGATAAATAGTTTGGACAAGAAGAGAATAGAAGCTTTCGAAATGTGGTGCTACAGAAGAATGCTGAAGATTAGATGGGTAGATCACATAACTAGTGAGGAAGTATTGAATAGGATTGGGGAGAAGAGAAGTTTGTGGCACAACTTGACCAGAAGAAGGGATCTGTTGGTAGGACATGTTCTGAGGCATCAAGGGATCACCAATTTAGTATTGGAGGGCAGCGTGGAGGGTAAAAATCGTAGAGGGAGACCAAGAGATGAATACACTAAGCAGATTGAGAAGGATGTAGGTTGCAGTGGGTACTGGGAGATGAAAAAGCTAGCACAGGATAGAGTAGCATGGAGAGCTGCATCAAACCAGTCTCAGGACTGAAGACCACAACAACAACAACATGTGCTACTTTCCGATAATAAATATTTTTTTTCTGATTGCCGTTGAAATATAATGACGGTAAATGTTTGAGATCATTTGGAATACTATTTTAATAACTATGTAGATGACGTGACGTCATTCGTTTACTCTTAGAAAAAAGAGAAAAAGAGCGTTAATTGTGCGTTTATGGACGGTCAGTGTCGGTATCAGTGATTACGATTCCAGAAATAATTCATTGGACGAAGTTAAATTGCACAGGCGAATTTTGACCTTGAAATTGGTTGTAGATGTATGCAGTTCAATTTCGTGACAGGCTAGTAAGCGTCGCGAGAGTGTCGCCGTAACAAGACTGCTTTCGCACCGCCGATGGTTTGCTTTAAACTCCCGAAAATACAATTTACGCGAATTCTTAATTATCGCGAAAGGGTAGAATATTTGATGAGCCATTGTGGAGGACCTAAGTTTGGATAGAAAGTTCATTTACAAAATCCAATACAAATCCTGTTGATTGAAGTACACTAGCAACGTAAAAGCACATACGCGGTTATCGACAGAAAGAGTGTACTATTTTTCATGCTCACGTTTACACTCAACATCGAGGTGTGGATGATTTGTGGGCGCGAAATAAACATTTGGAAGCATCTGATTAAATAAAAAGGAAAGATATAAAGAAGTTTATTCGTATCTTTTGCTATTTCATGAACTGTAATATTTTCTTATAGTGGTGTAGAGCCTGACGTATTATTAATATTGTGACAGGCTGATCGCAAGTGCTCTCTTTACAAGTCGAGTTTTGGGCATCATTAAGAGAAGCTGGTTCTTAAAGTCTCGCCGGGCGGAGTGGCCGAGCGGTTCTAGGCGCCACAGTCTGGAGCCTCGTGACCGCTACGTTCGCAAGTTCGAATCCTGCCTCGGGCATGGATGTGTGTGATGTCCTTAGGTTAGTTAGGTTTAAGTTGTTGTAAGTTCTAGGGGACTGATGACCTCAGCAGTTAATTCCCATAGTGCTCAGAGCCATTTGAACAATTTGAATCTTAAAGTCTCAAAGGTTAAGTGAAGAATAATATCACACTTAAATAACGCAGCATCGAAGTCCACTATCTTTATACTATATTAAGATAGCTATTCCGGAATCAGGTGATACCGTGGCCGTGAAGTTGTGTGTTGTCGACAAAATATAGATAAACACCAACATAAACATTTCTCATGCTCTGATATCGACGAGATAAAGAAGAGACGACAACGACGACATACACGTACACATATACAAACGGTATATGTGGAGGCTTACAATACAACAACACAACGGACGTCACGTTATAGCTGTGCATCACGTAATTGCAAGTGCAGCAAAGGGGCGGCTGCATCGTGCATCCAAGGAATATCAACGGCTCTGAAATAATATACAAGCAATAGTGTCAATATACAGGGTGAGGTGCGGGAACTTCCCTACTTCAAACGCGCGGCACACAGAGGCTGTTAGTCTTCGTTCCTTAAGTTTCAGTGCAATAAAAAGCGCTAAACTTAATTTTTTTAAGGTTAGTTTAGTAGCAATCATGCAGTGGGCAAGAGTGGAGCTCGCGTTCGTAGTAGCGGCCTACTTTTCGAATGGACGCTCGGTCATCAGAACTCAGCGTGCATTCATGAAACAGTTCAACATTTCGCCTGCAGGTCGTGTTCTTGACGGGAAATCAATTGTTATGTGGGTAGACACCTTTACGGATACTGGAAGTGTGCAGAAAAAGAAACCAGGACTTTCAAGAAACACCAGAACACCAGAAAACATCGAGAGCTTAATGGTGTCGAATTCCGCCAAGCGATCTGCACGCAAACATGCAGATTCCCTTGCAGTTTCTGAACGCATAAAGAGACGAATTCCTCATGAAGAGTTGAAATTTCACTCGTATAAATTGTTAGTGCTGCACCAACTTCATCCACGTGATTTTGTTTCACGAAAAATGCCTATGAAGTCTTGATCGATGAGCTGCCTCATGACGCTGTAGTGTTCTTCAGCGACGAGGCACATTTTCATTTGTCTGGCTGCGTGAAGAAACTAGACATGCGGTACTGGAGTGGCACGAATCCCCGAGAACTTCATGAGCAGCCCCTGCATACAGAAAGGGTGACTCTTCGGTGTGCACTATCTAAAGTTGGCATTATTGGTCCATGGCTTTTCGAACAGAACGATAAGGCAGTGAAGGTCACTTCTGAGCATTATGTTCAGATGATTGAACACTTTTTTCCTTCCAGAACTTGAAGAAATGTATGTGGTGATATCTGGTTCCAACAAGATGGTGCCGCAGCTCAGAAGGCACGAACGTCGACGACCACGTTGCGCGAATACTTCCCCGATCCTCTCATCTCTTTGAGGAGCGATCGCCAGATTTAGCGCCATGCGACTTTTTCTTATGGGGCTATTTCAAATCCTTGGTGTGTACCAATCGTCCGCAGACTCTGCCTGAGCTACGGACCAATATTCGTGTTGCTGTTGCCAACGCCGACCGAGACATGTTCGAAAAAGAGGACCGAAACTTCCTATTTCGACTCTCAAAACGGATTAAGCAGAACGGGGGCCACCTTCATGATATCATTTTCAAAACTTAATGGAACAGAACTTTATATGTTACTCTTTGTAAACAAAAAAGAACTAAATTTATTTCTCTTATAATTTCTGATTTTTTTAAATAAGGAAGTTCCCGCTCCGCATCCTGTGTATTGAATTTTTTTCAGTAGCATTTTATTTAATTGGTTGAATGTTATAACTTGAACTGGGTAAAGATAAAGACACACGCTAATCTGATGTTTGATGTATACTCAACGTGTAATAAAGTCGAGAGAAAATAAAGTAGACGATTGCATGGAATGAAGATTTTAAGAAAATTTCATCTAGTCCGATGTTCGACGAGTACGACAGGAAAGATATGTAAAAATTCAGAAGACACATATCGACCGACGTTTCGCAATTTCCGCAGCGCAATAGATACCCATTTACGACCACTGGTTCCAGATCTCAATACAATAGGTTGTGGACTCAGTATCAACTATTTCAGTTTGACCCAAAACGTTTGAGACACCTCGTATGTTAAACTCTGCCCAACCGAGAATCCAATCCTGAACCTGTAACAGTCTTCCTATAACCCTACCACTACTATTGTAATTTAGTACGCTTTTACCTAAACAACAGAAAATCCTGTCTCTATGTTGCCATATATAACCCTCTCACTAAAATTAGTTTAGTTTCCAAATAAAGTACACTATGGGAGGATTAGTTCTCTTAGTAGGAAAAGCAAATCAATAGAGTTACCCATTTTACAGGATTTGACCGTGTGTTGTGTCTAATGCGTAAGTAAATAGACTGTTCATTTCTTTTCCTAAGATCTTACCCAGCGATTAGATAGAAACGCAGTATGAATAGTATTATACTGAAGCCAAGACAACTAAGTTCCAAGTTCATTTAAAGGTTTAAAAAATTGTACTAATGGTCGCCAGCCTACCCAGGCAATGAACGAGTGAAGTATTGAGAAAATAAAAGTATGAATTTTGCCTATTTTCTGGCTACTGTTTAGTTGGGTTCTTCAAATAAATATTACTCTACGCAAACAATGTTGAATTACACCCTTATACATTAAGTTTTTAAAAGAGAAAATCCCAGTAGGTAGCTTCAAGGAAGCTAAAAAATGGCTCTGAGCACTATGGGACTTAACATCTATGGTCATCAGTCCCCTAGAACTTATAACTACTTAAACCTAAATAACCTAAGGACATCACACAACACCCAGTCATCACGAGGCAGAGAAAATCCCTGACCCCGCCGGGAATCGAACCGGGGAACCCGGGCGTGGGAAGCGAGAACGCTACCGCACGACCACGAGCTGCGGACAAGGAAGCTAAAAGAATTTGTCTTAGGGGGACCTTCAGAAAAGCACTTTCCTGAATAAACAAACTGTAGTACTAAAATACTTGTATGCTAAAGCACATATTCTCTATACCGATCATTTCACTTCAAGAAATACTCTTTCTTACTGGAATTTACTTTCAAAAGCTATTATTCTTTGAACTAACTCTGTATAGTCATTTAACAGATTCTAGTCACTAGGCTTCACTCTGACTGAATTTTATGTAAGCAGACTTTTACTATTACACTTTGCAATAGTTATAAAAAACTTTTCCTTGTTTACACAAAAAACAATTTAAATGGTGCCCCTTTATATTAACTTGGCGCTTCGTAAGTCTGTAAAACACGATACTCCGATTAATCTAACACCAAGAAGGTACCCTCTATAGGTGTATGATTAGGATGAAATAACAGGGTGAAACAGTTTCTTTAACGTTCAAAAATGATTATTAAACACAGTTTACATTAATGGTTCACGCTGTTCGAAATTAAAATAGAAACAAATCTTATCTGCTGGCAGTAAGCTTGGATGTGGCGAACAGTTATGACGGCTACACTACCCACAGTACGACCTGCAAGTATCTCGCCGTACGGGCTCAATTTCTCTTCTTGGCATCGTTCAGTTTTACATACTGTAGTCCAACAACTCGCAACTATGCCGTCAGCCGTTTGCAGTCTTTATTCGAGGCATTTCTGTGCAAATCTGTAGGCAAAGCTCATCCTGCTCGACAAAGATGTTGCCTCTATCACTTCTGCCTACAGACTGTGTGATTAACTTCCCGCACTTGCTCTAGGTAGCGCGCCAGTTCGCTCTTTGCAACCTTTTCCACTCCCCAGAGCCACTTTCGTTTTAAACAAAAGTACACTGGCTTTTAGATAACACGTACTTCTTACATTGTTCCTAAGCGTGACCATTTCTTAAATTGACATATTTACATTGAAAGGGTACAGTACCACCCGACATTGAAAATAGGTACAACATACTTCATTATTTTTGTCAGAACAACACATTTTTTTTTTGTAAAATAACTCAATTTCAATTAATACAGCGAAGCCGGATACCAGTGTGGGAAAAGAATGACAATTTATTTATTTAATTGATCACATGTGCACTCCCACAAAGTAAATCCCTACATCCAGTTTGGTGAGATCTGTGAAATGAATGAATGTATGGTCGTCTGCTAAGCGCAGATAGTGAATGTGAGCATATGATCATCTTTGAGTCGATCCTTTGGCCACCTTTGGTGGGACCAAAGAGATGAAATTTACCTGAGCTTTGAGCGCCTGAAATGTGGCTGACCAATACGGTAGCATGGTCTTCCCCCACCTCGACACAGGTGCGAGAGGACCTGAAGAACGGCCACGTTTCAGCACTCTGCCGCTGGATCTTGTGCTGTTAAGACCTGTTTTGGTTGTGCTCCGTAAAGACAAAAGAGTGGAGACATGGTATGCATGTGGAATATTTAAGAGTAGTTTGAAATAATAATTTCTCTATTTCAGGAACTTTTGTGGGGAGAATTAAATGTCAGGCAGGTAATATTAATGGAATTGTAGTAATCTTCGGAAGTGACCAACGGTCACAATGAAATCACGTGTAGCAATAAGTTGAAATACTTCCGTGTGCTTAAGTTAAGCTGAATTACTAGCGTGTGTACAATAAGTTGAAATATTTAAGAAATAGCGTGTGTACCATAAGTTGAAATATTTAAGAAATGGCGTGTGCAAGACTTGAAATTAGACACGAGTACTTCCACGTGGTGAGTACTGTGTGAGTCTCAAACTGTGTATGAGACAAAAGATAAAGAGAAGTACTCGTCCATGGTATCAGTTGAGGACTCGCGTGTGTGATGAATACGTTCTTAATATTACTTTGCGTGATATGATTCCGTGTGACGCTAGATTCAAACTCTGAGAGAGAAGCAAGGTGAGTCGGCCGTCTATCCAGCAACGCCACTTGGCTTGCATTGCACAGGAAGACGTGGATATATCTCCAGAGCTCACAGTAAGAAAGTAGAATTACAAAGTGGGGCAGTGTCGTTTGAAACTGGGATAAATATTAATTGAAGTGGGAAAGCTGAAAGTGAAAATGTTGTAACCATTCTTTGTGTAGTATTTCATATTGTAGTGTGGTGTATGTCATGTAATTTGGGTATGTGTGGTTTGCATGGGAGAGTAACGAGGTAGTTTCAAAAGATTAGTGGATTATCCTTGTTCCTTCGGTACCGCTCGGTCTGGAGGAAAGTTTCGTGATGATGATTGTGAGAGTCGAAGTGTGAGGTATAATAAAAGATCCACCATCCTATCCAGAAAGTGCACTGTAGCGTTAAATAATTACGAGACCATAATATAGAGATTCACCAATGTAAAGCCATGCCCACTTGGCGGAATTTCTCATGTGTTATTGTTGTAGGTTATAGAATTTGTGTGTTTAGGTTAGAGAATTTATCGGAATAAATAAGATAGTGAAAAGAAAAAGATTGGTGGACTTATCCTTCGAATTGTATGTTGTCATAATGTCCCGAATTTATAATGTGTGCGCCATTCATATTCAGTGCGGTGGCCACGTGTTGACAAAAGCCGTTAAATAAAAGACAGAAAGAAAATGTGGTATTGCCAGTGCGTAGTGTACAGTCAGAGTTCTGTAAATCACTGATAGTCAGATGCGTGTTTCCGTTGCGTATTAATCATATAGGAGGATAACTGGTAACTTAAGTGTGAGTACTGGAGTTCATGTTACTCGATAAATAAGAATGAATCCACTCGCTTGGCAGACCACTCATCTTGCAGGCCTGACTGCTTGATGCCACAGCATGAGCAAGGCATGTGGGTCCCTCTCAACATCAACACACAAATAATTTTAAATAGAAAATGTCATCAGATGATTATTTAACGTAATAAACAATTTACATAGTGAGACTTCCTGTGCCTGTGTGCCAGACCATCTGAGCTACCCAAGCACGACTCGACCCTACAGCTTCAATTCTGCCAGTACCTCGTCTCCTACCTACCAAACTACACACACACTCTTCTGCGAAACCTTGCAGAACTAGCACTCCTGAAAGAAAGGATATTGCGGAGACATGGCTTAGCCACAGCCTGGGAGATGTCTCCAGAACGAGATTTTCACTCTTCTGCAGGGTGTGCGCTGATATGAAACTTCCTGGCAGATTAAAAGTCCGCAGCTCGTGGTCGTGCGGTTAGAGTTCTCGCTTCCCGCGCCCGGGTTCCCGGGTTCGATTCCCGGCGGGGTCAGGGATTTTCTCTGCCTCGTGATGACTGGGTGTTGTGTGCTGTCCTTAGGTTTAAGTACTTCTAAGTTCTAGGGTACTGATGACCATAGATGTTAAGTCCCATAGTGCTCAGAGCCATTTGAACCATTTGCAGATTAAAACTGTATGCCACACAGAGAGCCGAACTCGGGACCTTTGCCTTTCGAGGGCAAGTGCTCTAACATCTGAGTAATATGTTTTGATACATTACTCACATACAATGCAAAAAACTTCAAACCCCAGTACAGTACACTTTGCTTTACATCTACAGAAAATATACTACCAATGTGCGAAAATTTTAAACCAAAAAAATTATAAAAATTTGAATGAACCATAAACTAATAATATTATATTCCGTGAAACCACACAACCTACTGGACCTGTTCACAACGATTGAACGAGCAATAAAAAGTTACTACCGCAGACTTGAAAATTTTTACGACAAAGTTCGCCAGCTCTAATGAGGAGCGGCTTGTGGCGCATCCTTCCGGCCGCAGACGCTGGTTTCCGGCCACCGCCGCCGCCGTTGTCTCGCCCCTCGCGAGACGACGCACCGGCGCGGCGGTGGAGAACTGCGCCATTAAGAAAAACAACTGAATCTCAAGTAGTTGCGCAATTTGCATTCCGCGGCAAATGCGAAGACAAAAGGCTGCACTGTCTGGCGTGGCGGATGGGGTGCAGCGGCAGTGGTGCCGGCGGAGGGCGGAAACCTTCACCCCCTCAGTGTTCTTTAAGAGTAACTAACGTGCTCGAAGTTATCTCGTGGGTTTTGGCTGCCGCGTCCGTGACCCTGCAATCGTACGTGCGAGGCACACTTTACAGTCTTTAAACTGTTATCGTACGAGAGGGATATTTCTTTTTTCTCAGCGAGTGTCTGCTTAAAAAATGCAGACTTGGTTGTGGGACATGGTAGAATATTCCTCCTCCAGCCCCTATAGTTCCGTGGAGTTCCGGTGGTGGTAGCCTTCAAAATCGTGTCTGTAACGGGGTGTGTTCCGAGCGGAAAATCAGAGTATCACAGATATTCATAGGCGCTAGCGGAATGTCTACCTGATAAGGTGAGTCACTCGGGAAAGCGCTAACCTGTCCTATCTCCAGCGTGCCGGCGGGCTGCATACAGCTGGGACTCCTACAATGTTGGAACGTGCGGACACCCTCATTCGAGGTGATCGACAACGTACATGAATATACGACGGTCACTCCAAAAGAAATGCTCACAATTTTTTTTAAATCCATCTTTCATTCTAGTGTGTAGATACAACCTTTAGGAACAATATTTTCATTTCTCCACATAATTTCCCTGCCTCTCAACTGCCTTACGCCATCTTGGAACCAGTGCCTGTATACCCGCACAGTAAAATTCTGTACCAACCTGTTGCAGCCACTGTTTGGCAGGGTGCACAAGGAAGTCATGATCTTCAAACCTTGTTCCACGAAGACAGTCTTTCAGTTTCTCAAAGAGATGATAGTGACATGGAGCCAGGTCAGGACTGTAAGACGGGTGTTTCGGTGTTGTCCATCCGAGTTTTGCGATCGCTTCCATGGTTTTTTGACTTACATGTGGCCGTGCATTGTCGTGCAACAGCAAAACATCCTGCTTTCGCCGGTGTGGTCGAACACGACTCAGTCGAGCTTCAAGCTTCTTTATTATCGTAACATATGCATCAGAATTTATGGTGGTTCGATTTGGCTTGATGTCCACAAGCAAGAGTCCTTCGGAATCGAAAAACACACCAGCCATAAATTTTTCCAGCAGAAGGTGTGGTTTTGAATTTTTTTTTCCTCGGGTGAATTTGCATGATGCCACTCAATTGATTGCCTCTTCGTCTCTGCTGAAAAATGATGGAGCCATGTTTCAGCAGTTGTCACAATTTTTCCAAGAAATTCATCTCCACCATTCTCGTACTGTTCCAAAGTTCGCTGCGTACCGTTTTTCTTGTTTCTTTGTGAGCCACTGTCAACATACAGGGAACCCACCCGGCACAAACCTTTTTTTAACGCTAACACTTTCAGTATTCTTCAAACACTTCCTTCCCCTATCCCAACGTAGCGTGACAATTCGTTCACTGTGATGCGTCTGTCAGCAGTCACCAATTCGTTAACTCTCTGCACATTGTCTGGAGTGTGTGCAGTACGAGGCCTGTCGCTGCGAGGACAATCCTCA
Organism: Schistocerca piceifrons; assembly: GCF_021461385.2. Classification (NCBI taxonomy): domain Eukaryota; kingdom Metazoa; phylum Arthropoda; class Insecta; order Orthoptera; family Acrididae; genus Schistocerca; species Schistocerca piceifrons. The sequence continues at coordinate 69,541,329 of NC_060147.1, read as the reverse complement.
ATATTGCCGTGTCCGCTTTCATCACGTAACCTGCTCGCCCACCGACTAACTGTACTGCGATCGACAGCAGCATCTCCATACATCTTTATCAACCTCTTTTGGATGTTTCCCACTGTCTCGTTTTCACAGCACAGGAATTCAATGACAGCACCTTTTTTCTTCAAGTGTAGCAGCCATCTTGAAGACATACCGTGACGGGTCCGCTCACGGGAACAGGTTGAACTTAAGTTTGAAAACAAGCGGGAAGGATGTCTCTACACACTGTAAAACTTTCACACATGCAGAACAAAAACTGTATTTTTACAAAAATAGTGCGCATTTCTTTTGGAATGACCCTCGTATCAACAGTCATCAGCAAACGTTGGTCGATGAATTCAATCACTACTGCCCAGAATACAGCAAAACAACAGCAAAAGTTGACAAGTAACTGAAGGGCATCCCTTTTAGCACTAATGCTGCCGAAGTAGCAGAACGTGTCCAGGAAAAACTCGTTGAGTTCCAGAATGACAGAAACTGTAACGACACATTTGAATCTGACTCTCCTGAGCATTTTTGGTGTAAAAAAGCAATCTCATACACTAAAATTCTAGAAACCGTTTCACGCTGTCTCATGCCTTTCTCCACAACTTATTGAGACGAACACGGGTTTTCTAAGTTGCTGGTTACTAAAAAAACGTCGAGAAATACAGAGAAAGGAAGTGATGATACGCATATTGGTTTGAGCAATAATATCACTCCCAGGATTACTTAACTTTCTCAGAAGATGCAAACTCAAAAATCACGCTGATGCAAACCGAATTTAATTTTCTACTAAAAGTTATGAGTTTCCTACTATACCTGTGCTGTTAATGCACATTACTTTTGAGTTTAAGGAAGATGTTAACAAGTTCGAGTAAAGTTTGTTTTTAAGTGAACACTGTTGCCGGACGGAGTGGCTGACTGGTTCTAGGCACTACGGTCTGGAACCGCGCGACCGCTACGGTCGCAGGTTCGAATCCTGCCTCGGACATGGATGTGTGTGATGTCCTTAGGTTAGTTAGGTTTAAGTTGTTGGGGACTGATGACCACAGATGTTAAGTCCCATAGTGCTCAGAGCCATTTGAACCATTTTTTGAACTCTGGTTATTTTTCTTGAACATTGTGGTCCTTGCTAACAACAGAGAAATCAAAATGGTAACTACATCTTCATCTACATATGTACTCCGCAAGCAACGCTACGAAGCGTGGCGGCGCGCCTTGTGCAACTACTAGCCATTTCGCATCCCATTCAACCTGAAATACACCGAGGGAAAAACAACTGTCCTTATCCCTCCTTACGAGCCCTAATTTCTCGTTTCTTAACTTCGGTCCTTACGCGAAATGTACGTTGGCGGCGGCAGAATCATTCCGCAATCAGTTTCAAATGACGGTTCTCTAAATTTTCTCATTATTGTTCCTTGAAAAGAACGTAGTCTTCCCTCCAGCGATTTTCACTTGAGTTCCCGAAGTATCTCCGTAACAATTCTGTGCTGTTCGAATCTACCCATAACCAATCTAGCAGCCCGTCTCTTAATTTTTTCGATGTCTTCCTTTAATCTGACCTCGTACTGATGCCAAACACTGGAACAGTATTCAAGAAGAGACCGTCCCAGTGTCCTACATACGGTCTCCTTTACAGTTGAACCACTCTTTCCTAAAACTCTCCCAGTAAAACGAAGACAACCATTCGCCTTCCTTATTACAATCTTTACTTGTTCGTTCCTTTTCTTATCGCTCTGCAACGTTACACCCCAATACCCAAACGACCTGACTCTACCTAGCAGCGCATGCTAATGCTGTACTCTAGCATTAAGGGTCTCTTTTACCTACTCATATGTATCCCTGGTCAAAAATAGGTTGGGAACCTCTGGTCTACAAGAAATGGTCGAAGGACGATTTAAAAAAAAAAAAAAAAAAAAAAAAAAAAAAAAAAAAAAAAAAAAAAAAAGAAAGATTAGGCCCTTTATCACAGAAATTGCAGGTCGTTGCTTGCTGTTGTTGTGGTCTTCAGTTGTAAGGAGTGTGTCAGAAATCTCCATTACATAAAACAATGTATCCAACTTAACGCTATTCTTTACATTGTGTAAACACTCTATCTATGGTAACAATCAGAGGGCGAAACATTGGAGCGCGCTTCTGAGCATTGTTGTGAGACGAGGTCTGTCTGCGAGAGTGAAGGTAGTAGTGTTGGTCGAGAGCTCTGAGACAGAAGACGTGTCACGCTGCCCTCACGTCGGTGATGGCAGATCTTACAACACCCAAGGCCTTATTTCATTTATATGGCCAGTAGAGATTTAGATGACTTAACTACGCTTGAAGATGGAATCCAAGTTAAAATTAGCAAGCATAGCGCAAAAGCAATCGCAGATTTAGGCCCGTGATTGTTAGTCCGAGTTTGCAATAATTCGATGGTTTGCTTGTCAGGTAAAGAAGCCTCCTTGTCCTCCAAATATTGACAATTATTCTCCACAATTAAATAATATGCTGTGGTTACTAAATGTTAATGTAGCTTTGACATTGAAATAAGTTGTTAATCTAGCACTCAGCCAGTATTGACACATAGGTCATATGTCATTGTCGTTATTAATACATGTTCATGATGATTCTGAAGTTTTAAATAGACTTCATTAGTAGAATCCCTTCTCAAAGGTTAATTGGAAGTTAACAGGACCCACGCAAACTCCTTTTCATTAAATTCATTCTTAGTAACAACAAGCTTTAGCCGCTGCTGCTGCATGCTGCTGCGCATTGCTGTAAACCACATGGAAAAAGGCAGTCTTCTAAAGAGGCCAAAACAGAGACACTGACAAACCACAACGTGCCACGTACTCTAGTCCAGTAAATTCCGTAGCAAAAAAAATGGCTCTGGGCACTATGGGACTTCACTTCTGACGTCATCAGTCCCCTAAAACTTAGAACCACTTAAACCTAACTAACCTAAGGACATCACACACATCCATGCCCCAGGCAGGATTCTAACCTGCGACAGTAGCGATCGCGCGGTTCCAGACTGTAACGCCTAGAACCGCTCGGCCACTCTGGCCGGCAATTCTATTGCACAGGTCAGGTTTTGTATCACTTGTAAATTCTTGTTCAAAAACGCAGTCATATAGCTCAGGTATTCATTGTTACAGGTTCATTTGCCTCTGTAGTTTTTCATATTCAAATAGGCAGTTAGAAAGCTTATCCAAATGTTAGTTTTAAGCTTTTCATGTGACGATCTGTTGAGGGCTTAAATGACAGTGAAACTGACACCCATACAACACGCACACAATGTTGTGCGGGTTAGATTTCTATTTCTGATAGCTCAGGTTGTTTATAGAGTCCATTTTCACAGACGAACATAAGCAATATTGGCTGTAGCTACGTTACATATTTGTTGCATATACACTACACAGCCCAAACACTAGTTTGATACAGCGCTCCATGCGACTGTATCCTGTGCAGTGTGCAGGCCTCCATCACCAAGTAACTACTACAACCCACATCCCTCTGAATCTGTTTAGTGTATTCATCTCTACGATTTTTACCCCCCCCCCCCCTCACGCTTTCCTCCAGTATTAAACTGATGGTCCCTCGATGCCTCAGAACGTCTCCCACCAACCGTTCCCTTCTTCTAGTCAAGTTGTGCCACAAATTCCTCTTCTCTCCTTTTCTGTTTAGTACCTCCACGTTAGTTACGTGATCTACCCATCTAATATACAGCATTCTTGTGTAGCACGACATTTCAAATAATTCTGCTTTCTTCTTGTGTAAACTGTTTGTCGTCTGTGTTTCACTTCCATACATGGCTACACTCCATACAAATACTTTGAGAAAGGACTTCCTGACACTTAAATGTATACTCGAAGTTCACAAGTTTCTCCTCTCCAGAAACGCTTTTCTTGTCATTGCCAGTCTACGTTTTATATCCTCTCTACTTCGACCATCCTCAGTTATTTTGATTACCAACTAACTAAACTCATCTACTACTTTGTCTCACTTCCTAATATAATCCGCGCAGCATCACCCGATTTAATTCGACTACATTCCATTATCCTCGTTTTGCTTTTGTTGTTGTTCATCTTATATCCTCCTTTCAAGACACTGTCCATTCCGTTCAGCTGCTCTTCCAGGTCCTTTGCTGTCTCTGGCAGAATTACAATGTCATCGGCAAACCTCAACGTTTTTATTTCTTCTCCGTGGATTTTAATTACCACTCCAAATTTTTCTTTTGTTTCCTTTACTGCTTGCTCAATATGCAGAATGAATAACATCGGAGATAGGCTACAACCCTGTCTCACTCCCTTCCCAACCACTGCTTTCCTTTCATGCCGCTCGACTTTTATAACTGCTATCTGGTTTCTGTACGAACTGTAAACATCGTTTCGCTGCCTGTATATTACCCCTGCCACCTTTAAAAATTCAAACTGAGTATCCCACTCAACACTGTCAAAAGTTTTCTCGAAGTCTACAAACGCTATAAACGTTGGTTTGCCTTTCCTTAACCTGTCTTCAATGAGAACACGTAGGGTCAGTATTGCATCGCATATTCCTACATTTCTCCAGAATAGAAACTGATCTTCCCCAAGGTCGGCTTCTACCAGTTTTTCCATTATTCTGTAACGGATTCGTGCTCCTGTAAGTATTTTGCAGCTGTGACTTATTAAACTGATAGTTCGGTAATTTTCACACCTGTCAGCACTTGCTTTTTTGGGATTATTATGTTATTCTTGAAGTCTGGGGGTATTTCACCTGTCTCACACTTCTTTCTCACCAGATCGAAGAGTTTTGTCGTGGCTGGCTCTCCCAAGGCTATCTGTAGCTCTAATGGAATGTTGTCTACTTCCAGGGCCTTGTTTCGACCTAGGTCTTTCAGTGTTTTGTCAAATTTTTCTCTCTTCTCATCCTCTTCTACATCCTCTTCCATTTCCATAATATTACCCTCAAGTGCATCTCCCTTGTATAGATCCTCTACATATTCCTTCCACCTTTGCTTACCCACTCTGTAAGGTAGATCTGGTGACCATGGCTGACCTTAAGACAGAATACAATGCTGGCACAACTATTTTGGAACAGATTGTTCAGAGCACATTAGTGAACATGGAGCTCTACAACAGACATGATCCCCTGCTTCCCGAACCTCAGCGCCAACTATGAATGCTATGAGTACGGGATGACAGAATCTGGATCCTCTATCAAGGGAAACGTGGCTTTTGGTCAGATGAACTATGTTTATTGTTACACCGGACCGATTGTAGAGTCCAGATATGCTGTCATCTAGAAGAACGGCTCCTCGAAAAATAGAATGCACCGTGGAAACAGATTGGTGGTGACGGAATAATGCTATGGAAATCTTTCATGTGGATTTCCGTGGGGCCTGTGGTAGTAGTCGAAAGCATAATGACAGCTGTGGACTATGCCAACGTTATTGTAGACTATGTGAAGCTACAGGAAAAACTGTGTGAAGCTATAGGGAAAGGCAGATAACATACAGAATGTACAAGGACCAAGAGTGAACAGTAAGACTAGGAGACCAAGAACGAAGTGCTCGGATTAAGAAGGGTGATATGCAGGTATGTAGTCCTTCGCCCCTACTACTCAATCTACACATCGAAGAAGCAATGACGGAAATAAAAGAAAGGTTCAAGAGTGGGATTAAAACTCAGGGTGAAAGGAAATCAATGATAAGATTCGCTGATGGCATTTCTATCCCCAGTGAAAGTCAAGAAAAGTAACTGGATCTGTCGAATGGAATGGACTAATGAGTACAGAACGTGGACTGAGAGTAAATCGAAGACAGACGAGAGTAATGAGGAGTAGGGTAAAAGAGAACACCGAGGTACTTAACATCAGATTTCGCGATCTCTGCTATCTAGGCAGTTAAATAACCCATGACGGACGATGCAAGGACGACATAAAAAAGCAAACACAGGTCTTAATGTGAGGAAGAAATCTCTGATGATGTACCTTTGGAGCACTGCATTGTATGGTACTGAAACATGGATTGTGGGAAAAGAAGAGAATCGAAGGGTCTGAGATGTGGTGGTACAGAAGAATGCTGAAAATTAGGTGTACTGATAAGGCAAGGAGTGAGAAGGTTCTAAGCACAATCGGAGAGCGAAGGAAGATATGGAAAATACTGACAAGAAGAAGGGACAGGACGATGGGACATCTGTTTTAAGACATCAGGTAATAACTTCCATAGTACTAGATGGAGCTGTAGAGTATAAAATTGTAGAGAAGGACAGAGATTGGAATTCATCCCGCAAGTAATTGGGGAAGTGGGCTGCGATCGCTATTCTGAGATGAAGAGGTCGCCTCAGGAGAGACATTCGTGGCGGACCGCATCAAATTACTCATAAAACTGATGACTCAAAAAAAAGTGAATGTCTGCATGTCGTAATGCTTGATGTCTTCCCCGATGATGGTGGCATCTTTCTGCTGTTTAACTGGCCGTGTCTCAAGGCCAGAATCGTGCTACAGTAATATGAGCAGGATGATTGTGAACTCATATTCACGTCTTGGCCACCAAATACACCTCACCTTCACCCGACTGAGCACATTTGGGAGGCGCTGGGGCTCTAGCTCCATGCCCAAAACTAGATGGTCTTATTTTAGGGAAATTACGTGACCTGTGAGGAAAAATCTGCTGCCACAAATCTCCGGTCGTCTTAGAATCCATTAAACCCAGACTCGCTACTCTACTGCGTTCCAAAGGTCGTGGTCGTAATGTTTCGGCTCATCAGTTTAAGTGTATTACGACGCCTGAAGAATGAGTCAAAAACCGAAACACGTCTTGCAATAAACGAAGTGAAGCAAATGAGGTAGTTTGTGGACGTAATTTCATGCAAAGCTACGGAGCATAACCACAGGACCATGGATAAATTAACGCCAAAAATTATCTCCTGTTTTGACATCTGGTGCCTGCGTTCTTTCAGTGTCGTTAAACACTGAGGTAACAAAAGTTATGGTATCCTTCCTAATATCGTGTCGGACCTCCCTTTGCCAGATGTAGTACAGCAGCTCGACGTGACACGGGCTCAACAAGCCGTTGGAAGTCGCCTTCGGAAATAACGAGCCACACCGCCTCAATAGCCCTCCATAACTGCGAAAGTGTTGCGGTGCAGGATTTTGCGCACGACTGACCTACCGACTATGTCTCACAAATTTTGGATGAAATTCATCGACATGAATCTGGGTGGCCAGATAATTCTCTCGAATTGTCCATAATCTTTTGACATTGTGCATTGTCATCCACAAATAATTCACCATGGTTTGGGAACGTAACACCATGAATGCCTGTAAATGGTCTCGAAGCAGCAGAACATAAGCAATTTCTAGCAATGATCGGTTCGTTTGGACCAGAGGACGCAGTCCATTCCGTGTAAATACACTCCACACCATTAAAGAACCACCGCCAACTTACATCGTGCCTTGTTGACAGCCTGGGTCCAGGGTTACTTATCTGACCAGGCCACTGTTTTCCAGTCGTCTAGGCTCCAACCGATACGGTCAGGAGCAGAGGAGAGAGGCCGCAGGCAACGTAGAATTGTTAGCAAAGGCACTCGCGTTGGTCGTCTGCTACCACGACCCATGAACGCAAAATTTCGCAACACTGTCCTGGAGGAGACGTTCGTTGTACTTCCCACATTGATTTCTGTGGTTATTTCACTCAGTGTTGCTGGTGTGTTAGCACTTAAAACTCTACGAAACGTCGCTGCTCTCGGTAGTTAAGTGAAGGCCACTGGTCACTCTGTTGTCTGTGGTTGGAGGTAGTGACTGAAATGCGTAATCTTGACGCTGTGAATCTCAGAATATCGAATTCCCTAGCGATTTCCGAAATGGAATGTCCCATCTGTCTGGCTCCAACAACCATTCCGCGTTCAAAGTCTGTTATATCCCCTCGTGCGAACATAATGACGTCGGAAACCTTTTCACATGCATCCACTCACTCTTTGGATGCACTGCCTTTTAATATTTTGTGTACGAGATACTACCGCCACCTGTATATGTGCGTATACAATACTGGTCATTAAAATTGCTACACCACGAAGATCACGTGCTACAGACGCGAAATTTAACCGACAGGAAGAAGATGCTGTGATACGCAAATGATTAGCTTTTCAGAGCATTCTCACAAGGTTGGCGCCGGTGGCGACACCTACAACGTGCTGACATGAGCAATGTTTCCAACCGATTTCTCGTACACAAACAGCAGTTGACCGGCGTTGCCTGGTGAAACGTTGTTGTGATGCCTCGCGTAAGGAGGAGGAATGCATACTATCACGTTTCCGACTTTGATAAAGGTCGGATTGTAGCCTATCGCGATTGCAGTTTATCGTATCGCGACATTGCTGCTCGCGTTGGTCGACATCCAATGACTGTCAGCAGAATATGGAATCGGTGGATTCAGGAGGGTAATACGGAACGCCGTGCTGCATCCCAGCGGCCTCGTATCACTAGCAGTCGAGATGACAGGCATCTTATCCGCATGGCTGTAACGGATTGTGCAGCCACGTCTCGATCCCTGAGTGAACAGATGGGGACGTTTGCAAGACAAAAACCATCTGCACGAACAGTTCGACGACGTTTGCAGCAGCATGGAGTATCAGCTCGGAGTCCATAGCTGGGGTTACCCCGGACGCTGCATCACAGACAGGAGCGCCAGCGATGGTGTACTCAACGACGAACCTGGGTGCACGAATGGAAAAAACGTCATTTTTTCGGATGAATCGAGGTTCTGTTTACAGCATCATGATGGTCGCATACGTGTTTGGAGAAATCGCGGTGAACGCACATTGGAAGCGTGTATTCGCGACCGCCATACTGGCGTATCACCCGGCGTGATGGTATGGGGTGCTATTGGTTACACGTCTCGTTGTCTCTGGCACTTTGAACAGTGGACGTTACATTTCACATGTGTTACGACCCGTGGTTCTACCCTTCATTCCATCCCTGCGAAACCCTACATTTCAGCAGGATAATGCACGACCGCATGTTGCAGGTCCTGTACGGGCCTTTCTGGTTACAGAAAATGTTCGACTACTGCCCTGGCCAGCACATTCTCCAAACCTCTCACCAAATGAAACTGCCTGATCAATGGTGGCCCAGCAACTTGCTCGTCAAAATACACCAGCCACTACTCTTCATGAATTGTGGTATCGTGTTGAAGCTGCATGGGCACCTGTACCTGTACACGCCATCCGAGCTCTGTTTGACTCAATGCCCAGGCGTATCAAGGCCGTTATTACGGCCAGAGGTGGTGGTTGTGGGTACTGATTTCTCAGCATCTATGCACCCAAATTGCGTGAAAATGTAATCACATGTCAGTTCTAGCATAATATATTTGTCCAATGAATACCAGTTTATCGTCTGCATTTCTTCTTGGTGTAGCAATTTTAATAGCCAGTAGTGTAGCTATCGTGTGACAAAAGTCACCTCAGTTTATCATCTTTCATACTGCAAAGATACGACTGTCCTGATGAAGAGCTTCTGGTACAGCTCCTACACATCGAGTACAAACAATGTTGACCATAGGTGTCTGACAGAGAGAGGGAGGGAGCGCAGTAGCAGGTGCTGTTGTAGACTGGCAACACGAGCGTTTCCTCCCGCTTGCCGACGAAAATCCTCAGGTTGCCCCTCGGCCTACGCAGTCTGGGGTTCCCCGGGGAGCACTGCTCCTTGAGCGTCCTCACCGGCGCCACCCCCTCCACCTCTCCTACCTATCTGGCTGCTTGCGCCGACGGAGCTCGGGACTTCCCCGGAATACCTGCCACCTCCCCAGGCCAGGCCTGCAAACTTGGCTGTGCAGCGTAAGCGGGCGGGCGCCCAAACTGAGCCGCAAACTTCCACTCTCTCTCTCTCTCTCTCTCTCTCTCTCTCACACACACACACACACACACACACACACACACACACACATACACGCCGGCGCGGAGGCGGAAAATGGCGCTACGGGCGCATCCCCCTAATTAAAGACCCGTGTTAATTACCGCTGTAAATTGCGCCCCTAAATTTAATTTCGTTACGTCGCCCGGCAGGGCGGCGTGTGCGACCTGGCGGAGAGGTGCCGCGGAAAGCCGACAGGGTCGAACGAACGCGCCAAACACCTGCGCTCCGCTTCACCTTCGCACACCCTGTTGCCCAGAACACGAGCTGTGTTCAGAATATTGTGGGTATTTTGTAATTCATCGTTTCATATTAGCCCGATTCACGCTATTTTTTCGTTATTCTATTGATAAACAAGTCTGGTAAGTACCTGCACAGGGTTAGCCATATCGGATATTTAATCTGCTGTCTGAGATGTTACATGTCTTTTCGTATTATCGGCGATTCCTCAGCTCTACATATTATAAATTATAATCCTCTGACAATAAAATTTTTCACAATGGCCGCTGAAGCCCACGTTTATATTTATATAAACCTCTGGTCCATTTTTCTGCCTGGACGTTCAGGATTATCTCAGGAACTGCTGCATGGATTTTGATATGGTTTTCAATAATATACAGACTCACTCAAGAGGAAAGTTTGTGTTTTAATCTATAGGTGTACATGTCATTAACAAGACGTCCATCTGTAGATACTTAGTGCTACCTGTTCAAAGCCGGGGCAGGTCCCTAGTTTGGTACACTACTGGCCTCTAAAATTGCTACACCACGAAGATGAAATGCTACAGACGCGAAATTTAACCGACAGGAAGAAGATTCTGCGATATGCAAATGGCTAGCTTTTCAGAGCATTCACACCTACAACGTGCTCACATGAGGAAAGTTTCCAACCGATTTCTCATACACAAACAGCAGTTGACCGGCGTTGCCTGGTGAAACGTTGTTGTGATGCCTCGTGTAAGGAGGAGAAATGCGTACCATCACGTTTCCGACTTCGATAAATGTCGGATTGTAGCCTATCGCGATTGCGGTTTATCGTATAGCGACATTGCTGCTCGCGTTGGTCGAGATCCAATGACTGTTAGCAGAATATGGAATCGGTGGATTCAGGAGGGTAATACGGAACGCTGTGCTGGATCCGAAAGGCCTCGTATCACTAGCTGTCGAGATGACAGGCATCTTATTCGCATGGCTGCAACGGATCGTGCAACCACGTCTCGATTCCTGAGTCAACAGATGGGGACGTTTGCAAGACAACAACCATCTGCACGAACAGTTCGACGACGTTTGCAGCAGCATGGACTATCAGCTCGGAAACTATGGCTGCGGTTACTCTTGACGCTGCATCATAGACAGGAGCGCCTGCGATGGTGTACTCAGCGACGAACCTGGGTGCACGAATGGCAAAACGTCATTTTTTGGGATGAATCCAAGTTCTGTTTACAACATCATGATGGTCGCATCCGTGTTTGGCGACATCGCGGTGAACGCACATTGGAAGCGTGTATTCGTCATCGCCATACTGGCGTATCACCCGGCGTGTTGATATGAAGTGTCATTGGTTACACGTCTCGGTCACCTCTTGTTCGCATTGACGGCACTTTGAACAGTGGACGTTACATATCTGATGTGTTACGCCCCGTGGTTCTACCCTTCATTCGATCCCTGCGAAACCCTACATTTCAGCAGGATAATGGACGACCGCATGTTGCAGGTCCTGTACGGGCCTCTCTGGATACAGAAAACGTTCGACTGTTGCCCTGGCCAGCACATTCTCCAGATCTCTCACCAACTGTAAACGTCTGGTCAAAGGTGGCCTAGCAACTGGCTCGTCACAATACGCCAGTCACTACTCTTGATGAGCTGTGGTATCATATTGAAGCTGCATGGGCGGCTGTACCTGTACACGCCATCCGTTTGATTCAATGCCGAGGCGTATCTGGGCCGTTATTACGGCCAGAGGTGGTTGTTGTGGATACTGATTACTCAGGATCTATGCACCCAAATTGCGTGAAAATGTAATCACATGTCAGTTCTAGTATAATATATTTGTCGAATGAATACCCTTTTATCATCTGCATTTCCTCTTGGTGTAGCAATTTTAATGGCCAGTAGTGTATAAAATGGATCAGAACATTTGCATTAAATTTTACTACAAAGTACAGCAATGTTGTATGAACACTACATATTGATTTTGAAAAACGGATAAGAGGGTTTGAATTAAATTTTACTATAAAGTGCAGGATTATTTTAGGAACGTTAAATATTGCTTTTGGTGAATATGCTGTGATGAAGACCAGGGTTTGCGAGAGGTATAAGCATTTCGAGGAGGGTGATAGGAACAGGCTAGACTCCACAGCACATCATCAACAGATGAACGATTACCGAATCACAATCGCAGAAATCACTGACAATGTTAGGATATGAGATGTCTCGTACGATTAAAATTATTCGGATGTTTTGTGTATGTGACGTGAGACAAAAAAGGCTTGTTCCAAAACTGTTCGATTCTCGAATAGAATAACAGGGAGCGCAAGTTACTCAGGAGTCGCTAGACGAAGTCAACAAAGGTGCAGAACTACTGAAACGTATCATAAAAGGTGACGAACCATGGGTTTATGGGTATGACGTGTAAATTAATAAAGTTCAAGCGTCCTGGGTCGCCAAGACGTTAAAAGCTCGAAAAGTTCTATCGAATGTGATGGTTTCACTAGCTGTGTTGTTCGATTTTAAATGTACCACGAGTTCCTGCGACAAGGTCGAACGATCAGTAAGTTCTACTACCTAAAAGTTCAACGACGCTTGTACGTAGCAATCCGAAAAAATAGTTATAAAAAATCCCAAATTTGTGCCGAAACAATTAATGACTTTCGTACTATGGTACTGCACCTGCTCTCACTTCGTTGCTTGTTCGTGAATATTTAGCAAAAAACAATACTGTTCGGTACTCCACACAGGCTCCTTGTGACTTTTTTCTGTTCTCTAGAATAAGGAATAACTTAAATAGCTGATGTCTTACAAGCATAGATGAGATTAAAGACCTGACGCTGAAAAGTAAAAGTTTTCTGAAATATGTAGTTCCAAAAATGGTTCGGGAACTGAAAAAACCCCCAGCACAGGTTTCAAATATGTAATAGAGACTATTTTGAAAGGGATAACCTCAAGGAAGACGAATAAATTGAATATTTTTCAAAAATGTGCAGCTATCAATCAATCAAGATGGCATACTTTATCCCCATTTTATTCTGTTTTTCACTAACGTAACTAGTGAAGACTGCTGGTGATAGCGTGAAAGCGATGCTGCTTAAACTTGTTAGGTCCATCTCTAACACAGGAGAGACACCGACAGACTTCCTGAAATGCATCATTGTTCCTGCACCAAAGAAGGCAGCAGCTACAAAATGTGAACAGTATCGAACGTTGAGAATAATATCACATGCATCAAAAACTCTCATAAAAATAATTCTGAGGAGAATTGAAGAGAAGGTGGAGGATATGCAGAGTGAAGATCAGTTGGGTTTCAGAAGGGGATTGGGAACAAGAGAAGCGTTTTTGGCACTGAGATTCCTTATCGGAAAGCAATTAGAGAAAAATAAACCAACTTATATTACCTTTGTAGACCTGGAAAAGGTATTTGATTACGTTATCTCGCAAGAGATGTTCAGAGTGCTGAGGAAAAGTGGAATGAAGTACAAAGACATCCGTGTGATACTCAGTTTCTATAAGAATGAGGTGGCAGTGATTAGGAACTGTCACCAGGAAAAAGAAGCAAATATCAGAAAAGGGGTAAGACAAAGATGTGCTTTCTCTCTCCTCCGATATTCAACACTTACATCCAGAAAGCCGTAGACCAAGTTCGAGAAACTACTGAGGTTGGGATAAGAATTAATGGGCAGAAAAAAACATGCTACATTATGCAGATATTATTGGTATTGTCACGAAGACAAAAGAAGATCTAGAGGAAGTCCTCAGAACAGTGGAAAGGATTCTTTGCTATCAGTATGGAATGAGAATAAACAAGAAAAAGACTAAGTAATGGTATGCAGTACAGAAGCAGAATATGAACCTCTGTGAATGAGAATTGGAAGAGAGGAGCTGGAAGTGACAGAAGAATTTACCTATCTGGGAAGCAAACTCACAAGCGATGGTAGAAGCCGGAAAGAAATTGCGAGGAGACGTATCATAAGAGCTTAGTTTGGAGTGTGGTCTTACACGGATGTGACAATGGGAAGAGAAAAGACGACCCTGGTGAAGTAGAGCTATAGAAGGATGATGAAGATCAGCTGGAGACACAAAGTAACAAATGAAGAGGTACAGGAAAACAGATCCCTGTAGAGGCATATCCAAACAAAAAGAGAATTGTAGGGCACATCCTAAGACACAACATCATTGGAAAAATAGCAGAAGGAGTTACTGAGGGAAAGAATAGCCGGGGGTGACCAAAGATAAGAAACAGATCGTGAATTACGCTAGATGGAACACACACGTGGAAATGAAGAGGAAGGCAGACAGAAGAGGAACGGCGCACTGCTGCAAGCCAACCTCAGCATTGAACACTGTAAGAAGAAGTAGTTCAAGGTCGTTCAGTGTATCATCCCCAGCCCTCACACACGGTGCACCCTATGTACAAAGGGTGTCACAGGTGGAATCATCAATATTCAGGCATGTCACAGGAACGATGATTCGAAGGAAAAATGTCTAGTAAACATGGGATTTCAGGGCATACCTTAAGAACTGAGAACACTTCTTCAACTTAGATACTATGAAAAAAATCTCTTCTGTTATATGCTCTTTCCTTTCCATATTTTTGGATGAGGTAGTATGGAAAAAAAGAACAAGAAAAAACAGCACAACAGATGTGTTTCACACTAGCGAAGATGAGCAAACGTTTAGAGCTCTTAAAGCCTGTGCTTTAGATATCATTTTTACTTGCCATTTTTTATTGTTTTGGTGCACACTACCACTTTCCAACATGTAGAAAACCAAGAGTTTGCAGTAGCAGAGATTTATTTCACAGTTATCGAAGACGAAACAGTGCTCATTGCTCTTAAGCCATCCAATTTAGAGTTCGTGTTTACTAGACTTTTTAGCTTCAAATGATCGTTGCTGTCGTACCCCTGATTGCTGACCATGCCTACTGGGACACTGTAAACATACGGGATGATTCTTATTAACGTTTCTAGCCCCTGAAGCGTCGTAGACGACGCTGAGAAAAGTAATTTAATATAGGACACATGGGTCCGCAGGCTATTCTTAAACTAAGTATCTGTCGGGCGCGAAATGGAAACCACAGAGAAAATCCTATGAACCTTCACAGACATGTTTTGGGCAGTGTCTCTACTACTCCCTTAGATGGCGTCACGTCGCTGTTCTCCTGGGCGAGCAGTGAACGCTTAAAAATGCCTTTACGGCAAGTACGGGTACCCACCGAGAGATATCGCCTGATTTCATGCAACCCCACATAACATACCTGTCATGCACTTTCTTCTTCGTGACAGTTTTGCAGGGGCAGCGAGGACGCTCCCGCAGCGTTCTCGATGGGAAGTGTTCAATCATCCACTTTACAGTCTGGAGTTGGATCCCTGTGATTTTCATCTCTGCTCAAATGAACGAGCTGGTAATCAAAATATTTTGGCACTAAACGAGTCGCAGTCCAGAGCAGAAAATTGTCGCAAAGCACAGGCCGCTGCCTTCTGTGACGATGGTATTAGAAAGATTGTACACAGCGAAGATAGATGTCTAAGTAGCAGCGGTGACTATGTAGACAAGTAGATGGAAGGTGTGGCTAACTGTTACAAATAAAACAGTTTTCATTTTCACTGTTGTTTGCATTTCACGACCGATTGTTCACTACTCAAAGTATAGGATAAATACACACTTGGCCATTAAAATTGCTGCACCAAGAAGAATTGCAGATGATAAAACGGGTAATCATTGGAGGAATATATTATACTAGAACTGACATGTGGTTACATTTCCACGCAATTTCGGTGCATAGATGCTGAGAAATCAGTATCCGGAACAACCACCTCTGGCCGTAATAACGGTCTTGATACGCAAGGGCATAGAGTCAAACAGAGCTTGGATGGCGTGTACAGGAACAGCTGCCCATGCAGCTTAACACGATACCACAGTTCATCAGGAGTAGTGACTGGCGTATTGTGACGAGCCAGTTGCTCGGCCACCATTGACCAGGCGTTTTCAGTTCAAGATATGGGTGTGAAATCTTATGGGACTTAACTGCTAAGGTCATCAGTTCCTAATCTTACACACTACTTAACTTAAATTATCCTAAGGACAAACACACACACTCATGCCCAAGGGAGGACTCGAACCTCCGCCGGGACCAGCCGCACAGTCCCGCACAGGACCTTCAACATGCGGTCGTGCATTATCCTGCTGAAATGTAGGGTTTCGCAGGGATCGAATGAGGGGTAGAGTCACGGGTCGTAACACATCTGAAATGTAACGTCCACTGTTCAAAGTACCGTCAATGGGAACAAGAGGTGACCGAGACGTGTAACCAATGGCACCCCATACCATCACGCCGGGTGACGCCAATATGGCGATGACGAATACACGCTTCCAATGTGCGTTCACCGCGATGTCGCCAAATACGGATGCGACCATCATGATGCTGTAAACAGAACTTGGATTCATCCGAAAAATTGACGTTTTGCCATTCATGCACCCAGGTTCGTACACTATCGCAGGCGCTCCTGTCTGTGATGCAGCGTCAAGTGTAACCGCAGCCATGGTCTCCGAGCTGATAGTCCATGCTGCTGCAAACGTCGACGAACTGTTCGTGCAGATGGTTGTTGTCTTGGAAACGTCCCCATCTGTTGACTCAGGGATCGAGACGTGGCTGCACAATCCGTTACAGCCATGTGGATAAGATGCCTGTCATCTCGACTGCTAGTGATACGATGCCGTTGGGATCCAGCACGGCGTTCCGTATTACCCTCCTGAACCCACCGTTTCCATATTCTGTTAACAGTCATTGGATCTCGACCAACTGGAGCACCAATGTCGCGATACGATAAACCGCAATTGTGATAGGCTACAATCGGACCTTTATCAAAGTCGGAAACGTGATGGTACGCATTTCCCCTTCTTACACGAGGCATCACAACAACGGTTCAACAGGCTACGCCGGTGAACTGCTGTTTGTGTATGAGAAATCGGTTGGAAACTTTCCTCATGTCAGCACGTTGTAGGTATCACCACAGGCGACAACCTTGTGAGAATGCTCTGAAAAGCTAATCATTTGCGTATCACAGCATCTTCTTCCTGTCGGTTAAATTTCGCGTCTGTAGCAAGTCATCTTCGAGGTGTAGCAATTTTAATGGCCAGTAGTGCAGTTTAAGCAAAGTCCTCCCCATTTGTTTCCCACAAACGACGTTTCGCACCACGCGGACATCTCTTCAGGACGATTGTGCTTTGTGAATCCGACCTGCTGTGGGATGCCGTGCCGCTATCTTCTTTGTGTGGCCCATCTATTCGGGCCGCTGTCTCAGAGTTGGGGACAAGACCTCAAGTTACGACGAGAGTTTCTGGACGCGGCCCTTCTCTCTGCCGCCCTTGTTCGTTTTTCTGGCGTCCCTCATTCCTCATTCTTTATACCCAGCCTCACTTCGGCACGACGCGCTTATAAAGCAGCGGGGCCCTTATTTACGCCAGGCGGAATCCCGGTACGTCTCCTTCTTCTTGCTCCTCGGTTCCCTCGGTATCCTACTCCTCCTGACCAGAAGCCGGTGCGTCGCCCTCCTAACTCAGGATAATGGCGGATCCTCCCCACCCCCCCACCCCCCGCTCTTCTTCTGTAGAGCCGTGCTGAGTTGTGCGGTCTGGAGCTGCGTCGCCGGCAGCGGAAATCTCCCCACCGCCATGTCGTATACTACCAAAAAGTGTGGGCAAAGCCTGATTTACCGGCTCCCCAACCGCGGAGCACTTTACACAGACGACGATAATCTCGGCAATGTACGCTATCGCACCCACAGATATTTACTGTCCTGAGGATGTCTGTCGAAAAATGGAAACGGTTTCAGTTCGCTAAGAAAAAACAGACTTGCATCACGTAAATTCTCTTATTTACAGAATTCGTCAAGTAGTTTACTTCAGCGAGCGATTTGCTCCAACTGGAGAAGTCTACATCTACATCCACACCTACATGACTGCTCTGCAATTCACACTTAAGTGCCTGGCAGAGGGTTCAATGTGCCACCTTGAGACTTTTTCTCGACCGTTCTACTCTTAAACAACGCTTGGCAACAATTAACACTTACGTCTCCATATGAGCTTTGATATCTCTTAATTTTTTAATTATCATCATCATTTCTCCATATGTAGGTTGGTGGCAGTAAAACATTTTCACGGTCATCGGAGAAAGTTAGGAAGTGAAATTTCGTAAGGAACTGGTATTCCAATTTGCTTATCATTTGCAGTCACTCTATACCCTATAATACAAAACTATCTGGCCCTCCGAACTTTTTCCATGCTGTAAGTCAAACCTACCTTGCAAAGATGCCATACAGCACAGCAATGTCTTAGCAGAGGATGGACAAGCGTAGTGTTGAGAGTCTCTTTAGCAGGCCTGTTGCATCTTCTGAGCGTTCTGCCAATGAAACGCAGTGTTAGGTTTGCGTTGCCCACATCATTATTTACGAGGGCTATTCGGAAAGTAAGCTTCGTTGGGGAGCGAAATGGAAACCACAGTGAAAAGCCGAGGATGCTTTGCACAGGTGTGTGGGGCAGTGTCTCTAGTATGCCCGTCGATCGCGTCACGTCGGCCTTTTCAGTTCTGAGCACACAGTGAGCACGTAAAGATGCTTAGAGCAATAGTGTCTCCCGCAAAGTATGAGAGCCCGGTGTGAAATTTCGCCTGAAGTCATGCAGCCCACATAACATAGCTCTCATGCATTTCTTTCTGAATTACAGTTCTCGGCCGCACTCTGCAGGAGCAATGAAGATGCTCCTGCAGTGTTTTCGATGGGAAGTGTTTGATCACCCACGACAATGCCCGTAATTGACTCTCCCTGAGTTTCATTTCTGCTCACATGAACCGCTGGCTATGAAGACCATTTATGAAGACAATGGTCTGCACAGACAAAGAGTTGTGGATGAGTGCAGAGAAGGGGCAGGAAGCCTAGGCCGCTGCCTTATATAACGAGGGTATTGGAAAATTTGTAC
Organism: Schistocerca piceifrons; assembly: GCF_021461385.2. Lineage (NCBI taxonomy): Eukaryota > Metazoa > Arthropoda > Insecta > Orthoptera > Acrididae > Schistocerca > Schistocerca piceifrons. Next base: position 69,522,253 of record NC_060147.1, on the reverse strand, counting down.
AACACTTCGACAAATGTGTAAATAGGAGCGATGACTACGTAGAGACGTAGCTGGAAGTTGTAGCTAACTGTTGCAAATGAAATATTTTTGATTTTCACAGTGGTTTTCATTTTGTGACCGATCGGACCTTGCTTTCATAATAGGCCTCCTAAGTGATCGTTTTAACATAAGTTGTTTGTAACTGTAACTCCTAGACACTTTGTCTGTAATGTCACAATTTAATATGAACAGTTTTACTACTGAAATGAGTCTTTGACACCGTGCGATGTATGTAGGAATCAAAGACGCTGTAATCTTGCAGAGAAAGAGACAAACAATACTATCAATGAACAATACTATCATCTCTGATTGGCCCGCATCTCGTGGTCGTGCGGTAGCGTTCTCGCTTCGCACGCCCGGGTTCCCGGGTTCGATTCCCGGCGGGGTCAGGGATTTTCTCTGCCTCGTGATGGCTGGGTGTTGTGTGATGTCCTTAGGTTAGTTCTAAGTTCTAGGGGACTGATGACCATAGCTGTTAATTCCCATAGTGCTCAGAGCCATTTGAACCATTCATCTCTTCGCCGGCCGGTGTGGCCGAGCGGCTCTAGGCACTACAGTCTGGAACCGCGCAACCACTACGGTCGCAGGTTCGAATCCTGCCTCGGGCATGGATGCGTATGATATCCTTAGGTTAGCTAGGTTTACGTAGTTCTAAGTTCTAGGGGACTGATGACCTCGGAAGTTAAGTCCCATAGTGCTCGGAGCCATTTTTTTTTTCTTGTCGTTCTTCCGACTACTGTACTCGTTAAGATTGTCTTGGAAGTACTACAGCTCTATAGATGTACTGTACTGTGTCAGAAGAAATAAAAAACCTCATTTCAAGTGACTAATGGGTGAGACTCGAAATTAATTATTGTTCTACAATTACATTCGCATAAATATCTAGTGTGTTACAGATGTCTAAGTTGGCATGCATTTGGAGAGATGCTGGAAACATACCGAAAGAATCTGCAATCAGTTAAATAGCGTTAACAGCACTTTATCAAGATTACATCACTCAACATATTACGCAAACGACGAGTTTACATCACCTCAAAACCAATAGTACAAACCAAAATCTCATCAAAATAATATTCCAAATAATAAAACAGCATATAACACCAGAACACATAAAATAACGCAACCAGTTGAATCGACGGCCTTTAAATTTGTGTAATCGAAATTCTTTTTGTACTCATGTGGATGACCTCACAGCCGGCCGTTGTGACCAAGCGGTTCTAGGCACTTCAGTCCGGAACCGCGCGACTACGACGGTCGCAGGTTCGAATCCTGCCTCGGGCATGGATGTGTGTATTGTCCATTAGATTTATGTAGTTCTAAGTTCTAGGGGACTGATGACCTCAGATCTTGTCTCATAGTGCACAGAGCCATTTGAACCATTTTTTGGATAACCTCACGCTTTTCATTGTTTATGATCAACTGCCACTTTTGGTACCATACAGGTGTCTCATTTAAATGTTTTTGCAAATTGTTTCTGATCTTCTGATTACTATACTACACGGTAAATGGCAGCGTCATCTGGCAACAGTATCAGGGGGTACTCATATTAATCTCCTAAACCGTTGACGTAGAGTAGGAACAGCAGAGGGCCAACAACATTTCCTTGGCGAACGCCGGATATCACTTCTGTTCTACTCCATTTTCCGTCGATTACTACGAACTGCGACCTCTCTGATAAGAAATCATGGATCCATTTTCCTTCGATTACTACGTACTATTGGCCTTTCTGAGACGAAATTATTAATCCAGTCGCACAATTTAAGTGACATTCCATAGCCCCTCCTCCTCCTAATGCAAATCGATGTTAGCGATGTGTGTCCGTAATTCAGAAGATTACTCCTGTTTCCTTTCTTGACTGTAGGTGTGACCTGTGCAACTTTCCAGTCTTTTAGGTACACATCTTTCGTCGAGTGAGCGGCTGTATACGGCTGCTAACTACAGAGCTATTGTATCAGCATACTCTGAAACGAACCTTATTGGAATGCTATGTGGAAGGGAAGACTTGCTTTTATTAACTGCTTGAAGCACTTCTGGAAATACCTGACTATAACAGATTGCGGAGATGCGTAACGGGATGATCAGATGGCCTCAATTGTGTGCAAAGCAGATGATAGAGCTGGCTTCATTGATAGGCAACTGGGAGAACGGAGTCCGTCTACAGAGGAATTTGCTTACAGAATACTCGTGCGACCCATTCTAGAATATTACTCAAGTATGCAAGGTCCATACCGAATAGAAGTAACGGGGGATCTTGGACGCATACAGAAAATCCCACCACTAATTATGCCGGTGCTCTCTATGTTTCTCTGCGTGGGAAGCACAAAGATAAGACTAGACCTATTACGACGCACCCAGAGGCATTTAAGCATGCTTCCTACGCTCCATACAGGAAGGACGAACGGGAGAATCCATAATACTTTCACATCCAGCAATGGGAACTACAAAACTGGCCATTAAAATTGCTGCACCACGAAGATGACGTGCTACAAACGCGAAATTTAACCGACAGGAAGAAGATGCTGTGATATCCAAATGATTAGCTTTTCAGAGCATTCACACAAGGTTGGCGCCGGTGGCGACACCTACAACGTGCTCACATGAGAAAAGTTTCCAACCGATTTCTCATACACAAACAGCAGTTGACCGGCGTTGCCTGGTGAAACGTTGTTGTGATGCCTCGTGTAAGGAGGAGAAATGCGAACCATTACGTTTCCGACTTTGATAAAGATCGGATTGCAGCCTATCGCGATTGCGGTTTATCGTCTCGCGACATCGCTGCTCGCGATGGTCGAGATCCAATGATTGTTAGCAGAATATGGAATTGGTGGGTTCAGGACGGTAATACGGAACGCCGTGCTGGATCCCAACGGCCTCATATCACTAGCAGTCGAGGTGACAGGCATCTTATCCGCATGGCTGTAACGGATCGTGCAGCCGCGTCTCGATCCCTGAGTCAACAGATGGGGACGTTTGCAAGACGACAACCATCTGCACGAACAGTTCAACGACGTTTGCAGCAGCATGGAGTATCAGCTCGGAGACCGTGACTGCGGTTACTCTTGACGCTGCATCACAGACAGGAGCGCCTGCGATGGTGTACTCAACGACGAACCTGTGTGCACGAATGGCAAAACGTCAGTTTTTCGGATGAATCCAAGTTCTGTTTACAGCATCATGATCGTCGCATCCGTGTTTGGCGACATCGCGGTGAACGTACATTGGAAGCGTGTATTCGTCATCGCCATACTGGCGTATCACCCGGCGTGATGGTATGGGGTGCCATTGGTTACACGTCTCGGTCACCTTGTAAGTAGGCTGTTGAGGTTTTTTTATTGGCAACGTTACGTAGCGCTCTGTATGAAAATCACTGGCTGTGCTGTGTGCAGTCTGTGGCTAGTTTGCATTGTTGTCTGCCATTGTAGTGTTGGGCACCTGGATGTGAACAGCGCGTAGCTTTACGCAGTTGGAGGTGAGCCGCCAGCAGTGGTGGATGTGGGGGGAGAGAGATGGCGGAGTTTTGAAATTTGTAAGACTGGATGTCATGAACTGCTACATATATTATGACTATTAACGTAAATACATCATTTGTTCTCTATCAAAATCTTTCATTTGCTAACTATGCGTATCAGTAGTTAGTGCCTTTAGTAGTTTGAATCTTTTATTTAGCTGGCAGTAGTGGCGCACGCTGTATTGCAGTAGTGCGAGTAACGAAGATTTTTGGTGAGGTAAGTGGTTTGTGAAAGGTATAGGTTAATGTTAGTCAGGGCCATTCTTTTGTAGGGATTATTGAAAGTCAGATTGCGTTGCGCTAAAAATATTGTGTGTCAGTTTAAGCACAGTCATGTATAATTGTTCAAAGGGGACGTTTCAACCTCTTGTTCACATTGACGGGACTTTGAACAGTGGACGTTACATTTCAGATGTGTTACGACCGTGGCTCTACCCTTCACTCGATCCCTGCGAAACCCAGCATTTCAGCAGAATAATGCACGACCGCATGTTGCAGGGCCTTTCTGGATACAGAAAATGTTCGACTGTTGCCCTGGCCATCATATTCTCCAGACCTCTCACCAATTGAAAACGTCTGGTCAATGGTGGCCGAGCAACTGGCTCGTCACAATACGCCAGTCACTTCTCTTGATGAACTGTGGTATCTTGTTGAAGCTGCATGGACAGCTGGACCTGTACACGCCATCCGAGCTCTGTTTGACTCAATGTCGAGCCGTATCAAGGCCGTTAATACGTCCAGAGGTGGTTGTTGTGGGTACTGATTTCTCAGGATCTATGCACCCAAATTGCGTGAAAATGTAATCACAGGTCAGTTCTAGTATAATATATTTGTCCAATGAATACCCGTCTCCCTTCTGCATTTCTTCTTGGTGTAGCAATTTTAATGGCCGGTAGTGTATCTTTGCTATGCAGTTGTTCACAGAGTATGCCTTAGATCTCTATGGATACTTTGGTGAATTATTCAGTCCAAAATAAATATTGCACAAGGATGTTAACTAAGAATTACAAGTATGTGAATAGGAAATTCATACCCTTAAGAAACTGGAGAAGAGAAGCGTGTGGAATGTGAGGCGAACATTTTAGTCGGTACACTCCAAGTGGGCGAGGAGGGAGGAGGTGGGGTGAAATAAATAAAAAGTAAAATAAAAGACGCACGACGAAGGAGTTATCCGAATGGGACAGAGATTTACAGGTGTGAGTTATGTACATCTACAGGCAAACGAATGAGTAAAGTTTTAGAAAAATTGAGTGATTTATTAAAGATAAAAATTTTACAAACTGAGAAAGTCATTAAGGCGTTGGTCCACCTCCAGCCCTTATGCAAGCAGTTATGCAAGCAGTTATTCGGCACTGATTGATAGAATTGGTAGATGCCCTCCTCAGAGATATCGTGCGTAATTCTGTCCAAAGAGCGCGTTAGATCGCAAAAATTTGAAGCTGGTTGGAGGGCCCTGCCCATACTGCTCCAAACGTTCTCGGTTGAGGAGCTATCCGGCGACCTTGCTGGCCAAGGTAGGGTCTGGCAGGCTGGTCATCGGGGCTTAGTTCGAAGCGGGAGTCATCAGTGAAGAGAGCTCCAGTCCCGTCCATGAGATTAAAGGCCGAATGTGGCCGACACCACTGAAAAAGGGATTGTTGGTGTACAGAGGTCAGTGCCAGTCGGCTCAAGGGTCGACATGAGTCCGACCCCTTTCTATTGTGAGCCGCCTGTTAACGGCCCCTGTCGTCACTGAAGCACCAGTTGCAGGTCGGATCGGTGACAGTGATGAATCCGTAGCTCTGAGTGCTTCTCTGGCGATTTCTCGGTCCCCATCTTCTGTGGTCTCTCTACGTCGATGTTGACGCTGTGCTCGGGGGTGGTTCACCTATACCTGCCAACATCGTCGAATAGTGGCATGGGTCCTCCTCTTCAAACGTCGAGCGATTCACCGATTCCTCTAACCGGCTCGTCTGAACCCAGTTACACATCCTCTCTCTAATGCTGTCATCAGCGCATATTGTTCACGTGCCTGTCTGCGAGACAGTTACTGTGCAACTGAGTACACGGAATGAAATTATCGAAGACTTTGTGCCCTGATATCGACGGGTCCTCTGCATACTATCCTGGTCAGCTGCGCTGTGAAATTGCGCTGCAGCGTCACACATTCATTCATCGGACGCCAAAGTTTGTAGTTTTGCATTTTCCGTCGATATCTGTATGAATATCAATTTGAGACCAGTTTGCATAATTCCTCCGAGGTGCCTCGTTTTGGTTTTTTTAGAGTGTTTTTTTTTGGTCAGTCGACATTTTGTTTTGCTGCTCAACTAACAGATTCCGCCTCCAGCTATCGGCGTACCATTTGTTAACCCACTTCCCGCAATAACACTCCTTAACCCTTGTTGCATATTCCTTACAGTGATCTTGTAAAGACACCATACATTCGGTTAAACTTATCTCCCACGTCATTTGCCGTCTCTGACATAATTATGCCATCGGCCATGCTTGAAGTTTTTGTTCCTTCTCCCTTTAATCCTATTCTGAAATTTCTCCTAATTCGAGTGCTCCCTTCGAAGGCTTGACTTGAGTTGCAGTCAAGTCTTTGAAGGAAGCAGTTGAAGTACGAATCCAAGACATCTAGAAAAATATGGCTCCAGTATGCCAATATCGATTTTTTTGAGAGGTGCATCTGTGCCCCGAAGATGGCATGATGAATTGCCGGATCTGGTAGCGAAAATAAAATACACTACTAGCTATTAAAATTGCTACACCAAGAAGAAATGCAGATGATAAACGGGTATTCATTGGACAAATATATTATACTAGAACTTACATGTGATTACATTTTCACGCAATTTGGGTGCATAGATCCTGAGAAATCAGTACCCAGAACAACCACCTCTGGCCGTAATAAAGGCCTTGATACGCCTGGGCATTGAGTCAGACAGAGCTTGGATGGCGTGTACAGGTACGGCTGCCCATGCAGCTTAAACACGATACCACAGTTCACCAAGAGTAGTGACTGGTGTATTGTGACGAGCCAGTTGCTCGGCCAACATTGACCAGACGTTTTCCAGTTGGTGAGAGATCTGGAGATTCTGCTGGCCAGGGCAGCAGTCGAACATTTTCTGTATCCAGAAAGGCCCGTACAGGACCTGCAACATGCGATCGTACATTATCCTGCTGAAATGTAGAGTTTCGCAGGGATCGAATGAAGGGTAGAGCCACGGGTCGTTACACATCTGAAATGTAACGACCAGTGTTCAAAGTGCCGTCAATGCGAACAAGAGGTGACCGAGACGTGGAACCAATGCAACCCAGACCATCACGCCGGGTGATACGCCAGTATGGCGATGACGAATACACGCTTCCAATGTACGTTCACCGCGATGTCGCCAAATACGGATGCGACCATCATGATGCTGTTAAGAGAAGCTGTATTCATCCGAAAAAATGACGTTTTGCCATTTGTGCACCCAGGTTCGTCGTTGAGTACACCATCGCAGGCGCTCCTGTCTGTAATGCAGCGTCAAGGGTAACCGCAGCCGTGGTCTCCGACCTGATAGTCCATGCTGCTGCAAACGTCGTGTAACTGTTGGTGCAGATGGTTGTCGTCTTGCAAACGTTCCCATCTGTTGACTCAGGGATCGAGACGTGGCTGCACGATCCGTTACAGCCATGCGGATAAGATGCCTGTCATCTCGACTGCTAGTGATACGACGCCGTTGGAATCAAGCACGGCGTTCCGTATTACCCTCATGAACCCACCGGTTCCATATTCTGCTAACAGTCATTGGATCTCGACCATCGCGAGCAGCAATGTTGCGATACGATAAACCGCAATCGCGATAGGGTACAATCGGACCTTATCAAAGTCGGAAACGTGATTGTACGCACTTCTCCTCCTTACACGAGGCATCACAACGACGTTTCACCAGGCAGTGCCGGTCAACTGCTGTTTGTGTATGAGAAATCGGTTGGAAACTTTCGTCATGTCAGCACGTTCTAGGTGTCGCCACAGGCGCCAACCTTGTGTGAATGCTATGCAAAGCTAATCATTTGCATGTCACAGCGTCTTCTTCCTGTAGGCTAAATTTCGCGTCTGTGGCACGTCATATTCGTGGTGTAGCAATTTTAATGGCCAGTAGTGTAAAATAACGTCTCAATTCGCCTGTTTGGCGAATTTAATTGTTAAGAAATTAAAAAGTGCCATCGAAAACGATATTAAGAATATTGGTCTGAATTTTGCGGGTCGGTTCTTTTCCCGTTTTACAAACAGGTATCAGCTGCGCTTTCTTCCAGTCGCTTGGGACAGTGTGATGGACGGTAGCCACTCTGAGATTGCTGGGAATCAGGTCCTCGATGGCCTGGACTCTGTACTCGATGGGCTCCCTTCCTCACCAGCGCCACACACGTCCGTGCTGCCTCCTCCTTATTGTCGCCACCATTTCTCTGTGGCTGGATGTGACAATGCATTTGGTCGGTATACCGCCATAATATCACGGTGAATGTGTGTGCAATTTAGACGTGGTACCCATAAGAATAGTTCTGCTTCAGGTACTTCAACTCTGGAGTAAGTTCCCAGTTGCCACACTGCTTCACTTGCTCACTGAGATGCATCTGTTATCCTTACCGCAACAGACCTGCGTCTGCAGAAAATTCCTGATGTAATCGAGTGCAATGCACTTTAGGAATACTGGCGAGTATCGATCGCTAGATTCATAAAAAGAAACTTGGGTAAAACGATTTCTACACAAGGTATATACTCTCATCTGATATGAATTCAACAGTTGCTTGCATTTAATTAACAAAAAACATCGATATGTTAGTTTTTTTAAAGGCATTTAGAGCAGTGTTTTAACTAAATTTTGCACTGTTTACGTAAAAACTTGTGTAAAATCATTGGGGGAAGTGGCAACAAAAGGACTATTCACGTTGGTGTGTAGAATATACGAGTCTGGCGACATTCCATCTGACTTTCGGAAAGGCATTATCCACACAATTCCGAAGACGGCAAGAGCTGACAAGTGCGAGAATTATCGCACAATCAGCTTAACAGCTCATGCATCGAAGCTGCTTACAAGAATAATATACAGAAGAATGGAAAAGAAAATTGAGAATGCGGTAGGTGACGATCAGTTTGGCTTCAGGAAAAGCAAAGGGACGAGAGAGGCAATTCTGACGTTACGGCTAATAATGGAAGCAAGGCTAAAGAAAAATCAAGACACTTTCATAGGATTTGTCGACCTGGAAAAAGCGTTCGACAAAATAAAATGGTGCAAGCCGTTCGAGATTCTGAAAAAAGTAGGGGTAAGCTATAGGGAGAGACGGGTCATATACAATATGTACAGCAACCAAGAGGGAATAATAAGAGTGGACGATCAAGAACGAAGTGCTCGTATTAAGAAGGGTGTAAGACAAGGCTGTAGCCTTTCGCCCCTACTCTTCAATCTGTACATCGAGGAAGCAATGATGGAAATAAAAGAAAGGTTCAGAAGTGAAATTAAAATACAAGGTGAAAGAATATCAATGATACGATTCGCTGATGACATTGCTATCCTGAGTGAAAGTGAAGAAGAATTAAATGATCTGCTGAACGGAATGAACAGTCTAATGAGTACACAGTATGGTTTGAGAGTAAATCGGAGAAAGACGAAGGTAATGAGAAGTAGTAGAAATGAGAACAGCGAGAAACTTAACATCAGGATTGATGGTCACGAAGTCAATGTAGTTAAGGAATTCTGCTACCTAGGCAGTAAAATAACCAATGACGGACGGAGCAAGGAGGACATCGAAAGCAGACTCGCTATGGCAAAAAAGGCATTTCTGGCCAAGAGAAGTCTACTAATATCAAATACCGGCCTTAATTTGAGGAAGAAATTTCTGAGGATGTGCGTCTGGAGTACAGCATTGTATGGTAGTGAAACATGGACTGTGGGAAAACCGGAACAGAAGAGAATCGAAGCATTTGAGATGTGGTGCTATAGACGAATGTTGAAAATTAGGTGGACTGATAAGGTAAGGAATGAGGAGGTTCTACGCAGAATCGGAGAGGAAAGGAATATGTGGAAAACACTGATAAGGAGAAGGGACAGGATGATAGGACATCTGCTAAGACATGAGGGAATGACTTCCATGGTACTAGAGGGAGCTGTAGAGGGCAAAAACTGTAGAGGAAGACATAGATTGGAATACGTCAAGCAAATAATTGAGGACGTAGGTTGCAAGTGCTACTCTGCCTCGCCTTTGCTGTTAAGAAACGTGTTAGTGAGTCATGTAGAGTCGATTGTCAGAGGTGGACACGTCTGTGTAGTTTTACAGCGTTGTATTTCTGTGAAAGCTGGTTTATCATTGAGAAACAGTTTTCTTATTTACTATAAAAACTGCAGGAGATAAAAATAATGGAAATTCCAAACTGCCTTAAAAATTCAAGGTAAGTTTTCTATGTAACATCTGCCAAATGGCGATGACTGTGGCAACACCATTCACCAAAGATGTCAACGAAGCTAACAAGAAACAAACTAAATGCCAGATTTGGTACTTTATTAGTGTGGCTGTGACTACTTTTAACTTTACGCATAATGACAAACATCTGAAAAGCTGATACATAATCATAAATACAATGTCAATTTGAAGTGTATGTCATAACCCGAAAAATGTTCGTCCCCCGGTAGGTGAGCGCTCAGCGCGACAGAATGTCAATCCTAAGGGCCCCGGTTCGATTCCCGGCTGGGTCGGAGATTTTCTCCGCTCAGGGACTGGGTGTTGTGTTGTCCTAATCATCATCGTTTCATCCCCATCGACGCACAAGTCGCCGAAGTGGCGTCAAATCGAAAGACTTGCACTTGGTGAACGGTCTACCCGACGGGAGACCTTAGTCACAAGCCGAAAAATGCCCTTTCCTGTGACTGTACGCCACTCTTGTTCTGCAGTGGTCATAGCGTAGGGCGACAGGTCTAATTCACTTTCTGAAGTCCTTACATACTTCATTAGTCTGCGAAGAGCCACCAGAGACAACGGTCCATACACCAAAATACGCAAAACATGGCCTTGAACAATCATTGAAGATATGTCGTCCGACATTAGGTTGAGCCTGTGAATCGATATCCAATCAAGAGCGTACGAAAGACCTGAACTAGGGAGGTGGAGGTTGAGCAGTTCGTGTTAGTTTCGCTGTGAATGAGAAAGCAGTTCTGAGATTTCAATGCAAATGGCTATGTAATTAGCGTCCATGATGTGCTCCACCTTGTTTCTAACTTATATTGACTTGAGACGTCTCTCGCTCTGGCGAGGTCAGACCACTAGTTGGGTTTGAGGTGGTTTTTCCAGGAATGCGAGAGGGGAATGGAAATGTATTGTTTTGTTTTATTTTATTTTATTTTACACGTCTACCTGCGTAGAACCAAATTCAGGAGCAAATCTTCATAGCCAGGGAACGAGTCAGTATATGAAATTAACATTGGAAAAGTTGATAATAAATAGAATTAAATTTACAAGAATCCTATACAGATGGCAAGCTGCTGAGTATATACGAGTATTAGCATAAAGAACAGTATAACATAGGAATCTGCTTAATTTTTTTTCCAGTTCACTAGCAGCAACCTAAAGTAGCGTTTAACAACTATAACACTTAGCGCTATGTGTCATCTGTTGATTGATGTTCGTACAACTAACCACTTACCAGGGAACCTCCCCAATGCAGCCACCCCCCCCCCCCCCTCGCCCACCGACTCCAGTCTCCAGTTTATATCTTATACCCTGTCAAAAAGTGCAAAAAATGAACACATATCAAGCGTGAAACCAGGATAAGAGCGTACTGAACTGTGTTAAAAAAAAAAAAAGAAAACAGAAAAGTGAACGGACCAAGCTCAATAGCCGCAGCGTCGTGGTTAAGTGGTCGCGGTGCTGAACTGTGAAGCGAACGAGCTGTGTTACAAACTCACTCGTGCCATTCATTTTCATTTTTACATTATGAACTGTCCGTCCGGTCATTGAAATGTCTGTTTTCTTTCTGTTGTCTTGGCAGTTGTCATACTATACACTGGTAATAGAATATGAGTCATGTGGTAAGAATACGTTACCGTCGCAAGTAAATGTGATTAACAATGAGAGCAGGTTAGATACCACATAGACGTCTCACAGAAATGAAAACAACAGGTAAACGCGTGTGAACAGTGGTACAAGGGAATTATACGAGGTGCGTTCAAGTTCTAAGGCCTCCGATTTTTTTTCTCCGGACTGGAAAGAGATAGAAACATGCGCATTGTTTTAAAATGAGGCCGCGTTCATTGTCAATACGTCCCAGAGATGGCAGCACCGTACGGCAGATGGAATTTTACCGCCAGCGGCGAGAATGAGAACTGTTTTAAATACTTAAAATGGCGATGTTTTCCTTCTGAATTTGCGTGGTGTGAAACCAATTGAAATTCATCGACAGTTGAAGGAGACGTGTGGTGATGGAGTTATGGATGTGTCGAAAGTGCGTTCGTGGGTGCGACAGTTTAATGAAGGCAGAACATCGTGTGACAACAAACCGAAACAACCTCGGGCTCGCACAAGCCGGTCTGACGACATTCACGGCATAAATTCCTCTTCTAAATTTACTGTGGCGTTTCTGACTATCTGGGAGGAGACTGAGTAGTGGAACGTGTTACTTTTACACATAAACAAGAACGATCTCTCACACTACTACACTTTAAAACACAGTTTATATGTAATTCGTGTCACACAGTCTCATACGGAACCTACATACACTTTCTTTTATATACTGTATATGATAAGATACTGTCATCCCCCTTCCCTTCTGTGTGAGAGGATGAATGAGCAAATGTATTTCTTGTTGCATGCTTGAAGGTAGCAGACAAGCCTGTCTGCTAGAGAACAGTAGGACCAGCGTCGGAACAGGTAGCTACGCTTTCTAAAAGCAAAGAGGTTTCTATCCTTAGTATGGTCCTGTCCGTCCCTTGTCATGTTGGTATAGGAAGCTGCCCCTCTGGCCACTTCCGTTTGTATTTGTGAGCCACCCTCAGGAAGGGATCAGTCAGTCTGTCCGTGGCGAGCGTCTGAAGTGGTAAGACCTCCGGCTTAGCGCGTGTCTGCTAAGTCCGTAGGACAATGGATTTCTTCAGCCTAACTGAAAATTTAATCACCTTTATTTCAGGTTTAGCTCTAAAATATCTAATGTTATCTTAAATTGCAGCACAGTGTAATTCTCGTGTGAAGTTCAGAATATATTCCGGTAGTTGCTTTGTCACTACTTTGTGAGTAGAGTGGAACCACGTGTTGATCAGTAACTCTAACTAAGATCATCAATCTTAAATGCGAATGTGCGTGAGATTATAACGTCTCGTGTTGACAATATTTTTCAATATAGCAACTTTTATTTATGTTCAACCCACGTGGGGTGTATTTTGTGAGACCAGTACCACGTGCTTATACAATTGTTTGACCCATCAGGTTAATAGTAAGACGATAGTAACCAGTTCGATGTTTTTCTTGTGTAAATTGCTTTTCGATGTAATTTATTTTAATTATCAAAATTATTGTGGAGTTACACTCTTTGTATAAACCAAGTTGATCACGTGAAGGATGTGGTGTAATCATCAAAGTAGCCCTCAGCTACTCTTTTCAGGAAGATTTCACAGAGAGTTAGTACGAATTTAGTATACCAGTGTGTAGTAATTACACGACGGACAAAATTGCGCTACGAACGTAACTTCTTTGGGTGAAAATTGAATCGGTTGGTTGTGGTTAATTTCCTCTTGCATATGTTTCAACGTTCTTCGTGTGTTATTTTATGAATGCAGTGTTGTATGCAGTCTCCCAATCTTGGCTCCATATTTGATGTGTTCCGTAAGATTACAAACTCACATTTTCACAGTCCTAAATAAGGCACCAGCTTAGTTATGACTCACGTTTAATATGCTGAAATTTCAATGATCAATAAATTTCCAAATATAAACTGATTTATTTCTTTTTATTTAAATTCTCTTTTATATATATATATAATCTTTTAATAGTCATACGACAACCGGTGATTTTTTTTTATATATATATATATATATATATATATATATATATATATAAAAATCACCGGTTGTCGTATGACTATTAAAAGATTATAATTAATGTTGGTCTGGTTGGGAATTTGGTAAGCTAGACTGGATACCTGGTGAAACAGTTGTGCAGTAATGCAAGGTTAACTTCCCCAGACAGCTCACAGCTTTTAACCCGCTTTTATTGTATATCAGCACCGCTTACAGAACAAATTAAAGCAACAACGTTACAGTCTGCCTCTGAGTCAAAAATGCCACCAAAATGATGCCTTTTCGGTCCCAAAACATTGAGGCGATGATCTTTTTCTTTGCCAGAAATTTCGGTTTTGAATTTTTTGGCAGATGGGGAATTGGTCTGTCGCCGCTGTGACGACTGTCTTTTCGTCTCTGGATGCAATGAGCCGTCCATTTTTGATCGCCAGTCACAGTAGAGCTAAGGAAATCTTCACCCTCCAATTCAAGTCGCTCAATAAAATCGCAGGTGTAATTACTCAATTTTTCTCGTGCAGCTGTTTTGGGAACCACATTGCGTGCAGTTTCCGGTACCCAGGGTTTATGTGTGTGTGTCTCGTATAAGAGAGGTCTGGAGTGTTGTGGAAACGTCTTAGAAATTTCTTACACTGTCAGTCGGCGAACGTCACGAACAGTTTCCTGATTTTTTTGCACCAACTCACCAGTCTAAATGTAAGCTTTTCCACATCGTGTAGTCTCCACTAAACTCGCTGCACCCCTGAAACACACACTCTCTGTTCATAGCACCATCACCGCAAAAGAGGCTTGATTCACGAAAAAAATTCCATAGGCGTTATTCGTTTCACGAGTAGGAAGCAGATCAAAGCACGTGGCTCTGACATCTTGCACGCCGCTGGGTGCTACAAAGTGAATTTACGTACTATGTCCTCCTGCTATGCTCTCTCTGGTGAGGTGTACCACCTCTATCATTCAGTGTTAACAACCGCCAAAGAACAAGGAACCACCCCCGTCATGGTGACACTAAACTTACTTTCTGACCATTTTTCGTATTCCTGTAGTCAACTTTCAACTGGGAGATCTGTACTTCCCACTTTTTGTACTTGCATGTCTTGAGCCTTAAAACATTCAAACAAGTCTTTGTCAATAACTGCAAGGCAAAAAATTTTGAGGTATGGATCAGCTGTAACAGAAGTAGAATGGAACTATCGTTATTGACTCAGAATGTATTTCACATTTAAATGTTCTCCCTTTCAACACGCGTATTGGCTTCAATGGCACACTGTTGGAACGCACAGTTTGCGCACATTATGGACGAGAAGATTCTTGCAATGATACAGTTGACCTGCGCATAAATACCTGATGTTTATAACTGAACTGCAGCATGGGCTGTAATTATCGTACGAGAGTGAAACTTGATAGATGTTCTAATAATTGATTTGGAATAGATTAACACTGGAAACAATTAGTTCCAGTTTTTGGGTGCAAATTTGGCGCTGTGAATGCAAGAAAGGGGTATAAAAATGCTATTAGGAATGGAAAGTGGGTAAAAAAGGAGAAACGGATGCATAATGTTGATTTTATTATTAACTGCGGCTTGCACAGTTCGTTGTATATGTGCATCGCAGACGACGACAAGGTGCTGTACCTGGTGGGCAAAATTGGAACTAATTTTTTTCGGGTATAATCGTTTTCGGATTAACGCATTAGCATATCTACCAAGATTCGCTGCAGCAGGGTAACTTTTAACTATAACGACCAGGTACCAGACAGCATGTGAAGACCCTGCTTGTCACTGGCTCTTAGTTGCTATCTGTGACTGAACGCAGTGTGAAGTCCAGAATGAAATTTTTCACTCTGCAGCGGAGTGTGCGCTGATACGAAACTTCGTGGCAGATTAGAACTGTGTGCGGGATCCAGACTCGAACTCGGACTCGGGTCCCGAGTTCGAGTCTCGAAGCGAGACACAGTATTAATCTGCCAGGAGGTTTCACAGAGTGAAATGCGCGGTGATAAATCGTAAAAGGAATATTGTAACGTTGATAGATGTAGGAGGGGTACAAGTTGTAAATTCGTAAAATGTGATTTTGAAATTAAGAGTCACAGTCACCGAAGAGTGACACTCTCAGAAATCACTGATATCGGAAAGACACAGTGTCGCGTCCCGGCACAGCCTCACTATACCAGAATGAAGTAAAGTGCGAACTGCGTAGCGCAATCGGGACGTTAACGACAATGGGTTAGTTATAAATTGCTGTCAACCTTTATATCGGAGATGAGAGGGAGAGAGTCTCCTTTGTTTGAAGCAAATAAGTTTCCTGGAAATAGGTTACAGAATTGCAATAGGCAGAAAAGATTGGTTAGTTTCTATCGAGTTTATTGTCACATATACTTATGTGAGGTGTTGGACCATAAACCCCTTAGTAAGATTCAGTCTATTTATTCGGACTTGCTACTTCAAAGCTAATTGTCGGTACATATAGGAAACAAGTACAAAGCAATCACTTGTTCTTGGTTAGCACTGAAATCTCTCAAAGTAATTGAGACAAAGACTGACAGCCTCTGTTCAACACTATTCGAATGAAACTCTAAAATTCCTACTCGACGTGCAGTTCCTGAGTGTCCACCAGAGTCTATCACCGTCTTCTCGTAGTTGAAGTCTCTATCAGCTGTATCGGCTGCTATGGGCCTACTCGGCCCCGCTGGCGTCTCGCTGCGGAATCTCCAGACTGCCGGATCTGGCTCTGAATCTGCATCTGAATCTCTGCCTCTAGCTATTCCGCTGCCTGGCCTTTTATTTCGTTTCTCATGTACTTGGGTGCACACTAGTTAATTTGTTTCATACGACCCTTTCATTTCGGATCGGACTGCACAAGAATGCCTACGGTTTCAACATGACACTCTCGTTTCTATTTGGTCGGCTTGCGCAAGAATGCCTTCGGTTCCACACGACACTTTCGTTTCTAGCTGCACACAACTTAATTTGGTTCCACACGATTCTTTTCCGCACGTGAATGACACTCTCTCTTGCTGTATTATCGCCCTGGTGTTTGCGTCTTCCATTGCGCAAGTTTGGTTCACGCTGCTTACTCTGGCAGCAAGTCAAACACTAAGTTATTTGATCAACAAGCCATGCTTGGCAGTTTCAGCCTTGTCCCTACGTCCTGGTGGACTATTTCGTAATGTCGGCTAGCTGTTTGCCTATGGAGCCTGGACTCTTACTATGGTCACAAAAACGAGAGTAAAAATTAAAATTTTCTAGTCACAACAAGAGTGCGGCCCACTCCTAGTACTTGGTAGTGGTACCCAGACTGTACGGCTCGAGTTACGGAGTCGGCGCCACAATGGCGGCGGCCACTTGGTATTCCCGCCTCGTGACGGACGGCGGCGGCGGACGCAGCCCCGGCAGGCTCGTCCCAGTCCCGGCCCGTCCCGTCCCGGGCTGTCTTAATCTCGACCCCCTGTCGCGCCGCTTCCTGCTGCGCGCGGCCGCCACGTCACTCCCACGCCAGCCAGGCTCACGGTCACTCTGCGGCTCTGCGGGGGCGGAGGAGAGCGGGGACCGCAGGTGCTTCTCCTCGACCCGCATATTAATTACCTCGTACAGCTCATGTCTTGCACTGTGTCTAGACAGGCGACCACTGTAACACGGTTCCGTGGTATTCCGGGCTTGCTGACTGTCATCGTTGACAATACTCCACGAAATGTGAACCGGGAACGTGCCAGTCATCTTCAGGAGAATGAATTATTTCTTCGACCTGCCGGTTATTAGCGCCATTTCTATATTTCGGGTGTGTGTTCGGACAGTGGTGGCAGACTGACTACACCACCTGGGCAGCCTGCATACAGATGGAATTGCGAAACTTACCCGTCCTCAGGGTGTCTCTTAAGGCGGCCGTTAGTGTATTCTCTCTTTTCCTCTGGAGTAGAGCATGGAAATGGTGGGGTTCCAACTGGTAGCCACCATGGTTCGTCAGATTTTTCACCGTGCGTACCACAGGGAAGTGTGATAGGACCGTTACTGTTCACAATATATATAAATGATCTAGTAGAAAGCGTCGGATACTCTTTAAAGCTACTCGCAGATGATTCAGTTGTTTATACCAAAGTAGCAACGCCAGAATGTGTGTGTGTGAAATCTTATGGGACTTAACTCTTAAGGTCATCAGTCCTTAAGCTTACACACTACTTAACCTAAATTATCCTAAGGACAAACACACACACCCACGCCCAAGGGATCAGCAACAGAGTCCATGACTGCAGTACAGTCCATGACTGCAGCACCCCAGACCGCTCGGCTAATCCCGCGCGGCAGCAACGCCAGAAGATAGTAAAAATTTGCAGAACGACCTGCAGAGAATTGATGAATGGTGCAGACTTTGGCATTTGTCCCTGAGCGTAAATAAATCTAACATGTTGCGCATACATAGGAAAAGAAATCCACTACTGAAACTTCCTGGCAGATTAAAACTGTGTGCCCGACCGAGACTCGAACTCGGGACCTTTGCCTTTCGCGGGCAAGTGCTGTACCATCTGAGCTACCGAAGCCCGACTCACGCCCGGTCTCACAGCTTTACTTCTACCAGTATCTCGTCTCCTACCTTCCAAACTTTACAGAAGCTCTTCTGCGAACCTTGCAGAACTAGCAGTCCTGAAAGAAAGGATACTGCGGAGACTGCAAGGTTCGCAGAAGAGCTTCTGTAAAGTTTGGAAGGTAGGAGACGAGATACTGGCAGAAGTAAAGCTGTGAGACCGGGCGTGAGTCGGGCTTCGGTAACTCAGATGGTAGAGCAATTGCCCGCGAAAGGCGAAGGTCCCGAGTTCAAGTCTCGGTCGGGCACACAGTTTTAATCTGCCAGGATGTTTCATATCAGCGCACACTCCGCTGCAGGGTGAAAATTTCATTGTGTAAATCCACTACTGCACAGCTACAATAGTAAGTTGATTCCGTTTACTTAAACTTATGGTTTGACTTTTTTGGGTTCGTAAACATTTATTTTTATCTGTTATTACATTTATGTTGTAATTTCATGTGCTGACACGTTCCATGACCATGGAGATTTGCTCCTCAATTTGGTCCTACGGAACTTTACGTGTAAATAAAATAAAATACACTATTGACTACAAACAGCTGGAGACAACGTCTGCCGTAAAATATCTAGGCGTAACTTACCTGAGCGACCTTAAGTGAAAAGACAATATAAAACAGATAGTGGGAAAAGCAGACACAAGACTCAGATTCATCGGAAAACTCTTAAGGAAATGTAACTCATCCACGAAAGAAGTGGCTTATAAGGCCCTTGTTTGCCCGGTTCTTGAGTATTGTTCATCTGTGTGGGATCCCTATCAGGTAGGACTGATACAGGAGGTAGAGAAGATCCAACGAAGAGCGGCCCGTTTCGTCACGGGATCGTTTAGCTGGCGAGAGAGCGTTACGGAGCTGTTAAACAAGCTGCACTGGCAGATGTTACAAGAGAGGCTTTGTGCATCACGGAGAGATTTACTACTGAAATTTTGGAACAGCACTCTTCAGGAGGAGTCAGACAACATATTACTTCCCACCACATGCATCTCGCGTATTGACCAAGAGGAGAAAATTCGAAAAATTGGAGCCAGTAAAAAGGTTTTGCGACAGTAATTTTTCCCACGCATTATTCGTGAGTGGAACAGGGTTGGAGGGATCAGATAGTCGTACCGAAAGTACCCTCCGCCACACTCCATTAGGTGGCTTGCACAGTATGACGTAGATGTAGACAGCATATTTGGACGTATTCTTTAGTAATGGTCTCTCAATATGTTGCTGCTGTGGCCAAAATTATTGTTTTATCGGTCGCTTCACGGGAACCATACGCAATGTCATGTAGATTCTGAATAACCCCGAATGACTAGCGCTTGAGAGGACAGACACATTATTCGTTCAGCCGAGCAGGGTCGTACAGCCACGTCGCATACCTCGTTTCAGAAAGATGGACAGTACATAGACACCTGGAGCAGCATGGACTGTTAACATGATGACCACTTTTACACATTCACATCGCGTTTTAGCAGAGAGGTACGTCGACAGTGGCGCAGCTATCGACAGCACAGCAAACAGGATTCACACCACGTAACTGCCAGGGCCGTGTCCCAGTTCTGCATACAGCATCGCCATGTGTTCATATATTTATACATTTACTAATTTATTGATTGCTTACTCTGCCTGAACAGATTAGGGCCTGAACGCCCTCTCTGCAATCTGACCAGGATAGATATACAAAAAATGTTATGTAACAATGACAATAATACGACTAGGAATTCCGCCTTATGCAATACTCCTTTTCAGTTTTGTTTCGCCCAGACATGTTTCAGCACCTTTTGTGCTATTTCAGTTGTTTATTTTCTTACTGTAAAATTGTTGTTACATATTAACATTTGGTGAAGCTTTTGGTACATAATATTTACAATTGTGAATTAATAACTGTTGTAAATTATTATACATCGTTTTTTCATTGTTCACAATTGAGATATGTATTAACGACCTGATGCACTGTGTGTTGTTTATAACATTATCTCGAAAGTTCTAGTTATAGCTTGATTGGCAAAAGAGTGGATGTATGTAAGAGACAGGCGAAATACCCTCAGACTTCAAGAAGAATATAGTAATTCCAATCCCAAAGAAATCAGGTGTTGACAGATGTGAAAATTACCGAACTATAAGTTTAATAAGTCACAGCTGCAAAATACTAACGCGAATTCTTTACAGGCGAATGGAAAGACTGGTAGAAGCCGACCTCGGCGAAAATCAGTTTGGATTCCTCAGAAATCTTGGAACACGTGAGGCAATACTGACCCTACGACTTATCTTAGAAAATAGATTAAGGAAAGGCAAACCTACATTTCTAGCATTTGTAGACTTAGAGAAAGCTTTTGACAATGTTGACTGGAATACTCTCTTTCAAATTCTAAAGGTGGCAGGGGTAAAATACAGGGAGCGAAAGGCTATTTACAATTTGTACAGAAACCACATGGCAGTTATAAGAGTCGAGGGACATGAAAGGGAAGCAGTGGTTGGGAAGGGAGTGAGACAGGGTTGTAGCCTATCCCCGATCTTATTCAATCTGTGTATTGAGCAGGCAGTAAAGGAAAGAAAAGAGAAGTTCGGAGTAGGTATTAAAATCCATGGAGAAGAAATAAAAACTTTGAGGTTCGCCGATGACATTGTAATTCTGTCAGAGATAGCAAAGGACTTGGAAGAGCAGTTGAACGGAATGGACAGTGTCTAGAAAGGAGGATATAAGATGAACATCAACAAAAGCAAAACGAGGATAATGGAATGTAGTCGAATTATGTCGGGTGATGCTGAGGGAATTAGATTACGAAATGAGACACTTAAAGTAGTAAAGGAGTTTTGTTATTTGGGGAGCAAAATAACTGTTGATGGTCGAAGTAGAGAGGATATAAAATGTAGACTGGCAATGGCAAGGAAAGCGTTTCTGAAGAAAAGAAATTTCTTAACATCGAGTATAGATTTAAGTGTCAGGAAGTCGTTCCTGAAAGTATTTGTATGGAGTGTAGCCATGTATGGAAGTGAAACATGGACAATAAATAGTTTGGACAAGAAGAGAATAGAAGCTTTCGAAATGTGGTGCTACAGAAGAATGCTGAAGATTAGATGGGTAGATAACATAACTAATGAGGAGGTGTTGAATAGAATTCAGGAGAAGAGGAGTTTGTGGCACAACTTGACAAGAAGAAGGGACCGGTTGGCAGGACATTTTCCGAGGCATCAAGGGATCACAAATTTAGCATTGGAGGGCAGCGTGGAGGGTAAAAATCATAGGGGAAGACCAAGAGATGAATACACTAAGCAGATTCAGAAGGACGTAGGTTGCAGTAAGTACTGGGAGATGAAGAAGCTTGCACAGTATAGAGTAGCATGGAGAGCTGCATCAAACCAGTCTCAGGACTGAAGACAACAACAAACATACCTTACATGATGCTGTTGAATATTTATGTAGGTAGCTAGTGTGTTAACAGTCTACAACTTCTCATCTGCAAACAGTAAAACGTAATTTTTATTTTTCTGTTTATTATGCATTTACAAACGGAAATGAGCATTTATCACGATTTTCGGTGTGTATCTTACGGCTCTGATGTTGTAGTGTTTTCTCATATGTTGTTGGTGAAGATTTTTTCACCCAGAACATTCTTTTCTTACGATGCATCGTTTTCGAGATGTTTCATTGTCTCAAATTAAAACAAAAGTCGTGTATGTACACTTTAATGGAGGCAGATGAACGAACAAATAAATTTTGAATTTCATCCAGAAGAGCTACGTCTTCAACGAATGGTAGTTTCCTTATTTCTTCCCCTTCCTCTTTCCTTTCGCTTTAAAAATTTTCTCTCGCCTACCTCGTTGCTTTCTTCGTCGTACAAAAAAGTGCAACAATGCCTCACACCCTTCTCAACACGCACTTAGTCTCCAAAGGTATCGTACAATTAAAAGTATACTCTCACACCCACTTTATAGATATTCGGGGAGCACTTTTCAATATATTCCGAAAGGAACGAAGTTAAGAAGTTGAAAAAATGTAAAAATATATTGCCACAAAGAAATTAGTACACCCTTTTAGAGGTTTCCTATTCATTCAAGATTTATTGTTGGAACAGCACATACTGAGCACATGAAGTGATTACATTTACAGATCAGTCACACAGGAGGTTCTGAGATACTTGCCATCGACCCGAGTAGCCTCCAGGGGCGGGTATACAGGCGCTGATTCCGGCATTTATTCGATCATACAGATGCAAATACTCTCCTGGGATACATTATGCCATGCCTGATCGACATGTTCACGTAATTTTGTAAGAGTTGTTGGCCGACGCGCCGTACGAGTCACTTCACATCCGATCATTCAACCCTCTGCCAGGCACTTTATTGTGAATAGCAGAGTAATCACGTAGATGCAGATGAGATGTAGATGAGATCATATGCCACATGTGCTCGACTGGACACAGATCTGGAGATCGTGCTGGCCAGGAAAGTTGCTACACGTCTAGAAGAGTACATTGAGTTTCACGGGCAGTGTGTGGGCGAGCATTATCCTCCTGGAGCAACACATCCTCTTTCTGCTGCTGGAACGGCAAAAGAACAGGTCTAACAACATTCTGCACGACACGAGCGCTGGTTAGCGACCTCTCCAGAAACACCAAAGGTGAACGAGATGGTTCAAATGGCTCTGAGCACTATGGGAATTAACTTCTGAGGTCATCAGTCCCTTACAACTACTTAAACGTAACTAACCAAGGACATCACACACATCCATGCCCGAGGCAGGATTCGTACGTGCGACCGTAGCGGTCGCGCGGTTCTAGACTGTAGCGCCTTGAACTGCTCGGCCACTTCGGGCGGCTGGTAGCTAATTGCGCGCCAGACCATAACGCCTGCGATGGGGCCAGTGTGTCCTAGACGAATGCACTCTACGAGAGAGCGCTTACCAGGTCTATATCGTAGGCGCAAACGACTATCACTTGTGTAACAGTTGTGATACTAAATGTAACTGGGGCTAGTCAATTGTCAGGATGAGCATCACTGCAATGGGCATTTAATTCTAAAGCATTATGTCAGGGTGAAAATACTAAATAAATTAATTTTTCTCTCTTAACAACGTGTGGGCAGGGTGTGTTCTTCCTTGGCTCGGGTATGAGGTAGAATGAAACAGCATTTTTACATCAGATAACTTTTATTGAAAGTTTTGTACAACTGTTTCTTAGTGGATGTTCTGGCTCGGAGAGCGGCAGCTGTGTCGTTTGCGAAGCCTTCTGCTGCGGCAGTTGCGGCGGCGGGGGAAGGCCAGTGTCCCGGACTCGAACAACGGACTCCCGCTTGCCAGTCTTCGGCTGTCGGATCTTCATCCCAGCTCACAGGTGACTGCTGATGTGAGGCCGTTTCCTTCCCGTCCTCACGAGTCACCCGGGTACGTAAAAATCAGACTTCAAATACCTTTTAACTTCTGTATTCTGGCGCCGAGGCTGCTGCTTGCTATTCCGTTACAGCGGCGGACTTGGTGCGTCTGTGCATGATGTAGTCTCTTCTTGCATGACGGTCTTCAGCACCGAAACTGACTGAAAAATACTGCTACGCTTCTTCATTTCTTCATCTTCTTGGTCTCTCGTCTCTCGGGCCCACTGCGTCTCGCGTATTTATTCAGTTTACTGGAGGTGAACGAGTTCACGGTCATTGCCTCTTCTGTCACGTTGAAAAGCTTCTCGAAGAACCTTCTTAACGTCGGTCATTGGCTCTTGGAATGTAGGCGAGGGCCTTTGCTCACATGTGACAACTGAGAAACACGTTGATCCGGTCGGGCGATGCCCTGACGGCTGAATCGACAGCGTCCGCTTACGTGGAACTTGCTGACTTCATGGTCATTGTCTCTTCTGCTTTGCTGTTCTGCTCGCTGTTTGCCAGTGGGTAATTCTTCTAAACGAAACTAAGTTTTTCATTTATTTTCTAATTTCTACTTCACTTTGATTTCACTAATTTATTTACTTAAGTACCACTCAACACTTGCGTGCAGAGAGACTCTCCTTTCACTGCGCCAGCCCATCTTCGTAGTGGTTCTTTGCGACACCAGTCTCTCCGTGCACGTCGATGCTGTGGTGTGAGTAGAAGACTGGCTGGAGGTGGGCGTGTCCGTAGCCCCACTGCCAAAAACCACTTCGCAACAGTTCTGCGCTCAGAAGCTCTCTCATATGTGCTGTGGTAGCTGTACGATCTGCCACTGCTGCCTTCACAATACGACCACCCTGGCGGGTGTCTGTGCTTTGTGGACGTCCAAAATCTCGTCTATGGGTGTGAAAATCTTGACGCGACCACCGATACAAGCATTGTTGTACAACTACCGTATTATGTCCAACTTGCGTGGCAGTTCTGCTGGAGGACCATCCCACCACTCGGAAGGCCGCAATTTGACACCTTTCAAACTCGCACAGCTGGCTCCAAGAAGCAAGACTGTGTTTCGGTGGCATGCTTGCCTGCTTGCTTCACACGTTTCCACTAAGTCAGCCTTCTGGCTGTAAGTACTGCCGATTAAAGGCGCTCTGGTAGATACGCCACTACGCTATCTGTTCGCGGGCGACGCTGAAACCATTATCGGTACATCTACTGTCTCCTAGGTGGTACACGTCGCCATCGAGTAAAAATCGACGTCGTCTTTCCAGGTGTAGTAAGTTTTTTTCCCGTAATGTATTTAAGAACTGAGAAAGCAGCAAAGTAGTTTCTGGCAAAATTTGTTTGTTTCTATTGTAAAGAAGGACATAGCGAAGGGAGATGCGAGATGTGGAAGAAGTAGACTCTAAGGGACGGGAAGAGGAAGACCGCAGGTGTTTGCACCAGTCAGCGATGCGGGGGCGGAAGGACCTGCCGCGCGTAGTAAAGCCTGCGCTGTGAGTCACCGCCCTGGGGCGGGGGGGGGGGGGGAGAGGGAGGGGGGGCACAATTTTGAAATACGGCAGTGGCTCCCGTGAGAAATTTTCCCTCCCACAGGAACTGCGGCGGAGAGTTTGCGTGCGAGGAGGCGCAAGGGACGGCGAAGAAGACTTGTTGCTGTTGCTGTTGTTGTTGTTGTTGTTGTTGTTGTTGCTGCTGCTGGAGGTGGTGTTGGAAGTTGGAGCGGCGGCCGGGCGCGCTCCCCTCTCGGGGGGCCATCCGTCACGGCGACCGCGCAGTCCTGCACGTTGCGGGGGTGGCTGGCTTTGTCCCGGTGAGGCACGGCGTGCGGCGAGCAGTACAGTACATCGCAATTAGCCGCGGGCGCCGGGAGCACAAGCCAGGCACCGCCCTGCCACTGTGCTAGCCGAGGAGACACGTCCACAGGCGGTCTCCACGTGGACCACGGTGAGGGCGCGAAAATTCTGATGAAGAACTGACAGCAAGTAGCAAACCAGACTGATGACGCTCGAAGAGCCACATACCCTCTCTCCTCATTTCAAAAGGATACGCTAAATACTGGGGTTTCTTAATTTCTTATCAAATACCAACACTCTCTCCCTTCCTCCCTCTCTCTCTCTCTCTCTCTCACACACACACACACACACACACACCAGGGTCATCGAGAACAACTTCCGCCCCTGGGACGACGAGATTTCATCGAAGTAGCAGCGCTACTAACCACGTGTGCACCTTACTATCTGCCACAGTGGACTGACAGTAACATTCGCTACTGAAAACACTCTAAATGGAGAACGATATTTTAGAAACGAATCAGCAGCTGTTGGCCTACCCTTTCGCCTGGATACTGTGTTATAGCCAATACTCAAGACATACGTACACTGCTTAGTGCCTGCGCCCTGCTGCCTCCCAGGGGCATAACCTCCTCCGTCCTTATGTATCATGTATGCTAAATCGAAAATTTTTCCTAGTTAAAGGAATAAACTAAACTCGTTTTCCCCACTGTACTATATTATTTATACCAGGCGCATTCCGTGCATCACTTGCTTCGTTATCTGCATTTTCCGAATAGGTGGCAGCTCAAATGTTCAAATGTGTTTGAAATCTTGTGGGACTTAACTGCTAAGGTCATCAGTGCCTAAACTTCCACACTACTTAACCTAAATTATCCCAAGGGAGGACTCGAACCTCCGCCGGGACCAGCCGCACAGTCCGTGACTGCAGCGCCTTAGACCGCTCGGCTAATCCTGCGCGGCTAGGTGACAGCTTCTGCTTCAACAAAGCTCCTTATCACAGTATCAATCGTCTTGAAGAGACAAAATTAATTTATGTTTGTTTTTAGTAAATCTGGAATAAGTGATTGTTTACTGCACGATAATAATACAGCGATATACTTTTAGCTATGTCGAACAGCGCCCACATTCGGCAATTACCTGTACTTTCACGTTCTAGTAGCTTTGTTTTTGTAGTTTCTATGTGTTCTGACATTGAGTTTCTCGGATATTGGACTGATTCAAGCTATTTTATAGCTTTAACAACATCCAAATCGAAGATGTCCTAAAATTATGGTGCATCTCGCATTTTTCTTTTTTAATTTTGGTATTCCAGTCTTACTTTGTTCCACAAGAATCCACTAATCGCCAATATAAACTTTTCATTCACAAAATACACTCCTGGAAATGGAAAAAGAACACATTGACACCGGTGTGTCAGACCCACCATACTTGCTCCGGACACTGCGAGAGGGCTGTACAAGCAATGATCACACGCACGGCACAGCGGACAGACCAGGAACCGCGGTGTTGGCCGTCGAATGGCGCTAGCTGCGCAGCATTTGTGCACCGCCGCCGTCAGTGTCAGCCAGTTTGCCGTGGCATACGGAGCTCCATCGCAGTCTTTAACACTGGTAGCATGCCGCGACAGCGTGGGCGTGAACCGTATGTGCAGTTGACGGACTTTGAGCGAGGGCGTATAGTGGGCATGCGGGAGGCCGGGTGGACGTACCGCCGAATTGCTCAACACGTGGGGCGTGAGGTCTCCACAGTACATCGATGTTGTCGCCAGTGGTCGGCGGAAGGTGCACGTGCCCGTCGACCTGGGACCGGACCGCAGCGACGCACGGATGCACGCCAAGACCGTAGGATCCTACGCAGTGCCGTAGGGGACCGCACCGCCACTTCCCAGCAAATTAGGGACACTGTTGCTCCTGGGGTATCGGCGAGGACCATTCGCAACCGTCTCCATGAAGCTGGGCTACGGTCCCGCACACCGTTAGGCCGTCTTCCGCTCACGCCCCAACATCGTGCAGCCCGCCTCCAGTGGTGTCGCGACAGGCGTGAATGAAGGGACGAATGGAGACGTGTCGTCTTCAGCGATGAGAGTCGCTTCTGCCTTGGTGCCAATGATGGTCGTGCAGGTGAGCGCCACAATCAGGACTGCGTACGACCGAGGCACACAGGGCCAACACCCGGCATCATGGTGTGGGGAGCGATCTCCTACACTGGCCGTACACCACTGGTGATCGTCGAGGGGACACTGAATAGTGCACGGTACATCCAAACCGTCATCGAACCCATTGTTCTACCATTCCTAGACCGGCAAGGGAACTTGCTGTTCCAACAGGACAATGCACGTTCCCATGTATCCCGTGCCACCCAACGTGCTCTAGAAGGTGTAAGTCAACTACCCTGGCCAGCAAGATCTCCGGATCTGTCCCCCATTGAGCATGTTTGGGACTGGATGAAGCGTCGTCTCACGCGGTCTGCACGTCCAGCACGAACGCTGGTCCAACTGAGACGCCAGGTGGAAATGGCATGGCAAGCCGTTCCACAGGACTACATCCAGCATCTCTACGATCGTCTCCATGGGAGAATAGCAGCCTGCATTGCTGCGAAAGGTGGATATACACTGTACTAGTGCCGACATTGTGCATGCTCTGTTGCCTGTGTCTATGTGCCTGTGGTTCTGTCAGTGTGATCATGTGATGTATCTGACCCCAGGAATGTGTCAATGAAGTTTCCCCTTCCTGGGACAATGAATTCGCGGTGTTCTTATTTCAATTTCCAGGAGTGTATATGCTCAGGGCTGAGTAGGAGAACCAATACAAAAGGTTTTGTCGGTAATCGTTCTACTTGCGGTATGGTCCGCACTTACGCATATCGGGAAATCCAGACATGGACGACTCTGAGAGAGGGCACATTGTTATGTGCGGACGTCTACGAATACAGCACCTCCAACGTGGTCGGCTTTGCTACTTTCGTGAGCTCCTGCGGAAAGAGACTGAAGGACAATAAAACCATAATTACGGCAAGGTCTTGGACGTCCGCGCCTCATCGCAGAGGGAGGAGACTCGCCCGCTCCGTACAGTAATAGATACGGCGGTCTGTGGCAGGTCTGACAGTTCAGTGCTGGTGAACGAACAAGTGCTTCAGTTTCTACAAGTACTGTTATATGCTACCGCAATGCTCTCGGTGGTGAGTTTGCACACTGTTTTGTCTTTTCGAGATGTATCTAATGATCATCTTATAGGTCTTAACTTGTCTCAAAATAAAGAAAACAATTAGGCCATCAAAGACTGTTCTGTATACCACAAACTGATTTAGAAGTGATACTAGTTCTTTTCTAAGACTTTCTGTATTTTCCGATCATTCGTGCAGAGTAACCTAACTCTGTGGTGTAGTATACGCTGCCGTAAGCGTTTTTTCTTTTCCTTTTCTTTTTCTTCATCAGTCTTCTGACTGGTTTGATGCGGCCCGCCACAAATTCCTTTCCTGTGCTAACCTCTTCAACTCAGTATGGCACTTGCAACCTACGTCCTCAATTAATTGCTGGACGTATTTTAATCTTTCTTCCTCTACAGTGTTTGCCCTCTACAGCTCCCTCTAGTACCATGGAAGTCATTCCCTCATGTCTTAGCAGATGTCCTATCATCCTGTCCCTTCTCCTCATCAGTGTTTTCCACATATTCCTTTCCTCTCCGATTCTGCGTAGAACTTCCTCATTCCTTAAACAGTCCACATAATTTTCAGCATTCGTCTGTAGCACCACATCTCAAATGCTTCGATTCTCTTCTGTTCCGGTTTTCCCACAGTCCATGTTTCACTACCATACAGTGATGTACGCCAGACGTACATCCTCAGAAATTTATTCCTTATGGCCGATATTTGATATCAGTAGACTTCTCTTGGCCAGAAATGCCATTTTTGGCATAGCTAGTCTGCTTTTGATGTCTTCCTTGCTCCGTCGGTCATTTTATGGCCTACGTAGCAGAGTACCTTAACTTCATCTAGTTCGTGACCATCAATCTTGATGTTAAGTTTCTCGCTGTTCTCATTACCTTCACATTTCTTCGATTTACTTTTAATCCATACTGTGTACTCATTGGACTGTTCACAGTCCGTTTAGCAGATCATGTAATTCTTCTTCACTTTCACACAGGATAGCAATGTCAGCAGCAAATTATACCGTTGATATCCTTTCGCCTTGAATTTTAATTCCACTCATGAACTTTTATTTCCACCACGGCTTCCTCCATATACAAATTGAACAGTAGGAGCGAAAGGCTACAGCCTTGTCTTACACCCTTTCTAATACGAGCACTTCGTTCTTCATCGTCCACTCTTATTATTCTCTCTTGGTTGTTGTACATATTGTATATGACCCGTCTCTCCCTATAGCTTACCCCTACTTTTTTCAGAATCTCGAACAACTTGCACCATTTTATATTGTCGAACGCTTTTTCCAGGTCGACAAATCCTACGAAAGTGTCGTCATTTTTCTTTAGTCTTGCTTCCATTATTAACAGCAACGTCAGAATTGCCTCTCTCGTGCCTTTACTTTTCCTAAAGCGCATCCTCAATTTTCTTTTCCATTCTTCTGTACATTATTCTTGTAAGCAACCTGGATGCATGAGCTGTTAAGCTGATTGTGCGACAATTCTCGCACTTGTCAGCTCTTGCCGTCTTCGGAATTGTGTGGATGATGCTCTTCCGCAAGTCAGATGGTATGTCGCCAGACTCATACATTCTATACACCAACGTGAAGAATCGTTTTGTTGCCACTTCCCCCAATGATTTTAGAAATTCTGATGCAATGTTATGTATCCCTTGTGGTTTATTTGACCTTAAGTCCTCCAAAGCTCTTTTAAATTCTGATTCTAATACTGGATCCCCTATCCCTTCTAAATCGACTCCTGTTTCTTCTCTCATAACATCAGACAAATCTTTCAAAGTATTCTTTCCACCTATCCGCTTTCTCCTCTGCAGTAAACAGTGGAACTCCCGCTGCAATCTTAATGTTACCACCCTTGCTTTTAATGTCACCGAGGGTTGTTTTGACTTTCCTGTATGCTGAGTCTGTCCTACCGACAATCATTTCTTTTTCGATATATTCACATTTTTCCTGCAGCCATTCGTCTTAGCTTCCCTGCACTTCCTATTTATTTAATTCCTCAGAAACTTGTATTTCTGTATTCCTGAGTTTCCCAGAACATTTTTGTACTTCCTCATTTCATCAATGGTTCAAATGGTTCAAATGGCTCTGAGCACTATGGGACTTAACAGCTGTGGTCATCAGTCCCCTAGAACTTAGAACTACTTAAACCTAACTAACCTAAGGACATCACACACATCCATGCCCGAGGAAGGATTCGAACCTGCGACCGTAGCAGTCGCGCGGTTGCGGACTGCGCGCCTAGAACCGCGAGACCACCGCGGCCGGCTCATTTCATCAATCAACTGAAGTATTTCTTCTATTACCATGGCTTCTTCGCAGTTACCTTCTTTGTACCTATGTTTTTCTTCCCAATTTCTGTGATGGTCCTTTTTAGAGATGTCCATTCCTCTTCAACTGTACTGCCTACTGAGCTATTCCTTATTGCTGTATCTATAGCAGTACAGAACTTCGACCGTATCTCGTCATTCCTTAGTATTTCCGTATCCCACTTCTTTGCGTATTGATTCTTCCTGACTAATGTCTTTAACTTCAGCCTACTCTTCATTACTACTATATTGTGATCTGAGTCTATATCTGCTCCTGGGTACGCCTTACAATCCAATATCTGTTTTCGGAATCTGTCTGCCCATGATGTGATCTAACTTAAATCTTTCCGTATCACCTGGCCTTTTCCAAGTATACCTCCTCTTCTTGTGATTCTTGAATAGAGTATTCGCTATTTCCAGCTGAAACTTGTTATAGAACTCAAATGGTCTTTATCCTCTCTCATTTTTTGTCCTAAGCCCATATTCTCATGTAACCTTTCCTTCTACTCCTTCCCCTACAACTGCATTCAGTCCCCCATGACTAATAGATTTTCATCCTCCTTTACATACTGTATTACCCTTTTAATATCCTCATACACTTTCTCTATCTCTTTATCTTCAACTTGCGACGTCGGTATCTATACCTGAACTATCGTTGTCGGTGTTGGTTTGCTGTCGATTCTGATAAGAACGTCCTAGTCACTGAACTGTTCACAGAAACACACCCTCTGCCCTACCTTCCTATTCATAATGAATCCTACTCCTGTTATACCATTTTCTGCTGCAGTTGATGTTGCCCTATACTCATCTGACCAGAAATCCTTGTCTTCTTTCCACTTAGTTCACAGAACCCTACTATATCTAGATTAAGCCTTTGCATTTCCCTTTCCAGATTTTCCAGTTTGCCTACCACGTTTAAGCTTCTGGCAGTCCACGCCCCGACTCGTAGAACGTTATCCTTTTGTTGATCGTTCAATCTTTTTCTCATGGTAACCACACCCTTGGCAGTCCCCTCCCGGAGGTCCGAATGGGGGACTATTCAGGAATCTTTTGCCGATGGAGAGATAATCATGACACTTCTTGAAATACAGGCCACATGTCCTGTGGATACACGTTACGTGTCTTTAATGCAGTGGTTTCCATTGCCTTTTGCATCCTCACGCCGTTGATCATTGCTGATTCTTCCGCCTTTTCGGGGCAGTTTCCAAGCCCTAGGACAAGTAAGTGCCCTGTGCCCTCTTTGAAAAGGCCGTTGGGAGAATGAGGTTGACTTCTTACGCCGGAAGTCTTCGGCCGGCAATGCTGATTATTAATCAAAATTTCAGCAGCTGCGGTATTCGAATCTAGGACCTAAGACGTTTTGATTATGGATCAAGATTATGAATAAGCGCTGGCTCCATATGATTCATTTGAATTTTGCTCAAGTGCAAACGATAGACATATGTACATTATCCTCTCAAAATGAAGACACAAAAAATTTCATTCTGTACAGAGGTATCCATTTCCAATTCTTATTGTTGAAACAAGGTGAGTACCTGACACTGCCCAGAAATGTATTTCTTTCAATTTTCTACTAGTCCATCTCCACCTTCCCCGTGTAAGTAGGCTGTTTAGGTTTTTATATTGGTAACGCCACGTAGCGCTCTGTATGAAAATCACTGACTGTGCTGTGTGCAGTCTTTGACTGGTTAGAATTGTTGTAATATTCGCTATTGTAGTGTTGGGCAGTTGGATGTTAACAGCACGTAGTGTTGCACAGTTGGAGGTGAGCCGCCAGCAGTGGTGGATGTGGAGAGAGAGATGGCAGAGTTTTGAGAGCGGACGATCTGGACGTGTCCATCAGAGACAGTAAATTTGTAAGACTGGATGTCATTAACTCATATATGTATATATATTATGACTTTTGAACACTATTAAGATAAAAACATTGTTTGTTCTTTATTAACATCTTTCATTTCCTAACTATGCCTATCAGTAGTTTGTGCCTTCAGTAGTTAGAATCTTTTATTCAGCTGGCAGTTTGGCAACGCTGTATCGCAGTAGTTTGAGTAACGAAGATTTTTGTGAGGTAAGTGATTCATAAAAGGTATAGGTTATTGTTAGTCAGGGCCATTCTTTTGTACGGATTTTTGAAAGTCAGATTGCGTTGCGCTAAAAAATATTGTGTGTCAGTTTAAGCACAGTCATTCATAATTTTTTCTAAGGGGACGTTTCTCCCGTCCCTGTCACCTCATCCACCTCCTCCTCCTCCTCCTCCTCCTCCTCCTCCTCCTCCCCCTCTATCCATCAGCTCCACCCTGTCTCTCCATCCGCCTCTCCACAACTCGCTTTCTCCATCAGCACATATCCCCTTTTCACTGTCCACCTACTCCTCTCCCCTCTCTTTGTTGATCTATTCCTCCCACTCCCTCTGTCCATCTGCTAATCCCGCATCCATCATCTGCGCCACTCCATCCCTCTGTCCACCTGCATCTCCCCCACCCATCCCCCCCATCTCCGTTCAGCTGCCCTTCCCCTTCTGTTCATCTCCTCCCACCCTCTAAGGACAACGACTCCTGACTGTCTCGTTCTCCATCTCCTCTTCCCTCTTTCTTTGTCGATGTCCTCGTCTTTCCTGTCTTAATCTGTCTCCATCTACCACATCTCTCTACTCGTCTCTTCCACCTCATTGTCTCCTCCTTCCTCCACTCTCTCTCTTCATCTCCTCCTCCCCTTCCCTCCACATATTATCTCCCCCCCCCCCGAAACAGGAGGATGCTACTTCTCACCCCAACAGTATTTCTTTCCAGACAGTAATTAAGTCTGGTTTAATTCGATCTAGAGGCGTAGAAGGAGCTTTTTACCCATAGCTTTGCGTGCACACGCAAAATCCACGTATGTTTAACAAACGTCACTCGTATCTCTTCACATAATTCACTTGTATCTCTAGCTAATTTTGCGTGCAGTTTTATTTTCCCGCAGTTCAGTATCTATGACATCATATCTTCTGAAATGATATAATTTTGCAAGTATATTCAGTGGTACACGTTAATACTGTCTGCAAAGTTAATCACGAATAAAGTTGGTAGTAAAGACGTAATAAATTAAAATGTTATGCTTCAGGAGGCATTTTTACTGCATAAACAGCCAAAATGTAGGAAGCAACTGACTTTTCTCCTTTGCCTATTTTGTGGAAGTCATCAGCGTGAACATGTTTCGAAAAGGTATGAAGTTGGTGCAAAGTTTGTTGCAACTTGTAGGGAAGCAGCCTACTCACGCCGTATAAAATTCACATCAGTCTTTCCATTGTGTGCCAGCCTAGTCCACTGTAACTGGCTCTGACGTCATAAATGTTGCGCAATACTTTAAAAATCAAGTAAATAACTTGAAACGTTTCTAGCATGTCAGGAGTAATACTAAATCAAGATGTGTTGAATATCAGTTCAATAACTTTAACCATTTTCGAAATTTGGACGTATTTCTGTAAAAATCATTGGTGCAACAGAAAAGTGCTAGAAACTTAAAAATTTGTATTTAGATTCCTTTTTCATAATAATTTAGTAGAACAGTATTCTGGATCTCACAAATTAAAATTTTAGTTGAAATTCATGATTTTCTGGTATTTGTCTTAGAAATTAAGGAAGCAAGATAGATTAAGTAGGCGAATAAATAAGGCTAGGATGTTTAAATTTAAGTAGAAGGGAGATCCGCTATGATCAAAGGATGTGAGAAGTTTCACCTGAATAACTATAAAACTATAGCGATAGCGCATCTCCAAAGGGCAAGTTCAGAGCTCGTCTACTGCGTATAGTGTAATTAAATTAATTCTCTCGCCCAAAATATTTGACTTAGCCACGTCAGACTTTAATTATGATTACTTACCTGTGTGCTGAATGTACATTTAAATTGAGAGCTTCTTCGGCCATCAGCAATGGAAGCGATGATTTATTGTATAACTTAAAGTGGTGCATTATTAGCCTAGCGGCTGGTCGGGAGAGCAGAATTGATCAGGCGTTCCCTTAGCCGTCCGCACCGCGGCTATATATATAAGAACGCTGCTCGAGAGAAGAAGGCCCCAGTTCTCTCCAGACGCTGATTAGCGCACCATCTGTGCCGGGAGTCGCGTCGCGTCGGTATCGTTGCTATAAAGAACCTCGGATGCCGTAATAAGTTACTCGAGATACGCATAACCATGAAATCGTTTTCGAGTGAAGTGTTAATTCTGGGATTACTTTAATGATCTATCTTCAGTTTGCGTAGGTCGTATTTTCACATTATCATCAAATTATGGCGAGCATTCGCTTAAACATTTAATCTGAACAGTTATAGTTGCATCAGCGCATTAGACTCTGAACTGCTCTGTTAGTTGGATTGTGTGGATTCTTTTTGGTCTGTGACTTTCAGAATTTAGTGAACATTTTCGACAGAATCGTTTTGATTATGAACCCCAGACAATCTCCTAATTCCTCAGAGCTATAAGCTGTAGCTATAAGTGTATTTCTCAGATGAAGTGGGCACTTGGAATTCTAATTACAGGCTTCACGTTTTGCTGATCACTTTCTGGTTGCCAATGTTGTAGTTAGAGAGCCAGTGTTGAGAACGGCAAACAACAGCATTAAATAAACAAAAGGAACATTATTATATAACAAATATTTCCACCCGCCGCCCCACAAGCTCACTAAGTGCTCTCCTTGTCAAATACTGGATGAACAAAGTCTGTCTATTCGCCTGTCATGGGCCACGCTTCTTTATTACCCCACCCCACCCCTCTGATAGACAGATGATTCTTACAGCCACAGAAATTCTTTCCTGATGGGAAGAGAGGTGTGTACCAGATTTGGTTGAACTCTGCTCCTTGGTTCAGGAGGAGATCTCGAACATACATCGATTTTTATAATATGTAAAAATGTATGACGTAGGGAACGTTTCAGCTCTGATTACCATGTTATTTCAGGAATCAACGGTTGAATCATTTCAAAGCTGCGTCCTATCTTCATCTGGGAGGTTTCTCGGAACAGGTGAAATTCATCAAAAGGATCTGCTTTCTGTGACTTCAAAGTCTGGTTAAGGTAAGAGTAGGTGTAAGAAGTAAACTTTGTTGCTTCCGTGACACTGGATACTGTGGACTTCAACAATGAATTATTTTGTTAGAGGATACATAGGGTATAAAAAGTCCTTGTATATTTCAACGACACTTGGCACACGTATTAGCTCATTCGGGAGAACGACGGTTCAATCCCGCGTCCGGCCATACTGGTTTAGGTTTTCCGTGATTTCCCTAAATCGCTCCAGGCAAATGCAGGATGGTTCCTTTGAAAGGGCACGGTCGACTTCGTTCTCCGTGCTTTCCTTATCCGATGAGACCGATGACCTCGCTGTATGGTCTCCTTCCCCAAAACACGTATTAGCTACTCTCTTGAAAGAAGGAATATGGGCCTAAAAACATACTCATGGGGGTACGGGTGGGGTAAATAGAGGATGACAAGCAAGTATAGCTATGGAGTACCTAGAGCAATTTCGACCGAATTTTATACATACATGAATCATTATACACTCCTGGAAATGGAAAAAAGAACACATTGACACCGGTGTGTCAGACCCACCATACTTGCTCCGGACACTGCGAGAGGGCTGTACAAGCAATGATCACACGCACGGCACAGCGG
Source organism: Schistocerca piceifrons (assembly GCF_021461385.2). Classification (NCBI taxonomy): domain Eukaryota; kingdom Metazoa; phylum Arthropoda; class Insecta; order Orthoptera; family Acrididae; genus Schistocerca; species Schistocerca piceifrons. The sequence continues at coordinate 69,485,870 of NC_060147.1, read as the reverse complement.
ACACACCAGGAACCGCGGTGTTGGCCGTCGAATGGCGCTAGCTGCGCAGCATTTGTGCACCGCCGCCGTCAGTGTCAGCCAGTTTGCCGTGGCATACGGAGCTCCATCGCAGTCTTTAACACTGGTAGCATGCCGCGACAGCGTGGACGTGAACCGTATGTGCAGTTGACGGACTTTGAGCGAGGGCGTATAGTGGGCATGCGGGAGGCCGGGTGGACGTACCGCCGAATTGCTCAACACGTGGGGCGTGAGGTCTCCACAGTACATCGATGTTGTCGCCAGTGGTCGGCGGAAGGTGCACGTGCCCGTCGACCTGGGACCGGATCGCAGCGACGCACGGATGCACGCCAAGACCGTAGGATCCTACGCAGTGCCGTAGGGGACCGCACCGCCACTTCCCAGCAAATTAGGGACACTGTTGCTCCTGGGGTATCGGCGAGGACCATTCGCAACCGTCTCCATGAAGCTGGGCTACGGTCCCGCACACCGTTAGGCCGTCTTCCGCTCACGCCCCAACATCGTGCAGCCCGCCTCCAGTGGTGTCGCGACAGGCGTGAATGGAGGGTCGAATGGAGACGTGTCGTCTTCAGCGATGAGAGTCGCTTCTGCCTTGGTGCCAATGATGGTCGTATGCGTGTTTGGCGCCGTGCAGGTGTGCGCCACAATCAGGACTGCATACGACCGAGGCACACAGGGCCAACACCCGGCATCATGGTGTGGGGAGCGATCTCCTACACTGGCCGTACACCACTGGTGATCGTCGAGGGGACACTGAATAGTGCACGGTACATCCAAACCGTCATCGAACCCATCGTTCTACCATTCCTAGACCGGCAAGGGAACTTGCTGTTCCAACAGGACAATACACGTCCGCATGTATCCCGTGCCACCCAACGTGCTCTAGAAGGTGTTAGTCAACTACCCTGGCCAGCAAGATCTCCGGATCTGTCCCCCATTGAGCATGTTTGGGACTGGATGAAGCGTCGTCTCACGCGGTCTGCACGTCCAGCACGAACGCAGGTCCAGCTGAGGCGCCAGGTGGAAATGGCATGGCAAGCCGTTCCACAGGACTACATCCAGCATCTCTACGATCGTCTCCATGGGAGAATAGCAGCCTGCATTGCTGCGAAAGGTGGATATACACTGTACTAGTGCCGACATTGTGCATGCTCTGTTGCCTGTGTCTATGTGCCTGTGGTTCTGTCAGTGTGATCATGTGATGTATCTGACCCCAGGAATGTGTCAATAAAGTTTCCCCTTCCTGGGACAATGAATTCACGGTGTTCTTATTTCAATTTCCAGGAGTGTATGTATAAATGCAGTGAGAGGGTAACGCACTTAGGTGACAGAATTCATGGGATGGTGATATGCACATATACAGATCACAGTCGTTTCGCGTACACGGAGTATAAAAGGTCAGTGCATTAGCAGAGCTGCTAATTGTATTCAGGTGATTCATCTGAAAATGTTTACGACGTTATTATGGGCCACGACAGGAACTAGCAGACTTTGAAACGTAATGGTAGTTAGAGCTAGACGCATGGGACATTGCATTCCGGCAGTCGTTGGGGAATTCATTATTTCGCAATCTACAGTGTCAAGAGCGTGCCGAAAGTAGCAGATTTCAGGCATTACGCCCCACCACGGGCAATGCAGAGGGTGACGGGCTTCACTTAACGACCAAGAGCAGCGGCGCTTGCGAAGAGTTGTCAATGCTAACAGACAAGCAACATTGCGTCAAAAAACCGCAGAAATGAACGTGGGACGTATGACGAACGCATCCGTGACGGCAGTGCGGCGTAACTTGGCGATTGTGGGCTATGGCAGCAGACGACCGACACGAGTGCCTTTACTAACAGCACGACACGGACTGCTACGTTCGCAGGTTCGAATCCTGCCTCGGGCATGGATGTGTGTGATGTTCTTAGGTTAGTTAGGTTTAAGTAGTTCTAAGTTCTAGGGGACTGATGACCTCAGATGTCAAGTCCCATAGTGCTCGGAGCCATTTTTAACGATGCGGACTGCAGAGTGTCTCCAGGACTCATGGCCATATCGGTTGGACCCTAGACGACTGGAAAAGCGTGTAGTGGTCAGATGAACCCAGTTTTCAGTTGGACAGAGCTGATGGTAGCATTCGAGTATGTGGCACAGAACCCACCGAGCCATGGATCCAACTTGTCAACAGGGCACTATAGACGACAATTCGTCGAGTCACCGGGTCAAAAGTGTCTGCGATTGGTTTGAAGAACATTCTGGACAATTCGAGCGAATGATTTGGCCACCCAGATCGCCCGACGTGAATCCCACCGGACATTTATGAGACGTAGTGAAGAGGTCAATCAGTGCACAAAATGCTGTGCCGGCACCAATTTCGCAGTTTTGGGCAACTACAGAGACAGTACGGCTCAATATTTCTGCAGGAGACTTCCAACGACTTGTTGAGTCCACGCCGGGTCGAGTCGCTAAACTCCGGAGTGTAGAAGGAGGTCAGACACTATATTAGAAGGCATCGCGCGACTTTTGTGACTTCATCGTATACGCCCTTCACACGTGGTGTGGCCGAAGAGGGGGTGGGGTTGAGGTGAGGTGAGATGCCGCGATAAGTAAAAGTTTTCGGTAACGTATGGTATTAGTAGTTTTGGGGGTTGTTACCGTTATTGCTGACAGTCTCTGTGACATTTCACTTCTGGGAGTCAGGTTGCAAGGACAGTGACAGTTTCGGGAACGCCTGAAGCGATGTCTGCCAACCTTGACTCACATATATGACGCAATCTGCAAAAAAGTTTCAGTGATTGTAAGTCACCTCTAGCATCACTACGAGTGAGGATGGGACTTAAAAGATTGGACACAACAGTAACTCAGAAATGCCTCGAGTAAATTCAAACAAATTTGATAAATAAGTGACTCTATTTGTATAAAAGTGCTGTGGAAGTAAGATGGCCGTACTAAGCGTAGGGGTGGGGATGGCCATAAGAAGCAGTGACATCTAAAATAGTGACATCTAAAAATGTTCGAAAACGACCTGTTGGTATTTCTTCCCTGTATGCAGTAGATTTGGAATTCTCAAAAAGTATGAAGCGCTATTTGTCTCCTATTTGTACTGTTCAGTGGGTCATGCAAGCCGCAAGAATGAACGATCCAGTGAGACAATAATTTTGGCAACATATTTCAGGGTCAAAAATCATTTCACCCGGCTGAATACCACAGATACATTCAGCGAACTGTCTACAGTCACATGGTGTAAAACAAGCGGATAATTAAACATTTATACAGCAACAGTTCTTTTCCTCGAAACAACCATTGGTTAATATTATCAATATCCCTCAAACGAAGTGGAAGATTGTCTGTCTGTATCAAAGGACAGGAAAAATGTAAAACTACCGCATGGAAATAAAATACATTATCGACATCACCATCAGCTTCGGACTATGTGGGAAGGTGTCAGTAAAATGCAGGGTGCTGAATATGAGGATCAAAGTGAATGACGCATACAAGGTAATATACCAAATATGTGTATATACACGCATCAAAAATGTTTTGTATCACCTCCGAGAGTTCTGGAACCTGTACAGAAAATTGGAATAGAGATCAACATATATATCATTTCTGCCCTTTTGACTGCTCATGCAAACCACACATTCCATTTTGTACCACCATACAGCGAGACCTTCAGAGGTTGTGGTTCAGATTGCTGTACCCAGGTACCTCTAATACCCAGTATCACGTGCTCTTGCATTGATGCACGCCTGTATTCGTCGTGGCATACTATGCACAAGTTCGTCAAGGCACTGTTGGTCCAGATTGTCCCACTCCTCAACGGCGATTCGACGTAGCTCCCTCAGAGTGGTTGGTGGGTCACATCGTTCATAAACAGCCCTTTTCAGTCTATATCAGGTATGTTCTATAGGGTTCATGTCTGGAGAACAAGCTTGCCATTCTAGTCGAGAGATGTCGTTATCCTGAAGGAAGTCATTCACAAGATGTGCACGATGGGGGCGCGAATTGTCGTCCATGAGGACGAATGCCTCGCCAATATGCTGCCGATATGGTTGGACTATCGATCGGAGGATGGCATCCACGTGTTGTACAGGAGTTACTGCGCCTTTCATGATCACCAGCGGCGCACGTCTACCCCAAATAATGCCACCCCAAACAGCAGGGAACCTCCACCTTGCTGCACTCGCTGGAAAATGTGTCTAAGCGTTCTGCGTGACCGGGTTGCATCCGAACACGTCTCCAACGATTGTCTTGTTGAAGGCATATGCGACACTCATCGGTGAAGAGAACGTGATGCCAATCCTGAGCGGTCCATTCGGTATGTTGTTGGGCCCATCTGTACCGCGCTGCACGGTGTCGTGGTCGCAAAGATGGACCTTCGCATGGACGTCGGGGATAAGTTGCGCATCACGCAGCCTATTGCGCAGAGTTTGAGTCGTAATTCGACATCCTGTGGCTGCACGAAAAGCATTATTCAACATTGTGGTGTTGCTGTCAGGGATCCTCCGAGCCATAATCCGTAGCTCGGTCATCCACTGGCCTTGGGCGGGCTAAGCGAGGTATGTCACCGACAATTCCTGTCTCTCTGTATCTCCTACATGTCCGAACAACATTGCTTTGGTCCGAGACGCCTGGATACTTGTTGAGAGCCCTTCCTGGTACAAAGTAACGATGGCGACGTGATCTAACCGCCGCATTGACCATCTAGGCATGGTTGAACTACAGACAACACAGAGCCTTGTACCTCCTTCCCGGTAGAATGACTGCGTCTAATAGGCGCTGCTCTTGCATGGTTATTTACATCTTTGGGCGGGTTTAGTGACATCTCTGAACAGTCAAAGCGACTGTGTCTGTGATACTACAGGGTGTTACAAAAAGGTACGGCCAAACTTTCAGGAAACATTTCTCACATACAAAGAAAGAAAATATGTTATGTGGACATGTGTCCAGAAACGCTTACTTTCCATGTTGGAGTTCATTTTATTACTTCTCTTCAAATCACATTAATCATGGAATGGAAACACACAGCAACAGAACGTACCAGCGTGACTTCAGACACTTTGTTACAGGAAATGTTCAAAATGTCCTCCGTTAGCGAAGATACATGCATCCACCCTCCATCGCATATAATCCCTGTTGCGCTGAGGCAGCCCTGGAGAATGGCGTATTGTATCACAGCCGTCAACAATACGAGCACGAAGAGTCTCTACATTTGGTACCGGAGTTGCGTAGACAAGACCTTTCAAGTGCCCCCATAAATGAAAGTCAAGAGCGTTGAGGTCAGGAGAGCGTGAAGGCCATGGAATTGGTCCGCCTCTACCAATCCATCGGTCACCGAATCTGCTGTTGAGAAGCGTACGAACACTTCGACTGAAATGTGCAGGAGCTCCATCGTGCATGAAGCACATGTTGTGTCGTACTTGTAAAGGCACATGTTCTAGCAGCACAGGTAGAGTACACCGTATGAAATCATGATAACGTGCTCTATCGAGCGTAGGTGGAACAACATGGGGCCCAATCAAGACATCACCAACAATGCCTGCCCAAACGTACACAGAAAATGTGTGTTGATGACGTGATTGCACAATTGCGTGCGGATTCTCGTCAGCCCACACATGTTGATTTTGAAAATTTAAAATTTAATCACGTTGGAATGAAGCCTCATCCGTAAAGAGAACATTTGCACTGAAATGAGGATTGACACATTGTTGGATGAACCATTCGCAGAAGTGTACCCGTGGAGGCCAATCAGCTGCTGATAGTGCCTGCACACGCTGTACATGGTACGGAAGGAACTCTCGTAGCACTCTCCATACAGTGACGTGGTCAACGTTACCTTGTACGGCAGCAACTTCTCTGACACTGACATTAGGGTTATCGTGAACTGCACAAAGAATTGCCTCGTCCATTGCAGGTGTCCTCGTCGTTCTAGGTCTTCCCCAGTCGCGAGTCATAGGCTGGAATGTTCCGTGCTCCCTAAGACGCCGATCAATTGCTTCGAAAGTCTTTCTGTCGGGACACCTTCGCTCTGGAAATCTGTCTCGATACAAACGTACCGCGCCACGGCTATTGCCCCGTGCTAATCCATACATCAAATGGGCATCTCCCAACTCCGCATATGTAAACATTGCACTGACTGCAAAACCACGTTCGTGATGAACACTAACCTGTTGATGCTACGTACTGATGTGTTTGATGCTAGTACTGTAGAGCAATGAGTCGCATGTCAACACAAGCATCGAAGTCAACATTACCTTCCTTCAATTGGGCCAACTGGTGGTGAATCGAGGCAGTACAGTACACACTGACGAAACTAAAATGAGCTCTAACATGGGAATTAAGCGTTTCCGGACACATGTCCACATAATATCTTTTCTTTATTTGTGTGTGAGGAATGTTTCCTGAAAGTTTGGCCGTACCTTTTTGTAACACCCTGTATATCCGCAGCCATCTTCAGGAGTTCTGGGCACAGGGTGATGCAAAACTTTTTATGTTGTGTGTATATTACAGTAGGGCAGTAGGGTTATTGTGCATAAAGAATTTGTCCCTCCAGAACAAAATGTTTTAGAAAGATGTCCTTGTAAGGCTCACGAAAACAGTTAATCGAATGAAACTGGACACTGTTCAAAATGGTTCAAATGGCTCTGAGCACTATAGGACTTAACGTCTGAGGTCATCAGTCCCCTAGAACATAGAACTACTTAAACCTAAGGACATCACACACATCCATGCCCAAGGCAGGATTCGAACCTGCGACCGCTACTTTCGCGCGGTTCCAGGCTGTAGCGCCTAGAACCGCTCAGCCACTCCGGACAGCCTGACACTGTAGACAAGTGGATGCTGCATCGTGACAACGCCCCATGTCACATGGATTCTTCCATCACAGAATTTCTTGACCTCAACAGGCGTTCCTGCAGCTCGGCAGCCCTCCTTTTCACCTGATCTCAGTTCTTGTGACTTTTTTCTTTCCCCGACATTGAAAAATGTGTTAAACGGACATCATGTTGGGACTACGAAGGGGATACAAAAGAATGTGATCGGCATGTTAGAGTCCCTGCCAGTTAAAGCCTTTCAGCGCTGCTGCCAAGACTGGGAACTACGACTCCGCCGGTGCGTAGCTGCCGAAGGGAAGTACTTTGATGGGGACAGTACGGTTTGAAAAAAAAAATAAAAGCTTTGGTAGATAAAAACATCAGTCTCATAACTTTTCGGTATTTTGTATTTTGTCTAAAACTGACATTCTGAGGTCTTGGCTCCTCTTACAGAGAAGATAACAACATGCAGCCACTGTTTATAACGCTCTTTATTTACTTAAATAGCGATGTAACCGGATTTACTCTTCTCCCACATCTCGTGCAACTCATCACTTTCATGTGTCTTCGGTTTACTCTGAGTTCATATTCTGTGCCCAGCAGTTTATTCATTTCGTTCAGTACGTCCACTTAGGTCTCTATGGTCACCGGGGAATGTTATGGTTGATGTTGTTTCACTATAAGTTTTAAGACTAATTTTAATCCAATCGGTCTTTTACTTGCGTCATTGCTTCTTCGATGTACAGGTTGAACAGTAGTGAGAGAAAGCTCCCTTCTCTTTCTACAACGTATTTAGAAAAGCCATAACAGGGTGTTATTCGAAAGGGTTGAGGGGTTAAGGCAGACATGATTCTAGAATGACTGAGGGGAAGGAGCGAGAGAGAGACAGAGAGAGAGAGAGTGAGTGAGTTTGTGAGTGAGAGATAGGGGATGGGGGGATGGGGCTATAGTGCTCGCGATTATGCGATATTGAAACACGGGACAGCCCGGGACATTGTGGAAATCTCTGCAGGCAGTTTCTATTCATCACCGCCGCGCCGGGAAAACAATGCCTGTACAGCGGTACGGCGGACGGGGTGTCGTGTGCGCACACAGTTGTGGTCGGGGGTGGAGGAAGAGGCGAGACACAGGCGTGCCACCCACTCCAATGGGCTATGAAGAAAACAGCGCTAGTGCTGCCTGCGGCTGCCTCCCGCGGCCACGCCCCGCCGTCTCTTGCGCAGCGTTTATACGGCGAGGCGGGCAGGCGGAAACACGGCGAAAGAGTCCGCCGCGACCGTTATGCGGGCCGTTTGGGGCTCAGCACACGGCAGTTGGGGCTCAATTTCCTCCCTCCCAGACCCCCCGACCACCCCCGTCTGCTGCTGCCACCCCTGTCCCGTCGCCGCGGCGGGGGTGGCTCCAGCGGAGCACAATATTAAAACCCATATCTCAATCGAGGAGGCGCCACCTACGCTACCGCCACACGGCCTGTGTGTGTGTGTGTGTGTGTGTGTGTGTGTGTGTGTGTCTGGAGGCATCCCCAGGAGTCGCTGGGGAAACAGAAGAAAGGTACGAGGCCGCCCGGCCGGTGGCTAGCGATAAAAAGGATGTAGCCTGCTACACGGCACGGAATACCGAATGAGATCCCGCGCTTTGCCTTCTGCAATTATAACAACTCAGGCCTGCGCAACGAGAGGAGGAAAATGGCGAGAATGGGAACGGGAAAAGAAAAAAAAAAAAAAAAAAAAAAAAAGGAGAAGAATGAGTGGGCAGTGGCGCCTTGCAAAAGTACGTGCTGAAACTCATCGCTAATGGGGTGACGAGCATGGGAGGTGAGAATGCGCCCAGAGATTCACTTGTCCGGCAACTTCTACCGTGTCGTGGGATGACCAAGGGATGAGCTACATTCTACCCCACAGTACATTGTCGTTATAACGAGCTCAACTCACGTCACTCGCTTACTTCACCTCGGCTTCAGAGACCCTGTATTTGATTTTAACCAGTTGGTTGATTGATTTGGGCGGAGAGTACCAAATAGCGAGGTCATCGGTCCCATCAGATTAGCTAAGAATGGGGCAGGAAGTCGACCGAACCCTTTAGCCGGCCGCTGTGGCCGACGGGACTGATGACCTCAGAAGTTACGTCCCATAGCGTTCAGAGCCATTTGAAACAAATTGATTGTTGTATTTACTGGTATTTCGTCTGTATGGTAATGTGAAATTGAAATTGAGATTAGAGAAGCAGTTAAGCTCGTATTTAAGTTGTAAGTGATCTCGAAATTCTTGAAAACTGATCCACAATGCAGAAGTTTACAATAAAAGTAAAATTAAGCTGAATTCTGCAACGCTGGTGGCAAGAGAACAGTCTGTTCTGTTAAATTTAAGAAATAATACAAGCAATCTGAGAGAAAAATAAGAAATATAAGTAAGTACCAAGAATGCCCTGTCTGAAAAGTATATCACCGTTTAAATGTAAAATATATCATGCGTAAATTACAAATGGCCTTCCTGTTTGCGGAATGAATAAATGCCGTGCTGCAGCTATCTCCAAACTACTGTGTCTGCTGCTATGCTAGTTAAAAATAAAAATTTTAACTACTAGCAAAGTGATGTGCAATGCGTGTGTTACACTATAAAGGCATCCACAAAATTTTTGAGGTAATAAAGCTCATTACTCCAGTCATCACGGTCAATTACAATTCTGTTACTGAGAAACTCGAGAAAGCAAAATTATATGTGTGAAACTTGAAATAAAGAGACGAATGCGGACTCATTGGAAAACAATGAAATAACTGTAGTAACAAAACTTTGTATCACTTAGACAATATATTGTAAACACTTGAAATATTAAAAATTCACTTCACATTAAACGTTGAAAAAGCCTGAGCAAATTCTTTGTACTTTCTTACAAACACGTATGCTATCTACCTTTGAAGAAAGCTCGGTAAATCACACATTGTTACGTAATCACAAAAAATCTCCAATTCTAAATCCCTCACCTAATTCATTACTACACTTGATTGTCCCGCCAAATGGGCTATTCCACTACCTTTTGAAGTCTTCTGAATTAATTCACAAAATCTCTCTCCATAAATGATTAAATAATATAAGGAAATAATTGCTGGCACACAGCATGGCCTAAATACATCTTACTCCATCATAAGATACAACTCGACTCCTCCTCCTTCTCTCTCTCTCTCTCTCTCTCTCTCTCTCTCTCTCTCTCTCTCTCTCTCTCTCTTCCCCCCCCTCCCCTCCCCCTCCACCGAAGACAACACTTCACTCAAAAGGAAAATTTCTACTAACAAGGGGAGGCCACCAATTGCGAAATTCAGATTCGATTCATACTGCGCATAATAAAAGCTCATGGCCAGAGGTGATTTGTGGCAAAGCACCAAGATGCACTTCTCAGCCGTTGTCGAGAAAATCGACAGTTAAATGAAACCGTTACGGTGAAATACTCTCTACGATTAATAACTTTCTGCAGCGTCGTGGCGCAGCGGTAAGCGCTCGGGTTCGTAATCCGAAGGTCGCCGGATCGAATCTCGTGCCATGCAATTTTTTTTATATTATTAGTTTTTTTAATTCAAACATTAATGAATTGCTTATGCATGTTGGTGAAGGTGGATCTCTCTCCAATTGTACCGCATCCATTTTTCCGTTTGTTTAACAGGGTGTACCAAAGCTCTCACGTCCGCACTGATTTTCGACGATGTTATAAGTTGCGCTAGGGACCGCATCTACCTTCTTTCGAAGTTAGCAGGCAACTACGCTGCTATGCGGCGGCTCGTTTCGGCCCATTCAACATCTGTCCTTCAAGTGTAACGAGCGAGTAACGGAGTTTATATTTCATACCTGCCACAGCAAATTTGTGTTCGTGGGGTCTCAATCCTAATACGAACGTTTGACTTACGCTATACGTATTCGTTTCGGAATATCGTTTCTACGTCTTCCGTTAACTATACGTGGTTAACATTATGAAGACAATTAATAACGTTTGTGAAATACAACTTTGTTTGCGGAAAACATAATGATGTTCAAAGTCGCCAATTTTTCCACGACAAACGACTTTCAACAACTTATTATATGCATAATTGTTGCAACTGATTGCCGGGAATTATATATATGTATATATAATCAGTGCGGGCGTGAGAGCTTTGGTACACCCTATTAAACAAACGGAAAAATGGAGGCGGTACAGTTGGAGAGCGATCCGCCTTCACCAAGATGCATAAGCAATTCATTAATAGTTTATATATGAATCACAAAAAACTAATAATAAAAAAAATTGCATGGCGCGAGATTCGATCCGGCGAATTTCGGATTACGAACCCGAGCGCTTACCGCTGTGCCGCGACGCTGTAAAAAATTGTTAGTCGTAGAGAGTATTTCACCGTAACGGTTTCTTTTAACTGTCGATTTTCTCGACAATGGCTGAGAAGTGAATCTTTGTGCTTTGCCACATTACACCTCTGGCCATGAGCTTTTATTATGCGCAGTATGAATCGAAACTCAATTTCACAATTGGCGGCCTCCCCTTGTAAGAGTCTCTCGCAGCGTTACTTCTTCAACAGAGATGTTCACCGGTATTACTCAGGTGCTACTGAACCTTTACTTTTCTGCGTGACATCCGAAATATTACCTGAATCACAATTTTCTGTACACAACAAAACCCTTACAAAACCTACTTTCATAGCGATTGCAGATTTAGAGAACGTTTTTCATAATGTAGACTGGAACACACACACTTTGAAATTCTGAAGGCAGCAGAAAGGTTGTCGACAACTTTTACAGAAACGACAGAACAGTTATAAGAGTTGAGAGGCATGAAAGAGGAACAGTGATTGAGAAGGGAGTGAGAGAGGATTGTAGGTTATCCTTGATGTTATTCAGTCTGTACACTGCGCAAGCAGTAAATTAAGGCAAAGAAAAATTTCGAGAATGAATTAAAGTTCAGCGACAAGAAATGAAAATATTGAGGTTTACCAATGGAATTGTGATTCTGTCAGAGACAGCAAAGAAGTTGGAAGGGCAGTTGAATGGAATGGACAGTGCCTCGAAACGACGATACCAACATACGATGGCCGAAATAGTGAGAATACGAAGTATAGACGGGAAATGGCAAGAAAAGCGCTTCTGAAGAAGATAAATTTGTTAACAACGTATTTAGATTGAAGAGTTAGGCAGTCTTTTCTCAGAGTATTTGTATGAAGTGCAGTTTGTATGGAAGTGAAGTGTGGATGATTAACAGTTTAGACAAGAAGAGAGTAGATGCTTTTGAAATGTGATGTACAAGAGTGGTGAAGATCAGAAGCGTAGATTGTGTAACCGGTGAAAATGCTCTAAACAGAATTGGGAAGGAAAGAAATTTGTGGTATAACTTGATTAACAGGAGGGACAGGTTCATACGACGCATTCTGAGACATTAAGGGTCCGCGAATTTAGTATTGGATGGAAGTGTGATGAGGCAAATGTTGCAGAGACCGAGGCATCATTACACTAAACATGTTTAGATAGGTTAAATTGTAATGGTTATGCTGAGTTGAAGAGGCTAGCACTTCATTAGGAAGACTGTTCTGATGTAGCTCTCCATGCTACTCTGTCCACAACACCACACAGTCTGGTCTTAGGTTTTCTTTTCCCCTTGCCCAACATGTACGGATGTTTCTGAGATTTCCTGTAGCCTGCCATTCAACTTACCATGAATTTAATCTGCCTCTCGTTGAAGCCCACGATTACGGAACTTCTCCCAAAACACGGTTTCGGCCTCATTAGCTTGACTTTTGTCCAGTGTTCTTCATGCTGCCTCCTGATTTAGCTATGTTATTTTTGATTTCAACATCGCCTTAGTGATTGGTAGGACAGGTTCCAGTCGAACAAACGGAATCGTTGCTCCTGCAATGGCCAGCCTATAAGCTCGTTCGCTAAAACTAATGCCTGAGTGACCATGGACCCACGGCAAGTTTACACTGATGTTTACCCTCATGGTGGATTCATGGCATACTGCTACGATCTTTAATCTCGTTGCAGCACCTGATAGATATCTCAGAGCTCCTTGGCTATCCGATTGGTAGATCGTGGTACAATGCTTTTTACAACTACGTAGATTCTGCTCCACGTGCACTCTGATACCGGATATCTTTTCCTGAAATGCCGTGACCAGTTTCCCTACATAGACCGCGGTTTCTGGTCTTGGCTGTACCCCACCCACCGCGGCCCAACACCTTCGCCTGGTTTCGACCCGTCCGGATATCAGATCAGCCCTAGCTAGTGGTCAACGCAACAAACCCTCATGCGGGGGACCTGGTACTGATTCTCGGTAATACCACAGACTTTTCCTTGGTGGGATGACTGGACCATGGTTCAAGGTCTGAACTTCTACTATGGCCAGAAGCGTGGTGTGCTGGCGCCACAGACCTCTATACCGCATCCAATGACTGCTGTTGAGGATGGCACGGCGGTCGGTCGAGTACCTTGTGGTCCTTAGGGTCTTTCCGTTTCTTCCCGTTAAATGCCATGAAATGTTTTGCCGATGTCTGGGCTTTTTTCTTTTTTTCTCACTGCTTGACGCAAACGCCGTTGAACTTGTAAGTAGTGCTTCTTACTAATCGTTGGAAATCGGGGCATTAACTTGAGGCGCGCCATGCAATTAAAAATCGGAAAACACAGTGGGCATTAATTTCAGATTTGATCAAAAATTTTTCGGAACTTTGTTATAGGAAAAACAGCTCCCCACGTTCACAGTTTGCCAATTGGATTCTACTTCACGTAGGTCATAGCACGTTATTACGTGGCTTACTACTGTAACATTGTTCACTGCAGAATACATTCAGGCTGGTTTACCTTCAGGTTTTTAATTTCTCTCAGTCTAATCATTTACAACAACGTTTCATGACTTAGTTTTTATTATACAGTTTGTATTTTTTGAGTCTGCCCGTAAATAACACCACTTTTGGCTCAGTGTAATCTTATATGAAGCATTTCATTTTGTACAGTTTTCTTTTGTCATTGATTTTCCCATATTCTTTCTGTTTTATCATTCATAGTCAGGTATCATGACTCAGTTTCTATCTTACACGTTATCAGATTAGGGTCGGTGACCATTACGCTCCAGTTTCTATTTTTTTCTAGTACTACTGATTATTTTGCCACCACAGAATATTTTTATATTCATGATAAAATGTGTGTTATAGCCATTAAATATTCCGCAAATAGTACTGTATACCACAAGGTGAACATTAATGTATTTCAGCTTTAAATGTTCGCTTCTATATTTCATATAACATATCTATGGCTACATAATGGCTACACTCACTCTTTTACTGTACTATGTCATTACTGTTGTTAACTTCTTCCTAGACAACTAAGAGTTACATGCGACCTAACGTCATTTGCAATCCTGTTTATGCATTTCTACACCGTTTTGTTTTATCGGTTTTGCCTTTCGTAGAAACATTCGTGGGTTGTAAATATTACCCGATGCCTTTGATATATGTATGTTCAAAATTCAGTCTACATAAGGGCCACCTGTTCTCCAACTCTTGTGCTACTGATTATCTAAATATTTCGAATATTTTACGCTTATGACGACAACATGTACGTTGCATACATAGAATATTAAGCAAATATTACTGTACTTTATAATTCCCTCATTGCAGCATTTTAGCCTGTAGTAAGTGACATACATTTTATGTAACGTAAGCGTTGTATAGTATTCTAGCATTCAGTCTTTGATATTACGAGAAGTAACCTACTCGTAAATATGTATCTAACAGTTATGCAGAACCGCTTTCACTATACCTGTTGATCACAGTTATAAATTTTATCGTTTTCTGTGACTAATACTTATCTACGATTTAAAGTCATTCGGATTCTTTATTTATCCGTGTACTTTATATTTATATAAAAGTTACATCTATATTTTGTTATCCATAGTGTAAGATTGTATTATTATATTTGTAAACAGTGCTGTGGTCATTTATGTGATAAATATTATGTCTGGGCACACGTAATGCTTCAGCAAGCTGCAAATCATACATTTAAATATTTACCAAATGGCCATACAGAGTAGCTCTTTGCGATTAAAATTAATTTCTACCCGGGATCAAGTGCATCCTTGCTATACGAATTTATCTTACAATGGTAGGAAGTTAGTGCATGTCTTATTATCTATGCTTTAGGGATGTGTTTTCCTTGTAAGCAGTGACTCGGCTGTTTGAACAAAGAACAGTTGTCTATGGGCAAACGTAACGCCATAACAAGCGGCTAATTTACGTAAAATACATTACAATAACTGCAGATCGTTACGTACACCCGTTCGCAGATGACAACGCTTATCGATTCCACATCGTTCTAATTGTTACTACCTGGCGTCCTTATTGCCAATGGGAACCGAACACATCTTTGGGTAATGGTGGAACACAGATGGTCTTCTTCGTTACCATCCTGCCGGCTATCTTCGCTACGTTTCCCAGAAGGCCCTGCAGAGGGCAGTCCACGTTTAAATGTGACCTGTTATTGGGTGGTGACTGTTTCTCTGTTTCATCGCTTTTTGTAACGGATTTTCTTCTTCATAACATAAAAATAGGCTTCGTTGTTTTCTCAATGACCAAACTCCTAATAATTATCTCTCACCATGTTCTTCGCACAATGCAGTCAAACCTCAAGGGCAGTGGCGGCCGAAGTGGCCGTGCGGTTAAAGGCGCTGCAGTCTGGAACCGCAAAACCGCTACGGTCGCAGGTTCGAATCCTGCTTCGGGCGTGGATGTTTGTGATGTCCTTAGGTTAGTTAGGTTTAAGTAGTTCTAAGTTCTAGGGGACAACTGACCTCAGCAGTTGAGTCCCATAGTGCTCAAGGCCATTTGAACCATTTGAACCTCAAGGGCAGTGGCTCCATATGACGTTAGACCACAAAAAATGGGCGGGGTTTCCGCTACTTAACTACCGGCATCCGAGCCGTATTTAGCAGTCTTCTCCACTCCAGCACAGATGCATCTGCTCCACACTAATGGTTCCTATTGTCATCAAGGATATACCAGCTCCTTTTTTACTACATTATTTGTTGTCCTTCTCGATTGTAACTGTAGCATTATGTTTTATTCCTCTTCACAGAATGTAAGCTCTGTAGATGATCTCACAGAACATACAATAAGTTAATAAAAAATGCTGACTCTGTGTGTTGGGGAACCTTAACTTATCGACTAGGGCGACTGAGCCTTTGTTCTGTAAGGCAGTGTTTCTTCACGTGTTGTGACAGTGGCAGGTAATGTCGGTGTTGACTTCATCTAGCGACTCCAGAGCAACTTGCATTCGCCGGTGATTTTATTCGACATTTAACAGTTTTGAAACAAGTTATGCTGCGCACGCTTCGTACACTGAACAGAAAACGTTAGGTGGCTGAGCCAACATCATCAGAACTTCTCAGACTGTAGTTCGGAGGTCGTTCACGATGATTTGTTTCACTTTTTTCACTGTTTTGTCGGCTGATTGTGTGCTTGAACGCTCTACCTCGAAATGCTTAAGCAACTCCTAAACGCTTGTTTTTATTCAAACCGGACTCAACAAAATCAATATTCAACATTTCTAAAACCGTGCTGCACTTTATTCTGTTCGTACAGGCACTGGTAGCTAAGTCGTCAGCGCGACGGAATATCATGCCTAACGGCCCGGGTTCGATTCCCGGCTACGTCGGAGATTTTCTCCGCTCTGGGACTGGGTGTTGTGTTGTCCTTATCATCATCATTTCATCCCCATCTACAACCAAGTCGCCGCAGTGGCGTCAACTCGAAACACTTGCTCCAGGAGAACGGTCTACACGACGGGAGGCTCTAGCCACACGGCATTTCCATTTAATACAATTTCTTTGCTCCATTTTCAGACACAATAAATAATGACCGACACTACGAAAACGCATGTCAGTTTTTTGACTAATCATCCTATACGACTACACAGATACATTTCAGACATATTACAAACACTACAACGAAAAACTCGCTCTAGTCAGTTAAACACAAAACACGAAATTACGAAGTTCCCGTGACCTTTTGGAAACACATCGTAGTATGCGTTATTCATTCGCTTAGTTCCTGTACTACTGAAATCGGGTTGTACCACTACTTTGCCGGCCGTTATACCCGAGCGGTTCTAGGCGCTTCAGTCCGGAACCGTTCTGTTGCTACGGTCGCAGGTTTGAATCCTGCCTCAGGCATGGATGTGTGTGATGTCCTTAAGTTAGTTAGGTTCAAGTAGTTCTAAGTCTAGGGGACTGATGACCTCAGATTCACTCTTTCACTATTAGTTTTCATTTTCTTCCAGAGTGAAAGATCCTAATTTATGGTTACGATATTCAAGTGTATGCATCTCCGAAGGAAAAGGTACTGCGGCGCCTATAGCCGTTACGAGATACATAAAATGTAATCTCAGCTGCGAATACGAATGACCGTCAGCTGTGTAACTGGATGAAGACATTGAAAATTTGTGCTGAACTGATAGTCGAACCTGTATTGGCGAATAAATACGACACCAGGTGAGTGACTTTCAATTAAAATGTGACCCTGTACGAGAATATAGATAATGAATGTATGAGAGCAGGTTTTGGACACGTGAACGACGATACATGGAAGTTCGGTTCTGGTGGTGAAACGAGCTCGGATAGCCGAAGTAGTTAAGGAGAATGTTCACGACAGGTAAAAACTCTGGTTTAGAACCCCCTATCCAGCACAAATTTTCAGTGTCGTCATTCCATTACACTGCCAAAGATTGTTGTAGTGAGAAGTTATCGTCCGGATAAAATATTTCCCAGCGTTTCATATTCTTGAAAGGGTACAGTACTGCCCGACATTTAAAATAGGTACAACATACTTCATTATTTTTGTCAGAGCAACGCATTTTTTTGTAAAATAGCTCAATTTCAATTAATACAGCGAAGCCGGATACCAGTGTGGGAAAGAATGACAATTTATTTATTTAATTGATCACATGTGCACTCCCACAAAGTAAATCCCTACATCCAGTTTGGTGAGATCTGTGAAATGAATGAATGTATGGTCGTCTGCTAACCGCAGATAGTGAATGTGAATTTATGATCATCTTTGAGACGATCCTTTGGCCACCTTTGGTGGGACCAAAGAGATGAAATTTACCTGAGCTTTGAGCACCTGAAATGTGGTTGACCAATACGGTAGCAAGGTGCTCCCCCACTTCGACAGAGGTGTGAGAGGACCGGGAGAACGGCCATGTTTCAGCACTCTGCCGCTGGATCTTGTGCTGTTAAGACCTGTTTTATTTGTGCTCCGTAATGACAAAAGAGTGGATATATGGTACGCATGTGGAATATTTAAGAGTAGTTTGAAATAATAATTTCTCTATTTCAGGAACTTTCGTGGGGAGAATTAAATGTCAGGCAGGTAATATTAATGGGATCGTAGTAATCTTCGGAAGTGACCAACGGTCACAATGAAACTACGTGTAGCAATAAGTTGAAATACTTCTGTGTGCTTAAGTTAAGCTGAATTACTAGCGTGTGTACTATAAGTTGAAATATTTAAGAAATAGCGTGTGTACCATAAGTTGAAATATTTAAGAAATGGCGTGTGCAGGACTTGAAATTACAGACGAGTACTTCCACGTGGTGAGTACTGTGTGAGTCTCAATCTCTGTATGAGACAAAGGATAAAGGGAAGTACTTGTCCATGGTATCAGTTGAGGACTCGCGTGTGTGATGAATATGTTCTTAATATTACTTTGCGTGATATGATTCCGTGTGACGCTAGATTCAAACTCTGAGAGAGAAGCAAGGTGAGTCGGCCGTCTATCCAGCAACGCCACTTGGCTTGCATTGCACAGGAAGACGTGCATATATCTCCAGAGTTCATAGTAGCAAAGTAGAATTACGAAGTGGGGCAGTGTCGTGTGAAACTGGGTAAATACTAATTGAAGTGGGAAAGCTGAAAGTGATAGTGTTGTGACTATTTAGTGTTTTGTATTTCATATTGTAGTGTGATGTATGTCATATAATTTGGGTATGTGTGGTTTTCATGGGAGAGTAGCAAGGTAGTTTCAAAAGATTAGTGGGTTATGCTTGTTCCTTCTGTACCGCTCGGTCTGGAGGAAAGTTTCGTGATGATGATTGTGAGAGTCGAAGTGTGAGAAATAATAAAAGATCCACCATCCTATCCAGAAAGTACACTGTAGCGTTAAATAATTACGAGACCATAAGATAGAAATTCACCAATGTAAAGCCATGCCCACTGGGCGGAATTTCTCATGTGTTATTGTTGTCGGTTATAGAATTTGTGTGTTTAGGTTACAGAATTTATCGGAATAAATAAGATAGTGAAAAGAAAAAGATTGGTGGACTTTTCCTTCGAATTGCATGTTGTCATGATGTCCCGAATTTATAATATGTGCGCCATTCATATTCAGTGCGGTGGCCACGTGTTGATAAAAGTCGTTAAATAAAAGACATAAAGAAAATGTGGTATTGCCAGTGCGTAGTGAACAGTCTGAGTTCTGTAAATCACTGATAGTCAGATTGCGTTTCCGTTGCGTATTATTCATACAGGAGGACAATTTGTAACTTAATTGTGAGTACGAGAGTTCATGTCACTCGATAAATAAGAATGAATCCACTCGCTTGGCAGACCACTCATCTTGCGGGCCTGACTGCTTGATGCCACAGTATGAGCAAGGCATGTGGGTGCCTCTCATTCTAACACACGTAGGCGTGAGACGTACGGGATTATTCACTGCTACTTATGGAGCTTCAGAAAATGAGTATGTGAAGACTGCAAAATTATACAGAGGACACACACAAACACACACACACACACACACACACACACAAAAGTGGACAGAGCACCTCTTCCAATTTGTAACATACATAAAGAGTCCTCAGTATGAACAGCGCTAGTGATGCGTCAAACGTCATCATTTCCGTCCAATTCACTGAGACAGATTGTCCAGGGAGACTGGACAGCAATCTGGTTTGCAAATCTGTTCGCTGCCTATCTGCAGGCGTGAAATAACTCGATGCGACAGCAGAAGATTAACAACAAGACACGAAGACGCGACAACATCCAAGTATGATATGTAATTACAAGAACTCTGATACTTTGGTACTGACTGTCCAGCACTGGAAATGTCGAAAAGGAAGTTAGGCAGCACTTACAAAAAGCAAACAAACTGGCAGGGTGTTTAAATGATGCCCTCTGGAAAAACAAGCATACAGGAAAAGAAGCAAACGCAAGAATATACAAAATAATAGTGAGGCCAATTCTGAAAAACACATCTTAGAAGAGACCGGAAACATCAAAAACAAAGACTTTTGGAAACTATTGGAATGAAAATTCTGGAAACGATTAAAGGGAGGACACTGAGTGGTACAGAGGGAAGTGAAAGCATTAGAACAGGATGTAAAGTGGATTCCACTAAGGAGTTCGTAAGAAAAAGCATAAATGGAAGGATTACACAGAGAGAGGATGGATGAAAGCAAGATTAATGATGATGATGTTTGGTTTGTGGGGCGCTGAACTGCGCAGTCATCAGCGCCCGTACAAACTCCCAATTATTACACAGTCCAATTTTTATACGCAGACCAAACTAGCCATTGTCTCGAATGATGATGATGATGATGATGATGATGAAATGATGAGGACAGCACAAACACCCAGTCCCCGAGCAGAGAAAATTCTCAATCCGGCCAGGAATCGAACTCAGGACCCTGTGATCCAGAGACAGCAACGCTAGCCACTAGACCACGAGCTGCGGACAGAAGGAAAATTAAAAAAAATCGTAAGAAATAAATCACCTGCTTGTAAAAGAAATGTTGGCCGTCCAGGGAAAAGATGAAGCGGCAACCTCAGGGTCGATTGAGGAGTACTGAAGGAATCACGCTTTAGCCTAGGAAGAAGAACTTGACAAAGTAGGGACGGGCTCAACTATGATTTTCTGATAGCGGCGATATCTGTGAAAACTACTTTTCGTTAAAAGAGATTTTTAGATGCGATTTTTTCCAGTTAGAATCGCTGTTTATGAATTCACACCTTGTATCCTTACACAACTTTAAAATGCTATTACTGTGGCATATCGCCGTGGATGTCAAACTGTGATGAGTCGCATGTAGCAATTAAAGGCACTGGCAACCCGCCTATATCTGCTAACTGTTGTACTACATATAAATCTACAACCCTTATTCAGCAAACCAATCTGAAGTACATGGCGGAGGGTACGTCCCATTGTAACAGTTATTAAGGCTTTTTATTGTTCCACTCACTCATGAACCGCACGAGGAATGATTCCTTAAATGCCGTGGTGTATGCTGTCTAAGTAACCTTATCTTGTTCTCACTATCAAAAATGGTTCAAATGGCTCTGATTACTATGGGACTTAACATCTATGGTCATCAGTCCCCTAGAACTTAGAACTACTTAAACCTAACTAACCTAAGGAGATCATACAACACCCAGTCATCACGAGGCAGAGAAAATCCCTGACCCCACCGGGAATCGAACCCGGGAACCCGGGCGCGTTTCTCACTATCCCCGTGTGAACAATACGTAGGGGTTGTGGTATATTCTTAGTGTCATCAACAAAAGCTGTCTCCTGAAACCTTGCAAGCACCTTTCTCAGGATAGTTTACGTCTATCTTAGAAAGTCTGCCAGTTCACTTTCTTCAACATCTCTGTGACACTCTCCCACGGGTCAGACAAACCAGTAACCAGTCGTGCTGCCCTTCTCTGTATACGTTCAGTATACCCTGTTAGTCCTACTAGGGACGGGTACCACACACTTGAGCAATATTCCGGAATTTGTAAGCGATCTCCTTTGTAGACTGGCTGCATTTCTCTGGTATTCTACCAATAAGCATACTGTGTGCTTATCTGGTCGAGTGAACTGTGTCAGTGCCAAGGAAATACGTTCCATCTGTAAAATATGCGCCGGCCGAAATGGCCGTGCGGTTAAAGGCGCTGCAGTCTGGAACCGCAAGACCACTACGGTCGCAGGTTCGAATCCTGCCTCGGGCATGGATGTTTGTGATGTCCTTAGGTTAGTTAGGTTTAACTAGTTCTAAGTTCTAGGGGACTAATGACCTCAGCAGTTGAGTCCCATAGTGCTCAAGGCCATTTGAACCATTTTTTTTTTTTGTAAAATATGCACACTGAGTGTCATTGAAGCCATTATGCGATTTTGGAAGGATGATAAATAAATGTGAAACACTCTGCGAATGATTTCTTACTTGCAATTTCTGCTACCAGTCACTTTTACTAGTTTTCCATTTACTTTAACATATTGCAGGACGTTTCGAGCATGTTCTGCACGTCTTCAGGCGTTCATATATACAAGAAATTGTTACCTAAAAATAAATTGTCTTATACGAAATTCCTGTACAACTATTTGTTTACTATTCGTTGCTGGATGAGCTGTTGAAGTATTTGAAGGTAGGGAGGGGGGTCAGTGCCTGGTCAGAAATTGGTGGTTGACAAATGGCTCTGAGCACTATCGAACTTAACATCTGAGGTCATCAGTCCCCTAGAACTGAGAACTACGTAAACCTAACTAACCTAAGGACATCATACACATCCATGCCCGAGGGAGGTTTCGAACCTGCACCCTAACAGTATCGCGGTTCCGGAATGAAGCGCCTACAACCACTCGGCCAAAAGGCAAGAAATTGATATCTAGTGATCTTTTCTGGTTGTGTGCAGCTGTGTCTCATTGTTTATTATGACTGACATCACTACGATGTAGCCGAGCCATGTGTGAGAAATTAGCAAGGCTTGTCAATAACACAGATGCAAAAACCAGCTCGGCAAGTATCAAGCTTATTGACAATATAAAACCGCCAGATATAGATTTTGATGCATCTGGAATTTACAAAATGACCAGCAGCCTATGCAGCAAATATTACACAGATAAAAGGGCAGAAACCTCAGAACTCGATTTAAAGAACACACAGACTGCTACAGACTATATAAATGTAACAAGTCAACATCGACAACATGCACTAAAGACGCAACCAATAATTTGAAAATCGAAGACAATCTTGAAATTTTACACAAAATCGGAAAAACAAAAGGGATGATATCATGGAAGCAATGGAAATTTCTATTAATAGCATAAAATATTGAGATAATATTCCTAATGAGACACCCAGTTTCAAAAACTCAGTAATCTTCAGCAATTAGCCAGTTAAAATACAATAGATTTAAGATTTACTAATACAGCAAACTATTACCAGATTGTGATATTCGTAAACATCGCTTTAAGATGCGATAATCGAGACTCATCTACGCTATGAGGAGGCGGTGTCGTGTTAAATGTACAGTGTTTACGCGTAAGTAGAAAAGATTTGTGTGAGTTACGTCGAAAAACAGTGTCAAAATCAACAGTATAATAGTGTGATGTCTTACAACAGCTTTGCCAGCGTACCTGTGATGCAAACGACGCCTTGGGACGCCAAGATCGTACGTGAACAATAATCATATATAAAAACGTATCGCACGAATTTCGCACCATAAAACAGATGCAAAACTTTCTGCATCCCATACACGCTGTCGTGTCATTGATAAACAACTACACAGAACTCCACACCAGCAGAAGACGTCACTGGTTATCGGTTTCTGGAGAAACCGTCCGCCACGCCCCAAACCCCCCCCCCCCTCCCTCACCAATTCCTCCAGATACCCCAACAGTCACACCAGCAGCAAACAATACACAACAAAATATTGTATCTTAATTTAGATTAAGGCAACTTATTTTGAAGTAACAGCTTATTGTGTGTATAAAGGCGTGAAGATGAGCACAACATGCTCAAAACGCGCCGCAACACGTTAAATTAAACGTGAAACAAATAACAAGTAACTGATAGCCGGACATACGAATTAGTAATTATTCAATACTGTGAGGGTTCCCAAACGTAGATAAAATAGCGACAAGTAACACTGTGAATGAATAATGAAAATAGCATTCTCTCCCTATCACAGCCATGCTATACCCCTAAAATTTTCTGGCGCCTGGTAAAACACCCAGTATAAAATTTCTCAGAGTAAGTTAGCTTTTTGGTTCATTTTTTCGAGCAATCCATGGCATGAGACGTAAGTTACTCAGAAACTAGTACGAACGTCGATCAGCGGATGGCTCACGGCGTTGAACTTACAATGCTAAAATGCTACTTTTAGTTGCTGCTTGTGATTTGTAGTTGTGACCGAAATGGCAGACAGACTCGATAGAGTGACACAAAAAGTTCGTGGTAAGAACTTCGGCCAGTTGACGGCACACGGCGTTGAATGTTAGACTGTACTTTTAGATGCTGCTCGGGATTTCTAGTTGTTACTGAAATCGTTGCCATATATTGTAAATTGTTACTCTGAAAACTGCGACTTCTCAATCACTGTGCCGGCAGCTGTGGCCGAGCGGTTCTAGGAACTTATCCGGAACCGCGCTGCTGCTACTGTCGCAGGTTCGACTCCTGCCTCGGGCATGGATGTGTGTGATGTCCTTAGGTTAGTTAGGTTTAAGTAGTTCTAAGTTCTACGGGACTGATGACCTCAGATGTTAAGTCCCATAGTGCTTAGACACATTTGAACCATTTTTCAATCAGTGTAACAGATACGTGATCTCCTGCCCACTCTTAATACGCAGCAGTAACATGAAGCTTTGCAGCCTATCCCCAATGTTATTCAATGTGTATCCTAAGCAAGCAGTAAAGGAAACCAAACAAAAATTTGGAGTGGGAATTAAAATCTATGGAGAAAAAATAAAAATATTGAGGTTTGCCAATGACGTTATGATTCTGGAAGAGCAGTTGATTGGAATGGACAGCGTCTAGAAAGAAGACTGTCAGATGAACATAAACAAAAGTAAAACGAGGATACTGAAATACAGTCGAATTAAATCAGTTATGCTGAGGGGATTAGATTAGGAAATGAGACACTTAAAGTAGTAGATGAGTTTTGCTTTTTGGGAAGCAAAATAACTGGTGATGGACGAGGTAGAGAGGATATAAAATGTAGAGTCGTAATGACAAGAAAAGCGTTTTTGATTAAGAGAAATTTGTCAACATCGAGTATCAGATGTGCCAGGAAGTCCATTCTGAGAGTATTTGTCTGGTGCGTAGCCATGTATGGAAATGAAATAAGGACGATAAACGGTTTAGACGAGAAGAGAATAGAAGCTTTCGAAATGTGGTGCTGCAGGAGAATGCTGATGGGTAGGTCACGTAACTAATGAGGTGGTACTGAACAGAATTGGGGAGAAGACGAATTTGAATTTGTGGCACAACTTGACTAGATGAAGGGATCGGTTGGGAGACACGTTCTGAGGCATCGAGGGATCACCACTTCAGTACTGAAGGGAAGGGTGGAGCGTAAAAATGGCAGAGGGAGACCAAGAGATTAATACGGTAAGCAGATTCGGAAGGATGTACGTTGCAGTAGTTACTGGGAGATGAAGAAACTTGCACAGGACAGAGGAGCATGGAGAGCTGCGTCAAACCAGTCACTGGACTGAAGACCAGAACAACAACAACAATAACAACCTGAGCTAATTTCCACTGGTTCTCTGATAACCCATCCCGGAACAAACGCCTCGCAATGGTAATGGTTCAAATGGCTCTGAGCACTATGGGACTCAACTGCTGTGGTCATAAGTCCCCTAGAACTTAGAACTACTTAAACCTAACTAACCTAAGGACAGCACACAACACCCAGCCATCACGAGGCAGAGGAAGTCCCTGACCCCGCCGGGAATCGAACCCGGGAACCCGGGCGTGGGAAGCGAGAACGCTACCGCACGACCACGAGATGCGGGCTCGCAATGGTAATGAACAGGTTAAAGCCTGTGCTACTTTCGCCTACAGATTTACTACAGATTGCCTCTCCTCCCGTTAGATCCGTCGACTTGCCGAACGTATGAGGGCATTTCAATAAGAAATGCAACACGTTTTTTTTTTCTCGGCCAATTTTGGTTGAAAAAACCGGAAATTTCTTGTGGAATATTTTCAAACATTCCCGCTTCGTCTCGTATAGTTTCATTGACTTCCGACAGGTGGCAGCGCTGTACGGAGCTGTTAAAATAGCGTCTGTAACGGATGTGCGTTGCAAACAACGGGCAGTGATCGAGTTTCTTTTGGCGGAAAACCAGGGCATCTCAGATATTCATAGGCGCTTGCAGAATGTCTACGGTGATCTGGCAGTGGACAAAAGCACGGTGAGTCGTTGGGCAAAGCGTGTGTCATCATCGCCGCAAGGTCAAGCAAGACTGTCTGATCTCCCGCGTGCGGGCCGGCCGTGCACAGCTGTGACTCCTGCAATGGCGGAGCGTGCGAACACACTCGTTCGAGATGATCGAAGGATCACCATCAAACAACTCAGTGCTCAACTTGACATCTCTGTTGGTAGTGCTGTCACAATTGTTCACCAGTTGGGATATTCAAAGGTTTGTTCCCGCTGGGTCCCTCGTTGTCTAAGCGAACACCATAAAGAGCAAAGGAGAACCATCTGTGCGGAATTGCTTGCTCGTCATGTGGCTGAGGGTGACAATTTCATGTCAAAGATTGTTACAGGCGATGAAACATGGGTTCATCACTTCGAATCTGAAACAAAACGGCAATCACTGGAGTGGCGCCACACCCACTCCCCTACCAAGAAAAAGTTTAAAGCCATACCCTCAGCCGGTAAAGCCATGGTTACAGTCTTCTGGGACGCTGAAGGGGTTATTCTGTTCGATGTCCTTCCCCATGGTCAAATGATCAACTCTGAAGTGTATTGTGCTACTCTTCAGAAATTGAAGAAACGACTTCAGCGTGTTCGTAGGCACAAAAGTCTGAACGAACTTCTTCTTCTTCATGAAAACGCAAGACCTCACACAAGTCTTCGCACCCGAGAGGAGCTCACAAAACTTCAGTGGACTGTTCTTCCTCATGCACCCTACAGCCCCGATCTCGCACCGTCGGATTCCCATATGTTTGGCCCAATGAAGGAAGCAATCCGTGGGAGGCACTACGCGGATGATGAAGAAGTTATTGATGCAGTACGACGTTGGCTCCGACATCGACCAGTGGAATGGTACCGTGCAGGCATACCGGCCCTCATTTCAAGGTGGCGTAAGGCCGTAGCATTGAATGGAGATTACGTTGAAAAATAGTGTTGTGTAGCTAAAAGATTGGGGAATAACCTGGTGTATTTCAATGCTGAATAAAACAACCCCTGTTTCAGAAAAAAAATGTGTTGCATTACTTATTGAACTGCCCTCGTATTTTATGGTGGCTTAGCAGAGGCGATGTGGTCTGCAGACTGTGGCCCGTATTCCGGGATAAAATATTCTGGAAACAGCGCCGGATCGGCGGCGCGTGGAGCCGTCACAGAAAGCCGGAATCACTCGCGAGCGACCGGCGCCGCCGCTGCCGCCGTATTTCTGCCGCGGGGGACTTACATCCCGCGTGTCGCCCGGGCTCTTAACTTTTGTCCCTCGCAGGGCTTTTAAGTCTTTTACGGCGAGTGCGTTCCGCCTGCGGGCTCTCACGTGTAAAATAGCGTTACTGCCCGCGGGCCGGCCGGCGTTGCGTTACGTATTGCCTTTTAGTTTTAAAATATCGCGCTGCGCCCTGGAACACTCCACGGGCCGCCGCGGCACTGGATTCCGGGAAACGTGCGCTCCAGCTCCAGCGAGGAGAGAGCTGTCTGGATAACTCTGCCCCCGCCCGAACCACCCCGCCACCTGTACTCCAGTCACTCAGCCCCGTCATAGGGCTCGTGGACCTTCTACTCCTATTCCGAGAACTGCATAAAGAAAAACACCTAACAAGGGAACATTACCAGGCGCCAATAAACGATCTTGATGAAACTTGCGGATGTGCAGAGAGAGCAAAAAGCGCAATACGTATTTTTTGTTTGTGTCCAGTTTCTAGTGGTAAAGACACCATGAAAGTCATTTGGCTATTGAGGTTTAGAGGGAATGTCTGCAAAACGATGACATATAAAAATCGTTTCACATATAAATCTTGATATGCAATTAACATTGTTGAAAACTGCATAATCGAACTATGTAATAACATAACCTTTTTGCAAAATACCCCACCATCATTAATTGTGAGAGTGAAAATTTCGTAACAACATAAATTAGAGAAGCCTTCAAGCTACGCACAACCACATGTAATAAATCTGGTTATTCAAACACCATTTTTGGAAAACAAGTTGTACACAATGTGCTGTCGGAGTATTTTCAACATCCCTACTTAATATCTCTAAGCATTCAAAAATGGTTCAAATGGCTCTGAGCACTATGGGACTTAACATCTAAGGTCATCAGTCCCCTAGAACTTAGAACTACTTAAACCTAACTAACGTACATCACACACATCCATGCCCGAGGCAGGATTCGAACCTGCGACCGTAGCAGTCGCGCGGTTCCAGACTGAAGTGCCTAGAACCGCTCGGCCACTCCGGCCGGCTCTAAGCATTCATTATTAGTCTAAATTCTTTTTCACTTATATTTGTTGTATGTTTTAAACCGTTTTTTCACGTTTTACAATCGTTTTAGTTCTCGTTCTAGTTTTTCAGTTTACTGTTACATATATGTATTTTATTCAGCGAAAAAGATAAATAACTCATTATTATGATAAAAATCATTAGAATAACGATAATTTATAAATAAATACTTAAAATGGAATATTTTATTGCGCCATTCCCATAAAATGAACGAAATTTTTTCACATAATATACACGGTGGAGAACACAAGATAAAACTAAATTCAGCAGGGTTTCAAATTGTTGTGAGTGACCCCCTAAATATCTTGATTTATATCAGAAATATTTCTGTACGTTGCTAAGCCTTAATGAATAGAATTCTTCACGTACCAGTGACTGCAGTTTGATTATATCGTTTCTCAAGTGGTGATTGGCGTGATAATCATCCAGCAGAACTTGATCTCAAAATCTTGTCACAAAGTTCTTCCAACATCGAAAGTCGTATACGTCTGACGACTGTATCTCTGCCGTCGACCATTTGGGATCACCAGACGAACATGTTTCTTGTCGTCGGGCATGACGGTCGAAACGATTTTTTCACGCTGACCACCCGACTTCTTGTAGTTTTAAAGAAACTAATGGTGGACGAAGAATTCGACAGTCTCTTTTTGAAGCTCTGAATGTCATTCTGACAGCGTAGAAATCTTGTAAACAAACGTCTGATTATACCAAAAGATAATTAAAAGATGCTTTCCCTACCAGTGACTTAAAAAAATCACTATTATTGTTAGATTCTTAGGGCTGTTAATATGAAAGAACCGTATAGAGAATTGTACCTGAGGACAAGGGACTCGTTCACCTGGTGATATCTAAGCGCTCGACGGCGTAGGTACAGTCATGAGATGTACACGTCTTTCGATGTTGGAAGAACTTTGTGAGAATATTTTCAGATCTAGATCTGTTGAATGATTGTGACTTCAGTCTCCACTTGAGGAACAATACAATTAAGCAGCAGTCAATAGTTCACTAAGGCTTGGCAATGTACTGAAATATGCCTGATTCAAATCAGGATATTTAGGCCACCAGTGACCATCTGAAATCCTGTTGAGTTTTGTTTTATCTTGTGTTCTCTGTCTCGTGTGTTACGTGAAGAAATTTCCTCCATTTTAAGTGCGTGATGTAAGAAAGCTTTATATTTTCAGAATTTATTTACAAATTATCATTATTGTAACCATTTGTGTCATATTATAGCGTTATTATTTTCAGTTAACAAAATACACGTATGTGAAGTGGTAAACTGAAAAACAAAACACAGAACTGTGTAAAACGCAAAATAGCAATTTAAAACATAAAACAAAGATAAGTAAAATAAACAACTAGTCTAATAATCAATCTTTTGGATATTTTGATTAGGCATGTTAAAAATACTCTGACAGCATGTTGTATACAGCTCGTTTTCCCAAAGCTTGTTTGAGAAACCAGCTTTGATACACATGGTTCCATGTAGCTTTCAAGCTTCTTTTATTTATGTTGTAACAAAAGTTTTCTTTATCAAAATTAATTAATGTTGGTGCGGTATTTTGCGAAAGTTCGTATTATTACGAAATTCTATTACACAGTTTTCAGGAAATTTAACTGAATAACCACTTTTATATGAAAAACATTTTTATATATCATCGTTTCGAAGATATTTCCTAAGAAACTAATATGCATAGTCACCCTTCTGGGTGTGTATTACCGCTTACAAGTGAAACTGGATACCAGTGAAAAAACTTCGTATTGCATTATTTTGTCACCTCTACACACCCGCCAAGTTTCATCAAGATCCTTTACTGATACTTGGGAATGTTCCCTTGTAAGTGGAGTATGACGCATTTCATCACTTATGGTCCTGTATCCGAGTCCACAGTATGTCGTCGTCCGATTTTTGGACTCCTAGGGGTTACAGTCATAATAACGATAAATAACCAACCAGCTGAACATGTCTGTAGCTTAGGCTACCATGGATGTATTATAACTTTTGAAGACAACAGAGACATAGGTATTAAATTAAGTAAGTTCCAAACGATAAGGAGAACCACAAGAAGAACATTAGAAAGTAGAACCTGAAAAGACACCCAGGTGAGGTTCCATGATGCAATGCCTGCTCCTATGTTGCTTCATGGA
Source organism: Schistocerca piceifrons (assembly GCF_021461385.2). Classification (NCBI taxonomy): domain Eukaryota; kingdom Metazoa; phylum Arthropoda; class Insecta; order Orthoptera; family Acrididae; genus Schistocerca; species Schistocerca piceifrons. The sequence continues at coordinate 69,455,450 of NC_060147.1, read as the reverse complement.
AGTGTCATGGAAAAATGAGGAAGAGAGAGAAGTAAAAGCTGCGTACAAACATGAAAGTGAAATTTCTAAGCTCTGCAAAGGGATGTTGTAAAAAAGAAAAATCAGGAATGAAGATATTGGAGAAGAGTTACAGGCTTGCCTGAACGATAAACAACAACTACATGACAAAATGGAAACACGATATAAAATATATGAGTGCGATAAGAGTATCACCGGCAGTAAGTAGATACAAGCCGGCTGGAGGAAGAAATATAGAAAGACCAAAGAAAAGATGGGAATAAATACTATGAAGCCGGAACAGATCACTAAAGCCTAACCCTTGTCTTGAAGAAGACGAAAAAGAAATAGTTTCGCCTATTAACCGCACAATCAACCTCACGGAGAGTCCAGAATGAATTATATCCACTATGTGTCATTCCTTGCACTCATTTACCCATAACTTATATTTCTGTACTCCTGAATTCCACTGGGCAGTTTTACACCTCCTCCTTTCGTCCGTTAGTTCAGTTGTTTCTATCATTTCTCAAGAGTTCTCCGTAGTTACATTGCTTGTACCTACGGTTGTCTGTCCAGCTTCTCAAAGATAACCATTCCTCTTCAACTGAACTGCCTACTACAGTATTTACAGTCGCAGGACCTAAACTCTCAGACAACTTCACATGCGTATCATTTCTCAGTAGTTCAGTATCCCAACAGAGAGGTAGTTCTGTCTTTGCCGTTAATAATGGAATCAAGATTTTTTAAAAAATGTAAAGACCTGTTCATATCATCTGACGATCCAGAAAAAGGGTTCAGATTTGTAAAATGGTGCAAGATGTTCTAAATCCAAAGAAAAATAGGAGTAAGCTAAAGGGAAAGATGGATGCTTTATAATAAGTATAAGAACCAAGAGGGAAAAATGAAAATGGAACAGCAAGAACGAAGTGTTCCTATGCGGTAAGTCGGCATGCAGTCTTTCGCCCCCTCCTGTTCAATCTATACATCGAAGAAACGATGGCGGAAAAAAAAGAAAAAAATAGTTCAAGAGCGGAATTAAAATTCAAAGACGTCAACGACAAGATTCACCGATAACATTGCTATCATTAGTGAAAGTGAAGATGAATAATTATTACAGAACATCTTGAATGTAATGAGCATTCCAGTGAGTACAGACTATGGAATGCGGGTAAACTGAAGGAAGATGAAAATAATAGCAGAAATGGCATTTGTTCAAATGGCTCTGAGCACTATGGGACTTAACATCTGAGATCATTAGTCTCCAATGGCATTTGTGATAAACTAAAACTTTCTTCGCTCCAAGTAGACGAAGTTTAGGAATTTTGCAGCTTTGGGAACAATATAACAAATGACGGATGAAGCAAGGAGGACATAATGAGCGGACTAGCACAGGTTCGAAGATCATTTCTGTCCAAGATGAGTCTGCTAGTGTCATACACTCGACTTAATTTGGGGAGGAAATTTCCGACAATGTACGTTTGGAGCACAGCGTTAAATGCTATGGAATCAAGAACCGTGGGAAAATCGGGAAAGAAGAAATCCGAAGCATTTGGGGAAAGGTGTTACAGATGAATGTTGGAAATTAGGTGGACTGAGGAATGAGGTGGTTTTCCGCAGAATCGGCGAAGGAAGGAACATCTACATGATTACCTTGCAATTCACAATTAAGTGCCTGGCAGGAGATTCATCGCATCAGCTTCAAGTTGCTTCTCTGCTCTTCCACTCTCGAGCAGCACGCTGGAAGAAGGAACACTTGTATCTTTCTGCGCGAGCCCTAATTTATTTCATTCCGGTGATAATTTTCCCCTATATAGGTGGGCACCAAGAAAATATTTTCACACACTGAGGAGAAAGTTAGTGAAATTTCATAAGAAGTTCCTGCCGCAGCGAAAAACACCTTTGTTTTAATGACTGTCACCCCAATTCGGGTATCATATCCGTGGTACTGTTTCGGGATAATACTAAAGTAGCTGCCCTTCTGTGAACTTTCTCAAAGTCCTTCGTCAATCCTATCTGACGTGGATCCGACACCGCACAGCAGTAGTCCGGAAGAGGGCGGACAAGAGTGGTATATTCACTGTGTTCTGCCAATAAATCGCAGTCTTTGGTTTGCTTTCCCCGCAGCATTATCTATATCGTGAACGTCGATATACAGCAGTATTTTAGAACATATATTGTGTTCGAACATTATGAATTACTTCGAAGAAAAACGGTCTATTGAAACACAGGCAACATGGGTTTAGAAAACATCGTTCTTGTGAAACACAACTAGCTCTCTATTCACGTTAAGTGCTGAGTGCTATTGACAAGGGATTTCTGATCGATTTCGTATTTCTGGATTTCCAGAAGCCTTTTGACACTGTACCGCACACGTTGCTCGTAGTGGAATTGCGTGCTTATGGAATATCGTCTCAGTTATGTGGCTGGATTTGTGATTTCCTGTCAGAGAGGTCACGAACAGTTCGTAGTAATTAACGGAAAGAAGTGATTTCTGGCGTTCCCCAAGGTAGTGTTACAGGCCCTTTGCTGTTCCTTATCTAAACAAACGATTTGGGAGAGAATCTGAGCAGCCGTCTTCGGTTGTTTGCAGATGACGCTGTCGTTTATCGACTAATGAAGTCATCAGAAGACCAAACAAACTGCAAAACGATTTAGAAGAAATATCGGAATGGTGCGAAAAGTGGCAGTTGACCTTAAATAACGAAAAGTGTGAGGTCATCCACTTGAGTGCTAAAAGGAATTCGTTGAACTTCGGTTACACGATAAATCAGTCTAATCTAAAAGCCGTAAATTCAGCTAAATACCTAGGTATTACAATTACGAGCAACTCAAATTGGAAAGAACACATAGAAAATGTTGTGGGGAAGGCTAACCAAAGACTGTGTTTTATCGGCAGGACACGTAGAAAATGTAACAGACCTATTAAGGAGACTGCCTACACTACGCTTGTCCGTCCTCTTTTAGAATACTGCTGCGCGGTGTGGGATCTTACCAGATAGCACTGACGGAGTACATCGAAAAAGCTCAAAGAAAGGCAGCACGTTTTGTATTATCGCGAGATATTGGAGAGAGTGTCACAGAAACGATACAGGATTTGGGATGGACATCATTAAAAGAAAGGCGTTTTTCGTTGCGACGGAATCTTCTCACGAAATTCCAATAATCAACTTTCTCCTCCGAATGCGAAAATATTTTGTTGACACACACATACATAGGGGGGAACTATCGCCAAGATAAAATAAGGGAAATCAGTGCTTTTACGGAAAGATATAGGTGTTCATTCTTTCCGCGCACTATACGAGATTGGAATAATAGAGAATTGTGAAGGTGGTTCGATGAACCCTCTGCGAGGCACTTAAACGTGATTTGCAGAGTATCCTTTTAGATGTAGATGTATATGATTGTCCCAATATAAGTTATTCGTAATTGTAATCCCAAAGTATTTAGCTGAGGTTACAGTATTCAGACTTGTGTGATTTACCGTGTAAATGAAATTTAGCGGATTCTTGTTGGCGCTCATGTGGACGACTTCACACTTTTCGTGATTTAGAGTCAATTGTCACTTTTATACCATACAGATATCTTGTCTAAATCATTTTGCAATTACTTCTGATCGCCTGATGACTTTACATGGCGGTGAATGACAGCATCACCTGCAAACAGTTTAAGAGGACTGCTCAGATTGTCTCCTAGATCATTGCTGTAGATATGGAACAATAGAGAGCGTGTAACACTTCCTTGGGAAACGCCAGATAATACTTCTGTCTTACTCGATGTCTTTCCGTCAGTTATTACGAACTATGACCTTTCTAAAAGGAGATGATGAATCCAGTCTCAGAACTGGGACGAAACTCCATAGGCACGCCATTTAGTCGAAAGTCACTTGGGTGTCAAAAGCCTTCCGTAAATCTTAAAATATGGAATAAATTTGGTGTCCCCTGTCGATAGCACTCATTGGTTCGCGAGAATAAAGAGCTAGTTGTGTTTCGCAAGAACCATGTTTTCTTAGTCTGTGCTGGATATTTGCCAATAAATCGCTTTTATGTTCCAAAATCCTACTGCAAATTGACGTTGGTGAGATGGGTCTGTAATCCAGCGGATTACTCCTAATTCCTTTTTTTGGGTACTGATGTGACTTACACAACTTTCCAGCCTTACGGTACGGATTTTTCGAGCGGTTTTACACTGATAAGCGAAAACATTATGGCCTCTGCCCACCACGAGGTTGGATATCGCCTGAGGACGTTGCGTGTACGTGATGGGTTAACAAAAGTATGTAATCGGAACAGACACGGACGGGGAATCACACTAGTGAAGATACGGGCTGCAAATGGGGAAATCCGCTGAGATAAGCGACGTGCACAAAGGGAAGCTTTTTATTACGCAGAGCCTGCGAAAGAGTATCTCGAAAACGGCGAAGTTGGTCGAATGTTCACGTGCTACTGTCGTGAGCAGCTACGGAAAGAGGTAAAAAAAGTACAGTGAAACTAGCACTAGGCGCTAAATGGTTGAACGTCCACGATACTTAACGGAACATGGGGTTATGTTATGTTAACCGGGGACCTAGAAACGACGGAGAGACTCCGTCCCCGCCGCAGCCGCTGTGGTCCGCAACCCCACGACGACTACCGCAGTCCACTTCACTACTCCGCCGCCCCACACCGAACCCAGCCAGGGTTATAGTGCGGTTCGGCCCCCGGTGGACACCCCCCCCCCCCCCCCCCCCCGGGAACGTCACACACCAGACGAGTGTAACCCCTAAGTTTGCGCGGTAGAGTAACGGTGGTGTACGCGTACGTGGAGGACTTGTTTGCGCAGCAATCGCCGACATAGTGTAGCTGAGGCGGAATAAGGGGAACCAGCCCGAATTTGCCGAGGCAGATGGAAAACCGCCTAAAAACCATCCACAGGCTGGCCGGCTCACCGGACTTCGACAAAAATCCGCCGGGAGGGATTCGTGCCGGGGACCGGCACGCCTTCCCGCCCGGAAAGACGTGTGTTAGACCGCACGGCTAACCGGGCGGGCTGAACATGGGGTACTGTGGCTTGTCTACTCTGTAGAGTAGGATAGGCAGCGGTCTGTGGCATCTCTACCGAAAGACCACGATGCTGGTGCAGGCTCGAGTGTTTCAGAGCAAACCGTTCATCGTACACTGTTGAACAAGGAGCTCTGCAGCAGACCACACTTACGTGTTCACATGTTGACTCAACGGCATCACCAATTATGATTCAAGTGGGCACGGGACCATCGTGAATCGGCGGCCGATCAATGGCTCGAACCGTTCAGGGCACCAAAGACGCAGCTTGTTGGAACAGTATTATGTTACGGGAGACATTCTCCTGCGCTTGAATTGGACATGGAGTAGAGATCGAAGGCATGCTGACAGCTGAGAAGCGCCTGCGTGGTTTGATGCCTGATGTCTTCCCCCGCGGTGATGTCATCTTTCAATAGTATAAATGTCCGTGTCTCGGAGACAGAGCGATGCGACAGTGGTTCGGCGAGCATTATAGAGAACTCACGTTCGTGTTTGGGCTACCGAAGTAGCCTGATGTAAATGCTATGGAATCATCTGGGTTTCTATCGGGAGCCATCACCACGCACGAAAATCAGAGGCACGTTATTTACTCGAATTATGTGACCAATAAAGTGTCGTATCCCTGATAAGCAGAATGAGTTATGTATTTTGTTCCAAAGACGGACACACAAGCTGTTAAGCAGTTGGTCATATTGTTTTGGCTCATCATTGTTGTAATATCCACGCATATATTTATTCAGAAAATTATTTACGACATCTTCAACTTTTATAGTCCTGTCTTCCTCAGTTGCGTGCAATATTACGGTATATTAATAATTTTTACTTACTGACAGTCTGACAGCAACTGAATAAGCCATACAAGTATGGCACTAGAATTGTGTTTTATTCAGTTGCTGTCAGACGGTCCATAAGTAAAAATTATTAGTATACCGTAATATTTACGACATCGTTGTGTGTGGAAAGTGGGTGAACGTTCTCGTGATATTAATAAAAAAGGACTTCATCGTTACTGAAATAATAAATAATTATTGTCAGTGTCATAATTTAATATTCTGTAAAAACCTGAATCTCAGACAATACCTATGGAAAAAGATAATGGAAATCTCCATCTTTTGTTGTCTATGATTCTTCTAGAATAATCCTGCTTCTTGTTCGGATTGTTGTTCTGATCGGACGTCATTGATATCTTGTTACTGTGGTCTGTAAAAAACTGCATTGTGTTGTTAAGTAATATTTGAAAAATAGAGTTTCTGTGTCAATGAAATCAATACGCGTGTTTGAATTTTTATTTTAATATGATTCTCGTCCTACAAAAATGTTGTTTTCTGTTCAGCTACAGTGGAGTGCAGCCATTAGCGCTATTGATCTACAGCGCAGTTTATTGGTAAAATGCTGAATAATAAGTGATTAACAGAGGGAAATACTTTTAAATGTTAATGCATAGAGAAAAGGCACAGAAAAAACTTTATATGTTATTTGTTAATAGTAAAACAATGCCCGAACTAGATTCGATAAGTGATTGTCTTATGTTAGCCACCATCTTAATCAAATATGGCAGCGGCAGTTTAAAATTGAATTTTTTAACAGACATAAAGCTTGATGGTCAATTATTACGATAATAATTGTGTATTGGTGGCCCATAACCCACTCAGAGGTAATAAATTTCACTTACGATAGACTGTGAATAGTCTTTAACTATAGTGCAAACAGCATCTTACGTGATAAAAATTCTCTGCTAATGTATGAAGCCTGATTAATTTGTAACATCTTTTATGAAATATTTTTGACAGTGGTTCATGGTGTGGGTTCCTGTAGTCATGTCCCAGTTCATGAACCACGGGCAACGTATGAGTGGCCAAGTAAGTGGTCCCGACAGTCGGGATACTAGTTACTTTGGAATAAGGCTGGGCGTCTCGGACATATTCTGAGTCGTGGTCACCTTTGTGCTCATACGGCAAAGACTACCAAATCCACCGGTTAGTCCCTCGGCCGTTAGGGGTAAAACCCAATGGGACTCGGGGCAAGTAAGGCTAGCAACCTGCTTCCCTGGTACTTTAAATATGATGCTGGCAACAATCAGAGCAAAATTCCTCGGACCTTTGGAGGTGACGGAGTCCCACCTCTAACTGACAAACCAGGGACTCCTAAGATACGACTTGGCAAACAAATGGTAATGAGATGGAGAGCTATTAACATTAATGGGGGCTACTCTGGGAAGAAGGTAGAGCTGGCAGAGGCTGCAAGTAAGATGGGGCTGGACGTTTTAGCTGTTAGTGACATTCGGGTAAGGGGTGAGAAAGAAGAGGAAGCGGGAGAATACAAGGTCTACCTGTCAGAAGTCAAAGCAGGAATAGCACAATGGGGTGTAGGGGTTTACATCAAGAAAGAAATGGAACCCAGCGTAGTTGCAATAAGGTATGTAAAAGAACGACTGATGTGGATAGATTTGACAGTGTCTAGCAAGAAAATTAGGATTGTCAGTATATTCGCATTGTGAAGGGACAGATCAAGATAAGATGGATAGTTTTTATGAGGCACTCAGTGATGTAGTTGTTAGAGTAAAGGACAAGGACAGTGTTCTGCTCATGGGTGATTTTAACGCCAGGATTGGAAATCGAACAGAAGGGTATGAAAGGTTATGGGTAAATTTGGAGAGGATATGGAGGCCAACAGGAACGGGAAACAACTTTTGGATTTCTGTGCCAGTTTGGGCTTAGTAATCACAAACTCCTTTTTTAAACATAAGAACATTCACCGGTATACTTGGGAAGGCAGGGGAGCCAGATCTGTCATTGACTACATAATAACAGGTCAGGAATTCAGGAAGGCTGTGAGGGACGCTCGTGTGTTCAGGGGATTCTTTGATGACACTGACCACTATTTAATCTGCAGTGAAATTGGGATTGTGAGGCCGAAAGCGCAGGAGGTCAGGTCCATATGTAGGAGGATAAGAGTGTAGAAAATTCAGGATAAGGAAATCAGGCACAAGTACATAACAGCGATCTCAGAAAGGTACCAGTTAGTTGAATGTAGTCAATTACAGTCATTGGAAAAGGAATGGACAAGGTACAGGGACACCGTACTAGAAGTGGCTAAAGAATGTCTTGGAACAGTAGTGTGTAAAAGTACGATGAAGCAAACAGCTTGGTGGAATGACACAGTCAAGGCAGCCTGTAAAAGGAAAAAGAAGGCCTATCAAAAATGGCTACATACTAGAACTCAGGTAGACAGAGAAAGTTATGTTGAAGAAAGAAACAAATCCAAACAGATAATTGCAGCATCCAAGAAGTAATCTTGGTAAGACTTTGGAAACAGGTTGGAGACTATGGGTCAAACTGCTGGAAAACCATTCTGGAGTGTAATTAGCAGTCTTCGAAAGGGAGGTGAATCCTGTGGAGGGAATATTTTGAAGAGTTGCTCAATGTAGGTGAAAATGCGATTAGTAATGTTTCAGATTTCGAGGCAGAATGGGATAGGAATGGTGATGCAAATAGGATCACATTTGAGGAAGTGGAGAAAATGGTCAATAGATTGCAGTGCAATGAAGCAGCTGGGGTGGATGAAATTAAGTCAGAACTCATCAAATACAGTGGAATGTCAGGTCTTAAATGGCTACACAGGATAACTGAAATGGCCTGGGAGTCGGGACAGGTTCCATCAGACTGGACAAAAGCAGTAATCACACCAATCTTTGAACATGGAAACAGAAAAGATTGTGACAACTACAGAGGTATCTCTTTAATCAGCGTTGTGGGTTAAATCTTCTCAGGAATTGTTGAAAGGAAAGTGCGAGTATTAGTTGCGGACCAATTGGATGAAAATCAGTGTGGGTTTAGGCCTCTTAGAGGTTGTCAGGACCAGATCTTTAGCTTACGGCAAATAATGGAAAAGTGTTATGAGTGGAACAGGGAATTGTATCTATGCTTTATAGATCTAGAAAAGGCATGTGACCGGGTTCCTAGAAGGAAGTTATTGTGTGTTCTATGAGATTATGGAATAGGAGGCAAACTTTCGCAAGCAATTATAGGTCTTTACATGGATAGTCAGGCAGCAGTTAGAGTTGACGGTAAATTGAATTCGTGGTTCAGAGTAGTTTCAGGGGTAACACAAGGCTGCAACCTGTCTCCACTGTTGTTCATATTATTTATGGGTCATATGTTGAAAACAATAGACTGGCTGGGTGAGATTAAGATATGTGAACACAAAATAAGCAGTCTTGCATATGCGGATGACTTAGTTGTGATGGCAGATTCGATTGAAAGTTTGCAAAGTAGCAGAGTAGATCAGAAATGTAAGGACTATGGTATGAAGATTAGCATCTCCAAAACGAAAGTAATGTCAGTGGGAAAGAGATATAAACGGATTGAGTGCCTAATAGGAGGAACAAAGTTAGAACAGGTAGGCGGTTTCAAGTACTCAGGATGCATATTCTCACAGGATGGCAACATGGTGAAAGAACTGGAAGCGAGGTGTAGCAAAACTAATGCAGGGGGCGCTCAGCTACGATCTACTCTCTTCTGCAAGAAGGAAGTCAGTACCAAGACTAAGTTATCTGTGCACCGTTCAATCTTCCGACCAACTTTGTTGTATGGGAGCGAAAGCTGGGTGGATTCAGGTTACCTTATCAACAAGGTTGAGGTTACGGATATGAAAGTGACTAGGATGATTGCAGGTACTAGTAGATGGGAACAATGGCAGGAGGGTGTCCAATATGAGGAAATCAAAGAAAAACTGGGAATGAACTCTATAGATGTAGCAGTCACGGTGAACAGGCTTAGACGGTGGGGGCATGTTTCACGCATGGGAGAAGCAAGGTTACCCAATAGACTCATGGGTTCAGCAGTAGAGAGGGGGAGGAGTCGGGGTAGACCAAGGAGAAGGTACCTGGATTCGGTTAAGAATGATTTTGAAGTAATAGGTTTAACATCAGAAGAGGCACCAATGTTAGCACTGAATAGGGGATCATGGAGGAATTTTATAAGGGGGCTATGCTCCAGACTGAACGCTGAAAGACATAATCAGTCTTAAATGATGATGATGATGGAAAGAATACATTAGTGTTGTGCGCGTGTGGTATTGTGAGTAAAAACTGTGTTTTGCTTAAAGAAAAGTGTTTCCATCTCGAATAGCAGTAGCGGCAAATTGTATAAGATCATATTCGTGCAATTTACACTGCTTGACAGACAACATAGTTACACGTTCCCACGTGGAGATTTCTTTAACAAAATAAGGACCATTAGCCGGGCCAGGCAGTGATTATTAAATAAAACCTCATGTTTCGCTAATGATAAGTAATTGGTTTTGTTGTAATCCTGAGCAAAATTGCAAAACACCAATACTAAGGCACGCCACATTGTATATGGTGCGTTAGTACGGAGCTGTTGTATCAGCATACTCTGAAAGGAACCTCGCTGGTATACAATCTGGACCGGAAGAATTACCTTTCTGAACCGTTTTAAGCTGCTTCGCTACACCGAGGGTATCTACTTCTAAATTACACATGTTGGCACTTATTTTCCATTCGAATTCTGGAGTATTTACTGAGTCCCCTTTTATGAAGGAATATCGAAAAATTTTGTTCAGTAACTCAGCTTTAGTAGCACAGTCATGAATAATATCACCACTGTTATTTCGCAGCGAAATTATAGACTGCGTCTTGTCACTGGAGTGCTTTAAATACGAACAGAATCACTTTCGGTTTTATGGCAAATTTCGTGACAGTGTTTCGTTGAGGAAACTATTAAAAGCACCTCTCATTGAAGTTCGCGCTAAATTTCGAGTTTCTGTAAAACTTCGCCAATCTTGGGAAATTTGTATTCTTTTATATTTGACATGCTTTTATCGTTGTTTCTGGAATAGTTTTCTTACTTGTTTTGTGTACCATGGGGGATCAATGCCATCTCTTATTAATTTAATTGCTATGTATCTCTCAACCGAATTTAAACCACATCTGACTTACGCTAACACAGTTAGCTTGGTGGTAGTGATGTCTGCCCTTAGGGAAGTGTTTAGCGAATTTTTATCTGCTCTTTTAAACTGATGTATTTTCCGTTTATATTTGGTGGGTTTGGATGTTACGGTATTCAGTCTAGCTAGAAAAACCTTGTGTCTACTAATCCCTGCATCTGTCGTGATGCTCCTTATTTTATCAGGATTACTTGTTTGCTAAGAAATCACTTAAGGTCTAGCAAACATTTACACTTCGAGTGGGCTCCTGAACTAGTTTTTCAAAATAACTTTCAGAGAAGGCATTCAGTACGATTTCGGAGGACGTTTTGTGCCTACCTCCGAGTTCACACATATATTTTCGCCAACATATAGTGTGTGGACTGAAGTTACCACCAACTGTAGTTGTATCACTGGGGTACCTGTTTCAAATGACACTCAAGTTTTATTTGAACACATAGAAAACACCGATAAGTAGAAGGGAGAGGATGACAGGCTTCCATAGTACTAGATGGAGCTGTAAAGGGTAGAATCTGTAGGGGAACGCGGAGACTGGCATACGTACAAAAGACGTAGGGTGCAGGTACTCCTCTGACATTAAAAGGATGGCACAAGGGTATGAATCTGGGTAGGATCACGTCAGAGCAGTCAGAGGCTTGATGACTCCAGGAACAATAAACAACAAAATTACCACAGTGACAAGTGAGTTCAGTTACCGACTCCCCTGTAGCTGACACACGATATACCAGAGGATGAAATGTCGCTGTCTCGGATGCACACCCAAAGGATAGTGGAATGTTCTATCCACCGAAAGAAATTCAACAATCACAACATAATTTCCAAAACTGGAGAACCACTGACAGAAAAATATTTTAAGTCTGACTTGTGACTCTATTATATTCAATGTCAACATATGTTGCGGAAACTCAGTTTATTCATAACGAATATGGTCCGTCCATAAAATGGCAGTCAGATCGCGCTCCCATGTCAGCTCGCCAACGAACTCCTGTTCATGAGACTCGGAATCGCGGAATCCTAAATTTCGCCTTGCTGTAAATACGCCTGCTAGCAGAATGTATGTTTGAAAATGCGGCTCCATCTAAATGGAACCCGTGAATTTACTCCGTGAATACTAGACGGATCTATGATTTGCACTTGAATAACACAGTCGAAACCACCGTTCAGGATGTTTCAAAACAATTTAATCAGGTTCCACAAACGTGTATCTCCTACATTATGAAGATCGAAACGTGCGAGGTGAGTAGGAACAAAAAGTTTACCTTGGTGTCAGTTGTATGTTTTCTGTTGGGGTTTCACTGGCGTCGCTCGTTCTTTACCCAATGTGCAGAGAATCGAGGTGGCACTAACCCTGCTAAAGGCGCCATTTTTCTTTCAAACAGTTACGAATTAGTTTGTTTATTTTTGTGGAGAGTATGGCACTGCACCTCCTACAGATCGAAGAATTCGACGACGGAAACAGCATTTTTAAGACAGTGGTTGTTTATGCAAGGGGAAATCCACATGTCGCCTCTGTGTGCTCGTCCAAGACGTAGGTCGTGTTCGGCAGAATTTTTAACGCAGTCCACGCAAATCCGCTCGTCGTGTCAGCCGATAGTCAGCCGCTGTTTGTATGTCAGTCTGGTGTGTTTTAACCCACACAGAATTCAATCGTCACCAGCCCTCCATCATGACAACGAACAACAACGCGTAGAATGAAATTTTCACTCTGCAGCGCAGTGTGCACAGGTATGAGACTCACTGGTAGATTAAAACTCGGATTCTGAAGTTTGGAAGGTAGAAGATGAGGTACAGGCGGAAGTAAAACTGCGAGGACGCGCCGTGACTCGTGTTAGGGTAGCGGAGTCGAAAGCGCACTTGCCCGTGAAAGGCAAAGGACACGAGATCGAGTCTCGTTCCAGCACACAGCTTTAATCTGACAGGGCTGTCTAACAACGTGTGTAGAATTTGGTGAATTCTCCCTGGCGTACAGGTAGATGATAACAAATTTCCTTTCATGTTTCCTGTTCAGTGATGAAGCTACGATGCACTTAAATGTAATTGTGAACTACGAGAACGTCAGAATTTGGGCAACACGGCAGTCACATAGCTTAATCGAGCTTGGGAGACAGATGTGTTTAGCATAGTCTCCCGGAGAAACGATTTATGTCCTTCTTTAAAGTAAGTACCGCCACTAGACTGTTGTTTCTGTACAGTGTTACATTTACAATGCCATTATGAAGTGTTTTAAGTGTTATATATTGCCGGTATGCCATCTTTGGCAATTTATAACGACTAAAACACTTGATAATGGCACTATCAAGCCGAAATCATGATTGTGTAAGTGTAAATGTAACACTGTAAATAAACAACAGTGTAATGGTGGTACTGACTTTAAAGAAATATATTATGACTGTGGCCCCGCAGCCGGCCGGTGTGGCCGAGCGGTTCTAGGCGCTTGAGTCTGGAACCGCGCGACTGTTACGGTCGCATGGATGTGTCTCATGTCCTTAGGTTAGTTATTTTTAAGTAGTTCTAAGTTCTAGGGGAGTGATGACCTCAGATGTTAAGTCCCAAAGTGCTGAGAACCATTTGAACCATTTTTGTGGCCCCGCATTATGAAAAAATTATATTTATGTTCTGTTCTTTGCTGTGGAAAAGATTGTTACCTGGACGTGATAGATGTCTGCGTTTTACGCACAGTTCCGAGAACACGGCGAAAATTTATTTTTTCGACAGGACGAAGCATCAGCTGACACCTGCATGTAGTAACACTTTCCAGCAATGGCGTACCTGAACGATAGCTCAGTCCTAAGGGTCGTTCGGATCTCGCATGGAACCACTGGCTTCCACGTTCGCCCGATCTCACGGTATGGCACTTCATTTTTTTATTTTCGATGATCCTTTGAAAGGCACCGACTATGCGCTTCCCACTCCAAAAACACTGAATCCACTCCGATGCTACGTACGAGCAAGAGTGGTGTGAGTTTGAGCATCATCTGGATGTTTGTCGTGCATCCAGTGGACGACGCATTACATATTTCACATAGGTAGGTGAAAACTGGTTCATGAAAACAGGTTGTAAAATCTAATGGTTATTTTGAAAATAAATTCAATCTTATGAATAAGTTAAAGTTTACCACGAGTTTCTAGATTCCTTCATGAAAGACATCTAGTCCACTGAAACAGGATGAATCTTTCTGGAAGACGTTGTATATTATTATTATTATTATTATTGTTGTTGTTATTTGTTAGCTTCGATATTTCTTCACGGTATTACATGTTATCATTTAGTTAACTACAGTGCGCAATACAATTAAAGGACCAATTTTCCTAAAACCCGTAACTTCCATCCATTACGATGCTTAAGTCTGAAATTTGGCTGAAATGTGTCTCCTCTGCAAGAGCATGTCATCCTGCTACGTCACCTTCGAGGTCGGCGAGCCTTCGAACAGCAAATGGTTGACACATGCGAATAAACGGCCACAGTTCAGAAGTTCAGGTGAGCAGTAACGTGGGTGAATGATGTCATATTGGCACCGAATTTCACCACAGTTCTGCCCAAAGCTACAACGGATTAATCAGATGATGGAAAGGTCGTCACAGCCCCTCTTCCTCACATTTCACCTCCTGTTCGATAGCGGTCAGACCTGCTACGACTAGTGTAGAAATCACGAAGTTTTCTTCTATGTGGCCGAGGAAAACATTTGAGACACACCGCCGCTCTGAGTCGACATGAACAGGCCTTAGGGGGTGGCATAAAGGGCCCCAGCGTAACTACTCCTTTCCATCTGGCATTGGTTCCCGCACACCTCCCTGTCGAAGACGACAGTCACAGTGCGAAGAGCGACACGACGACGTTGTTGAAAACCTTCCACTTTACTGACACCTGGCGGACGCTTTGGCCCTCATCTAAGGACACCGTGGGCCAGTAACCCAACTGAACGTAACGGCACCTATTTCGAGTGCAGTGCAGCCACAGTTTTTTGCTCTGATAGTCAAGATGGAACCACAAGTGACGGTTCAAAACCATTCGACGAAATGTGAACGCCATCCGAAGCAGAAAAGGTTTCTTATGCTTTTTCAAGCATCCTGTGTTGCATCCTTCTGTAGTTTTCTTTTTCTTTTTTTTTTTTTTTTTACTTTCATTCCAATTGATCCGTAGTGAGGAGGTCCTCCAGGATGTGGAACATGTCAGAAAAACAACAATACATGAAAAATATTTACAACTAAAACAAATAAGCTAATGTACCATTCCACAGGTCCCAAGTGGAATGATCGTCATTTTTTAATGAACACTGAATTTACAATAAAAAAGTTTTTTATTTATTTATAAGGTAATAAACATGTAATACAACTACTGTAATACTTATTTACAATGAACACATTACTGCACTGAAATGGTGCAGAAGTCAGATTATACTTAGACACACACACACACACACACACACACACACACACACACGCACACGCACACACACAAATTTTCAATGAACACATTACTGCACTGAAATTGTGCAGAAGTTATGTTGTACTTATATACAAAACAGTTGGTTTTACTAAGAAATTCATCAATGGAGTAGAAGGAGTTGGTCACCAATAAATCCTTTAGGCTTCTCTTGAACTGAATTTCATTGGTTGTTAAGCTTTTTATGGCTGCTGGCAAGTTATTGAAAATGTGTGTTGCTGAATAATGCACACTTTTTTGTACAAGACTAAGTGACTTTAAATCCTTGTGAAGATTATTCTTATTTCTAGTATTGATTCCATGAATTGAGCTGTTGGTTTGAAAAAGTGATATATTATTTTATATTAGTGGAGCTGCGAACACACAGATGCTTGAATAAAACGGCAAAGCGTCCGTCTGAGACCACCCTCGGTGCCACCAAATCGCCATTACCGAGCCCTTTAACAATATATGCGAACAGATAATACATGTGACCAAGTCATACGCCCTTGCAGGCAGACAACTCCTTCGACGTGCTGAAATTTAGGCTAGACTACAAGCAGGGCGCTAGAACAGCAGCATAGCCTGTCTAGGGCTTTCATGACCGGTACTATCTCACTGTTGTCAGCAAATGTGGGCGGGTGGTTCCGAGGTTGTTGTTGTTGTTGTTGTTGTTGTTGTTGTGGTCTTCAGTCCTGAGACTGGTTTGATGCAGCTCTCCATGCTACTCTATCCTGTGCGAGCTTCTTCATCTTCCAGTATCTACTGCAACCTACATCCTTCTGAATCTGCTTAGTGTATTCATCTCTTGGTCTCCCTCTACGATTTTTACCCTCCACGCTACCCTCCAATGCTAATTTTGTGACCCCTTGATGCCTCAAAACATGTCCTACCAACCGATTCCTTCTTCTAGTCAAGTTGTGCCACAAATTTCTCTTCTCCCCAATCCTATTCAATACCTCCTCATAAGTTACGTGATCTACCCACCTTATCTTCAGCATTCTTCTGTAGCACCACATTTCGAAAGCTTCTATTCTCTTCTTGTACAAACTAGTTATCGTCCATGTTTCACTTCCATACATGGCTACACTCCATACAAATACTTTCAGAAACGACTTCCTGACACTTAAATCTATACTCGACGTTAACAAATTTCTCTTCTTCAGAAACGATTTCCTTGCCATTGCCAGTCTACATTTTATATCCTCTCTACTTCGACCATCATCAGTTATTTTACTCCCTAAATAGCAAAACTCCTTTACTACTTTAAGTGTCTCATTTCCTAATCTAATTCCCCCAGCATCACCCAATTTAATTTGACTACATTCCATTATCCTCGTTTTGCTTTTGTCCATGTTCATCTTATATCCTCCTTTCAAGACACTGTCCATTCCGTTCAACTGCTCTTCCACGTCATTTGCTGTCTCTGACAGAATTACAATGTCATCGGCGAACCTCAAAGTTTTTACTTCTTCTCCATGAATTTTAATACCTACTCCGAATATTTCTTTTGTTTCCTTTACTGCTTGCTCAATATACAGATTGAATAACATCGGGGAGAGGCTACAACGCTGTCTCACTCCTTTCCCAACCACTGCTTCCCTTTCATGCCCATCGACTCTTATAACTGCCATCTGGTTTCTGTACAAATTGTAAATAGCCTTTCGCTCCCAGTATTTTACCCCCGCCACCTTCAGAATTTGAAAGAGAGTATTCCAGTTAACATTGTCAAAAGCTTTCTCTAAGTCTACAAATGCTAGAAACGTAGGTTTGCCTTTTCTTAATCTTTCTTCTAAGATAAGTCGTAAGGTTAGTATTGCCTCACGTGTTCCAACCTTTCTACGGAATCCAAACTGATCTTCCCCGAGGTCCGCTTCTACCAGTTTTTCCATTCGTCTGTAAAGAATTCGCGTTAGTATTTTGCAGCTGTGACTTATTAAACTGATAGTTCGGTAATTTTCACATCTGTCAACACCTGCTTTCTTTGGGATTGGTTGTAGCCGAACTGAATCGTCTTAGAGTATCCCTTTTACCGTTTTGCTCACGCACTTTTAAATGCTACACCCCTCCCCGATCACGCCACGAGGACATAAAACAGGATGACTGAAAAAGCAAAAACACTCTTTGATGATTCGTATCACATTCAGATTTTATCGACTGGTTTTCAATGGTCCCTTGCTGTTCCACACTGCGCAACAGAGCAAAAATTGCGGCCGCACTTCACTACACAGTAGTATGATCACGTTCAGTTGGATTGTGCGCTCACGACGTCGTTACAGAAGGGTTGAGTTCCTGGGCACTTCAGCAGTGTCACAGATTATCACCAAGTGTCACTCATCGCAATGCGAAGTCGTTTCCGATCGCGAAAAGTGTGCGAATCGAAGCCCCACTGAAAGGCGTCGTTTTACTGACGCATTTGTATCATCTCCTGTGGCCTTTCCGTACGTGGCGGTGTGTCTAGAATGTTTCCCTCTCCTAATCACAACAGAACCGCTTGATTTCAACGCTATATGTCGCGGTTCCCGCATCCACCGCAAAGGCTGCAAAAGAAGGAGTGAAATGTGTGTAAAAGAGGGGTGTGAGCACATGTGGCACGTCCAATATAGCGTTGGGCAGAACTGTGGGGACATTTTGTGGCAATGTGACATCATTAACCCGTCTTATACTTTCCTTGATCTTTTGAGTTTCGGTCTTCCCTCGTGTCGCCACTTTGCTGTCTGAAGCGTCACGCAGCCCGAGGGTGAAGTAGCATGACGCCGCGCTTTTACACCATTACAGAGGAAGGTGGCTGTTATCTTTGATCCAAATTTCAAACTTACACGTTGCATGGTGTTTCGAAAATGTGAGCCGTTAATTTTACTGTGAAGTGCATGTTCTTCTGGAAATGTTACGTAGTTGGTCAGTTGAACTGCTTTCGGCAGTTGCCAGGAGAATGAAGGGTCAAGTTTTAGGTCCGTAGGCTACTTACAGTCCATTTCGGAATACCGCCAGTGCATACAGACTCTCAGGCACACTGAAGCTGAGAAAAGACCGCTCAGATCGGCCGCAAACAACTGCGTTCTAACACAGGGAATTTTACTGAAAGCCTCCCACAGTTCCAGTGCAACGTGTACTTGTGAAAGCTGTCGGTCTCTGGCTGGCTCCAGTGTGCTGACGCAACCAGTACCTCGAGGAGGTTCAGGTCCGAGCGAGTCTTCAAGGGCTGGGACCAGTTGTCGTTCCTCTGGGGGCGGCATCCCAGCCTGCTCTGTGGGATTCCTCTGGGGGTCCGACGGCCGTCCATCGCGGCGGCGGCAGGCGTAACTCTGCGGAGGAGCAGAGGCGGACGCGGCGCGATTCCGCGCTCCGATACGGCCGCCCGCTCTTAATTAGAATATACTGGCGACCGTGCCAGGAGCAACCGGACGGCGGTACCGGCGACAGCACGCCCACGCGTGGCTCTACTGGGCTGGGGGCAGCCTCCTGCTAGACTCTCTATCATCCATTCTGCCGGTTGTGATGCGGCGTACCTCTGGTAGCATCACTCTCCTCTGGACAAAGTGTTCAGACAGAACAGACCATTGCTAGTGGATGGTGCTCTCAATGTCCACACCGTCACAGAGCTTCCTAATCCAAAAAACCGAGTGCCAAACGCCATATCGCACCACCTCTGACGTTCCAATAAGATTTACAAGTGAATGGAATTCAGTTCCCAGGAGGGAGCTATGTTTAGAAGTGTATGTAGCATCAAATGTACCCCAGACAAATGTTATAGCGCCATGACTGCTCAGAATGTTAATGATTTTTTCAAGAAGGTGTTACAGCCTTCTGCTGTTCTTCAAGGAAACGAACTGAATAGTTCACTTTGCCGTTGGAGGTATTTCGGCGATGATAGAGCGTTCGACATTGGCCGAAACAGAGTATTCTTCCGCCACGTTTTCGTACGCGTCGGAGACTGGAGAATTGTGGAGAGGTGGACCGCCTTCATCCATCGAGCGGTAGGGACTTGGAGACGGCGTCTTGGCCATCGTCTTCGAAGGGAGATATACGGTCTGTATCGTAGCGCTGCACCAACGCGTGTTCCGTGCAGAGTTCTACGGTTAGAGCTCTTTGTACAGTCGGAAGCGAGATTTTCTCCAACGCTTAACCACTTCCAACAACTTACCTAATATTTTTGATCTAGTAGTTATCCCTGCGAGGTGCCGAGTATTTATCAACGTAGCTGCCGGTAATAGGGGGGCGTAATTGCAAGTTGTTAATGTGCCATTCTCAGGCGTGTGTGGGTGGACAAAGAAATTCACATTTTTTTTTGTAAATTTTGTCAGTTGTGGGGAATATCAAATTGAAATGCCAGTATTACAATCGAATTATCGACTTCATTGTAGCTAGCATTTACTCTGTCCCAGTAAGCTTTACATGTACTCTAGTCACTGCACAGTTTGCCCAGACGGGTAGGAAAGATGGTTTGCGGTTTTCTATGTCAGCGACGGACAAATAAGCTTATACAGTTTATGGTACCATCCACTAAAATCACAGAAGATAGAAACGAATTGCAAAATGATCTACACAAGATTCAATGACAGCTCTCTGTTCGGAATGCACCTCCATAATAGACTCCCTTTCGAAGGTTATGTGGAGCTCCATCACCTATCGGAACTTCATGAAACTATAGTTGTTCAAAAAATGGTTCAAATGGCTCTGAGCACTATGGGACTTAACATCTATGGTCATCAGTCCCCTAGAACTTATAACTACTTAAACCTAACTAACCTAAGGACAGCACACAACACCCAGTCATCACGAAGCAGAGAAAATCCCTGACCCCGCCGGGAATCGAACCCGGGAACCCGGGCGTGGGAAGCGAGAACGCCACCGCACGACCACGAGCTGCGGACAAACTATAGTTGTTAAGGTGGGAAAATTGGGCAATGTCCCACAACAAATTCCACTATTTTTCAACTGAAGATGACGGAGAAGAAAAATGCGTTACCTTACTTATTAATCGCCCCTTGTATAATGGATCTGAGCAATTCAACATAGACCTAACCAAGATTGCAAGGGCATGTAGTCTAATGTAATATGGCCAAATGATTCAGTCATCCAGATGGGTGACGACGTTATTTCCTTGAAGTCTGCAAACCATCAACAGGAATTATATGTTAGTCTGAAATTTCGCAGACATCCTTCGAATGCGGTTGAACCTACAATACTGCTAAACAGTATGTGGTTGGAGGTTTCCTATGTCACCAAGGTGTGTGTGTCATGTAGGTGTGTCTCATTAATGGTTGGAATAGTTGGTCGAGTATCAGGTCATTCGATAAATCAGTAAAAACATCAGCACAAGGTTTACTGGGTGATGGGAAGAAATAACGAGGCTACGATATTTTCTTTGGCAGAAGATCGTTTAGGGACAGAAGACGGTTAAGTCCCAGACTGTTCCGTACTGCTCATCGGCTGTTCCAGTGTAAAAGGGACGAAAGTCCCTCATGAAATCTGCATAAGACTGTGAGCCCTTCCCCACCAAGAAATGGGTCAATCCACAATTACGAAACCGCAAAGAGAATCTGGCGGCAACAATTTTCAGAGAATAAGTGGTTGCTTCAACCCCCGCTCATCCCGCTACGAAATATCCGGCCTAATTTCATTTACCACCCTCCCTGCCCCCTCTCTGTCTTCCACCCTGAGCCCCATAGGGCAGTCTATAGGCGCAGTACACGCACCGTCCCTTGCCAGTAGGGGGACACACCTCACCCCCTTCTTCTCCATCCCTTACTGCCTGATAAAAACTAAATACCTCTTCAGTGGTCTTTTCGCCTGAGGGGTTGGAATAGACTGTGCCCCCATCTCCTCTTAACAATACTTTGAATATAGACGGTGGCATTTAAGCCTGGCGTGCTCCTCTCTTGTGTTTGTGTGTGTGTGTGTGTGTGTGTGTGTGTGTGAGGTTGCTGGGGCAGGTTTGTGTCGCAACGAGCAAACCTTATCGTGTGCGCCCCGGGGTGAGTTTGGAGGGACGCGGTGATCATTTGGAGCCGTATCTCGACGGAAGGGGTGCGCCGCATTGGAGGGTGGGGCGAGGGAGGTGGTGGTGGAGGAGGGGGTGGGGGTGCGAGCGGTGGTCCGTATCGATCAATCGCAACGACCTATCGCTTCCGAATCAAATGAGCCATTACGTTTTACGGCAGCCATTTTCTATTCTGGCGCTGGTAGGGGGTGTTTGGGCAGCGGTGCGTGGGTGGGGGTTTTTGGCACGGCTCGCGCGAGAGGAAAGGGTGTGCGAGGGAGGAAGGGGGTGGATTGGCGCCGGGCGACGGTGGCGCCGCCCGTTAGGCCGCGGCGGCTTGACAAAGCACGGCGCGGCGCCAGTAACCGCACGAATATCGCGCTCCCGCCCCGTCCCAACCCGGCTGGCTTCAGACGCGCGGGCCGTGTCAGCGCAACCCCCGCGAGGCCGTAACGCAGCCCCAATTTACGTCAGGTGCCTCCGCAGCCGCTGTCCGCTGACCACGGGACTGTTGTGCGAGGGCGGGCGGCCTTTTATGTCCTGAAAATGCGCGCCCAGCCCCCGTTTGAAACGATGCCAGCGTCCGGTTACGGGCGCTCGCGCGCGTGTGTGTCTGCGCTGGTTTTCGGGAGCGAAGGCACGCGCTGTTTTATGGGCGACTGCGTACGGTTAATGAACAAGCGCGACGCCAGAGTGCTGTCGCACATTCTTAAAGTGGGTGTTCAGAAACGGATGTGCAAAACTGCGGTAGGACCCTTAACTTGGCAAGGAATAAATGACGATGGTTTCAATTTGTTGGAAATTATACTCAGAAGACGTGTTGATTACGATCAGCACTACACTGCAAGCACTTCTGTCCCATCTCACTGCGACAACAGTATACTATTGGCATTCCTCTTGGAAAAGCGGTTTCGAAAGTTCATCGTACGGAAGTTTATTTCTTCATCTACGGCACTCTGGCAGGACTGGTGGTCATTAGGGCCTGTCTCAAATCATACCAGGCACTGTGCATGTTTTATGTCACAGTCATTAAGGCTATATAATATGCAGCACTTGGGAATAGTTATGATGAAGGTTCAATCCGACCGCGAACGACAAACTTTCGGAGGCACTTAAGAGATATTTTGCGAGTATTTTGGTGCAAGGAGAAGTCCTCTTTGGTGGCGCTTTCCAGGGTACCAGTGCAGTTATTATTTGCTCGCCTGGCCACCCCAACTACCGCTGTTGCTCTGAAAGTACCTTCACAACAATGAGAAACTCTGTAATATGCAACGTCAGGTCTTACGTCCACTTCCCGACCAAATTAGTTAGATGTATCTCATTATAACTACGTATGTTTGGGCACGCTAACAAATTAAGTTACACGCACATGTCTTGCCAAAAACTGTGCTGCTATGTACACGGTTTTCGTGTCATATATATGGAGGTCAGAACCACCACGACGCCCAGGCTTGAAATCATGTGGTTTTTTTATATGTGGCCGAGGACCACATTTCAGCCACACCATCACTCAGAATCGACACAAAAACGCCTCAGGAGGTGACATAAAGGCCATCAATGATACCACGTCTTTCCTTGGAACTTTCATTGCCACACATTTGGCACTCGAAAACAGCAGTTTGCAGTGCAACAGGACGACGTTTTTGAAAGTCTTTCATGAGGCAGACATCTACCTGGCACTTCAACCCTACTCTAAGGGAATGGTGGGGTGACAACCCCACTGAACGTGATGTCACCCCTTTGTAATGAAGTTCGACTGCATTTTTTGCGCCCGTATGATGGGTGGAACCACTAGGGAGTGTTCAAAGCAATTCGGCGAAATTTGAAGGTGATCCGAAGCAGCAAAGGGTACTTACTACCCCGCCAAAGGGTACTGCTGCTTTACGCCCTCTTTTGCTGTGATAAGGGATAGGTGCTACATTGACACATGCGTTGATAAAACGGTAAACGGTCCATCTAAGAACCCCATTCGGCCAAGACCTCAGTGACATACACCAACATTTGGTGAAAATTTTAAATATTAATCACTACAGAGACAACCTGCACAGTAGTCCTACACCTCTGCAAGTGGGCAACCACTTGTCACATCTCCCATGTCAGCTGTCTGTCAGCTGGTGCCTGGACTGTTTCCTGAGTCTTCTCTGTAAAGACACATTTTTTAAAATTCTCAATAAATGTTGGCGGATCGCACTGAGGATATTGGGGAAAAGAGGACACATGTGAGGGACCTCGCATTTTTACTGTTTAGGGTTAATTGTCAATTTGTCATTGAATACAAGATGGGTTTCATTACTTATTGCATGTCCCTCGTATTTCCCAAGCCACCATAGTTCTTGTGTATAGTATAATGACGTTTTGATTATCTTGATTTCCATTCGCTTTGCGTCTCCATTGGAAGCTGCTCAAAATGGTGTCATCAAAAACTTGAAGGAACACTGCCTTTGGCAAAGGAGAGAAGTGTGGATGCGTGTGTTTCTGTGTGTGGGGGAGGGGACTGGGCGTAAAGATTATTGGGGGTTATCGTGGCGTGACTACAGCAAACAGGTTTAACTGGATGTAGGTTGCTGTAGTTATGGAGGGATGAAGGGGCTCGCGCAGGATTCTAAGGCTGCATCAAACCCCTCTTTGGACTGCAGACCACAAGAGCAATAGCATGTTTCCTTCGATGAGTTGGCCTCGGCTCGCCTCAACTGAACATACGCAAAGGCATCTGAGATAGTCGTACGTTCAGCGTTGGAGCATTTATACCGAATAAGAGTAATAAAATAACATAATGTCCTTGCAGTGCAGCACATCCCAATGCCACCCCTGCACACGAATCATATCCCTATGAATATCCTTGCAGAAAGAGCGGTACACCCGCTACTCACTACTTGCCCCCCGCCGTTCTACCGGAGGCGTCTCACACTTGACGAGTTGAGCACCTATAGGAATCAGTGACGTCATACATGAATTGTCCACTTGCAGTCTAGTGTAGCAACAGAACTTTCTCGAACATCCATTTTAAAACACTAAATTGAACCAAGTAAGACAGAGAGGAAATGCTTCACGTGAGGATGTAAGCTCCCTCCGCTAATTTAGGTGATGCTAATTTCTTTGTTTACTTACGACAAGGAAAAATATTTTTGATAATTTTTTTATAACGTTTTTCTCATCTAATTCGTGTCTGAATTAGGTTCTTTTTTTCCAGTAAAATTTTGGCACAGTGTGACTTTTTTACAAACTCTAATAGGTACAGAGGGACATTTATCGAACTATAGGAAACAAAATCGCCGTGGCTTCTGAACGGTTTGCATTAGCACTTCAAGCTGCACGGTTGGCAGAGGGGCATGATGGGAAATGGTGTCCGCTGTATGATTTGTTATACCAACGAAGCCCACTTTCCAGAATGAGGTTTTAACTCTGCACCGGAGTGTGCGCTGATATGAAACTTCCTGGCAGATTAAAACTGTGTACCGGACCGAGACTCGAACTCGGGACCTTTGACTTACGTGGGGATGTGCTCTAGCAACTGCGCAACCCAAGCACGACACCCGCCCGGTTCTCACAGATTCACTTCCGCCAAACCCTCGTCTCCTACTTTCGAGACTTCACAGAAGCTCTCCTGCGAACCTTGCAGAACTAGTACTCCTGAAAGATCGGATATTGCGGAGACATGGCTTAGCCACAGCCTGGGGGGTGTTTCCAGAATGAGATTTTCACTCTGCAGCGGAGTTTTAGATGCAGGAGCGCTAGTTCTGCAAGGTTCGTAGGAGAGCTTCTGTGAAGTTTGGAAGGTAGGAGACGAGGTACTGGCAGAAGTAAAGCTGTGAGTACTGGGCGTGAGCCGTGCTTGAGTAGCTCAGTTGGTAGAGCAGTTTCCCGTGAAAGGCAATGGTCCTGACTTCGAGTCTCGGTCCAGCACACAGTTTTAATCTGCCAGGAAGTTTCGAAGCCCACTTTCATTTGGATGGGTTCGTCAATAAGCAAAATTGAAGCATTTGGGGGACTGAGAATCCGCATTTCGCCATCGAGAAGCCTCTTCACCCTCGACGGGTGACTGTGTCGTGTGCGATGTCGTCACCGGATAATCGGTGCGATGTTCCTTGACGGCACAGTGACTACCGAACGGTACGTGAAGGTTTTGGAAGATGATTTCATCCCCATTATCCAAAGTGACCCTGACTCTTACAAGGCGTGGTTCATACAACACGGCCCTCGACCCTATCGAGGCAGGAGAGTGTTGGATGTCCTGGAGGAGCAATCTGGGGACCGCATTGTGTCTCTAGGGTACCCAGAAGCCTGTGACACGGGTCTGGATTGGACGCCATATTCTCCGGATCTGAACACATGCGACTCCTTATTGTCGGGCTGAATTAAAGCAATAACTCCAGAACCAGTGCTGAGATGAAAACAATTATTCAGGATGTCGTCGACAGCATCGATGTGTTGACAGTTCAGCGAGTCGTGCAGAATTTCGCTATTCGTCTGCGCCATATGATCGCCAATGGCGGCAGGCACATCGAACATCTCATCACCTAAATCCGAAAATCTGTAGTGACTTTTACATAAAAAAGTGTGTGCACGCCATAGTTTGTAACTAATTTACGTTTTCTTTCATACAGTTCAATAATTGTCTCCCTGTATTTTCAGTATGAACAACTGTCTCAATAAAATTTAGACACTAGCACATGAGGCGTTTCCAGAAACTGAATCCTTTGGTTTGTCAAAAAGCGCAGTTCCTTGACCTATTTCAGCACGTTACCTGCCAAGAAATATAAAACGGATCTTTTCTGCTGCTTATGACCCGTGGTCTAGGGGTAGCGTCTTTGATTCATAATCAAAACGTCTTCAGTCCCGGGTTCGAACCCCGCCATTGCCTAAATTTTAATAAATAATCAGCATTGGCGGCTGAAGACTTCCGGCATAAGAAGTCAGCCTCATTCTGCCAACGGCCTTGTCAAAGAGGGCGGAGGAGCGAATAGAGGTTCAGGGCACTCTCTTGTCCTAGGGGTGGGAAATTGCCCCTAAAGGCGGAAGAATCAGCAATGATCAACGATATGAGGATGCAGAAGGCAATAGAAACCACTGCATTAAAGACACGTAACGTGTATCCACAGGACATGTGGCCTGTAATTGAAGAAGTATCATGATGATCTCTCCATTGGCAAAAGATTACGGAATAGTCCCCCATTCGGATTTCCGGGAGGGGACTGCCAAGGGGGAGGTTACCATGAGTAAAAGATTGAATAATCAACGAAAAGATAACGTTCTACGAGTCGGGGCGTGGAATGTCAGAAGCTTGAACGTGGTAGGGAAACTAGAAAATCTGAAAAGGGAAATGCAAAGGCTCAATCTAGATATAGTAGGGGTCAGTGAAGTGAAGTGGAAGGAAGACAAGGATTTCTGGTCAGATGAGTATCGGGTAATATCAACAGCAGCAGAAAATGGTACAACAGGTGTAGGATTCGTTATGAATAGGAAGGTAGGGCAGAGGGTGTGTTACTGAGAACAGTTCAGTGACCGGGTTGCTCTAATCAGAATCGACAGCAGACCAACACCGACAACGATAGTTCAGGTATACATGCTGACGTCGCAAGCTGAAGATGAACAGATAGACAAAGTGTATGAGGATATTGAAAGGGTAATGCAGTATGTAAAGGGGGACGAAAATCTAATAGTCATGGGCGACTGGAATGCAGTTGTAGGGGAAGGAGCACAACAAAAGGTTACAGGAGAATATGGGCTTGGGACAAGGAATGAAAGAGGAGAAAGACTAATTGAGTTCTGTAACAAGTTTCAGCTAGTAATAGCGAATACCCTGTTCAAGAATCACAAGAGGAGGAGGTATACTTGGAAAAGGCCGGGAGGTACGGGAAGATTTCAGTTAGATTACATCATGGTCAGACAGAGATTCCGAAATCAGATACTGGATTGTAAGGCGTACCCAGGAGCAGATACAGACTCAGATCACAATATAGTAGTGATGAAGAGTAGGCTAAAGTTCAAGACATTAGTCAGGAAGAATCAATACGCAAAGAAGTGGGATACGGAAGTACTAAGGAATGACGAGATACGTTTGAAGTTCTCTAACGCTATAGATACAGCAATAAGGAATAGCGCAGTAGGCAGTACAGTTGAAGAGGAATGGATGTCTCTAAAAAGGGCCATCACAGAATTTGGGAAGGAAAACACAGGTACAAAGAAGGTAGCTGCGAAGAAACCATGAATAACAGAAAAAATACTTCAGTTGATTGATGAAAGGAGGAAGTACAAACATGTTCCGGGAAAATCAGGAATACAGAAATACAAGTCGCTGAGGAATGAAATAAATAGGATGTGCAGGGAAGCTAAGACGAAATGGCTGCAGGAAAAATATGAAGACATCGAGAAAGATATGATTGTCGGAAGGACAGACTCAGCATACAGGAAAGTCAAAACAACCTTTGGTCACATTTAAAGCAAGGGCGATTACATTAAGAGTGCAACGGTAATTCCACTTTTAAATGCAGAGGAGAGAGCGGATAGGTGGAAAGAACACACTGAAAGCCTCTGTAAGGGCGAAGATTTGTCTCATGTGATAGAAGAAGAAACAGGAGTCGATTTAGAAGAGATAGGGGATCCAGTATTAGAACCGGAATTTAAAAGAGCTTTGGAGGACTTACGGTCAAATAAGGCAGAAGGGACAGATAACATTCCATCAGAATTTCTAAAATCATTGGGGGAAGTGGCAACAAAACTACTATTCACGTTGGTGTGTAGAATATACGAGTCTGGCGATATACCATCTGACTTTCGGAAAAGCATCATCCACACAATTCCAAAGACGGCAAGAGCTGACAAGTGCGAGAATTATCACACAATCAGCTTAACAGCTCATGCATCGAAGCTACTTACAAGAATAATATACAGAAGAATGGAAAAGAAATTTGAGAATGCGCTAGGTGACGATCAGTTTGGCTTTAGGATATGTAAAAGGACGAGAGAGGCAATTCTGACGTTACGGCTAATAATGGAAGCAAGGCTAAAGAAAAATCAAGACACTTTCATAGGATTTGTCGACCTGGAAAAAGCGTTCGACAAAATAAAATGGTGCAAGCCGTTCGAGATTCTGAAAAAAGTAGGGGTAAGCTATAGGGAGAGACGGGTCCAAGAGGGAATAATAAGAGTGGACGATCAAGAACGAAGTGCTCGTATTAAGAAGGGTGTAAGACAAGGCTGTAGCCTTTCGCCACTACTCTTCAATCTGTACATCGAGGAAGCAATGATGGAAATAAAAGAAAGGTTCAGGAGTGGAATTAAAATACAAGGTGAAAGGATATAAATGATACGATTCGCTGATGACATTGCTATCCTTAGTGAAAGTGAAGAAGAATTAAATGATCTGCTGAACGGAATGAACAGTCTAATGAGTACACAGTATGGTTTGAGAGTAAATCGGAGAAAGACGAAGGTAATGAGAAGTAGTAGAAATGAGAACAGCGAGAAACTTAACATCAGGATTGATGATCACGAAGTCAATGAAGTTAAGGAATTCTGCTACCTAGGCAGTAAAATAACCAATGACGGACGGTGCAAAGAGGACATCAAAAGCAGACTCGCTATGGCAAGAAAGGCATTTCTGGCCAAGAGAAGTCTACTAATATCAAATACCGGTCTTAATTTGAGGAAGAAATTTCTGAGGATGTACGTCTGGAGTACAGCATTGTATGGTAGTGAAACATGGACTGTTGGAAAACTGGAACAGAAGAGAATCGAAGCATTTGAGATGTGATGCTATAGACAAATGTTGAAAATTAGGTGGACTGATAAGGTAAGGAATGAGGAGGTTCTACGCAGAATCGGAGAGGAAAGGAATATGTGGAAAACACTGATAAGGAGAAGGGACAGGATGATAGGACATCTGCTAAGATGTCCGAAACAAATCGAACGACCACGAAAGTCTTTCTTCTGGGTACCGAAAAAACATATCGCATGGGGGGAGATTGGGACTATGTGGGGGATGAGTAGTAAGGGCTTCCCAAAGGAACTTCAGCGTAGGGCCGCCCACATATTGCTAAGGTTGTTTACAGTGCACTGCAGAGTTTCGTTGGGAAGCCCTGACTAC
The DNA here is from genome assembly GCF_021461385.2 of Schistocerca piceifrons. NCBI lineage: Eukaryota > Metazoa > Arthropoda > Insecta > Orthoptera > Acrididae > Schistocerca > Schistocerca piceifrons. Next base: position 69,425,958 of record NC_060147.1, on the reverse strand, counting down.
ACATCCCCCGTGCAGTCCCTCTCTCTCCCCCCATGTGATTCCCACATTTTGGAACCCTGAAGAAAGACGTTCGTGGTCATCTATTTGCTTCGGATATAGTGGTGCACGTATCGGTCTCACCATGAGTCTGTAGTCAATCGCAAAGATGTACCCACGAAGGCATTGACCGCCTTGTCTCACAGTATCACGAATGTGTTGACAGTTATGGCTATTACTTTTGAATTAATAAAGAGTTTACTTGCTTTTCTCCATAAGCCTCTTTTTAATTTTACTCTCCCTTATTATTTTTATTATTCCGTTAATTCCCCGTTAAGGAGAGCGCTGAAACACAATTTTCATGGCATTTTTTTCTGTCTCTTTCGTTTTCCTCCCCAAAAACGTCTAATATATTCGCTATGTTTCTTCTTCCTCTCATGTCCATTTCTTTCCTATTTACTTCTCTTTGGGCGTTTGCTGGAATTTCTGTCGCCTGATTTTCTTTCTCTGTATTTTTCCCTGTCTTTCATGTCTTCTGTGGATATGTTCAGTTTCTTGGGTGTTACATGGTTTCCTTTACCCAGTTGGTTTTCACTGTATTAGTTGTCACTATGTCAAAAATTTTCTCGGTCAGTCTATTTTCGTTCATCCTATTTATGTGCCCGTAGAACTTGGCCCTTCTTTTCGTGAAGTTGTTTGTAGTCGTCTCTCTCTGTTCGTACAGTTCTATTGTCAGCCTCTTTATCCAGATCCCCTCATTCTGACCTGGCCCATAGATCTTTTTCAGTATTTTCCTCTCTCACATTTCCATCTCCTTATTGTTCGTTTTTCTCTTGGTTACTGTTCTTTCTAGTGCGTACACGGTCTCTGGTAAGACTACTGTACTGTAGTATCTTAAATCGGCACTCTTGCGAATACTTCTTTCGTTGTAATGGTTCCATGTACGTTTGTAGGCTTTTTGTAGTTTTGTGATCCATTCTTAATTGCACGTCGCATTCACTCTTGTTTTCTGTATAATCTTTCCCATGTATTTGAAACTATCTATATGTGTAATCTTTCCATAATTTGTTACTAGTGGGTGCGTATCTGTGGATTGTGTGTCCATGTATTGCGTTTTTTCATATGACATTTGTAGTTCAGTTTTAAGTGAGATTTCGTGTAGAATCACCAGAGATTTCCTTGTTTCTTTTCTGTTATTTGTTATGATGCCCATGCCATCGCGCAAAGGCCAGACATTTTATGTTGAGAGTTCTATCCTTGTATTCCCCCATTATTACCTCATTAACTCCTTTCCTGATTATTTTCTTCAAAACCGAGTTAAATAGAATGGATGACAGGCCACTCAGTGCCTCACTCTGTTTTGATTTCGAATGGGTCCGAGATCTCTCCCACAAACTTCACTTCGCATGTTGTGTTACCTGTATTAGCTTTCTACCCTTTATATTATTATTATTATTATTATTATTATTATTATTATTATTATTATTTATTTCTTTTCTCAGACGTTATGTCTGGTCAAAAACGGAAAGTGACGCGGACCTTGATCAAGCGTGACTTCCTTTTTACTGTACGGTATATGTTACATTGCATTTAGGAACTTTCGGGTAATTGAACATGTATCAATAATTACAGATTTCTTTGGTATATATATATATACGTTTAGATATAGCTGTATTGCGTTGATGTACTTGTGGATATTGTGTGGTATGACTCCTGTAGTTGATAGTATAAGTGGTATAATGTCAACTTGATCCTGATGCCACATGTCCTTGACTTCCTCAGCCAGTTGGATGTATTTTTAATTTTTTCTCCTGTTTTCTTTTGTATATTTGTTGTATTGGGTATGGATATTTCGATTAGTTGTGTTAATTTCTTCTTTTTATTGGTGAGTATGATGTCGGTTTGTTATGTGGTGTTGTTTTATCTGTTATAATGGTTCTGTTCCAGTATAATTTGTATTCATCATTCTCCAGTACATTTTGTGGTGCATACTTGTATGTGGGAACGTGTTGTTTTATAAGTTTATGTTGTAAGGCAAGCTGTTGATGTATTATTTTTGCTACATTGTCATGTCTTCTGGGGTATTCTGTATTTGCTAGTATTGTACACCCGCTTCTGATGTGATCTACTGTTTCTATTTGTTGTTTGCAAAGTCTGCATTTATCTGTTGTGCTACTGGGATCTTTAATAATATGCTTGCTGTAATATCTGGTGTTTATTGTTTGATCCTGTATTGCAATCATGAATCCTTCTGTCTCACTGTATATATTGCCTTTTCTTAGCCATGTGTTGGATGCGTCTTGATCGATGTGTGGCTGTGTTAGATGATACGGGTGCTTGCCATGTAGTGTTTTCTCTTTCCAATTTACTTTCTTCGTATCTGTTGGTGTTATGTGGTCTAAAGGGTTGTAGAAGTGGTTATGAAATTGCAGTGGTGTAGCCGATGTATTTATATGAGTGATTGCTTTGTATATTTTGCTAGTTTCTGCTCGTTCTACAAAGAATTTTCTTAAATTGTCTACCTGTCCATAATGTAGGTTTTTTATGTCGATAAATCCCCTTGCTCCTTCCTTTCTACTTAATGTGAATCTTTCAGTTGCTGAATGTATGTGATGTATTCTATATTTGTGGCATTGTGATCGTGTAAGTGTATTGAGTGCATCTAGGTCTGTGTTACTCCATTTCACTACTCCAATTGAGTAGGTCAATATTGGTATAGCATATTTATAGGTTTTGTCTTGTTTCTTGCTGTCAATTCTGTTATTATTATTATTATTATTATTATTATTATTACTATTATTATTCTATCCTTTGTTGATTTGGAGTTGACTTTATGCTTTTTTCTGCTCGCAAGGCTATAGTAAACAATACTTGAGTTCACAAAATGACAAGGAAATTGATTATTGTAACTGTGGACAACACACGAAGCTTGCTACGTACGTCTCTGACACAAAGCAACATTTATGATCTGAGTTACTATAGAAACGACACGCATCTCCCTGTCGCAGCGCGCACTGCGTAATTAGGTACGCGACTCCTGTTCATGCGAAGCGAGTATCCGGTTACTCTCTCCACAGGCGACAGTTAGCTTTCCAGTACTAAGAACGTAACTTCCTTCTGCGTAATTTATGCAGCAGTGCCCATCTGCTTGCGGCGGGGAAATGGCAGTAATTTGAGCCGTGTGGGTTACGTTAATGAGACTAGACGTCTCAGAAACTCCGAAAGATGTTTACAAGTGCCATCAGGACATTCCTCTTTCTTCGCGTGGCAAGCATGTTAATTAGTTGTACGGAACAAGACCGCAGCCGTTGTTGGGTCTCGTGTAACAGAAAGCTTCGAAAGAACTGCGGCGCAACATATTAACGAAATACTTCCTTACTTCCGTGTTTTAATATCCAGTTACAAGTTGGTTCGTTAATTGATTTGGAGGAAGGGGACCAAACAGCGAGGTCATCGGCCCCTACCGATTAGAGAAAGATGTGGATGGAAGTCGGCTGTGCCCTTTCAAGGCAACCATCCCGGAAATTGCGTGAAACGATTTATAGAAATCATGGAAAACCTAATCAGTATGGGTGGACATGGGTTTGAACCGTCGTCCTCCCGAATGCGAGTCCAGTGTGCTAACCAATACGCCACGTCGCTCAGTATCAAGTTATAGCTTCAGGCTGAGAGGCTGTGGTCGATATATTAAACCATCCCCTGACATTTCGTCTCCGAGTGCGGGTGACATCTTCGCAGGCTAAACGGCAACTGCCATCAAACCACCCCCACCGCTCCGACTTTTTAGAAACCGTATAGCAGTGTGTAGAGTGGTGATGGCGTCTATTTTTATAAAAAGTCGGAGAGCCTTAGAGCCCTCGATGGAGTTGCCTGCCGGCCGGAGTGGCCGAGCGGTTCTAGGCGCTACAGTCTGGAGCTGCGCGACCACTACGGTCGCAGGTTCGAATCCTGCCTCGGACATAGATGTGTGTGATGTCCTTAGGTTAGTTAGGTTTAAGTAGTTGTAAGTTCTAGGGGACTGATGACCTCAGAAGTTAAGTCCCATAGTGCTCAGAGCTATTTGAACCATTTTTTTGCAGTTGCCTTTCTACCTAAAAATATGTTTTAACTGAAATATAAGAGAGAGCTATTATCACACCTTCAAAATAAAGAAAGCACGCTAACTGAAGGTAATGAACATAAAATCCTTTCTAGTAACCTTCAGCAGTACCAAAGTAAACGAAGACCAAGATACCATCTGCAAACTAAATAGCGTATGCATTCATTATCAGGATAATTACAGTACGTGACTTTCTTGGTTGTGCACTGCCAGACAAAGAGAAGGTTAGAAGGAAATGAAATGGGACCTCGGGGGTAGAGAGGATACATGTTTTTTCGCTTATTACAGTAGTAGTGGTAGTTGTTGTTGTTGTCTTCAGTCCGGAGACTGGTTTGACGCAGCTCTTCATGCTACTCTATCCTGTAGAAGCTCCTTCATCTCCCAGTACCTACTGCAACCTACATCCTTCTGAATCTGCTTGGTGTATTCATTTCTTGGTCTCCCTCTAGAATTTTTACCCTCCACGCTGCCCTCCAATACTAAATTGGTGATCCCTTGACGCCTCAGAACATGCCCTACCAACCGATCCCTTCTTCTAGTCAAGTTGTGCCACAAATTCTTCTTCTCCCCAATTCTATTGAATACCTCCTCATTAGTTATGTGATCTAACCATCTAATTTTCAGCATTCTTCTGTCGAATCACATTTCAAAAAATTGTATTCTCTTCTTGCCCAGACTGTTTATCGTCCATGTTTCACTTCCATACAGTTATTACAGTACCGGCTAAATTTTGCAAAGAACTTGGCAGTGTGAGAACTTATCAGTTTGACGTGCTGTGATTCGGTTGGCAGTGGTGTCATAAATACGTTGTATTCGCACCAGAGGCAAGCGTTCATACAACTGAGCCTTGATATCCTGTGTATTGCCAATGAAACGGAGTTGACGCCCGGGATGGTCCCACGCATATTCCACCGAGGAGGTATCTGGGGACCTTGTCAGTCACGGGAACGCCTCAGCATCTCACACGTATTTCATACAGAAACATATCGTAAGTGTCAGAGCATTGTGCTGTTGAAATATGGCACCAAAAGACGGTGGGACACGTGGTTGGCACGTGAGGACGCAGGGTGTAGGTGGCCAGAGTTCTCTGAGCCGTCTTTTGATGTATTAAATAACTGAATGTATTAAATAACTGATTATGTTTTACATAAGACTTCCTGTAACAGCTGCACGATTAAGAAGTCAGATACCATACCATCTAAAATCAGAAACTAAAAATTTACACCTCGACCTGAAATAGATTTTTGTTTCACGGTTTTTTTCCAGCAGTTCTGTGCAGCATCTTCAGTTTCTAGTTACAGAACATTAGAAGAAATTTCTGAAACAATCTGTCTCAATCGCTCTTGGACTTTGCTTTGGTTTATAACTTTTTGAAACATACTGTCACACTTCACGTCTTCTGTCTGGCTCGCACTTCTCTGCTACTTATCCGAACACTCCCGACACTCTAAATATTTTGGATGATTATAGACTTTCTCAAAAGAAAAACCACATGTTAGATGGATAGGAATCCATCTAGCCACGCATTTTTGCCGACCACTGCCACCCACAGATTGCCACCGCTACTAAGCTTTATTACCGACTATAGGAAACGAAAGGCTACAAATCACCACAAGCGCGAGTGAATGGTAATAAACAGTTATGCAGACAAAATCAGCATTTACGAACACACACTTGACTTATAGGCAACTGATGACATTTCTTGACCCAGTGAAAGCATAGGACAGTGTTCCCAGGGAAAAGGCATGGACAACTTTGAAGAGAAAGGGAGTTAGAAAGCAAATACTTGAAGTCATCCAGTCAATGTATGAATAAAGCTCTAGCGTGTGCAGACACCAGTTGGAAGAACTGAATGGTTTAAGAATGTTACGGGACTAAGACAAAGAAGTGTGATATCACCACTACTACTAATAATGGTGATGTATGAAATAGCCAATGAGACGAAAGCCCATAGAGGAAGAGGGATGAAGCTGTTACTATTTGCTGATGATATTGTGGTGTGGGGAACAAGCAGTAAGGAGATACAAAAACACATAGACATGATCAAGGATAAGGTAGAGAAATATGGAATGAAATTTAGTGTGGAGAAAAGCAAGACCATGGTGGTAAGCAGAGGGGATAGAAAAGGCAAGGGACAGATTCATATAAAGCGACGGGATATTGAAATAGTGGACGACTTTAAATATTTAGGAAGTGTATTAATTGGGAATGCTCGTTTGGCGACAGAAATTATCAAAAGGATACAACAGAGTAGTACATTTAACCAGTGTGTGAGGGGCTTGGTGTGGGGAAGTGAAGTGCCAATAATAATGTACGGCACAGAGACTTGGACTACAACTAGAACAGAGGACAGTAGGATACAATCCAGTGAAATGAAGTTTTTGAGTAGTATGCTAGGGAAGACAAGGAGGGACGGAGTGAAAAATGAAGATGTTAGGAAGGAAATTGGAATGGAGAAGTTGACTCAGAAAATTGAAAAGAATAGATTAAAATGATTTGGGCATGTGAAGAGGATGGGAGAGGGAAGAATACCAAGAAGAATGATGGTGTTCAAGATTGAGGCCAAGTGGAAGACCGAGAACAAGATGGATTGATACAATAAAGATGAGTTTAAGGAGGAGAAACCTGCTATGGGACCAAATTGTCGAAGAAGAATGGTGGAAAGACAGAGTAAAGTGGCGAAGTACCATTCATACCCCAACCCGACCAGATGTTGGATAGAGGGGAAACGAAGATGATGATGATGATGACTAACAAGTACAAAGATGTGTGCTGTGAGATGAGAAACGTGACCACTGTATTAGGTGGTTATTTATATGATTTGACCCTACACTGTACATTCGCTTAGGAGAAAACACGCGCTTTGCGTATCTAGTGCCTCTCCGTGCTTAGATTCTCGTAAGACGCAGTTATAACGATCATACTCGCGTGGTAAGTCAGCTATCAGATGACCTGTTCCCACTGTAACAAACAACCTCCATTCCAACGACTGACTTGCCTCCGTCGAGATGGGCATCCGAATGAATTACTGCACTAAGTACACAGTGCGACAAGTACAAGCCTAGGTGTTAAGAACGGAACATGCTACTCGTTAGATACGCACAAGTCAGAGATCTGAAGATCTGTACGCGAGCTTTGCTGTACAGTTATCCTATCTGCAAGCATCTACACGTGTACTGCGCATGGAATGTGGCAGAGTGTGCGTGGCTCCACCTCCGCTTCCCGCCTCGTACACACTGGACGACGAGATGTAACGATCCGAGATACTGGGCTCACGTTCAGGAGACATGGTTTCAATCTGGGGACCCTGAGTTACACTCTGGACTCGCATCGACACTTGTCAGTCGGAGGTCGGTCGGAAGTGACTCTTGGGATGTAGACAGTGGCTGACGGAGAGGAGCTGTGGACGAACCGAGTTGGCAGAGAGAGGCAGTTGAGGGCAGACATGGTTAGTGTACAGACTTGCGTTGTACGTCGTGGATGAACAGTGGCAAGTGAATTAAGTAACAGTTTTGAGACACAATACTAAGAGCGCAATACTGAATATAAAAGTACTCGAAAATAATTATTTTTCACCAAGTGCAATACAGTGAAAATGTGTGGGGTAATCTACATAGATAAAAACTTAAATGTTCGTGTGTTCAAATTCATGTATCTTCGGAAGTTCCAGACACACTGCTTTGAAATTTTAACACAACGTTGCAATCTAACACAAGCTTATTTTTAGATACCCACTTCTTTAATATATGGTGTATAATATAAGTACATGTACCTTTTTTAGATCTTTCGTAAGAATGTTATATTAAAAAATACGTACATACACACATCGAAAAAAGTTTTGCTTCTCTTCGGATCCGACAGTTCCGGAACCTGTAAACAAAATTGGAATAGAGATCAATATGAAAATTATTTCCGCCCTTCTTATTGCTCATGAAAACCACACATTGCATATTGTACCACCATACAGCGAGACCTTCAGAGGTGGTGGTCCAGACTGCTATATACAACGGTACCTCTAATACCCACTAGCAGCCCCTCTTGCATTTTTGCATGCCTGTATTCGTCTTGGCACACTATCCACAAGTTCATCAAGACACTGTTGGTCCAGATCGTTCCACTCCTCCATGGCGTTTCGGCTTATATCCCCCAGAGTGGTTGATGTATGACGTCGACCATAAACAGCCCCTTTCAATCTGTCCCAGGAATGTTCGATAGGGTTCGTGCCTAAAGAACATGCAGGCCACCCTAGTCGAGCGACATCTTTATCCTTAAGGAAGTCATTCACAAGATGTGCACGATGGTGGCGAGAATTACCGTCCATGAAGACGAATGACTCGCCAATATGCTGCCGATATGGTTGCACTATCTGCCGGAGAATGGCATTCACGTATCGTACAGCCGTTACGGCGCCTTCCATGACCGCCAGCGGCGTACGTCGATCCCACATAATGCCACTCCAAAACAGCAGGGAACCTCCACCTTGCTGCATTCGCTGGACAGTGTGTCTAAGGCGTGCAGCCTAACCGGGTTGCCTCCAAACACGTCTCCGGCGATTGTCTGGTAGAAGGCATATGCGACACTCATCGGTGAAAATAACGTGATGGCAATCCTGAGCGGTGGATTCGGCATGTTGTTGGGACCATCTGTACCGCGCTGCATAGTGTCGTGGTTGCAAAGACAGACCTCGCTATGGGCGTCGGGAGTGAATTTGCGCATCATGCAGCCTATCGCGCACAGTTTGAATCATAAGCTGTGGCTACACGAAAAGCATTATTCAACATGGTGGCGTTGCTATCAGGGTTCCTCCGAGCCATAATCGGTAGGCAGCGGTCATCCACTGCAGTAGTAGCACTTGGGCGGCCTCAGCGAGGCATGTCATCGACAGTTCCTGTCGAACAACATCGCTTTGTTTCACTCAGAGACACCTAGACACTTCCCTTGTTGAGAGCCCTTCCTGGCACAAAGTAACAATACGGACGCGATCGAACCGCAGTATAGACCGTCTAATCATGGTTGTACAGACAACACGAGCCGTGTACCTCCTTCCTGGTGGAATGTCTGGAAGTGATCGGCTGTCGGAACCCGTCCGTCTAATAGGCGCTGCTCATGCATGGTTGTTTACATCTTTGTGCGGGTTTAGTGACATATCGGAACAGTCAAAGGGATTGTGTCTGTGATACAATATCCACAGTCAACGTCTATCTTCAGGAGTTCTGGGAACCGGGGTGATGCAAAACTTTTTTTTTGATGTGTGTAAAAACGCACACGCCTTATCGAATGCAATGTTGTGGCCAAATTTCAAAGCATTCCGTCAAAATCTTCCGGAGATTTGCGAGTAGGAGCATTTACAATTGACTCATAAGTAGAAATGTAAATGTTCGTATCTTCAAAATCTCGAATCGCCGGAACTTCTTCGCGGTTTGCTTTGAAATTTTAACACAATATTGCATTTGAATACTTACGTGTTTTCACATACCTAGTGGAATGCCATCTTGTATATATGTAATAAAAGGGGAAACCTTACAAAAGTGTGACTGTTGGTTTTTTTGTTCAAAATCGTTTCTCTGAAAGTTCTTGACAGATTGCTTTGAAATTTGACACAACTCTGAATTCTAATATAGAAATAAATCGTTGTTACCAAAGGCCTGAAACGTATCTTTCCGATTTACTTCAAATTTTTACATGCTACTACTAAACTCGTTATATATATATATATATATATATATATATATATATATATATATATATGTGTGTGTGTGTGTGTGTGTGTGTGTGTGTGTGTGTAACGTTGTTAGGTAACAAGGAAAGTTATATTCATGGATTACTGATTTATAAGTAAAATACTTATACAATATAACAATAAGCCCCGAGGTCAGAGACAGAGAGGGAGAAAGATGAGATGGACAGAGAAGAGGGAGGAAATGGACATAGAAAACAAGGAGGAGGATATGGACAGAGAGAGAAGGCAGGAGGTGATGGAATGAGAGGAGCTAAGGAGAAAATGAACAGAGAGAGGGGGAGGAGGTGATGGGCGGGAGGGGGGTAAGTAGGAGGGGATCGACAAAGAAAGGGGCAGAGGGAGACAGGGGAGAGAAGCAGATCAGGACGTATATCCAGCTCCCGTACATATTAGATACCTGAGCTTTCTCTTTCTTTCCTTTACATTTAAACAGGTTGAGGTACAGCAAGGCGAGGCTCGGTAAGGCAGTAGGCAATGACAGTGTATGATAAAATTTGAGGTCTCGTAATAGAACAGTAGAATTATTAAGTCACAGAGTAAAGGAAATCATTACAGCTATCTTTTTTTTTCAATAAATCATTTGCCTGCAAATTTACCTCAAGGCACTACCACCACAGTCCATCGCAACTCAACTCATCTTACGGTAACAAAGAAGTCATTTGTATTACAACAGTTGCAGCATACTTCTTCAGACAAAGGAGACGATCATGGAAAGTTACTGTCGTTTGCATGTCGCAGAATCGCTAAATCAGTTTCCATTCGTAAACGCAATCAGATGCAATAAGAGGGACAGACACCTAACAGACAAGTAATGGTAGTCATATTATACTTGGCTTACACCGGAATAAAGAGATACACAACCAAAAAAAAAAAAAATACTATGCTTGTCGACCCGTGTCGGAACACAGAGAGCACACCGTAGCTCACTTGTCTTCGCATGCAAGAATGAAACTGGACACACGTTATCCTAGGTCACCCTGTTCGGACAAGATAGAACATGTAGTACCTACAACCTTCATACCTCTCATTTAGCTAGTTGGCGACCCTTTTTTTGTTTATAACTGAGCGTTACTAGATTTGGGGCTTCTTCCTGATTTATGCGGTAAAAACGTCACGGAAATGTGATAGAACTAGACAACCACTTTTTTTTCTTTTTCTTATCACACAATCTTATCTTCTTCATTAAATTATACGGAAAACTGCAGACACGTGCTGTCATCTGCTAATGTTTCCATGCACACACAGTCAGCTGTCTCATTTATTTACCCTCTTAACAGCGTAATTTATCTGTTGACCTCTCTTCTTACGATCTGTGTACCAACTAAACTACCCAAATGAGGGTAGTTCCACCTTTTTCGGTTTTAGAACACTCACTGAATCTGTCCTCCTCCAGTTTTTCTCCGTTACATAAAGTTTGTAGTTGCAATGGGTTTAGCTTTTTGATATGTTTACTTCAATATTGAAGATTCGATTTACCTCTGTTTAATATGGAAAATGAAAACACTGGTTGCAACTAATTGAGAATGATAAAATGTACTTCTTTGGTACCTTAGCTGTGACAGATAATTGCGGCTAATAAATTAACAAGACTTTTTTAACCAAAAACGTTAAGATGATTACCGAAGCAGAAAAGATCAGGTTACGACCAGTCTGCAGGGTCCCTGATACACAAACAGAGCAGGAGAAATGCAACACTAAACAGAATTTCAAATGACTCAGCTGCGTAAAAGACTGCTCCTTTCCTATATTTAACAGCTGCAACTCTCATAGGCTACAGTTGTGTCGAACTTCTCCACAAGTGGATCGCCCACGTGTTTTCACATTAAGACATGCGGAGGCTCTACAGTGATAGTCAGTGAAGGGCACTAACCTTTATTTTACGCTTGCATTTCACAAGATTCCAGTGATGTACCTCATTCGTGTTACTCACCTGAAACAGAAAAAAAAATATATGTAATTTGATACCGTTAATGTGTGTCAGTGCTATGTGGGTGGCTAAAGCCTATTCTGTTGGTGACTGAATGGACAAAATTTTCAAAATTATCGAAGTTTTTATAGTGTGTGTGGAAACGTGTGTGAAATCTTATGAGACTTAACTGCTACGGTCATCAGTCCCTAAGCTTACACACTGCTTAACCTAAATTATCCTAAGGACAAACACACACACCCATGCCCGAGGGAGGACTCCAACCTCCGCCGGGATTTTTTATAGTGATTAAGATTGTGGTGAGACGTTGCTTTCTATTACATCAGAATTCTGCAAGATTGTTAGCCAAATATCAAACAACACACGTTAACATTGCTTTATCCATTTTAATGGCTGTTAAGAGCTCCATGGCTGTCGATTGTATTGTTTTAAAAACTACAGCAACCAGCCAATTTCTTTGGTTGATGGTTGCTGTGTTTCTTAAAATAAAGTAAAAAAAGGCGAACTATATACCTCGGGGAAACCGACACCGATCTCCCTAGTCAATAACCAGACTTACAACCAAAAAAAGTTGTGCGAGTGCAGTGCTCGCTACTTTCATTGAATAATATGAGCAGTGATCGTTGACTTCGGTCACCAACATCGTCGCGTCCGGCTATCCTGATTTAGGTTTTCCGTGATTTCCCTAAATCGCTCCAGGCAAATGCCGGGATGGTTCCTTTCAAAGGGCACGGCCGACTTCCTTCCCCGTCCTTCCCTAATCCGATGAGACCGATGACCTCGCTGTCTGGTCTCCTTTCCCAAAACAACCCAACCAACATCGTCACTGTGAGAACAACAAGCTTAGGCGTGCATCGGCTTATGTTTTTTATTAGAGGATCAGCTAACCATGCAGAATTTTTAGGACAACTTAAAAGATCTTGTGATTTAAATCAAGCCTAAGTAGAACTCATTTTCAATTGCTCTGTTTATTTATTTACAGACGAGTGGTAAACAGAGAGCAAAGTCTTCTAAAACGCGAATCAGATTATGGAATTACGCTAATACTCTGGGGATGAACCAGCATACGTGAAAGATTCTAGGGAGAAAGAGCAGCAAGATTTTCTGATCCGAACAGCTCAGGAAAACAAAGCAAGCGATACAAGAAGAGGTCAGAAATTACAACCAAACTGTGCAACGCAACTTGTATGAGAAAGCATATATGTGTGAATCGTGCTACTGCAGACTGCGAAACTCAGATTCCACTGTAATCAAGAAAGTATGTTCCCATCAGTAACAAATGGCGGTAGCGAAAACACGAATGGCGGACAGTGACTGAGTGACAACGAAACTTATTTCTGAAGCCTAAACTCTCAACTAGAAAAAAGAAAAAATCCACATGGAGGGGATGGCTCAATGCTGCTGCCAATGTGACAGGTGATAATTTCGTTTGTTTCACGAAAAAAAAGGGGGTTGGTGAATAACGCAGCAGAAACTTCCCACTCTTGGTGTACCAAACACACATCGACGAATACTAGGTTGGTATAGGGCTGTAGCAGCTCCCCTTGATTGGTCGGCTTCTCCACGCCAAGCACAGTGAACCTGAATGAATGATCAAAATTTTGGTGCAAATGCGACCATCTCTCTCACTCTATCCGGATGGTGCTCTGGCATCTCGACCATGGATGTTCGTGCAGAAAAGGTAAAAATGTCGCACTCAATTACCCTCTGGCGAGCTGGTGAAGCTCACCTCTCGTAAGGAGACTCACTGACTGCCTTCTGGCGACAAACCGAAACTTGAGCAAATACTTCATCCCACACACCTAGTATTCACAATATACTAATAATGAGATGATGGCAGAAGAAATGAGACATTATCGCACAGTGGCATGTGACAGTACTGTTGCATTATTAACAATATGACATATTACGCAAGAAATTACAACATATAGACAAACAAAATATTAACATTCACGTGCAAATTAGTTTTTGTCTCCTATACCTGCTAAATTTTTGCACATCCTATGAGGGACTGAACGTACTTCGATTTAACTTTTCGTTTTTAGTACAGGATTGTGAGATACGTGGGTGATTTGCTGATAGAAAGTGTTACTATGTTTGCAACCCACTATGTCTACCTTTTAAAAAACATGAAGAAATTGTACAAAACATATGTAGTTGATTCTACGCTGATGTACAGTGGCAAGAAACAATAGATAAAACAGTAGTTTAAGAAATTTTAAAGTTTAAATGTAAATATTTAATAATTTAAGAGCGTAATAATGCAATAAATATCCAAGAAAATTGTAAGTACAATCAGATTTTTAAATTTAAAATACGTATAAAATCCACAACAACAGAATAGTCGAAGGACCACATAAATAAACCGCTTTTAGAGTTGTAGTAACCTCCTGAAACCTGAGGACGACACTGACTCTAGTAAACATTCATTAACCATGACCATAGAGTATATCTAGACGATTCCCTCTATCGGGATATCAGAAACGATAACTAACATTGATGGCAGATATCTGGAGACATGCTCTCACACAACATATACGAAAATTCAGCAGCTATGGAGTTCACACAGCTTTGCAAAAATAGCGTTGTATATAGGATTTTAAATCTTTGTTGCTAACTTAAACTATTTTAATTTTTCCTGGCAGATTAAAACTGTGTACCGGACCGAGACTCGAAATCGGGACTTTTGCCTTTCGCGGGCAAGTGCTCTACCAACTGAGCTACCCAAGCACGACTCACGCCCCGTCCTCACAGCTTTACTACTGCCAGTACCTCGTCTCCTACCTTCCAAACTTTACAGAAGCTCTCCTGCGAAACTTGCAGAACCAGTACTCCTGAAAGAAAGGATATTGCGGAGACATGGCTTAACCACAGCCTTGGGGATGTTTCCAGAATGATATTTTCATTCTGCAGCAGAGTGTGCGCTGATATGACACTTCCTGGCAGATTAAAACTGTGTGCCGGACCGAGACTCGAAATCGGGACCTTTGCCTTTCGCGGGCATGTGCTCTACCAACTGAGCTACCCAAGCACGACTCACGCCCCGTCCTCACAGCTTCACTTCTGCCAGTACCTAACATCGAGTATACATTTAAGTCTCAGGACGTTCTTTCTCAAAGGAAACCAGTAATCAAGTGTACCCACATTCGATCGAGGCAATGAAAACTTTGTATCTGAAGCATACTTTTATATTATTGGATTCATGATCACTACCCAGCTGACTATGTCAGGCATTTATAAACTCAAAACTTGTTAGCACCAACAAAGAGGTTCCAAGTAACGTATTTTCATCTCGCTAGCGATGGCCGATAATAGTAGACTTAGAGCATCTCTGTATTGTAATATGCGAAGAATCTAACAAAAGAAAGCTTTTGACGCCCACAGTACAACGCATCGGAAGAACCTCTTCACGAGTATGTTGCTGTTTTGGTCGTCCGCTGTAAGGCTGGTTTTATGCAGTTCATTACTTTCGCTTGGCAGCTATCTTCTTTATTTCCACAAAAATATTGCAACTCTCATATTCCACGATCAGCCTTCTATAGTCATATCTACGCCTGTCCCGGAGTTGTTTTTGCCTACCGTCAGTTCAGGTATAGTTTTCAGCCTAAACACATATCGTGGTGTGTGAACAACTATTATATCTCTTGTAATCATTATATTCGTGCATAAACATTTATTTCTCGTTGACTCCTTGAAGAGTGTCTTTGTTTCACACTCAATAAATCCGTTCGATCTTCGGCAGTCTCCTGTAGTACCACACTTCAGAGGTTCCTAATCGTTTGATTTCCATCCACAAGAAATCGAATATCTGCGCGTCAAAGACTGAAGTACCTATTTTACTTTGAGTAAAACTCGGTATGCAGAATCTATTATTCGTTATTTTGTTATGAATAGTTTATTCAGAGTTGTTATCTTGTGAAAATCGCTACCACCACTAACAGACCGTGTTAAAATACCAGTTGAACTGAACAAAATGGTTGAAATGGCTCTGAGCACTATGGGACTCAATTGCTGAGGTCATTAGTCCCCTAGAACTTAGAACTAGTTAAACCTAACCTAAGGACATCACAAACATCCATGCCCGAGGCAGGATTCGAACCTGCGACCGTAGCGGTCTTGCGGTTCCAGGCTGCAGCGCCTTTAACCGCACGGCCACTTCGGCCGGCTGAACTGAACAAAACCTACAGCAAGATGAACAACCAAAAGTAGCGTCAAGTACAATAACGGGAAACGCAGAATGCTTCCATATTACCGCCATAAACTGCATGGGTAAACAGAGGACTCTTGAAACAATGTTTCGTCAAAATGTGTTTGATGTTCAAGCAAACCCGGGCAAAAATAGCGAACTTTCACGAAGAGTGTCAACTGAGTATAAAAGACCTATATATGGGGGAACTTCTTATTTCTTTTATTTATTTCTTTTAGCCGGCCGGGGTGGCCGCGCGACCGCTACGTCGCAGGTTCGAATCCTGCCTAGGGCATGGATGTGTGTGATGTCCTTAGGTTGGTTAGGTTTAAGTAGTTCTAAGTTCTAGGGGACTGTGACCTCAGAAGTTAAGTCCCATAGTGCTCAGAGCCATTTGAACCATTTTTTAATCTCTTTTTATTTCAGACTTTGCAGTCTTACAAAAGATACCAAGAAAAGAAATATGATGATGAACGAGGTGTGATTAACATGTTAGTGTATAATTATCTCGCTCAGTTTCTCTGTATGGTCTTTTCACATACTTTGCTATAGTGCAAGAAGATTAAATGTCAACAAACAGAAATGCAAGGAGGTACCGGAAAGTCCCTTTCTGTACACAGGGAGAATAGACTTAGAGCTTCAACAGGACAGATTTATTGAAGATTCTCCTCCTATCCCTGTCCGATCACCAGCACCACCGGCACCACCAAGAATACCAACCGTAACACTACCACTAACACCACTAGCACTATCTCCGATGTTAAATTCTTACACCGTTTTTGCAGGTTTTCTAATCCATTTCAGAGAGCATCACATGACAGCACCTGTGAGCAACACGTTTTCAATGTCAGCCTTAGTGCCGTTGAAATGAAGATTTTTCAGCTGGTTCTTCATGTTAGGGAACACATGGAAACCCAAAGGGGCCAGGTAAGGTGAGCAAGGTCGACTAATTGACAACGCACGGCATTCTGTTGACAGACACAACGTGTGGTATCTGTCAAGGTGCATTGTCATGTAACAGAAGGATCCCTTTGGCCAAGTGTCTACGGCGTTTCGTCTCATTCCCCTTCTTCAGCTGGTAGTGGTGGCTGCTCTCCGGTTACACTAACACCCTGAGGTAGGTAGTTCACAGAGAGAATACGGGCTTGCTCCAAGAAAACGGATGCCACAACTTATTTTGGCCGATTTGTTGGCGTTGAACTTCGTCGCTCGCGTGGATCTTCTTTCCTGGAATCGAGGCTCGTGAACATGACGCTAATTTCCTCGTCGGTCACTATAGCAAACCAAAATATTATTTTTAGTGCATCTGCATGTTCTGTCAGTGGTTGGCAGAAGTTGATTAATATTAAACAGGACACGTTTCTCTAATGTTCTACAGAATATTATTCATTTGGTCACAAAGCAACTTCCAGCTTCTTAGCCTGTCGCCAACTTACAAAAGAATGACGCAACGGATGTGTAATTTACCGAGATATTACTATACAGAAGATATAAAAGATAGAAAAAAATTATGCCATATACAATGTTTACGAAGGAAAGAATTGCATTTGTATGTCATGCAGAAACAGTTATACTGAACCAAAAAAGGTAAATAATTGTTTTTACATTGATACTGATACATTTAACAACGGAGTAGAATTTACGATTGGAATTTAATATTTTTCGAATTAAAACTGGATTTAATGGTGGAGGAGGGGAGGGAGGAAGGGAGTTACGTGATTTAATATTAAGCTGACATTCTAAGTCGTATGTTTATTGATCTCCAGTATTTGGCTCTGAGCACTATGGGACTCAACATCTTAGGTCATAAGTCCTCTAGAACTTAGAACTACTTAAACCTAACTAACCTAAGGACATCACACACACCCATGCCCGAGGCAGGATTCGAACCTGCGACCGTAGCAGTCCCGCGGTTCCGGACTGCAGTGCCAGAACCGCTAGACCACCGCGGCCGGCGATCTCCAGTATTTCCAGTAGGGACATCTTTCTGCTCTTCTTCACAGTATGTAAAAACTTTGCAGTCTACATTACACGATAGGTCTTCTGTTGGAAGGTACCCCGCAAGAGTTCGCTCTGTCTTAGTCTCCAGCTTCTCTTGTGTTTCGATATGCCTAATCGCCACAGATCTGCTTCAGCCATATGTACTTTCCCATGGAGCTTTCATGTGGTTTTTATACACACACCACCCCATGCCAAACGCTACAGTTCTTCTTTTGTATTCAATAAAAATTTCGATAAACTCTTGTTACTGAAAGACTCGTGTATAACACAGGAACTTCCACTATTTTGCGATGTTATCTGAAATTTTGTCATCAGATGGTATGGTACACAAGTTTTTTAAAGTGATTACTGGTTACTGTTATCGGCGCACAGAGTGGTGTAATCTTACACATTTTCTTCTTTTGTGGAATATTATGAATATAGGCACAGCTATAGCTATTGCTGGTAGTTCAGTATGAAAAACAGATTCGGGTAAATGTGGTTTCACGTTGGGTTTCTCAGCATAGGGCAGTAGATGGTCGATGAAATTTGATAATGCCGTACCAGTAGCCAGTTGCTTTGATATTGTTTTATTAGGCCACTAGTTTCAACGTTCCTGTCACAACATCTCCAGGCTGTCGCTTGAATGTCACCAAATACCACTCGTGCAGGTATAAAGGCAAGACACTAACACTCGTATTTGGTTCAACAGATATCTCAAGTTCATAACCAAGCATCATCACTTTCTTTGGGCCTTTGTCCCACTCCAACGCGTCGTCGGCCTTGTTACTACGGAATGTGGTGATGTGAGTGTCGGAGGGCAGCCAAATGCAGTTTCTGTCGCCACTCCATGCCCCCCCCCCTCCCCCCTGGGATGGTATTAGTGTACCCCAGCTGTCTGCATCTAATGTAAGCCATGAAACAGAGGGAACGTTTTCAGATGTCTGCGAGTCGTGTAACTGAGGCAGGACGTGGAAACCAGCTCAATATTCACCTAGTGGGATGCGGAAAACCACCTAAAAACTACATCCAGGCTGGCCGGCACATTGGCCCTCACCGCTAATCCGCCAGGAGGATTCTATCCGGGCCAGGCGCGCCTACCCAAGTCCAGGAAGCAGCCCATCAGCGCCCTCGGTTAATCTGGCGAATACTGGAGTATCCTCTTCGTATATATTACATGAACTCTCAAATGAACGGTCCAAGATTATCAGTCATCTTAATTTTTTCTATTTCATTAGGGTTTCACCTCTACATAGGTAGAAACGGAACCCACACAGCATTGCTTTGTTTTCTGCCAGTGTGTCTATCCGACTGTTAAGAATCCTTTCTTTCTGAGGAACAGGTACACTTATCCAATTGAAATTTATATCATGTAGTAAGGTCTCTATGTTTCTTTGGTGTTATAAAACCTTTATGCTTCAAAAATACATCAGAATATGTGATATTTATGTCATAAATTTTGATATCGCAAACTCGCAAATCAAAACCTATAGGATATTTCCCACTGGTGTACGATCATGAAATTTCGTAAGAAGCAAATTTTCAAAGTAAAAGAAAAGCAAAAAATACTAACTTCATTAATTTGTAATCATATCACGCGAAAAAAAAATGTTTTCATTTGTTATCCGTCTGCTAATCTGCCTGTCTCTTAAGACCTTTTTCCTCAGGAATTATAATTGCAAATACGAAATTAAACAAAAACTTTATACTTACAACTTGAAATTAAAATATTCTCCAAAGTCTTGGATTCCCAAGACCGATATCTTGCCAGTATCGATATCTGTAATACGCAAAGGTAGTACAAATTCTCGATTCCCGCAATCGACGTACTGTCTATATAAATATTCGCACCTGTTTTACTCGCACTTGGACAATTTTATCTTTATCATGTTCAAAAGAAATCTCGTAGGACGCATAGTTAAAATGACCTACTTGCTCAATGACTGAGTTCTGTATCATTATATCATTGATCGTACCTGTTATTTTCCTCGGAATATCATTTCATTTGTCTTTTCTTAGGTTTCTCGAAATTATAATTTTGACCAATTTCGTTTAATTTAAATATATTTATTTCCATTTCTTCTTTTGAAGAGGCTAATACTGTCTGGTAACGAGCATACATTAATGTTTTTATGTAATGGTTATTGTCCAGTTTTATTCCTTTGTAGTTTACTGTTTCCTCATTCCACCTTTTAATAACGTTGTCTGTATTCGAATAGAAATTGGACAAAATTGGCGATGACTGTAGCCTTGTTTAACTCCTTTGTTATGATGCCATTCTCAGCTATTTTCTTTCCTGTTTTCATTACAATTTTACTTCCACTATATAATCTTCTTATCGTCGATATCAAGTGCCGTGCAATTCCATTTTCTTGTGACACTGACCAGATTTCTCTTGTGTTTAATCTGTCAAACTCTTGACGTGGTGGAATTAAATCCTCTTCTTTTATTTATAAGTATTTTCAGAGTGAATGTATTATCCATTATTGTTCGTTCATGTCTAAATCTAATGTGGTCTTCGGTTGAAATTGTTTCGGCTGTTGGTCCTAACCTTACGCTAAAATTTTTGCTTGTACAGTATATCTAGCTGTTGAAACACTTATTTTCCTATCAGTACTGCTGTCTTTTCCATCTCCTTTCATGAAATTGAGCGGACATACACATGCAATCCAGTTACTAAGAATTCGTTGACGTTGTTAGATTAGATTAGATTAGATTAATACTAGTTCCATGGATCATGAATAGGATATTTCGTAATGATGTGGAACGAGTCAAATTTTCCAGTACATGATATAATTAAGTTAATTTAACAACGTAAGTAAGTTAATATTCCAACTTTTTTATTTTTTTGTTTCTTTTAATTTTTTTTATTTCTTTGTTTGGTTTTTTCTTTTTTTCTTAATTTATATCTAAAAATTCCTCTATGGAGTAGAAGGAGTTGTCATTCAGAAATTCTTTTAATTTCTTCTTAAATACTTGTTGGTTATCTGTCAGACTTTTGATACTATTCGGTAAGTGACCAAAGACTTTAGTGGCAGTATAATTCACCCCTTTCTGTGCCAAAGTTAGATATAATGTTGAATAGTGACGATCATCCTTTCTCCTAGTATTGTAGTTATGGACACTGCTATTACTTTTGAATTGGGTTTGGTTGTTAATAACAAATTTCATAAGAGAGTATATATACTGAAAGGTTATGTGAATATCGCTAGGTCCTTAAATAAAAGTCTGCAGGATGATCTTGGGTGGACTCCAGATATTACTCTGATTACACGCTTTTGTGCAATAAATACTTTATTCTTCAGTGATGAATTACCTCAAAATATGATGCCATATGCAAGCAATGAGTGAAAATAGGCGTATTAAGCTAATTTACTAAGATGTTTATCACCAAAATTTGCAATGACCCTTATTGAGCTGAACTCAAACGTTTCAGCAGATCATCAATGTGTTTCTTCCAATTTAATCTCTCATCAATGGACACACCTAAAAATTTTGAATATTCTGCCTTAGCTGTATGCTTCTGATGAAGGTCTATATTTATTAATGGCGTCATAGCATTTGGTGTACGGAACTATATGTACTGTGTCTTATCAAAATTCAGTGAGAGTCCGTTTACAAGAAACCGCTTAGTAATTTTCTGAAAGACATTATTGACAATTTCATCAGTTAATTCTTGTTTGTCAGGTGTGATTACTATACTTGTATCATCAGCAAAGATAACTAACTTTGCCTCTTCATGAATATAGAATGGCAAGTCATTAATATATATTAAGAACAACAAAGGACCCAGGACCGACCCTTGTGGAACCCCATTCTTGATAGTTCCCAAGTTTGAGGAATGTGCTGATCTTCGCATACTATGAGAACTGCTTATTTCAACTACTGTTTTGTTCTAAGGATAGCATCCTCTCTTTATATGTGTTTCTTTTCCAGCAGTGTGGTGCCCCTGTCCTCCGACACCCAGTGATTGAGTCACAGCACCGCAGGTGCCAGGATTAGGGTGGCAGGCGGCTCGGTTTGCAGATCGGAGCAGCGCGCCGGGTGGCGTATCGGGCTTTCCGGCAGAGTTGCGGCCGCCCGCCGGCGGCGGCGCTAGTGCTGCTGCCGCCGCTGGGTAATGCCCCGGCAGGCCCGGGATTCCCCGCCGAGTTATGCGCTGTTTATCGCGCGCTATCAGCAATCACAGCTCCGGCCCGGGGCGGCTTAACCCCGCAGAGCCGAGCGGCTGGCGGGGGTGCTCTAATCTCCCTGCTGCGCACCCCCACCCCTACCACCGCCCCACTCACATGCCCGTGTGTGTGTGTGTGTGTGTGTGTGTGTGTGTGTGTGTGTGTGTGTGGCGGAGCTTAGCTCTCCCTGGGGCTGATTATTAGGCTACAGATAACGGCGGATGCACCGGTGCGTGCCGTGTCGCACGGGGTGGCGGCTCGCAGGCACGGACTGTATCAGACGCCCTGCAGTACGTAGTCGGGGGTTGAAATTTTCCGTCTGGGTGTGCTGTTAACTTTACCATTTGTATCTAGTGGCACTGTACGGCTGTGTACAATAGCATAGTCAGAGAGTGGGTTCTCGCATCCCAAACTTGAATGTTGCTTTGGACCGGGCGACAGTGTGTGGGGAAGAAAGGATAGAGTCGGTTGGCCTGAGTGCGGAGGTATTGTAAAAATTCCCTTATTACTAAATAGAAAGCTTCGAGTAATCACTGAAAAGACAAAGACACTACTGGCCATTAAAATTGCTACAACACGAAGATGACGCGTTACAGACGCGAAATTCCACCGACAGGAAGAAGATGCTGTGATATGCAAATGATTAGCTTTTCAGAGCATTCAAACAAGGTTGGCGCCGGTGGCGACACCTACAACGTGCTGACATGAGGAAAGTTTCCAACAGATTTCTCATACACAAACAGCAGTTGACTAGCGTTGCATGGTGAAACATTGTTGTGATGCCTCGTGTAAGGAGGAGAAATGCTTACCATCACGTTTCCGACTTTGATAAAGGTCGGATTATAGCCTATCGCGATTGCGGTTTATCGTATCGCGGCATTGCTGCTCGCGTTGGTTGAGATCCAATGACTGTTAGCAGAATATGGAATCAGTGGGTTCAGAAGGGTAATACGGAACGCCGTGCTGGATCCCAACGGCATCGTATCACTAGCAGTCGAGATGACAGACATCTTATCCGCATGGCTGTAAAGCATCGTGCAGCCACGTCTCGATCCCTGAGTCAACAGATGGGGACGTTTGCAAGACGACAACCATCTGCGTAAATAGTTCGACGACGTTTGCAGCAGCATGGACTATCAGCTCGGAGACCATGGCTGCCGTTACCCTTGACGCTGCATCACAGACAAGAGCACCTGCAATGGTGTACTCAACGACGAACCTGGGTGCACGGACGGCGAAACGTCATTTTTTCGGATGAATCCAGGTTCTGTTTACAGCATCATGATGGTCGCATCTGTGTTTGGCGACATCTCGGTGAAACCACATTGGAAGCGTGTATTCGTCTTCGCCATTCTGGCGTATCACCCCGCGTGATGGTATGAGGTGCCATTGGTTACACGTCTCGGTCACCTCTTGTTCGCATTGACGGCACTTTGAACAGTCGACGTTACATTTCAGATGTGTTACGACCCGTGGCTCTACCCTTCATTCGATCCCTGCGAAACCCTACATTTCAGCTAGGATAATGCAGGATCGCATGTTGCAGGTCCTGTACGGGCCTGTCTGGATACAGAAAATGTTCGACTGCTGCCCTGGCCAGCACATTCTCCAGCTCTCTCACCAACTGAAAACGTCTGGTCAACGGTGGCCGAGCAACTGGCTCGTCACAGTACGCCAGTCACTACTCTTGATGAACTGTGGTATCGTGTTGAAGCTGCATGGGCAGCTGTACCTGTACACGCCGTCCAAGCTCTGTTTGACTCAATGCCGAGGCGTATCAAGGCCGTTATTACGGCGAGAGGTGGTGGTTCTGGGTAGTGATTTCTCAGGATGTATGAACCAAAATTGGGTGAAAACGGAATCACATGTCAGTTCTAGTATAAGATATTTGTCCAATGAATACCCGTCTTCTTGGTGTAGCAATTTTAATGGCCAGTAATGTATTATGAATGCTTTAGAACTTCTGACTTTATTCAGAAAGCTCGTGATGTAGTTACTAGAAAGGAATTGTACCCATGACGAGACCATGTTTGTCCACAGACTCGGCTCCGTCTACTAAAAACTGAAATGTCAGTACCAACAGAGCCCGCAGCCACTACACGACACGCAGAAGTCCCTACCTAAACGTTTAGGATTCCAATCAGCTTCGCTGCAACCACTTCAGGTAACTCTGCTTAGCCCTGCCTGGCTGCCCCTGCTGATAAAGCACCGAACTCCCACTCAATGACTGGAACAGACCTCTCGGGGCGACCTGCTTCCGAGTTTTATTCAGTTTCCTGCTTGTCCCCCGCCACCCAGCCAGTCCGGGCTGTTGTCGAAAAACACTCACCATCAAATCAGCTTTAATTGCGCAATATTCTTCGTCACGTCTTAGGCCTGCCGTAGGCTCTCGGTGATATATAGGTGCTCCTTCCAAACACTTTCTTCTTTTATCCATAGCTTACAGTATTATCACTATACGCCACTCTCGGCATCCTGGTGTCACTGGTTAATGTTTTCCCCCAAAGCGTTTACCAGCCTCCGACATTTTATGTAATCGTTCTCCAAGGTCTAGTTGTTGTCACTCACAGGCGACGACTATCCCTCGTCTCGTAACTTCCCCTGTTATGTTTCGAACTCGTAAGACTCGTCCATTTCCCGAGGGGACTGCAGTGTGTAGGAAAAAATGTCATATCTAGTTCTCAACTTCTTATACAGTGTTTTGTAGGACATGGACATGTGCTGATACTACGATCTCGTGCTAGTAGAACTGTTTTCTTCTGGTGAGACACAACGGTCTTTTGTTCCAGAGGATGCTGGGTTTCATGCTCGTCTGGCTACAAGAATTTTATTTATTCTGTGGCTTTTCCAAATTTTGTTAAAGCACATGCCGTTCTGGGTCTTTTGAGAATGGTACGGACTAATTTCTTCCCTGTCCTCCTGCAGCCCGACGTTTTAATGACCTCAATGTGACGTTAAATACTAATCTCTCTCCCTCTCTTTTTTTAATGCATGGTGCTCTGCAGCTACCTTCAATTTCAGGTACTTCGACAGGTGTCTTGTATAATTTTGGTATCTGAATCGATTGTGAGCGAGCAGCGATGTTGTAAAGCTGTATCGCAGAAGTTAGGTATCTTTGGTGTGCGCGGAAGCGCAGTGGTCAGATAATGTTAAGCTGTGTTGGAGTGAGGAACCAATTGTAATGTTATGTTTCAAATGCAAAGTCTCAATTTATCAATGTGTTAAATGAACATGGTTATATCAATAGAAACTGAGTTGTCAAGGAGGAAGTTTAATGGAAGTAAGTGTATATCAGAAATGGAATGTCAGAGGAAAATATTATACTGACTTTATTCTTTCTCCATTATTGCTGCGCATCGGACTAACTTGGTTATTGTACTGGGGGCTGCTAGACTTGAAGGATAGGAATGTGTTCTGTTTGGATGTTTAGACGTTCATTAAATTTAAAATCAGCCACGAGCTCTTTCTTCACAGCATACAAAAAAACTTGGTATTGTTATTTATGCCCATATTTCATTTCTCTTACAAGTTATAAATGATCATGGTTTTTCAAAAATGGTTCAAATGGCTCTGAGCACTATGGGACTTAACATCTTTGGTCATCAGTCCCCTAAAACTTAGAACTACTTAAACGTAACTAACCTAAGGACATCACACACATCCATGCCCGAGGCAGGATTCGAACTTGCGACCGTAGGAGTCGGGCGGTTCCGGACTGAGCGCCTAGAACCGCTAGACCACCGCGGCCGGCCCATGGTTTTTCAAAAGCAGACAAGGAAGCAAGTGTGTTGGGAAAATACTTCGAGTTGCAACTAATAGAGAACTCATTGCACCTCACGAGTGTCTCTGTGTAGATACAGTAATTTGCAGCTTTAGCATAGCGGCGCGCAAGACAGAGCAGTAGTGCAGCAGTAGTGCAACGCGTTATCCAGATTTGCGCAGAACAGTGGTAACGACTAAATATTCTGACTTTTTAATTCACTCAGGGCCAACGTATGTCATTTAGAGACAGATTTTCTGTGTTGTGCATCACTTTTAGTTCTGGAATCTGTGATCAGTTTTTGCAAACCTAATTATCGTAGGTTTTATGTCAAAGTTCATTATTCAGGCAGTTTATGCTGTTCGTTCTGAGTTCACTGTCATACTCCTAAAACCTCTGTCGCATGATCATGCCCTTCACAGACCAAATGGTTCAAAATGGTTCAAATGGCTCTGAGCACTATGGGACTTAACTTCTGAGGTCATCAGTCCCCTAGAACTTAGAACTACTTAAACATAACTAACCTAACGATATCACACACATCCATGCCCGAGGCAGGACTCGAACCTGCGACCGTACCAGTCACCCAGTTCTGGATTGAAGGCGCCTAGAACCGCTCGGCCACCGCGGCCGGCGCACAGACAGTTGTCCTGCTCGGAGATGCCTCGCACTTCATACTGTTCGCAGTTCTCATGGTGATTCCGATTACTCCCATAAGTCCCATGGATGGTAAGCTGAATGTGCATGGCCCGTATCGTTGGAGAGGATCATGTTCCGAGCAACCTACACCTGGATGACGGAATATCTGGGCTGAGCCATCGATCTGAAGCAACAAGAAACGTCATTCACCCTACCTAGTGACATGTCTCTGTCGATCCACTGTGTAATCCTGATGACCCTCTCCCCACTGCAGGGTAGTAAAATCTTTTGAACACAACCGTATAGGAAAAGCTGGTGGCAGCCTTCGAGTTTTGGTAGGATATACGCAGAATACAATCAGTGTACGAAGGAGAAGGCTTACAAAACGTCTTTGTCACCCGTCCTAGAATACTGTTGGAGTGTCTGACGATCACACTGAATAAGACGGATAGGAAAAACTGAACGTATACAAAGAAGGATAGCACAGATGGTCAGATGTTTGCCTAATACATGTCTCAGGAATTCTGAAAAGCCAGAACTGGTAAACGCTAGAAGACAAACGCCAAAATCCCGAGAAAGTTTGCATACACTCTAAGAAAAAGAAAGACGCACAACAAAGGAATTATACAAATGGGAAAAATCGGTAAGTGTGGTGTACAGTTACAGACAAATGATTACAATTTCAGAAAAAAATTAGATTATTTATTCAAGAGCAACTCAGTAATATGATTTCGGTGAGTACCTGTGGGGCTCGTGGAATACCACGAAATGGCTGCCCACATGACCACTGATCCCCCACCACGTTTCAGTCTTGGGACACAACTGTACCAGAAGTTGGAAACAGTGTGCAGCAAGCCTTAGCCAACCATAAGAGATTCTTCCATTGCTCCATATTCCAGGTTATATGGCTTCGGAACCAGCTTTTTCCTGTTACTGGCATTTGCACCACCGACGTGTGGATTTGCAATTCCAGCTCTCCTTCTGATTCCCAGCTTATGGAGCCTCCCTTCGGGTTGTTTTGGTGCTGACAGGGTTTGCGAGTGCAACATTCAGTTCTGCAGTGACCTTTGAGCTGTCGTCCCCTTCTTTTTCGTCGCAGTCCTCTTTAACGTCAGTCTATCACTATCAATCAACACACACTTTCGTCCGTGTTGCGAGTTAGCGGATGATGTTTTCGCTCTTTCCTTCCATGCAGTATAAAACTTCGATACTGTGCCTCTTGAAATACCAAAAACTTCGTCTACCTTGATTACGCAAGGACCCGCCGTAACAGCACCAACTTATTCGCCCATGCTCGAATTCACTTAGCTCCGACTTAATACATTCATAACGACACATATCCCCGTTCTGACCACGTCTGACACTTAAAACACATTGAGGACACTGTACAGGTTCCATTCATGGTCATATACAACAGCGCAATATACAGGCTCGAGTAGGATTTTCTTTTGTCTTCAAGCATGCATTTCTCGCGGTGTTTCGATGTTTTTGTCTTGCTCCTGTAAATTTAAATGTTATAAAACATATTATAAAGCCATAGTCTGAAGTGTAGCCTTGTACCGAAGTGAAACGTGACCGATAAGCAGTTCAGAGTAGAAGACAGTTGGTGCTTCTGAAATGGGGTGTTAAAGAAGAACGCAGAAGATGGGTAGTGTTGAGTAAGTGATGAAGACTCTTGGGAAAAGAAATTAATGGTACAGCTGGACGAAAAGGTGTCAACGTCCTTGCCGCAGTGGTGACAGCAGTTCCCATAAGACCACAAAACCTAAGCGCTGTCCTGCTTGGCTAGCATTTGGGTGGGTGACCGCACGAGTCTGCATAGCGCTGTTGGCAAGTGGGGTGTACTCAGGTTTTGTGTGGACATCCGAGGAGCTACGTGGCTGAGAAGTGGCGGCTCCGCTCACGAGAACTGACAACGGCAGGGAGAGCGGTGGGCTGACCACGTGCCGCTCCATGTCCGCTTCCAGTGACGCCTGAGGATGACACGGCGGTCGGTTGGCACCGTTGGGCCTTCCGCAACCTGTTAGGATGGAGTTACGTAGACAAACAGAATGAGTCAGCTGGCAGGCCTGACACCCTGTCAGCTTCGATTGACGCCCTGAGGCATCAAAGAGCAAAAAAATGGTTCAAATGGCTCTGAGCACTATGGGACTTATCAACTGTGGTCATCAGTCCCCTAGAACTTAGAACTACGTAAACCTAACTAACCGAAGGACATGACACACATCCATGCCCGAGGCAGGATTCAAACCTGCGACCGGAGCGGTCACGCGGTTCCAGACTGAAGCGCCTAGACCGCACGGCCACACCGGCCGGCTCATCAAAGAGCAGTGAATTTGCGAATGGAGGGAAGTATGGTGTGCTAAAATTTGTGACAGACCGAGGTATCCCCACATTTTGTAGGTTCAGATGGATGGATGGTTCAAATGGCTCTGAGCACTATGGGACTTAACTGCTGAGGTCATCAGTCCCCTAGAACTTAGAACTACTTAAACCTAACTAACCTAACGATATCACACACATCCATGCCCGAGGCAGGATTCGAACCTGCGACCGTAGCAGTCGCGCGGTTCCAGATTGTAGCGCCAAGAACCGCTCGGCCACGCCGGCCGGCTCAGATGGATGGAGTTATGTTAAGGTGAAGAGTCTTGCAATGGATATACACGAGTAGAGAGCTGCATCAAATTGTTCTTCAAACTTAGGACCACAACAACAACAACAACATCCAGCCCTGTTTTCTATTGATCCCTCGTCTACATGGCACAGCGGTTTGTCAAATATTCACAAATAAATTCGTGGAAATGCCGTGCAATTGGGAAGTTTTTATATTTTCACAACCAGTATCGGCAATTCATTATGCCATCTGCAGGCCCTATGTGCACCTCTAAAAAATTATCGGTATTGGCATACTGGGGCTATATGTTTCTGGCTGTCGTGAACTCTCAGGTCTTCGAAGGAAGCACCTGAGAATTCACGACATCCAGAAACATATGGCCCGGCTATGCGAATATCGATCATTTTTGAGAGGTACATATGGGACCTAAAGTTGGCATAATGGTCGAAACTGGTAGTATTTTTATTATTTTATTTAATCGTATGGCTAGGGCCCACTGTCGGGCAGGCCGTTCGCTGGGTGCCGGTCTTCCAATTCGATGCCACTTCGGCGACCTGCAGTCGATGAGGATGATAGAATGATGATGAGGACAACCCAACACCCAGTCATTGGGCGGAGAAACTTGCGCGACCCAGCCGGGAATCGAACCCGCGCCCAGTGGATTGACAATTCGTCACACTGACCATTCAGCTACCGGGTGCGGACGAAACTGGTGGTGAAAATAAAATATAATAACTTCTTAATTGCACGGCTGCTCGTCGAAGTTCTTTGTTAATCTCCTGTTAGTCCTTCATTTGGTACGGGTCCCAAACACATGAGCAAGATTCTAGGATGGGTCGCACGAGTGGTTTGTAAGCAACGTCCTCTGTAGACAGACCGTATTTCGCTATCAGATAGCAGTTTTTACTTTTAGCAGGTATTCACATACAGCCTCTCGGTTAGTCGAGATCCGCGAAACTCTCGCGCGGCCCACAGCACTGTGCGTGGAGCGCATGCAGTCGGTACGTGAGTGGAAAACGGTCCCAGCTCCTGCCCTGCGTGCGTGCCAGCCGTGTAACCCCCCTGAGGACAGGGAGCCGGCGCAACGAGGAATGGTTGGCACGACTGCGGAGGGCGCGAAGGAGGATTCGTCTCGGGCTGAGCTGCGCTCGGGGGTGGCGGAATTTTCTTTTCTTTCGCCTTTTTCCCCCTTTTTGGCGGGGTGCAAAGACGCTGCTCGGGAACGCAAGAAGAGGAAGAAGAATAGGGGCGTTATCTGGCGCGGCACTTTGCATTCTAAAAGGACGGGCGTTGCGTCCAGGGGGGTTGGCGTGGGTGGGTGGATGGGGGGGGGGGGGGGTCGCGGTGCTGGAGGACGTTCCAGACTGCGAGGCGACTGGAATCGCAGAAAACAAAAGGAGCTTCTGGAGTCTAGGAGGACGCTACCAGAGTCCGAGAATAATTACTGCGTAATGCGCCTTCCGGTATACAGTTTTAATTGCACACTCTGCAGCCGCCGTGTGCGATGGCGTCCGAGGATAGCGTTTGTCCGCAGTCTGCGCAGGAAAGAAAAGAGATGACGTATATTTAAAAAAAAAAAAAAAAAGCGAAGGAACGGAAGGAGGTTTTACGGTAGGAAGGGCCTGAGGGAAAGTTCACGGGGACCGACCGTGCGCTGGGCAGGTGGCGGCGTGGAGTGGGGGGATGAATAGAAAGCGCCGCATTGTCGGCAGACAAAGGCACGTCGCCGTAACGGCCGGACGGCAGCGAACTCTATCGCCGCTCCCGGGAGAGTTATCTGAGTACGGAGACTTTCCGAGCGCGACGCTACTGTTTCGGGGAAGAAAGGAAGGCCTCCGCTAAGGGGCCAGGTGAGCGCCGCGGGCTAATGGCCCACTGGAAGCGTGGAGTGTCGTTAGCCGCGGGCTAATCTGCCGAGCGGATTCCGATGGCCGCGCGCGCACCGCCGGATGAAGCGATCGGGCTTCGGGATCCGTGTACAACATGGAATGGTCATTCCGATTAAAAACTTTCTAAAGTCAAAGCCAAAACCGCTTAAATATTTCAGTATTTACAAACAAAATGTTTCGACAGACTTTGCTATCACCTTCAGGTCTTCACAATTTTTTTTTATAAAATATGTTTCAACATACTATGTTGTAATCGTCAGGTCTTCAAATTTTTCTTATCAAACGTGTCTGTTTTCAGTTTCACCTCACGCTAAGTTGTCTTGTAGACAAAATGTAACACATTGTATAAAAGTTTGTCATAAATAAAACATTTAAAATAAAAAAAATGTTCAAATATGCGCGAAATCTTATGGGACTTGACTGCTAAGGTCATCAGTCCCTAAGCTTACACACTACTTAACCTAAATTATCCTAAGGACAAACACACTCACCCATGCCCGAGGGAGGACTCGAACCTCCGCCGGGGCCAGCCGCACAGACCACGACTGTAGCGATATTAAAATGATAAAGCACCTCATGATCAAGGCCATGTCCCTATATGTAACGCTCAACAGATAATCGTTACGTCATATACAGACATGGGCATGTGGGCAAAGTGCTTTTCGAATTTAAATGTTTTCTTTGTGACAAATCTTTATATAATGTGCAACTACTCTGCGTGAGGTCCAAGTCAAAATGAACGCATTCTATAACTAAAATTTTTGAAGACCTGATGATGACAGAAAGTCTGCCGAAACCAGTAGTTTGCAAATAATTCAAATTTTGTGCCATCTTGGCTGTAGAAAATTTTTAACACGCGAAACAGATCCGCTCCTGCTGATTGCTCAGTATGACAAAATTTGATCAACCGAATGTCTCGTTTCCAATTAGTTTACTGCAAATGAAAATACGATGTGTAGCCAAACATCGAAGGTATGAGATATCTTCTAGTTATACAGGGTGCCCTAGAAGTGTGTTAACATTGAATATGCACTAATTCACAGAATAATGTAGGTAGCCAGGTAAGACTTGACACATATGCCTGAAATGACATGGGCTTATATTGAAACTAAAAACGAGTTCGCCGCGCTGGATTAGCCGAGCAGTCTAGGGCGCTGCAGTCATGGACTGTGCGGCTGGTCCCGGCGGAGGTTCGAGTCCTCCCTCGGGCATGGGTGTGTGTGTTTGTCCTTAGGATAATTTAGGTTAAGTAGTGTGTAAGCTTAGGGACTGATGACCTTAGCAGTTAAGTCCCATAAGATTTCACACACATTTGAACATTTTTGGAAAAACGAGTTCAAAAATTGGCAGATGCCGCTGTAAAGCAACACGCCAGTGACGTCACATGAAAATCGTGTACAAGCTGTAGTGAGAGAGAGAGAGAGAGAGAGAGAGAGAGAGAGAGATACGCCAGCAATCGCGGCATGTTGACGTTACCAGAAACAGACACTGTTTGAATGGAAAATCCCCTACTGAAGCATTACGATCGTATCCCCATAAGGGTAGTCGAACGGGCAAAGGTCCTGCGACAAGTGTCGCTGTGAAGAAAATAATCACGATGTTGGAAGCCATGGCGTGTTTGCACGATCAGACCTGCAGTGGGCGACCAGAAAAAAGTGCCACAGTTAAGGAAGAAACGTAGGCTTCAGATATTTCGTCTCCCCATGGTGAAGACAGCGCTCTTTAAGTCACACGTCGCACCAGCATTACACATACTACTGTTCGGAGAGCACAAACGGCGTACCCTCCAGTGCTATGCGTACAAAATCCAGCGCCATCATGAACTGTTGGCCACTCATTTTGTAACGTGGGGAACATTTTCGGTGGAGGCACTTCCAAAAATGAGAGAAGAGATGACTGGCATTCTAACTTGCTATGGAGCGACGAAGCCCATTTGAAGTTCCAATGGTCTCTAGACACCCACAACTGCAGGATATGAAATGTTCAACTTGCTCCAAGCACTATGGGACTTAACATCTGAGGTCATCAGTCCTACTTAAACCTAACTAACCTAAGGACATCACACATATCCACGCCCGAGGCAGGATTCGAACCTGCGACCGCAGCAGCAACGCGGTTCCGGACTGAAGCGCCTACAACCGCTCGGCCACAGCGGCTGGCTGCAGGATACGTCTACCGAAATTCCTAGAACTGTCGTCTAAACCCGACTGCATGACAAGAAACTCTTGGTGTGGTGCGAATTTACCAAACCAGTTGCGATCGGATCCTTTTTCTTCGAGGAAATGACTGGTGCTACTTTTCAAATTGTCAGTACGACGTATGCGAGATACCCCGATATGTTAACGAATCGGATCATTTCTAGCCTGGCTGATAGTCACCTGCTGGAAGATACGACGTTTATGCAGGTTGGAGCTCCACCCCATATTGCTACACGTGTGAAGGGTCTCTTGCTTCCATTGTTTGGTGGGGATCGCGTACTCAGCTGCCATGTGCGTCATGCTTGGCCTCTCAGGTCCCCAGACTTCAATACAATTCGTGTGGTTGTGAGGATACCTGAAGTTGCAAATCTACAGCGGTCGTTCGACCTCATGAGGGATGCTAAAAGACAACATCCTACGACAGTCTCTCATCACACCTGCTGATACGCTGTACAGTGTTGTTCGTCGACTACAGGTTGTTGTTTGTTGTTGTGATCTTCAGTCGAGAGACTGGTTTGATGCAGCTCTCCATGCTACCCTATCCTGTGCAAGCTGCATCATCTCCCAGTACCTACTGCAACCTACATCCTTCTGAATCTGTTTAGTGTATTCATCTCTTGGTCTCCCTCTACGATTTTTACCCTCCACGCTGCCCTCAAATACTAAATTGGTAATCCCTTGATGCCTCAGAATATGCCCTACCAACCGATCCCTTCTTCTAGTCAAGTTGTGCCACAAATGTCTCCTTTCCCCTATTCTATTCAATACCTCCTCGTTAGTTATGTGATCTACCCATCTAATCTGCAGCATTCTTCTGTAACACCACCATGGAGAAGAAAAAACAAAGTTTGAGGTTCGCTGATGATACTGTAATTCTGTCAGAGACAGCAAAGGACATGGAAGAGCAGCTGAACGGAATGGACAGTGTCTTGAGGGTATAAGATGAACATCAACAAAAGCCAAACGAGGATAATGGAATGTAGTCGAATTACATCGGGTGATGCTGCGGGAATTAGATTAGGAAATGACACACTTAAAGTAGTAAATGAGCTTTGATGTCTGGGTAACAAATTAACGGATGATGGTCGAGGTAGAGAGGATATAAAATGCAGACTGGCAATGGCAAGGAAAGCGTTTCTGAGGAAGAGAAATTTGCTAACGTCGAGTATAGATTTCAGTGTCAGGAAGTCGTTTCTGAAACTATATGTATGGAGTGTAGCCATGTACGGAAGTGAAACATGAACAATAACTAGTTTGGACAAGAAGAGAATAGAAGCTTTCGAAATGTGGTGCTACAGAAGAATGCTGAAGATTAGATGGGTAGATCACATAACTAATGAGGAGGTAATGAATAGGATTGGGGAGAAGAGGAGTTTGTGGCACAACTTGACTAGAATAAGGGATCGGTTGATGGGACATGTTCTGAGGCATAAAGGGATCACCAATTTAGTACTGGAGGGCAGCATGAAGGGTAAAAATCGTAGAGGGAGACCAAGAGATGAATACACTAAGCAGATTCTGAGGGATGTAGGCTGCAGTAAGTACTGGGAGATGAAGAAGCTTGCGCACGATAGAGTAGCATGGAGAGCTGCATCAAACCACTCAGGACTGAAGATCACAACAACAACATCACCATTCTAGCCTGAAGATGAGGTTGTACCTCGACACATGTTGCTTTTTCAAAATAACTTAACAGAATGAGCAAAAATTCGTTACTGGTGGCGGTCTCTGGAAAATAGTTTCATGTTTTTTGAAACAGTCATGGTAGATTAAAAGCAAATACGGCTTTTAAACGTAATTCTCACTCAAATCACATGATTCACAAGGAGGCAAATAAGTGCTACATGACACTTTTGAAAAGTTCTCTGTTTTTTGGAGCTTAATTCTTCAGATCAAAGGAACATGTGGGCTGATGTTCCCTTGTTATATTTTAATCCACACTGATGAGGTTCTAACTGCTGCGAATGTGTACTAGGAGCAATCGTCGTAGCTTTTAATTTTTTTTAAGGACTTCTTTCTCATATTTGAACTGAATATAAGAAACTGAGTTCTGAACTGTTTATTCCTCTGAATCCCAACCGCTTAAGCTGGTGACTGGTGAAGGAAAGGGGGAAAGTTCGCAGTGTATTGTTCACATGCCTACTAGGACATAATGTTTGGTGGATAAAGGTCGGCTCAGTAATTTATGTTAAGCCTGGTTTGTTCAGGAGCGACTGGAGGCGAACGCAAGTGAAAAAGCGTTTGCAGACAAATCGCAAGAGTCCACTGTCTTTCGATTGTGCCTGTGAACAAGCGTTTACACCACAGGGAACAGAAGAGGACACGAAATAAAGGACACAGCCATTAAACGCTGCTTTTTTTTGTGCCAATAATCAGCACTCATGCTGAAACACTGTGAGGTTAGACACATGATACAGAAGTCTGGTGTTAATAGAGGATTATTTTGTTTGTGTAATTTGAAAGTGGAGAGGGGAAGAAAGGAAAGGAAAGGGGAGGGGGTCATTGCTTTGCGCTGCACTGGGGCGTTACGCGGAATCGGCGGCGACGAGTGAAAATATGTACCGTACCGGGATTCGAAACCGGGATCTCCTGCCCATTTGGCAGGTGCGGTAACCACTGCGCCGTATGGGACACAGTGTTATTACAAATGCGCGGACAACCTCGGTTCGCCTCACCGCCGACCCACATTTCCATCCAGTGCCACCTACCTGGAGCCTCTGTCCATTTCCTCCACATTCGCTCTTCTGGGATCCCCCTAGGAGGTCCGGCGTGTTTCTGCATCCACACTGAAGAATGTGGATTCACTGCTCAGTTAGAAGCAACACATGCATATATTATTTTCTATGGCGAGTGCACTGTTTCTGACACAATAAGCAAAGTGGCTGCGGAAGGGTACAATTTTGGTGTCTCAGTTTTTACGTAAACGTGATCTGTGTGGAGACGGTGCACTGAACACAGGATGTAGATGTAGATTTCGTCAGCATATTCAAAATTTTGCTCCTGTGTCGGTTGACGCTTTTCGCTGGCTTAGCAGTACAGTTTAGGAGAAAATTTAAAAGCAGAACACTAATTACCGACCAACAAGATAACCTGAACGCAGGCTACCTTTTACACTCTGGTTATTGCCAACTAGAGAAATTTACATTAGTGAGTGTTCAACAGTTCAGTAGCTGCTACATCTGACCTGTGTTTCTCGTATCTGCAGCGACATATACGAACTACTTCAAGGATTTTATCAAAGTACGTATAACGAAGGTAGAGTTAATAAAAATATGATTAGTGAAACTGAAATATAAATACGATCTCTAATATAGTCTACTTGATAAAATTAGCTGTATAGTTTGCTTTCTAGATGGCACATAACGCGAAGCAGGGCAAATCATTTTTATTTATCATCAGAATCCTGTAACATAACATTGATAAGCCTAATGGGTGTTGTAATTAGAAGAACCCAGAACGTAAGCAACGAAAATGGTCAAGTTTTTCGTATATTTTTAATTTCAATCAGCATAATACTTAAATATTCACACTTGTCTACGTTTATCGAAATACATTCAGCTTTTACTTTGTAATAGAAAGTATAAGGGTCGATCAGTTAGCTTGAGTTAGGTCCGTTAAGTCGGGAATGGGTAAGGCAGTCAGGCAAAATCGGTGTGAACGCTGAGGCAATCACCTCCTCGACGTTCCGGGTAACCGCTTTGGTAAATCACCGTGTCCTGCTGCGCCAAGAAGTCAAAACATCCTGTCGCACACCATCGTCCGACAGGAATCGTCGACTCTTCACAGTCTTATTAAAGGAATCGGAGGCGCGATAATCTCATCTGGACAGACCAGGACTATACAATGGTTGCTGCACTGTATCCCATTTGAGTCAGCGGAACTTCCGCGTCACAACAGTTGCGATATGGGGGCGTGCTTTATCACGAAGCAGTAGAATCCTTGTCGGTGGTTTACGATAGACACGCATATTGGCCGACACAGATGTTATCTACTTCTATCTGTACCACTGGTTCCCTAACTTTTTTTGAGACCGTTACCCCTGAATAGTCTAATAGTAGGTAGTACCCTCTGCCCCCCTCCCCCCCCCCCCCGTCCCCATCCACCAAAACAACATTAGCACGTAACTATACCTTACAATGCATTTAGAATTTTCTCCGAACACTAGTATTTTCTAAATGATGAAACATGAATCATATTTATTACTGATATGTGTTTTGTTAAATCAAGAACTAATCAGTCAACTACTACTGCTTGTTTCTAAGAAGCATTTTTATACAGAATGATGAAGCGAGTAGGGATGGGAAAAACCGACCGGTTGAAATCGATACCGGTATTCTACTTCTGAATAACTGGTGTTCTTTTAGGTTTGTTCGGTCCCGGTAATAACAGCTTTTTTCTTTCCACTTAGCAGCAGTGCTAAAATTTTAGCCTTCTAAATAAATATTTTTTGGCAAACGAGTCCTGTTTATTCGTTAAATTTCCATCACTTTGAAATACTGGATTGTTAAAGAGACTCGGAAAAGCGATCAGCACTATTTTGATTTGCAAATTTGTGGTAATCTTCTATGGGACCAAACTGCAGAGGTCATCCGTCCCTAGACTTACACACTACGTAATCTAACTTACACTAAGGACACACACACACACACACACACACACACACACACACACACACACACACACACACGACGGAGGACTCGAAGCTTCCGACGGGGTGAGCCGCGACAGCAGTGGTAAAGGTGCCGCAGACTGAGCGTCTAACTTTTTTGATAACAACGCTTACCCATTGAACCTAACAACAAACTTAAGAATTGGTACAGCATTGCTGAGGCAATGATTTACCCGTCGTCGTATGGCGTGGCCTCTTAGATGGTACCCATGTACGTGCAGTGTGCATCACTGTCGACCTAGGACGTCAGTTGCATGGCAGAATGACACGATGCCCAGCTTGGAAGTATTTTATGGAGTGTGGTAGCAACGAAGTTGAACGCTCCATTTGCTTCGGAAGATTAGAAACGAGAGGACGCACAACAAAGTTGTGGCGTCAAATAACGAGAAAACACATAC
The DNA here is from genome assembly GCF_021461385.2 of Schistocerca piceifrons. Classification (NCBI taxonomy): domain Eukaryota; kingdom Metazoa; phylum Arthropoda; class Insecta; order Orthoptera; family Acrididae; genus Schistocerca; species Schistocerca piceifrons. Next base: position 69,387,711 of record NC_060147.1, on the reverse strand, counting down.
TATGTTTCCAGAATGAGGTTTTCACTCTGCAGCGGAATGTGCGCTGATATGAAACTTCGTAACAGATTAAAACTGTGTGCCGGACCGCGACTCGAGAGCACTTGCCCGCGAAAGGCAAAGATCCCGAGTTCAAGTCTAGGTCCGGCACACAGTTTTAATCTGTCAGGAAGTTTCATATACTATGTTCCTTGGAAGAGAATGTAAATAGGATAGATATAATACTATTGAAGTGCTATGAACTCTGGATAATAACTGAGGCCTGTATTTTGTAGTTCGATCAGGGTGAGAAATAGATGCGTTCCGAAAGTGACGACGCAGGGAAGAAATCAGCTTGCGACCTTTCAGTCACGCTGTGATCCCACCCATCTCCCTCAACTTGGCTAAGTTTGCTGTAGACAATGGCACAGATTTCTGCTTCAAATCCCTGTCGATCTTATTCTCCTACCGGTGCACTTTCATTAGACTTCTTCAATCTTTGTTGGAAGTCTACGTTTATTGCATACAGTATTATTCCCCTTATCTTAGAAGAAAGATTAAGAAAAGGCAAACCTACGTTTCTAGCATTGCTACACTTAGAGAAAGCTTTTGACAATGTTAACTGGAATACTCTCTTTCAAATTCTGAAGATGGCAGGGGTAAAATACAGGGAGCGAAAGACTATTTACAATTTGTACAGAAACCAGATGGCAGTTATAAGAGTCGAGGGGCATGAAAGGGAAGCAGTGGTTGGGAAAGGAGTGAGACAGGGTTGTAGCCTCTCCCCGATGTTATTCAATCTGTATATTGAGCAAGCAGTAAAGGAAACAAAAGAAAAATTCGGAGTAGGTATTAAAATTCATGGAGAAGAAGTAAAAACTTTGAGGTACGCCGATGACATTGTAATTCTGTCAGAGACAGCAAAGGACTTGGAAGAGCAGTTGAACGGAATGGACAGTGTCTTGAAAGTAGGATATAAGATGAACATCATCAAAAGCAAAACGAGGCTAATGGAATGTAGTCAAATTAAATGGGGTGATGCTGAGGGAATTAGATTAGGAAATGAGACACTTAAAGTAGTAAAGGAGTTTTGCTATTTAGGGAGTAAAATAACTGATGATGGTCGAAGTAGAGAGGATATAAAATGTAGACTGGCAATGGCAAGGAAATCGTTTCTGAAGAAACATCGCGTATAGATTTAAGTGTCAGGAAGTCCTTTCTGAAAGTCTTTGTATGGAGTGTGGCCATGTACGGAAGTGAAACATGGACGATAACTAGTTTGGACAAGAAGAGAATAGAAGCTTTCGAAATGTGGTGCTACAGAAGAATGCTGGAGATAAAGTGGGTAGATCACGTAACTAATGAGAAGGTATTGAATAGGATTGGGGAGAAGTTTGTGGCACAACTTGACTAGAGGAAGGGATCGGTTGGTAGGACATGTTTTGAGGCATCAAGGGATCACAAATTTAGCATTGGAGGGCTGCGTGGAGGGTAAAAATCGTAGAGGGAGACCAAGAGATGAATACACTAAGCAGATTCAGAAGGATGTAGGTTGCAGTAAGTACTGGGAGATGAAGAAGCTTGCACAGGATAGAGTAGCATGGAGAGCTGCATCAAACCAATCTCAGGACTGAAGACCACAACAACAACATATTATTCCCCACTCTTTCTATTTTACAAAACCCTATTTTCCAACATGACGTCTGTTCAGTGCTGTACGCCGCCATACTAGGAGGGCCTGTACACTCGGATGGTACTCCTGTATTGGTCGATGTCCGATACAGTGGCTTGTTGCATAGATAATCTCGCCACCATCCACGCACCGCTTCCAGTCGTGCACATCCTCCAGTGGGCCGAACATATGGAAGTCAGAAGGTGCGAGATCCGCTCCTTGGGCTGGATGAGGAAGAACAGTCCAGTGCAGTTTTGTGAGTTCCTCTCGGGACCGCAGACGTTTGAGAGACCTTGCGTTGTGGTGGAGATGGAGAAGTTCGTTAACATTTCTGTGGCGACGAACACGCTGAAGCCTTTCCTTCAGGTTCCTGAGGGTAGCACAGGACACTTCAGAGTGCAACGCTCCACCGTGAGGTACGATGTCAAATGGAATAACTTCTTCAGAGTCCTCGAAGGCCGTCGCCTTAATTTTACCGGCCGAGGGCGTGGCTTTGAGCTGTTTCTGCGGAGGAGATGCGGCGGAGCGCCACTCAATGGACTGCCGTCCTGTTTCCGGTTCGAGTAATGAACCGATGTTTCATAGCTTGCTCGACAAAAGACTGCCATGGTCAATAGCTTCGCGCAGGTGGTCTTTCGTTGCTCTTTGTGGTCTTCTGTTAGGCAACGAGGAACACAGCGGGCTCAGACACCTCAGAGTTCCGCAACTGGTGGATCAATGTATCAGCACTATCAACAAATGTCTCCAGTTGACCAGCAAGCTGCTTGAGTGCAGGACGTCGATCACTAAGAACGAGTGTGTCTACATCTACGTTTTTTTCTTTGTTATGGTTTTAGGGCGCAAAACTGCTACGGGCATTAGCGCCCGGTCTGTGACTTAGGAAAAGCTAAAAAAACGAAACTGCAAACCAGCAGCAATGGGAGCAAAACTCAAAAGAGTGGGGAAACCAGAAACAGAAGGAAAGCTTTAAAACCAGTATAAAAGGGGGGTTGTTTGTCCCCAAAATGAGCGTCAAATGACTGACGTAAACTCACTGGCACTAATGAACTCGAGAACACGATCGGCTGAGCGCGTGTCATCTGCTAAAATGGAAGATATATCAGGCGACAGCTGTAGACGGGCGCGTAACGGAGTAAAATAGGGGCACTCAAGTAAAAGGTGTCTCACCGTCCACAGTTGAGAGCAGTGGGGACAGAGTGGGGGAGGATCGCCGCTTAAAAGATGTCGATGGCTAAAAACACAGTGCCCTATCCGGAGTCTAGTTAAAATTACCTCCTCCGGACGACGAGTTCGGGAGAAAGAGGTCCAAATACAGGGAAGAGCTTTCACGTCCCGCAATTTATTATTGGGAAGTGTCGACCAATGTGCGTGCCATAAAAGAACAACACGACGACATAAAACATTTCGTAGATCGGCGAAGGGAACCCTGCGATTAGCAGGCTAAAGAAGAGAGACTGCAGCCTTGGCCGCTATATCGGCCGCCTCATTTCCACAGATAACAACATGTCCTGGGATCCAGAGGAACGCCACAGAGACGCCCCCCAAGCGGAGCAAGTGGAGGCAGTCCTGAATCCGGTGGACCAGAGGGTGGACAGGGTAGAGAGCTTGGAGACTGAGGAGAGAGCTGAGAGAGTCTGAGCAGATAACATACTGTATACGCTGATGGCGACGGATGTATTGGGCAGCCTGGAGAACAGCGTAAAGCTCCGCAGTATAAACTGAACACTGGTCGGGACGCCGAAATCGATTTGTGGTGTCGCCAAAAATATAAGCACTCCCAACACCAAACGATGTTTTTGAGCCATCAGTGTAAATAAATGTGGCATCCTTCATTTGCGCGCAGAGAGCAGCAAATGCCCGACTATAAACAAGAGAAGGGGTACCATCCTTGGGAAACTGACAGAGGTCACGGAGCAGGCAGGTCCTGGGCCAGAGCCAAGGCGGTGCTGTACCCCAAGTTGTCAAGAAAGTTTTAGCAAAGTGGAAGGAAAGAGAATGGAGCAGTTGATGGAAGCGGACTCCCGTTGGTAGTAGGGAGGAAGGGCGGCCAGCATACCCTAAATCCAAGGAAGCGTCGAAAAAATGTCATGGGCCGGATTTGCAGGCATGAAAGACAGATGGCTAGCTACATCTACGTGATGTAGCTATTCACAACAAAGTGCCTGGCAGAGGGTTCAATGAACCACCTTCAAGCTGTCTCTCTACCGTTCCACTCTCGCACGGCGTGCAGGAAAAACGAGCACTTAAATTTTTCTGTACGAGCCCTGATTTCTCCTATGATCATTTCTCCCTACGTAAGTCGGCGCCAACAGAATGTTTTCGCAGTCGGAGGAGAAGACTGGTCATTCAAATTTCATGAAAAGATCCCGTCGCAACGATAAACGCTGAAACGTCCCCTTTGAACAATTATACATGACTGTGTTTAAACTGACACACAATATTTTTAGCGCAACGCAATCTGACTTTCAATAATCCCTACAAAAGAATCGCCCTGACTAACATTAACCTATACCTTTCACAAATCACTTACCTCACAAAAATCTTCGTTACTCGAACTACTGCAACACAGCGAGCGCCACTACTGCCAGCTAAATAATAGATTGAAACTACTGAAGGCACTAACTACTGATAGGCATAGTTAGCAAATGAAAGATTTTAATAGAGAACAAACCATGTATTTACCTTAATAGTGTTGAAAAATCATAATATACATAGCAGTTCATGACATCCAGTCTTACAAATCTCAAAACACCGCCATTTCTCTCCCCACATCCACCACTGCTGGCGGCTCACCTCCAACTGCGCAACGCTACGCGCTGTTCACAGCAAACTGCCCAACACTACAATGGCGAATATTACAACAATGCCACCTAGCCACAGACTGCACACAGCACAGCCAGTGATTTTCATACAGAGCGCTACGTGGCGTTACCAATATAAAAACCTAAACAGCGTACTTACAACGCCTTTGTTCTAATGATTTCCTCTCCAGTTCACGTATCATGTCTGTGGCATCGTCTCCCCTATTTCACGTTAGAACAAAACAAGCCGCCCTTCTTTGAACTTTTTCGACGTCGTCAGTCCCACTGGATGCGGATCCCACACCGCACAGCAGTATTCCAGAATAGGGCGGACAAGCAGCATCTCTAGTAGGCCTGTTGCACCTTCTAAGTGTTCTGCCAATGAATCACAGTCTTTGGTTGGCTCTACCACAATACTATTAATGTGATCGTTCCAATTTAGGTTATTTGTGATTGTAATCCCTAAGTATTTAGTTGAATTTACAGCTTTCAGTTTTGTGTGACTTATGGCCTAATCGAAATTTAGCGGATTGCTTTCAGTACTCATATGAATAACATTACATGTTTTTTTTTTTTTTTTTACTGAGGGTGAACTGGCACTTTTCGCACCATACAGGTATCTTATCTAAATCATTTTGCAATTCGTTTTGGTCATCTGATGACTTTACACGACGGTAAATGACAGCACCACTGCTACTCAGATTGTCTCCTATGTCGGTATTATAGATCAGGAACAATAGAGGGCCTGTAACACTTACATGGGGAGCGCCTGATTTTACTTCTGTTTTACTCAATGACTTTCCGTCTATTACTACGAACTGTGACCTTTCTGCCAGGAAATCACGAATCCAATCGCACAACTGTGGCGATATACCCTAGGCACGCAGTTTGGTTAGAAGACGCTTGTGAGGAACTGTGTCGAAAGCCTTCTGGAAATCTAAAAATATGGTATCAATTTGACATCCCCTGTAGATAGCATTCATTACTTCATGAGAATAAAGAGCTAGCTGTGTTTCGCAAGAACGATATTTTCTGAATCCGTGTTGACTGTATGTCAATAAATCGTTTTCTTCGAGGTACTTCATAATGTTCGAATACAGTATATGTTCCCAAACTCTACTGCAGATCGACGTTAGTGATATGGGCCTAGAATTCAGCGGATTACTCCTACTTCCCCTTCTGGGTATTGGTGTGACTCAAGCGATTTTCCAGTCTTTAGGTACGGATCTTTCTGCGAGCGAGTGGTTGTATATGACTGCTAAATATGAAGCTGTTGTATCAGCATACTCTGAGAGGAACCTGACTGGTATACAATCTGGACCGGAGGCCTTGCTTTTATTGATTTAAGTTGCTTCGTGACACCGAGGATGTCTGCTTCCATGTTTCTCATCTTGGCAGTTGTTCTTGATCTGAATTCAGGAATATTCACTTCGTCTTCTTTGATGAAGGAGTTTCGGAATACCGTGTTTAATAACTCTACTTTAGTGGCACTGTCAGTGTCCACACGTTCGAACATTGCAGGAGTCACACCTGTGTTCTGCCGGCCGGCACGCATCAAGATCGGGACAGTTAATTATTTACTTCTACTTTCTGCTACCAGTCACTTTTTTATTTTATGTTTAATCTAACATAATACAACACGTTTCGAACATGTTCATCTTCAGGCGTTTATACATACACAAACACAGACAAATGTTACTTAAAGATAAACAGTCTTAAACTAGATTAATGGAGAACTGTTTGTCCACGGACAATGACTTCTAGACGCGTTGTGTATGTTAGATTAAACACAAAATAAAAAAGTGACTGTTAGCAGAAATTAGAAATAAATAACTATACCACACAGTCACGGTTCGCAAACAGAGCCATTGTGCCCGAGATCGGGATAGGTTAGCGCGGCCTTGCGACCATTGCAGACGTCTCGCCTGACGACTCACCGTGCTTTTGTCCACTGCCAGGTCTTCATAGCTTTCCTGGAAGCGTCCATGAGTATCTGCGATGCTCTGGTTTTCCTCCAAAAGGAACTCAGTGACATGACTGTGTCTGGAAGGGACCTCCGTTACAGAAGCCATTTTGAAGGCTGCGGGAAGTTCATGAAATTACAGGGGCTGAGGCGGAAGTATTCCACAAAGTCCCACAACAAATTCCGCGCTTTTTCAATCGAAATTGGCCGAGTCAAAAATAATGCTTTGCGTTACTTATTCAACGGCCCTCGTAGAGCTACGCGAAGTCACAGTGGCGTCACGGAGGAGGAATTCTTCAGCTGGTTGCGCCTGGCTTTTGAAATAGTGGTTACCTGCGCCGGCGCCGGGACATCAGGCTGTCTCCAGCGCCTCCCCCTAATTACCGTCCGCTTGCGCCATGCCCAGGAAAGCAGACACCGCCGTCTGTGCCGGAATGGGGTGGGGATGAGTGGTGGGAGGCAGCGGCGTAACTCTCGGAGATGGACGCCTCCGGAACGACCTGCTAAGCGAGCGTTTCCCGGCAGGAATCCACGACTCGGCTGTAATTAGGGACCGGTCGCGCTCGCCTTACATCACCGCCCGCTGGAGCCTGCTGGAACACTGTGGAAATGGCGCCGCCGCGGGCCCTTGCGGGCTCCTAGTATAATGGCTCCGGTGCGTACGGCCCACCAGCCCGCCCTAGAATGGGGAAGGTTATGTCGCAGGAGAAAAAGTAGGGGATGGGGTAACGGAGTACCCGATTACCCAATAAATTCACTGGAAGACGGCATTAGCAGCCACATGGCTGTACAACAATGTAATTATTAGATATTTCGTTTACCTTATGGCTTACATGGTGCTCGAGTATTATTTAAATGGCACCTCTTAACATTCAGTGTTAATTGAAACCAGTAAAATCCTCTAAAATGTGTAGCACCATCATCATCGTATTTTAGAGGCTGTCTCTTCCCGTTTAAACCACTCTCTTTGGTCTCCTCTTATACTTCGCGTCCTTTCATGGTTTAAAATGCCTGTTACCTAGTCAGTTTTTCGAAGTATTCAACCTCTGTCTCTCGTACTGCGTATTTTGCCAGTGGAATGTTGGGAACGTATTTGCTGTGCCTCAGCATACGCTCCACAGGTGTTATCTTCCTCACTTCTGTATCGTTTAGTTGCTACCTCCACCATCCCATTTGAGACACTTTGATTTCTTCTTATCTCTCTGTAGCTTTTCCAAGGTCCAGTCACATTAACGTGACAACTGCATATGTTCAACGTCAACTGGAACAGACGGCACGGGTCAGCGCTTTCATCGGACGCTATATGAAGTTATGGGAGGAATAACGGAGGGGGGGGGGGGGGGGGGGGGGGCTGCAACAGTGCAGACGTTGTAATGTGGAAACGGAGAGATTTTATTTTTTTATTTATCTGCTTATTTACCCTGACTAGATTAATGCCCTAAGGCCCTCTCTTCCATCTGACCAGGAACAACATACACAGATATATTACCAAAACATCCATGAAAATGGTAAGAGTCATAGAGACGATAATAAGCATAATAACAGTAATAATAAAGATAATAATAACAATAATAGTTGACAATAATGAAAGTAAGGATAAATGGCAATAACAACAGAAACAATAAAACAAAGTGCATTAAAAATAATATTGGCTACTTCAGAACAACTTAACTCATGTTTAGTATTGTCAGAAAAAGATAGGACGAAGAACAAGAAAATTGGAATGACAGTAATAGTAGCTGTTAGGAGAGGACTTGAGTTAAGTAAATACTTTGTAAGCGAGGAGAAGGGTGTGGGGTGCAGACCAGTATGTGCGAGAGGTAGCTACTGCGAGAGAAGGTGAGCCATTAGCTGCATTTTGAAGCCTGGAAGTAATCTCATTTCTCTGATATTTTGAGGAAGATTGTTCCGAAGTCCGGTTCCGGATACAGAAAATGATTTAGAAAACATGACAGTGTTGTGTGGTGGTACTGGGAGGATCTCACTTAGTTGAGAACGAGTATTTCTGCTGTGCTGTTCAGATAGTAATGTAATCGCTGATAATAAGTATAATAGAGTCTGATGATTGAGAAGATGATGGAGTAAGCATGAAGTATGGTAGTCCCTACGTTTATCAGCACGTAGCCACGATAATCTTTTATAGGCTGGAGTGATATGATCGTAATAACAAACGTCACAAATATATCGTACATAAGCATTAATCTCCAGTTCAAGCCTGCGAGAGTTTTCGTACGAAAGCCCTTGAAGAATAGCATCGCCATAGTCGAGAACAGAGAGTGTTAGAGATTTTACGAGCTTCTATCTTAGCTCGAATGGAAATACTTTTTTATATTTCTGTACACAATGAAGGGATGTAGAAACTTTGTTACAGACTGCAGTAGTGTGTTCAGTCCAGTCTAAGTGGTGGTCCAGGACTATCCCCAAGTTCTTTGCAGAAGGAGAAGAGGTTATTTCGGTACCATTTAAAATTAAGCACGGAAGAGATTCTCTTTGCTATGTTGTAACAGGTCTTGCGTCAACAGAAACATCCTATCTCACGCGTCGGCTTTGACCCGTGACGTAAGGGTGTTGTGGTGTGTGACGTCATTACGGCGCGGAGTTTGGTTTGTGAGTGTGGCGTGTTTGTATGTTTTGTCGCTACTCGTTATGTCTAATGAATCAATATTGTTTTTTTCTTTTTTTTATTTGTTTCTTTTTTTTTATCTTTTGATTGACCTACACATTGATCTGTAGCGTAGCCCTGAATACGAGGTTAGGTTGGGAGTTTTTTTTTGGCGGCGGGGGGGGGGGGGGGGCAGGGGGGGGCGCAGCCCCCCCTGCCTGCCCTTGACTACCACTTGTTTATTATTATCTTTGTTTGCTATCAATGTTAGCAGATTGTTCTTGTGAAACCTTTGTGTGTGTTGTTTTTCTATGTGTTTTCGTCTTTGTGATACGTATGCAACGTTTCTATATCCGCCATATTGGAATTGTCGTTTCCGCTATATTTGTGACGTCATGGGTCAAAGCCGACGGGTTAGATCGGACGCTTCCGTATTTCCCAGGTCTTTTGTTGGCGACTAAAATTGCTTGCGTTTTGGAAGGGTTTGGTTTCAGACCTAAGTTATGCGACCATTCTGAAAAAGCAACTAAGTCAGCATTTACATGATCGATGGCTGTGTGGAGGTTTGCAGAACTTGCACTGAGATATAACGGAAGGTCATCAGCAAATAGTTGGTATCTGCAATGGGAGAGAATAGTTGACACATCATTAACATATAATGAGAAAAGTAATGGGCCCAATACTGATCCATGTGGGACCCCTGATACAATATCCCTCCACTGCGGCCTTTTAGTACCTACCATTAGACAGTGCTGGCGGGATGTAAGGTATGAGTGGAACCACTGTACAGCGCTTGAAGAAAAATTTTGAGGTGTCATTTTAGCAAGCAGAATGTCAAAGCCAATAGTGTCGAAAGCTTTGCTGAAGTCCAGGAAGCACATAATAGTAGCCTGTTGTTTGCCCATGGCATGCTTTAATTCGTCGGTCACTTTTATAAGAGCAGTCATTGTGCTGCGATTTTGCCGGAAAGCAGACTGGTATTCATCTAAGACGTTATTCAGTGTTAAGTAATTGGTAACTGTTCGTGGACTATGTATTCTAACGCCTTGGACAGTGCTGGTAGAATGCAAATGGGCCTGTAACCAGAAGGTTGTTTGGCAGATTACTTCTTAGGTAATGGTTTTATGAGCCCCTTCTTCAACGCTGTAGGAAAAATGCTGGACGTCAGAGAGCGGTTAAAGATGTCAGTCAGTTTGGACAGTAATGGGTCGACAAGAAAATTTATCATTTGTATCGTTATTTTATCATGTCCTGCTGCTGCCGAATGAATTCGCGCTATGGATTTGGCTGGCTCTGAGCACTATGGGACTTAACTTCTGAGGTCATCAGTCCCATAGAACTTAGAACTACTTAAACCTAACTAACCTTAGGGCAGCACACACATCCATGCCCGAGGCAGGATTCGAACCTGCGACTGCAGCGGTCGCGCGGTTCCAGACTGTAGCGCCTAGAACCGCTCGGCCACTCCGGCCGGCCGCTGTGGATTTCCTGTCCGTGTTAGGGCTCACCGACTGCTGAAAAAAAATTTTTGATTGTACCACTCACTGAAACTTTAAGGCCCATCGTATCTATGGTTCGAGCCGTTATGTCTTGGCCGAGTGGCGATATCGTGGCAAAGTAATCATTTAGATTCTCAGCTGTTACGAGAGGTTATCTCACGTCCAAAAGGTCCAAAAGGGCATGGCCACTGGCTTTTGGGCCAAGGTTGGAAGAATTTCGGAAACGACTGTAAACTCGTCACGTGCCGCCTTGGTTAAAGTATACCGTCCACGGCAATATGGCCCTATCCAAAACTGGCACCGAGGCAACTGTGGTGCCCCCCGGGCCATAGACGACAAGGGTCAACATCGGCTGCGGAGATGTGTGTTGGCGAATAGACGCGCGGCCCCAGTTCCTAGCAGCCAGTCGTCGACTCACCTCGGAAGATGTTCTCCCTAGTTGAGAACGAAACGTCAGGGAGAAGAAGTTCTACAGATCGACAACGGCAACTTAGCCCGGAAGTGTTTACTGATGAAGACGCCGGCCGTGAAAGCCTACATGGGATGATGAGACGGGCAAATGTTGAGCTACTGATCGCCCAAATGAACCAAGGGGCTACCAACAGCCTCTCCTCAATAACTGTTCTGCCAACGTTGCTGCGTATAGGCTTCCGCAGCAGGCGCATTGTTCGTGCACCCACCCTGCCTGCTGTTCATCAGCGACGAATGCTGGAATTTGCACTCCAGTACCCCAACTGGAAGTGCACAGAGTGGCGCCAGATCACCTTCTCAGATGACTCACGTCACATACTCCAGCAGACAGATGGCCGTTGCCGCGTATGGTGTGAAACGCCTGCAAGCAAACGACCTGCAACAATCTGTAGGAATTAACATGGATTCCGGAAACAGCGCTCGTGTGAGAGCCAACTCGCTTTATCTTGTTCATGAGACCCAGAAAATATTAGATACAGGCTGCCAGATAGATGCCATTTTCCTCGACTTCCGGAAGGCGTTCGATACAGTTCCGCACTGTCGCCTGATAAAGTAAGAGCCTACGGAATATCAGACCAGCTGTGTGGCTGGATTGAAGAGCTTTTAGCAAACAGAACACAGAACTTTGTTCTCAATGGAGAGACATCTACAGACGTTAAAGTAACCTCTGGCGTGCCGCAGGGGAGTATTATGGGACCATTGCTTTTCATAATATATATAAATGACCTAGTAGATAGTGTCGGAAGTTCCATGCGGCTTTTCGCGGATGATGCTGTAGTATACAGAGAAGTTGCAGCATTAGAAAATTGTAGCGAAATGCAGAAAGATCTGCAGTGGATAGGCACTTGGTGCAGGGAGTGGCAACTGACCCTTAACATAGACAAATGTAATGTATTGCGAATAGATAGAAAGAAGGATCCTTTATTGTATGATTATATGATAGCGGAACAAACACTGGTAGCAGTTACTTCTGTAAAATATGCGTACGGAACGATTTGAAGTGGAATGATCATATAAAATTAATTGTTGGTAAGGCGGGTGCCAGGTTGAGATTCATTGGGAAAGTCCTTAGAAAATGTAGTCCATTAACAAAGGAGGTGGCTTACAGAACACTCCTTCGGCCTATACTTGAGCATTGCTGATCAGTGTAGGATCCGTACCAGGTCGGGTTGACAGAGGAGATAGAGAAGGTCCTAAGAAGACCAGCGCGTTTCGTCACAGGGTTATTTGGTAACCGTGATAGCGTTACGGAGATGTTTAGCAAACTCAAGTGGCAGACTCTGAAAGAGAGGCGCTCTGCATCGCGGTGTAGCTTGCTGTCCAGGTTTCGAGAGGGTTCGTTTCTGGATGAGATATCGAATATATTGCTCCTCCCTACTTGTACCTCCCGAGGAGATCACGAATGTAAAATCAGAGAGATTCGAGCGCGCACGGAGGCTTTCCGGCAGTCGTTCTTCCCGCGAACCATACGCGGCTGGAACAAGAAATGGAGGTAATGACAGTGGCACGTGAAGTGCCCTCCGCCACACACCGTTGGGTGGCTTGCGGAGTATAAATGTAGATGTAGAATCTTCTGAGGGTCCATGCCAGAGCGATTTCCCTCGGTGATCCCGTCATTCTGGAAGACACAGTGGATCAACCAAAATATGCATCTAGCCTTGGGAACCATGTCCACCTCTACACGCAGTTTGTTTTTTCTCGGCACGACGGCATCTACCAGCAGGACAATGCAACGTTTCGCACAGTTAGTAGGGTACGAGCGTGGTTCGAAGAGCACCTGCATGAGTTTACCCTCCTCACCCGGCCACCAATCTACACGGATTGAAACCCAACCGAGAATCTGTGGGACCACGTCGACGGCGCCGTTCGCGTCATGGATCCTCAGCCGGGGAACCTAGTGCAAAAGTTGATGATTCAGGCTTTCGACAGGTGATCAAATTAATGTGACCGGACAGAGTAGTAACGTATTTGGTTACTTCTACCTGCAGCCTACCTGACGCAACGTTTCCATAATCGCCAATTTACGTTCTACAATGCAAGTGACAAAAGTAGTCATTCGGTGGAGAAAGTATAAAAAGGCTAATCCTCCAAGTGTTTCATACACCAAGGAGTGTTTTGAGAGCTTAATCTATACAAACATATTACAGTACCGCCTTTTTCTTATTAAACCACTAATCGTTTCGAATATCACACTATCATCATTCAGATGCAAGATTTCATAGATATAATAGCTTCTCATATGGAAGGCCAACTAGAGTGTGCCCTAGCTAAGTAATCCGTCATGACACGGGCCAAGAAAACCCTGAGAGACGAAACTAAATTACAAGAGTATTTAGAACTAAAAACTTAGAGCTGCAATTCGAAATGTGTCATATCAAGCATCTTCAGCTGCTGTTGAATTATCTTATTTAAACAACTTGTTTCAATCGTCAGATCCCCATTAGGATCCTATATATCAAATAAAAAAATACACAACTAACATTACAGGCTTAAGCTGTCACGAATCTGTTACCTAATGCAGATGTTAACAACCTCAACACAAACATAATGGAATGTTACGCACTCACGTAAAAGTATTAACAGCATCATCTTCGGCGAAATACGAAATCCCTATCATCAGATAATAAAAAAGATTAATTACGCACTGAAAATGATGTGACTCATTACGAAAGCAACGTATCGTAAAGACGTACTGGTCCACATTTGTTCATAGTTACTTGTTGTCATACCGCAGTATAAATTACTTTGTATAAATGTGAAAATTTGACGTCTTTATGATACGTAGTTTTCGTGATGAGTCACATCACTGTGATATGGTATACTTTTACGTCCAGTTTGAAGTTGATCGTTGTATCGTCTAATGATAACAATTTTACATTTCGTCTGAAATCCAGCTGTTAATATTATTATGTGAGTGCGTGATATTCTGTCTGTGTTGCTGTTAACATTTATATCACGTAACAAATCTGTGACAGTTTAAGTCTGTAATGTTACTTATGTATTACAGTATTTAGTATGTAGGAACCTGATGATCTTCAGAGGACTAAAACTCTGGTTGTATGAAGTAAAGTATCTTGCAAGTAGCTGAAGGCAGTAATACGACACTTTTCAAATATGTAAGAGCGTTGAGGTGCCATCGAATGAAAATATAATACAGTTACGACGTGTAACCTAGCCAATCAAAGATTCATTCCCATCTACTTTTTGTTTCTTCGTTTCCTCACTATATATCTTGGGTGAACTAATATATAAACACACCTTTATTGAAATGAATAACTCCTGTCATGTTTATGTTATTTGTTCTTCTGTTTCTGGACAGCTGATTGATGTGGTCTTCAGTTCGAAGACTGGTCTGATGTAGTTCTCGATGGTACTCTGTACTGTCCAAGCCTCTTCATCTCTGCGTAAATAGCGCAAGCACCTTTCGTGTTGATCCCCTTTGCTTACTCAATTCATCGCTTACTCTCCCTCTACGAGTTTTACCCTATACCTTACACAACCCCTCCCTCTCGCCGTACCTTCGTACTCCAGCTCCCTCGCCCCACACTTTCTCCCTCCAGTACTAAATTCACGATTCCTTGATGCCTCAAACGTATACTGTCAACCGATCCCTTCTTGTAGACAACTTTTGGCATAAATTTGTTTTCTCCCTAATTCGATTCAGTCCCCTCTCATTAGATGTGTGATCTGTCCATCATTCTTTTGTGACACCGAATTTCAGAAGCTTCTTTCTCTTCTTGTTTTCAATTACATACAAAACTACACGACAGGTAACGACGTTCAGAAAAGGCTATTTAATACTTAAATTTATTAAATATCAGTGCGTGGTGTCTGTTCTTTCGAATATGTCCGAAATAACAAACACCACGCATTCATATATAACTGATATTCCTAGCTGGGCAATGGATGAACTTTCTCCAATTCAGATGCAGAAATACCTCCGAACTTCTATGGGAATCTCAGAGTAGCGAACAATGAGTAAAAAGGACAGAGACAGCAGGCAGTGGGAACGTGGATCGGCCGACAGGCGTGGCGAGATAGTCCGTGCAGTTACGATAAATCTGTGTCCTGGATCGCACAGAGGTTAACGGACCTGCCTAGTAAGCAGGAAACGCCGGGTTCGAATCCTGGGCTGTTGCACATTTTCACCCCTCGCCGCTGATTCCGCGTAATGTCCCGCTGCAACTGACAGCAGACATACTTAAATTTATGTTAGCCACTACCAAATTCCTCTCTTTCAGAAATGCCTTTCTCTCTATGGCCAGCCCGCATTTTGTATCTTCGCTGTTCCTGCCATCACCAGTGATTTTGCTGACCAAATAACAACACTCATCCACTACTTTCAGTGTGTCATTGCCTAATTCCTTCAGCGTCACCTGATGCAGTGCGACTACATTCCATTATCCTCGTTTTACTTCATGTTCATCTTATAACCTCTTTTGAAGCCGCTATCCATTCAGTTCAACTACTCTTCCAAGTCCTTTGCTTTCTCTGACAGAATCGCAATGTCATCGGCAAATGTCTAGGTTTTTGTTATTTCTCCATGAACTTTAATTCCTTCTCCAGTTTTTTCTTTAGTTCCCCTTACTGCTTGTTCTGTGCACGCAGAGAAACAATGTTAGGAGCAGGATGCAACCCCATCTCATGCCTTTCTTCACCCGTGCTTCCTTGTCTTTTCCTTCAACTGTTGTCAACTGCAGTCTGCTTCTTGCACAAGTTGTATATAATCTTTCGCTCTTTTTTTTATCCGTGCTACCCTGACAATTTGAAGGAATATAAGCCACTCTACATTTTCAAGCACTTTCTCTTAGGCTAAAAATGCCATAAAAGAATGTTTGGCCCTCTTTAACGTCTCTTCTAAGATAATTTCTCGGCTCTGCGTGTTCCTACATTTCACCCGAACCCAAACTGATCTTCAGCGATATCGACCTCTACCAGTTTTTACTTTGTTCTGTAAATAATTTGGGTCAATATATTGCAACCATGACAATCAAACAGATTGATAATATTTACACGCGTCATCACCTATTTCCTTTGTTTTCGGAATTATTACATTCTTCTTGAAGTCTGAGGGTACCGGAATAAAATATACACCATTGTCTCGCTCGCAGTGGAGATAGAGACCTGTATAACTCAATGTTGCAGCTTCTATTAAAGCCATTATTTGGACTAGATAGCATTGTAGATGATACATAATTTAAACTGCTGAAAAGGTCGTCTTCCGTTCTGGAAACAGTGATATAAGGTGAGAAAGAAGTTTCGGAATACAATATCATTAACAAGAATAGTTATGCAAAAAGCTGTTAGGAGTACAGATCAGGATACAGACAGGCGGTGTATAAGTCAAGGGAATAAGTAGGATACTTTGCCAGTATGATGTTATCATCCTTAAGGAAATGTCAACTGTAAAACAACACAGAATGAAATTACATGGCTGTGATTCAAAGCCAATGGCATGAACCGACGTGCTAAAAAATTACGGTGAAAATATATCATACAGTTGTATTTACAACATATGTATGATGCTGTAGAAAGACGGATGCAGTACTCTGAATACGACGTAAGATAAGGTCATAACTGTTGTGTCTAGGTCTGCTTCATACTCGGTTCGCTAGACAAACCGTCAAAAAACTCATTAATATGAGTTTGATTAAAACAATACAAGTTCAAATACACTACTGGACATTAAAATTGCTATACCACAAAGAAATGCAGATGATTAACGGGTATTCATTGGACAAATATATTATACTAGAACTGACATGTGATTACATTTTCATGCAACTTGGGTGCATAGATCCTGAGAAATCAGTACCCAGAACAACCACCTCTGGCCCTAATAACGGCCTTGATACGCCTGGGCATTGAGTCAAACAGAGCTTGGATGGCGTGTACAGGTACAGCTGCCCATGCAGCTTCAACACGATACCACAGTTCAGTAGTGACTGGCGTATTGTGACGAGCCAGTTGCTCGGCCACCACTGACCAGACGTTTTCAATTGGTGAGAGATCTGGAGAATGTGCTGGCCAGGGCAGCAGTCGAACATTTTCTGTATCCAGAAAGGCCCGTACAGAAACTGCAACATGCGGTCGTGCGTTATCCTGCTGAAATGCAGGGTCTCGCAGGAATCGAATGAAGGGTAGAGCCACGGATCATAACACACCTGAAATGTAACGTCCACTGTTCGAAGTACCGTGAATGCGTACAAGAGATGACCGAGACGTGTAACCAAAGGCACCCCATACCATCACTCCGGGCGATACGCCAGTATGGCGATAACAAATACACGCTTCCAATGTGCGTTCACCGCGATGTCGCCAAACACGGATGCGACCATCGTGATGCTATAAACAGAACCTGGATTCATCCGAAAAAATGACGTTTTGCCATTCGTGCACCCAGGTTCGTCGGTGACTACACCAATGCAGGAGCTCCTGTCTGTGATGCAGCGTCAAGGGTAACCGCAGCTAAGGTCTCCGAGCTGACAGTCCATGCTACTGCAAACGACGTCGAACTGTTCGTGCAGATGGTTGCTGTTTTGCAAACGTCCCCATCTGTTGACTCAGGGATCGAGACGTGGCTGCACGATCCTTTACAGCCACGCGGATAAGATTGCTGTCATCTCGACTGCTAGTGATACGAGGCCGTTGGGATCAAGCACCCACCGATTCCATATTCTGCTAACAGTCATTGGATTTCGACCAACTGGAGCAGCAATGTCGCGATACGATAAACCGCAATCGCGATAGGCTACAATCGGACATTTATCAAGTCGGAAACGTGATGGTACGCATTTCTCCTCGTAACACGAGGCATCACAACAACGTTTCACCAGGCAACGCCGGTCAACTGCTGTTTGTGTATGAGAAATCGGTTGGAAACTTCCCTCACGTCAGCACGTTGTAGGTGTCGCCACCGGCGCCAATCCTGTGTGAATGCTCTGAAAAGCTAATCATTTGCATATGAGAGCATCTTCTTCTAGTCGGTTAAATTACGCGTCTGTACCACATCCTCGTGGTGTAGCAATTTTAATAGCCAGTAATGTACTTAACTTCGACCTGAGAATTTTTGTAGCCCTTTATATATGATCATCCATAAGTGCAATTACACGGATGTGTCACGAGAATAGGCCGACGTAAAAAATAATCAGTCTTCTTCAGAATAGACTGTTTTGGTCCTAGTGACCGCTAGTAACAAAAGGCTTTCAACTGCAATGCCGTGACTGCTGGTTTCAACTGTGCTACGTAGAGACTGCTAATCATAGAAGCTTCGATGCGTAGGCTAACGAATTGGCTAACGCTGAAGCTGCTACCGAAGTGGGTCGCCACCAGTCGGGCGCAGCGCTAATGTCCTCTACACCTAGGAGCCGCTGCTGTCGCGTTGTCGTCCTGGAGCGAGGTCGGTCATACGATTCTCACAGCTTTCTCTTCTATGCTATTCCCGACTGGCGTCCGGCGCTGACTTCACGCCGTAACACTAATGCCCGGCCACAATGTCGGTCAAAGTTCACCAGATCAAGGTTGCAAACAGACTGACTGGCACTGGGAACAAAGGCTCAAAGGTCAGCGAAGATGCCACCAGGTGCAGTGCAGTAAAATGAAATGGAATGGGATATTACGCAAGGCAGTAATTAAAGTGTGACACTAAAACAGCAATTTAAAAAGTATGTAAGGTAAGCAACTTCTTCATTTGGACACCGCACGAATGTATCCTGGTCTGTACTCCCAACAGATTTTGCGTAATTATTCCTGTTAATGCTACTCTAACCCGAAATTTTTTTGTGACCATGTATAACTATTTACACATCTGAAGACAACCGCTTCAGCCGTTGAACATTATGATCTTAACCAAATAACGATTTTCAATGGATTCTAGAACATCCGAAAAAAAATTGTAGCTACAATAGATCGTACCACAGCGAAACGTCTTGTACCTAGAATAAAACTGATTACCAATAACGCCGGCCGGTTGGGCCGAGCGGTTGCAGGCGCTTCAGTCTGGAACCGCGAGACCGCTACGGTCGCAGGTTCGAATCCTGCCTCGGGAATGGATGTGTGTGATGTCCTGAGGTTAGTTAGGTGTAAGTAGTTCTAAGTCTAGGGGACTGATGACCTCAGATGTTAAGTCTCATAGGGCTTAGAGACATTTGAACCATTGCCAATAATTCTAGAGAGACTCAACTGTCACGTAACATGGAAAAACGTGGTCCTTTTGAGATCGGAGTTGTAGCATGTACTCGCATTTGCCACCAAATGTTATTTCTGTATTTCATGGGAAAAATTAAAGTAGGCGTATGCAATATTTCATTGGTTAAAACGTAGCAGTCGACAGAAATACGTACTTCTAACTCAATTCGTGCCGGCCGAAGGTCTGGCTCCAAAAGAAACATACGAAATCATTTCGTCAACTCGCATGCCGCGTGACCGTTCACACGTTACTATTCTAATGTACGGGGCAGCTTCGTCCCGCCCACAGTTCCTGTCTCGCTGTGAGACACCCTGAGGCAATCGCCGCTGTTCAGGCTTGAGTGCAGCCATTTTTAAGTGTCCTGCTTGCACTGAGTTGTACCACTGCTTCAGAAACGTGGCAGCTGTTCTCATACCCGGAGCACCATTCTCGCATGTGCTGTAGACGCTCACTCTGGCGAAACACGGGACTGTAACTTCTCCTCCACCTTAAAGTTGGACCGCACAGTGTAGCCGTGGTGCTACCTCTTGCCTGCAGCTCAGCACTGCGTTTCTGTGTCTTTCTTGACGGAGAGATGCTCTGCCAAGGGTGACGGCCGGGTGATTACTCGACAGGTGAACCATTATAGAACGTCAAACGATGATAATGGCTCTGAGCATTATGGGACTCAACATCTCATCTCAGGTCATCAGTCACCTATAACTTAGATCTACTTAAATCTAACCAACCTAAGGATATCACACACATCCATGCCCGAGGCAGGATTCGAACCTGCGACCGTAGCGGTGGCACGGTTCCAGACTGAAGCGTCTAGAACCGCTCGGCCACCACGGCGGGCTCAAACGATGAACTGCAGCTTGTATATTACTGAAATAAAAATACGAACAGTGCATTTTACTAATACCTGAAATTATTTTCTATTTTTTGCAGTAACCTCCTAATACAATATGTGAACAAAAGTATGAGGACATCGCCCAAAAATGTACGTTTCATATTAGGTGCATTGTGCTGCCACATACTCCGTATCAGCGTTATCAGTGGTCATATGACGTCTTGAGAGAGCAGAATGGGGCGCTCCGCGGAACTCACGAACTTCGAGCGTGGTCAGGTGATGTCACTTATGTCATAAGTCTGTACGTGACACTTCCACGCTCCTAAACATCCCTTAGTCCACTGCTTTCGATGTGACGGTGAAGTGGAAACGTGAAGGACACGTACAGCACAAAAGTGTACAGGCCGACCTCGTCTGTTGACTGACAGAGACCGCCGACATTTGAAGAAAGTTGTAATGTGTAATAGACGGACGTCTATCCAGACCATCACACAGGAATTCCTTGCTGCATCAGGATCCACTGCAAGTACTGTGACAGTTAGGCGGGAGGTGAAACTTGGATTTCGTGGTCGAGCGACTGCTCTTAAGCCACACACACGCCGGTAAATGCCAAACGACGCCTCGCTTCATGTAAGGAGTGTAAACAGTGGACGATTGAACAGTGGAAAGACGTTGTGTGGAGTGACGAATCACGGGACACAATGTGTCGATACGATGGTAGGGTGTGGGTATGGCGAATGCCCGGTGAACGTCATCTGCCAGCGTGTGTAGTGCCAACAGTAAACTTCTGAGGCGGTGGTGTTATGGTGTGGTCGTGTTTTTCATGGAGAGGGGATTCAACCCTCGCTGGTTTGCGTAGCAATATCACAGCACAGGCCTACACTGATGTTTTACGCTGCTTCTTGCTTCCCACTGTTGAAGAGCAATTCGTGGATGGCAATTGCATCTTTCAACACGATCGAGCACCTGTTCATAATGTACGGCCTGTGGCGGTGTGATTACAGGACAATAACATCCCTGTAATGGACTGGCCTGCACAGAGTCCTGACCTGAATCCCATAGAACACCTTTGGGATGTTTTGGAGCACTGACTTCGTGCCAGGCCTCACCGACGACATCTATACCTCTCCTCCGTGTAGAATGGTCTGCCATTCCCCAAGAAATCTTCCAGCACCTGATTGAGAGAGTGGAAGCTGTCATCAAGGCTAACGGTGGTCCAACACCACACTGAATTCCAGCATTACCGATGGACGGCGCCACGAACTTGTAAGTAATTTTCAGCCAGGTGTCCGGATGCTTTTTATCACATAGTGTATTCAGAGACCGGAGATAAAAATTTTCCCTTTAACTTTCCATAACTCAAGTTTCACAATAACGTCCAGATCGTAACAGTTGACGAAAATTTATGATGTTTGTCTATGTGACTACAGCAAACAAATATCAGTGTTTTGTTCACGCTCTTGTCGGTTATTAGTAAATATCCGGAATAGGAAAATGAGGTTCTTTAAGACTTGAAGTTCCACCACCTTAGACGTAGAAGGGCGTAAAAGTACGTTTTAGGATTAGGGCACAGCCCTAAAATAATTTTAAACTTGATATTTCACCAACTAACAGCCTACTGCATTCTTGGAACAGCCCTTCAATGTTAGGAACGCAAAAAATCTCATTACAAGAATTCAAAGATTTGAAAATCAGAGGCGTATAACAAAATCAAATACGTTCAGCTCTGAGGGTTCATCTGTTGCCTAGGAAGCATAGCAACGAATACTTTTTTAATCAGTGCGTGTCACAAATATTGCAATTCGTAGTGTAACAAAGTCTGAAAATGTTCATACCAGATGATAACCTACTGATTTAGACACTATGATTCGTCCTTATTGGCCTAACCCCGATAGTATTACTGACTATACAACTCGTGCTGAACAAAATAAAACACGACCAGTGTAAAACCAAATTCAGTCCAAACGGACTGTGCACCACTAATATGAAATATTAATTACCGACAATTGTAACGTTATAAAGCTGCGAGACAGATTACAGTTCCTTGCGACGTTAAATTATACTCGTTCGCTACTTCTGTTCGGTTTTTTCAGAGCCGGATGACCTGTTTACGATACACTGAAGGGTACAATCACACGGTGTAGTAACCAATCGTCCAGAGCTGAAGGAAGAACATTACAGTCTGAACTTTTATTACTGATTTTCCACTGTGACTGCCGACTTCTTTTACCATCATCTGTATCTACAATAATTTTTTTTGCTGCAGGCCGCTTCCATGACGGGGATCAGAAGAGAGCGACTCATTGCAGACGGCAGTTTCTACGTTGTGCGTTTGCAACAGCTCAACCCGTGTCACGATGGAGGTGTCTGGGATGAAGAGAAATTTACAGGTATGTGCATAAATGTTACTGCTGTTAGATTTTGTTTTATTCCAGATTGAAATTTATTTTCAGAATGAACGGTATGAGCGTCCACTATAATTTGCAGTAGACATCTATGCCTTAAAGTCTTCATGAAGACCAACACGTGAATATTGACGTCCCTTTTATACAAGGAGATGTGGTTGAAGTTTAATTATACTTCGAAAAAATTTACTGCTTTACAGATGGTAAGTAATAAGTGTATAAAGTTTGGTTGAAATCTATCCTGCATTTTAGCCACGAAATGTCTGTGTACTCACTTGTCACATGTACACACACCAAATAAAGTTTTGCATCACCTCGGTTCCGAGCGTTACGGAACCTGTACAGGAAATTGGAATAGAGACCAACACAAACATCATTTCCTCCCTTTTTAGTGCCCATGAAAACTACACATTGCATGTTGTACCACCGTACAGCGAGACCTTCAGAAGTGGTGG
This sequence comes from Schistocerca piceifrons, assembly GCF_021461385.2. Lineage (NCBI taxonomy): Eukaryota > Metazoa > Arthropoda > Insecta > Orthoptera > Acrididae > Schistocerca > Schistocerca piceifrons. Next base: position 69,364,847 of record NC_060147.1, on the reverse strand, counting down.
TCCAGATTGCTGTACACACCGGTGCCTGTAATACGTGGTAGCACGTCCTCTTGTATTGATGCATGCCTGTATTCGTCGTGGCATATTATACACAAGTCCATCAAGGCACTGTCGGTCCGTAATGTCCCAAACCTCAACAGCGATTCGACGTAGATCCTTCAGAGTGATTGGTGCGACACGTCGTCCATAAACAGTCCTTTTCAATCTATCCCAGAGGATGTTCGATAGGGTTAACGTTTGGAGAACATGCTGACCACTCTTGTCGAGTGAGGTCGTTATCCTGAAGGATTCACAAGATGTGCACGATGGGAGCACGAATTGTCCACGAAGACGAATGCCTCCTCGCCAATACGCTGCCGATATGGTTGCACTATCGGTCGGAGGATGGCATTCACGTATCGTACAGCCGTTACGGCGCCTTCCATGACCACCAGCGGCCCGTCGGTCCCACATAATGCTACTCCAGAACAGCAGGGAATCTCCACCTTGTTGCACTCACTGGACAGTGTCTAAGGCGTTCAGCCTGACCGAGTTGCCTCCAAACATGCCTCCGATGATTGTCTGGTTGAAGGCATATGCGACACTCATCGGTGAAGAAAACGTGATGCCAATCCTGAGCGGTCCATTCGGCATGTTGTTGGGCCCAACTGTGCCGCACTGCATGGTGTCGTGGTTGCAAAGATGGACCTCGGCATGGACGTCGGGAGTGAAGTTGCGCATCATGCAGCCAATTGCACACCGTTTTAGTCGTAACACGACGTCCTGTGTCAGCACGAAAAGCATTATTTAACATGGTGGCGTTGCTGTAAGGGTTCCTCCGAGTCATAATCCGTAGGTAGCGGTCATGCACTGCAGTAGTAGTCCTTGGGCGGCCTGAGTGAGGCATGTCATCGACAGTTCCTGTATCTCTGTATCTCCTCTACGTCCGAACAATATCGCTTTCGTTCACTCTGAGACGCCTGGACACTTCCCTTGTTGATGGGCCTTCCTGGCACGAAGTAACAATGCGTACCCGATCGAGCCGCGGTATTGACCGGCTAGGCATGGTTGAACTAAAGACAACATGAGCCGTGTACCTCCTCCCTGATGAAATGACTGGAACTAATCGGCTGTCTGACCCCCTCCGTCTAATAGGCGCTGCTCATGCATGGTTGTTCACATCTTTGGACGGGTTTAGTGACTTCTCTGAACAGTCGAAGGGACTGTGTCTGTGATAGAATATCCACAGTCAACGTCTCTCTTCAGGACTTCAGGGAACCAGGGTGATGCAAAATATTTTTTTAATGTGTGTATCTAACGTACGTCACTCATATTTGTAGATATATTTCACCTGTATCTCTAGCTGGCTTCAACCTGTTTCTTTACCACGCAGCTCACCGTTTACTGAATGAATGCTGTTTGGTTACATGCATCTCGTGAGCTACGATAGTTTTTCACCACAACCCGTTGCACCCAAAGTGATTCTTTCCACACGCCAAGTCGTATATGCATAATGTTCGCTTGAAATCGAGTCGTTTGTTTAGGAAGAAATGTGGAACATGCATACACTGCCGAGCCAAATCATTACGATCACTGACCTCCGAAAAGTTAGGTGCCACGTGATGGTGGTAAACGCACATGTTGCTGTAACAAAAGTATGTAGGCGGCGCAGACACGGACGGGGGACCATCCTAGCGAAGATGTGGGCTCCTCCAAATGGGGAAGTCAATTCAGGTAAGCGACTCTGACAAAGAGAAGATTGTTATTAAGCAGAGCCTGTGAACGTGTATTTAAAAAACGGCGAATCTGGTGTTCACCAGCTACTGTCTTGAGAATCTGCGGATAAACGTAGAAGAACAGTGGATAAACGTAGAAGAACAGTGGATCTACCACTAAGCGCCAAAAAGGTCGGACGTCCCGAGCCTTCACAGAACATGGGGTTCAAAGCCTTGTCTGCTCTGTTAAGTGGGAAAGAGGACGATCTGTGGCGTCTTTGCCGAAACAGCGTACAATGCTGGTGGACGCACAAGTGTTTCGGAGGACACCGTCAATCGTACATTGTCGAACATGGAGCTCCAAAGCAGGCCACCCCTACGCGTTCTCAAGTAGACCCAACGGCGTAGCCAATTTCGATTCCTCTGGACACGGGATCATTGGAATTCGACCGTCGGTCAATGGAAACGTGTCGGCTCTTCGGGTGAAGCACAGTTTTGCTACACTAGCTCGATGGTCGCCATCGAGGTGAACGGCGGCTAAAAACGTGCAGCGCGGCACGGACGCAGGCTGGTAGGAGCAATATTACGCTATGGGAGACTTCCTGCTCTTACACGGGACCCGTGGCAGTAATCGAAGACACGCCGACAGCTGCGAACCACCTGCATCCCTTCATGCTTCACATCTTCCCCGATCGCGATGTTGCGTTTCAGCGGAATAATAGTCCGCGTCTCGGAGGCGGAAATGTACCACAGTGGTTTGAGGAGATTGCTGTGAACTCACGCTGATGCTGACCAAAGTCAGCTGACGCGATTTCCTACAGAATCCAAATGGGACGCTATTGAGCGGCATCACACCTTACGCAAATGAGCGACCCGTCATTTACGCGAACTACATGTGCGTAGACGCCTAGTGCCACATACCTCTACAAACCTCCCAACCAACTGTATGATCCCTGAAACGCAGAATCAGTTATGTATTTCGTTACAAAGACGGACAAACAAATTATTCAGCAGATGGTCATAATGTTTTGTGTCATCAATATATGTACCTACAATCAGTCACTTTCTTAATATGTATCAGGGATTTTCTCTGCCTCGTGATGACTGGGTGTTATGTGATGTCCTTAAATTAGTTAGGTTTAAGTAGTTCTAAGTTCTACGGGACTGATGACCTCAGAAGTTAAGTCCCATAGTGCTCAGAGCCATTTGAACCATTTTTTTTCTTAATATGTATGGATTTAAGACCTTTTTTCCAAATAGTTAATGTTTATGATGTCGTCTCTTGAATTATACCTTGTAGAAACATGTATATTTTTGGGTTGGGTTGATCTGGTGGAATAGACCAAACAGTGAGATCATTGGTCTCGTCGGATTAGTGAGGGATGGGGAAATCACTGAAAACCTAAATCTGGATGCCCGGACGTGGGATTGAACCATCGTCCTCCCAAGTACGAGTCCAGTGTGCTAAACACTGCGCCACCTTTCCAGGTACATTCAGTGGTATTTGTAGATGCAGTCTGCAGAATGTGTTGTGCATTCAGTAATTAGTAACTAAGTATGAAATAAATGTTACTGTATGAAAAGCGAAAATGTAGTAAGCGATGAACTTTATCCCTTTCTTTATTTTGCTGTCTGGGGGTGGGGGGGGGGGGGGGCGGGGCAGGTGTCGCAGAGACAAAATTTCTAAATGGTTTGAAATATGTGTAAAGCTTGCTGGAAGCAGTTATGTGCTCTCACTTTTAAATTTCGGTGAATGTAGTCTGGGTAATTTGCGCGCCATGAGTGGGCCATGTTGCGGCTCGCGTTGGTGCCGTTGGTAGGTTGGCATCGTGTAACAGGGATAGTTGCGTCTCGTTTCCTTCTGGAGTTTACTGTCGCCACTACGTTTGCTAGCGTTGTGAGTCCGCAAGTGGCAGGAGCAGCAGTTGCCGATATCTAGTACTCTCTTTGGAAGAGCGTCAGGTGTTTTCTGGATCGGAGTTTGTCGGGTAGTTAGGTTGGCACGGAGCAGCAGTAAAGTCCAGCAGCGCGAGGACATGCCAGGACTGCTGGCGGCACGCAGGCACTCCCGGAACGAGGGGCTGTAGTTGCGAGGGCTAAAACCTCGTTTTCCACCGGACTCAGGACGTTTGAGTTGAGTGAACATTAACCCAGTAGTGAAGCCTCCACTATTTTGAGAACATCCCTTTTATTTGTGCATTGCTGCTCACAGGGTCGCTGAGACGAAGAGCAAAGAGTGAAGTGTATGGAGTTGGCGAAATTAATTAGCTGTCCTCCACCTTTTCCTATTAATCATTGAATTGTCTGTGCCACAGCTACCTGCCCTCGAGGTTAGCGTATTTTTGCGGCAGTGTACCTTTCCTCACCTTGCTGCTACTGTCTGGTAAGGCATGTAGTTCTCCTTCATTGTGGTTCAGATATTTGTTTCTTTTGGACTACTTTGGTCGTAGTGGGTCCTTCTGCTGCTGAATGTTCTAAACACCGGATTCTGAAGGCGCAGTGCTGTCCGCCGTTTCCGCATTGTCATCCGGTTAAGTGAAAACAACTCTTGTCTGCCTGTCTCATCGTTTACAAAGTTGAGCGACTTTTCCCAGGTCGACCTTGGCCGCACTGTTTAAGGCCCACTTCTCTTTTAATTTGGTCAGATTGTGATGATTGCCAATAAGGCCTCCAGCCGTGAATACAATCCGTTTCAAGAATTTTTAATTAGATATTGTCTCTTAATAGTGAAAATCTGATGACTGTCCTTTTTTATAATATTTTCGTATCTCTTAGAGAAGATTAATTCATTCTTAAGGATTTGCTATCCAGGCCTTCAGCCGTCAAATTGTTTTTTGAGTTAATACTATTGGGGCCTTCAGCCAACAAATAAGTTGAATTTCTGGTCAAACGGTTCAAATGGTTCTGAGCACTATGGGACTTAACTGCTGTGGTCATCAGTCCCCTAGAACTTAGAACTACTTAAACCTAACTAACCTAAGGACATCACACACATCCATGCCCGAGGCTGGATTCGAACCTGCGACCGTAGCGTTCACGCGGGTCCAGACTGTAGCGCCTAGAACCGCACGGCCACTCCGGCCGGCGAATTTCTGGTCAATAAGGCCTTCAGCCGTGAGTGAACCTTGCTTAAGAAATTTTTTTTTGGCGTTGTGTCTGAACGGCCAAATTTGATAATTGTTCCTTATTGTCAATCTTATTTGCATTTGTTTTCAAATAAAGTGTACGTGATTTAGGAAAAAAAAAAAACTGAGCAACCAACGGTAATTGAGTAGGCTGACAGTGAGTCATTCCTTTCCCTAAGTCCCACGTTTCGATGAGTTACGCTACCTCAAGACAAACATACAGTCTCTAGTTTTAATGTTAGATTTACAGTGTTAAATTTTATCAAAAGATTGTATCTCTTCATGAATAGATTGTGAAAATATTTTAAATTTTTAAATTCGGTCAATAATTCACTTGAAATAGTGAGAAGCATGTTTTTGATTCCACCGGAAGCTGTTAAGTAACGAACCCAATAATACACATATTGGATTTAGTGTCTGTTTTCTGTTTACTTGTTGAGTGACACCGGGCGTATAAAATCTGCGCTTGTCGAGTACCCATGATCAAGTGATCGCTGTTAGGGGAACCCCCCCACCACACTCCCACCTCATGACGTGCGTAAACGCCGTCGCTGATCCGTAGCGATCCGGAAGATGGGCCACCCGAGGGATTTTAATAAGGTCTCCGAAGACAAGCTCTTATGGCGCTGACCCTTCGCAGAATGTAGCCATTTCGGCTCCCCGAGATAAAGGGGGAGAAAAAAAAAGTAAAGTTGCTGGGGCACGCAGTGTCGGAGGGAACAGCCGATGATGGCCTCTAGACGGGGAATGCGTCTCCAGATGCCGTTAGAGGGGGGTGCACCCCCCACGCATGCGATCTCGCTGAGGCAGTCTCCGACCTTAGGTAAGCGGAGGGAGTTTCCGGGTGGGGGGGAGGGGGGTTGAGGAAGATTGTGGACAGACTGACGGTATAGAGAGGGTGGGGGCAGTGCGTTGGCGCTGATGAAATGCAGCGGCTTTTGGGCACGATCGTCCCGGGTGGGATTATAAAACAAAAAGGAGAGGGTGTGCGAATGAGGGTGGGTTTGCGACGGTCAGAAACATGCGGCAGGGCTCCGGGGTCGGCAATTTGAGGTCGGCGGCGGGGGAAATATGGTGCGGATCCCAGCTGTGCAGAATATTGCGGTGACGTCTTATGCAGCCGCAAGTGCGTCTGCTCGCCGCCCAGGGTGTGTGGTCGCTTGTCTGTGTCGCGTCAGATAAGAGGCGCTGACGGCGCAGTGGAATTCCGCCAGAATAACCCAGAGCTGTCTGCTCCCCCCAGATGAACTTACGGATTGCGGCTATAACCGAAGCAATCGGTTTTCAGTTATGTCGGTTTTCTTTCACACCAATTTAATCCGGCGTTTAAGACCGCTCAGAATAACCGGTTTCTGAAATTACCGATTTTTGGTTTTTATTTATATTATTTCCTGTAATAAACGTGCGTAGAAATCGAACAAGGAATGAAAAATTGTGACTCAGTTTCAAGGTACATAGGCTCAAAATATTAAATTAAATAGGTAAATAAAAGCAAAACTTAGTCTGTCCACAGTTCGCTGCTTTTCTTTCAAAAGTGATGACTGGTCGAGTACTAAAAAAAAAAAAAAAAAAAAAAACGTTGCCATTATTCTCCTATTTATCTCTTTTTTTTAAATTCTAGGGGTAAAAAAAAGTGTGTGTGGGACTTAACTGCTAAGGTCATCAGTCCCTAAGCTTACACACTACTTAACCTAAATTATCCTAAGGACAAACACACACACACACACACACACACACACACACACACACACACATGCCCGAGGGAGGACTCGAACCTCCGCTGGGACCAGCCGCACAGTCCGTGACTGCAGAGCCTTAAACCGCTCGGTCTAGGGGTCATTACGAAAATTAGCTCTAAAGTGTGAAAACTGAAGTCGAAGAACTTCGTTTTTCGTATTAATTTGTCTGTTTTCAATTGCTACAAACAGTTAAAGGCGTATTATGTAGACACAGGCAGCATATCAGATACCTTATTTTTACTGTGTACTGTGGATGAACCGTTATAAAGTCTTTGATTTGTAACTGTTACCGTAATTTCCTTAGTATTTTATTATTTCATGGAAATGGCAGACAAATATTTACTCTCTTAAAGCTAATGCAGCATTGTACGTCACTTCGTAAAAACATTTCCAGACTGGGACTGGTGTCATTGTGCAGTGCAATGGATGTCCATCGACGACAGCGAGAATCTACCATGTAGACCACATGGGTGCTAGTCTTATGTACTGCACATACATTCGTACCATAAGCCACAACACACGGGAACAAGTACGTTACTATCTCAGCAATGCTGTATCAATTCAAATGCCATGTATTTATCGCACATTTCTGTTGGCATTGTTACTACAATAGCAGTGATAGTTTTTCCCATTTTCTATAGTAATGCAATGTTTCAAATCAATGCAAACTTTACGAATAAAATGTATTCCTTTTTAAAAAAAAGGAAAAAAAACGTTAATTTAAAAGGAAAAATATTGGCGCTACTGCTATGGCTCCTTGGTACTTCGGTTTGCTTTTGCTCAGTTATTGTCAAGAGAACAAACACCTGTTGCAACAGAGCCAAAAAAATACATAAAAATACCGGTTATTCACAACTAAAATACCGGATCGGTTTTAAGCAGTCTGTTTTTCCCATCCCTTGCTGAACTGCGCGTCTGTAGGGGATGTATACGAGTACGGGTGAGTCCCTACCTACAGTGGCGAGCAGGGACTTCCTGGGAATGGCAGACACACTGATACGATTAAAAGTGCCCACGCTGCTCGATGTTAATACCTTTTATTCAATGGACTTTGTCCAAATTTAAAAGTTGTGAATGGCTTCGAAAAAGTTTTTACCGATCCAGGAAAATATTTGCTTTATTATAATTCCAGACTCGGATACCAACGTTTATTTCTAGGCAGGTTATTAACTTCGGCTGGTAATGATCATCTTTGGACCTAAAAAAATATGAGAAGACGTAGCCGAATTTATAAAAGCACTCCTAACTAAACGAATGTATTTTTTCCCCTTTATTATTCTCTCATCACCTCATGCCATATGGGCAGGCGGTGACCTGTCAACGGCACAATATTCCGCTCTTCGGCCGAACGAATTACAAATGTGTAATGAGAATGTGAAAACAAACATTAGGGCTGTTTTGTATTTTAAATTAAAAATCAAAGACGGACGGCTAAAAATGGAAAGTATGTACATTTTAAAACACATCGCAGAATAGTGAATTCCTCTGATAAGAAATACTGAAGCACTGCACTTTCACTTGAAATATGAAGGACCTGCACTGGGAAGGAAGTACTCTGTGGGGAGAGTATATGTTCCATACGGTTGAAGGGTGTAGGTACAAATGTAGGGATCTGCTAGGTAAGAAAATTATGAAGATGATAGGTGTCAGTTGAGGTGAACAGTGGGAAATACAGACGGTGGGAACAACGGAGGGCGAGAAGGAGTGTGCTGTGTGTGCAGGGTAGTGGTATTAGAGGAAAGAGATAAGGATGGATGGAGAGCAATAGGGACGAGCCCTGGTGTGGAGTGGGATATGTGGGGAAGAGTCAAAGTTGGTGGATGGAGGGGGGGGGGGGGGCAGTTGAATATCAGTGGGTATACGAATGTTAAGCAGAAAGCACTATAAAACAACTGTAAAACATAACCTTACCTCAACAGAAACGGCTTGCGTTACACGTATCACGCCATTACGTTTGATGGTGTAGTCAAAATCATTAGTCATTTCGGTTTTGTCGAAGGAACAAAATTATGGTATGTCCATAGCACCATAGAACCGTGGATACTGCACTTGAAGAGAGAATCGGTTATACTGCCGTGCAGTGGCAAGTAACCTGCCTCCACGCAAGCCCGCTAGATGCCGCCGCAGTACGTATGTTTTCATTATTTCATTATTTCAATTACATTCCTTACATTCAAGTGTATAACTAATTAGTTAAGATTTTGTAAAAGGATATGTAGAAGATAAAACGGAGATGCTTGCGCTTACATGTCGTATAGTAAATTTAATGGGAAAGGATGCTTTATTAAAACAAACAGCAGTGTTAGAAGATTGCATTGGTGAGTGCCATTCTACAAAGTGTGCCAAATACTTAACTACAGCTTCCATAACTCATTCGGAAAGTAGCAGATCTCCATCTTCATCCGTAATTCTCTATATACCTTTTGGTGTGTGCTGGAGGGCACTTACATCATTATCCTGTTCCCACCTCTATCCTGTTCTGTCGATCAGTTCCACGCAGGAAGAATGATCGGCGGCAAATCTCCGTACGACCTCTAGCAATTTCAGTAGTAAATCTCTCCGTGATGCACAACGCGTCTCTTGTACAGTCTGCCAAAGGAGTTTTTTGAGGTTCCCTACAAGGCTCTTCGGACCGAGGAAACGACCCCGTGACGAAACGCGTCGCTCTTTGCGGGATTTTCTCTATCTGTTCTATTAATCCTGCTTGGTAAGGGCCGTACGGGGTAGCCGCTCAGCCTAGGGCGCATTGCCACGGTTCGCGCGGCTCCTTCCTTCCCTCCCTCCCCTCCCCCTCCGCCACCCCGCCCCCACCCCCCACCCCGCACCCGTCCCCGTCGGAGGTTCGAGTCCTCTCTCGGGCATATATATGTGTTTTGTCCTTAGCGTAACTTATTTTAAATTATATTCATTAGTGTGTACTTCTAGGGACTGATGACCTCAGCGGTTTGGTCCCATAGCAGGTTACCACAAATTAAATTAAATTAAAACTTGTTAAGGGTCCGAGACTGGTGATCAGCACTCAACAACCTGTCGAGCTAATGTTTTCTAATCCACTTATTAGGTGGACCAGTTACTGTTTCTTAAGATTCTCCTAATGAATCTCAGTGTGGCGTCTGATTTACCTATTATTTGTTTTACGTGTGCATCCCACTTAAGGACGCTCCTGGTGGTTAGGTCTAGGTATTTTGCGGCTGCCACTGTTTCCAATAACTGCCAATAGAGTAATGAGACGGAGCTGGATATCCTTGGCAAATACTGATGAATAGCATGGGGTTTGCAAGAACTGCTATTTCACGTCCCCTACATTCCCATCGTCAAATCACTTTTGTAGAATGGTGCAATACCCTGACGAAAAAAATTTTTCTTTTAATTAACGTTCGTTCTCACGTATTATCTTCTTCCAACGTTTGCGACTTCAGTTTCCTTAGAATCTTCGTGACCACCTCCAACGAGTAAAAGAAACGTGCGACCATTCGTGCTGTCCTGCTTTTGGTACTTTCAGTATCTCCTGTCCTATCAGTTGTGGCTCCCACACATCTGAGAAATATTGTAGAATTGGCTAGACGAGTGTCTTAGAAGTGATCTCATTTGTAGACTGGAATTTCCTACTGTCATGACAATCAACCCAGGACTGGTAGCTGCTTCCCCTGGGACTGAGCCTGTGCGTGTGCGATTGTTTCATTTCTTATCCCGAAAACTGTTACACCCAGGTATTTATCTGATTTCACTGATTACAACTGTGACTCGCTTATACGTTAGTCATAAGGTAGGACATGTTGTTTTCGTTTTATGAAGTGTCCTATTTTACATTTCTGAATGTTTGAAACATACTCGCACTTGCTCCGCCTGCAATTTCATCATGACTTAATAAGCGTGTAGCTGTTTTTCAGGCAGTACTCCTTTATAGATAATTATATTGTCAGAGAAATGTTTGAGGTTGCAATTAATATTGTCTGTTGGGTTATCAACATCGATCCCATACAGCAGGGGTCCCAATACACTTCCCTGGAGCACACCCGAAGTTAGTTCTACTTTTGTCGACTAGCCTCTATCCAAGAGCCCTTCCTTGAAAGATACCCCCAATCAAGTAACAAATTTCGTTTGATATCCTCATATGATCGTACCTTCATAAATTAGCGTTGAGTTGCTGTTGTGTATTTGCGAAAATCGAGAAATACTGTACCTAACTGCCTTGATGAGTGGATGTGAGGATGACGTGTGAGAAAACTGCGAACGGGATTTTGCCTCACAGACGTCTTCAGAGTCCACAATGTTCGTCATGAAGGAGGTCGTTCTCCCCTCGATAGGATATTACGATCGATCTCTGAATATTTTATATCTACACAAGACATGGCTGTCAAGGGTAATGCATGGTAGTTTTGAGAATCACTTCTGCCGCCCTTTTTGTAGCGGGTGTGACCTGTGCGTTCTTCGTTGTTTCGTCGAAGTTCCATATTTAGTCTCGAATTAAATTCATGTTTCTTTCTCCTAATTTTCTAATTTAACTCGCATTTGTAAACTATTTTGAGCTGCACTGCATAGGGTAGGCTTTTTAGTATTTGTATGAAAGGTATATTGCACCACTATGGTCAGCTATTAATTGTCTTTGTCCGTTATGGATCAACGTGAACATGTTATTTTTTTTATGGAAGTTGACAAAATAAGAGTTGATAAGACTGTGAGCTAGTGAATGCTTTTGATTTTGTGTTGATGACGCAAGTTGTACGGTGTGTGATTGGCGTTTCAAATGCAGTGAGAAAGGAGTACCAACTTCTTGATGAAGCGTTTTTTTTTTCTTTTTTTGTTCTCAACAATATTGAATTTGAGCGCAGGCGAGAAAAAAGTAAACGTAACATCGACAATCGTTGCTTTCTCGGTGTAATACAGTGTAACGTTTCTCCTGCAGACCTGTAATAGTCGTCGACTGCGCAGAAATTTACGGTGAGTGATTTCTTTTATGTTACTAGGGTAATGGGGAACGTTATGTAATTCGTCAATTGATGTAGAATCTGCAAAATTTAAGTTGAAGCAAAAATTCACATCGTGTTGATTAAAAAAAAATCGGATCAGATGATCTTCTAAATAAAGAGGAAATTGAATACAATATAAAGTCAAATCACATTCAGAAATCTCTAGAAAAGCAAGACTGAAGTAGGTTGTCAGACGACAGATAGAAAGCATTTGCAAATATAAATAAAAAATGAGTGAACAATGAATAGTTAAAAACATAAACATGGTGTCTAAAAAGTGTTTATCGTGATTTACTACCACAACCACTCAGTGCAGTGGTTCACAACCTGGGGATTAATTACCCCCGATGCGTAAAATTAAATTTTCTGAGGGGTGAAAGTAAAAGGGTTCGACTGCGTTTTGATCACGAAACTAAACTGCTCTCAACATATCATTACTATTATTGTTACCAACAATTACATTTTCTCAAGTAGTAGCATTAACGCGTGCCACAATGGGATGATCAGAAAAGAATACATGAACACGTTCCGAACGTGTACTCTACTCGCACACATATTCTTTATACTGTGTCGCGCGTCTAGGACAGTTAAAATGAGATAAATATGGTTAATTCTCATGAAATTTTTTCCAGCTTGTCGGTAATTCTTAAAACGAACCAGAAATTCCTTCGTTACTCACTTCAACTTTAGGAGCTCTACAGTATTATTTCTGATATTATTATTATTATTATTATTATTATTATTAGTGGGCCGAAATGTTCCCATTCCTGTCAGTTCATAAGCAAGTAGTTCAGCAATCAAATGGTTCCCGCATTTTAAGTTGGTTGATTTTAAATTGGATGCACTTTGTTAGTGAAGCCAGTGTCGCTAGAGAGGACTTGTTCAGGAGAAGTATGTTTTGTAACAAGTATCTACACTCAGTATGGATACTCATTTCTGATTAGTGGGTGTAGAAAGCAGTTGCGATGCACTGTGAACTACTGAATCACTCTATAAAATGCAGTTGTTAGAAGTAAGCAGCACGGATTATAGTTTAATAAAACACCTACAAAAATTAAATAGCAATTATCTTTCGCAGTTTTAATAATACAAGTGTACAAAGACAATTATTTTTCATTATGTAGTTAGGTTGTAATGTTGACGATAGTCGGGGAGAGGTGAAGTTCGGGGGAAAGGGGTACTAGCTAGTATCTGGTTGCACTCAGAGGTGATGATCTCAGAATAGTTGGGAACCACTGACATAACGCTATGGAATACCTGCAGTTTGAATGGTGAATGAAGCTTTGATTGCGCAAAGTGCGAAGCTGTCAGCGTTAAGTTCCGAAGATAGCATAATACGTCTTGTTCTTAATATTTCTTAATGAATGGAATTCATGAACAACTAAAATTTATCAGGAAGTAGCAAAGAACAGGCTTAGTTTAAGTGTAAACAATAGAAATGGTAAAATAATGAACACTGATGAAGTTAAGATTAATGATCAATGAGACTAGGGGAATGGGAAGTAGAATGTATAATACGTCAGAAAAAAAGAGGACAAAAAAATACAATGGTACAGTTATTTCTTTATCGGAAGAAATGACCTGACGCCAAGTAGGTCTAGATATTCCAGAATTAGTAACTTAAATGCGGCGCTTCCAATACAGAACTGTAATGATGTGAAGAAATCACAGTGGGGAGCGGAAAAGAAAAAAAGCTAATCCATTTTAAATCAAGTCATACACATACATTCTAAAAAGAAACTGACTGAGGAGATGAGATGCTATAAATATGAAACGAGTGTAGTTACGTGTGAAACTATTCACCTGAAGATACAGGTTATGCAACATACCATACGCCACCAGGTGAAATTGGCGCTGGAGTGGGAAAATTGTCTGAGGAATATAGGTGGCAAATTATAGTGGACCTCGAATGGACGATTCAGACAGAGGTGTGAATAACAGTACGGCATACTAAGAAATAGGGAACATGATAAACAGATCAAAAATTTGTAGGTTATAAAAGTAACATATTGTCATGATAAGAAATGACGTCATCAATCAGGTACTCAGTCAACAATTGGTCTGAACACTGCAGAGCTTTACTGGACATTGTTCAGTAGGAGGCAGTACCCCACAGCCTCACTTGGACCTATGAACTAACTTACTCAACCAGTTGTACGATAACTTAAATTCATAGAATCCAAAGCACAGTGCGATTTCCTAATTTTTTACATAAACAGGTCGTTTGCCAGAGATGAAAGAGATCATATGTGTCACAAGGAAATTCATTCAATGATTTGGGAATGAACCAGGACTTTTCCGCAGTTGGTACCTACCCATCTGAGCCATCGATCCACAGAACACATGTACAACAATATTGCAGAGGATTAGATATCTCAATAGACTGAATGTGTCAGAATATACTAGTAGACATGGAGTATGCTTTCAATGCCTTATAAGAAATGATAACAACACTGCTCACCTGGCATTGTGATTACTGACACCAGATTTCGGTGATTTACCAAAAGACACGACAATAGTTCCAGAAAGTTGTTCTCCAAATAACTAACGCGTTTCCAATATTTAGTGACAAACATCAGTGAACACTTACTCTGAATTGGATGTCGAATCATATAGCAATTTTTGCCATGTAGCTAAGATCTTATTTTTCTATGGAAGTAAAACTCACTGACTAAAATTTAAGCATGTGTTTGGAGCATCAAAATAGTACACGGACGGGAACACAATCGTCAGACGTGGGTCACTAAGAGAAATTTTTTCCCACTGATAATTACAGCACACGTAATTGCATTCCTGCGCACGATGTTTAAATGCTCCCTCTGTGACAGAGTCAACAGACAACCTGATGTACGAATTTGTTATTTGTTCGTTCTCCGTTGCATCCAAGCGTGCTGTACACTTGTGTACCCACGATACACAACTTTGCATTAAGTCTACACCGCTCTCTCTAACACCCCATGCGTATTTCATTGCCACTTTATTTCAATCCGTTATCGAGTCCTTTTCAGTCGAAATACCCGACCTTTAGTTCTCTGCTTCATTTTACTCCGTCATAACTTTTACCATTTTGACAAAGAACGTTAGTCACATAATATACCGACAATTGGAGTTCATGAGTACCTGGAAATTCCATGGCTGACGTCATCAAAGTACTGTGAAAAATCCTTGACACAAAAGTCAATTAAGTTCCTAGTAAAATCTACACTTTGTAAGCACATACTCTACACTAAAAGTCTGTATACAGTGTGTTACTGTTTTTCTTAATTCGTTACTGTTTATCCAAACTGAAGACTTAACGCTAATCCGTGTAGGTAGGTAGCAATTACCCACGCTTTTGATTCGCCCTGTATCCCGTTGCTGAAGTTCGTTTTTTTTTAAACATTTATGTCTCACATTTTTAACAGTGACAAAATGAGGATGGTTTTGGGCTGGGGTACTGTAAACCTTTTCCTAGAGTGTTTCCGGCTAAACACAGTTGTCACTCGAAAGTGAAAGTTTTATAGGGTATACGTGGGAAAGTAAGACAGTTTTATTTGCGTTAAAGGCATCTTTCGCCACTTATCGCTGTAGAATTGAAGGAAACTTAGGTTGCAACCAAGCCGTAGCCACTTTCCGTGGAAGTTGGTTAACTTTGCCACCAACATATTTCATCACTACGACATTACTCTACTTGGAGCTTCCAGTCTGTCTTGATCTGCAGAAAATTCAGTAACAGTTTGTTCTCGCAAACTCATAATCTCTTTCCTGCAACACAGATCGTGAAATGGGAGCCTCCTCAGACCTAGTTTGTTTGAATGAAACAAGCATCACAGTCTACTTGAAACCATCAGGGAACCAGGATCTTAATAAACTCCCAGTTAGATTTCACACTGCATACGCTACGGAATTATCTCGTTTCCTAACAATTATTGAGAATCCCTTGCGTAGCTGATGGTTCCGTGTAACTGGAATAGTATACAGGCCACTCCTAGACGAAATCTTGTTGGTTTGTCATCAGGATCGATTTCCTTCCTGTAACTTTTTAAGCGAATTTCTCCTGAAGTTCGCGAGTAGCGATCTTGCGACTCGACACGGCTGGTAAGCCGAGAAGATTATATCCATTAAATTCTCCGACAAACCCGGCTTTCCCAGGTCACTCCTGGTTAAAAAAGAATAATACCGATTGTAACACAGAGGTACGGCCTACGTTCAGGAAACACTTCTCACAGAGAGAAGAAGAAAATATGTTGTATAGACGTAAGTCAGGAAATATATATATTGTACTTATCTTCATTAACCACATTAATTAGGGGGGAAAAACGTACCAGCACTGTATGAAACACTTTCCTAATGAAATATTCAAAACGCCTTCCCCTAGCAACTAAACATGCGTTAACTCACCGTATTGAATCCCTGATGTACTGATGTATCTTTGGGGAATAGCGTATTATTTCACCGGCTTCCCTAGTACGGGCACGATGACTCTGTACATCTTGTACTGGGGTTCCGTACATAAGAGCGAAATGCAAGAAAGAGCTCATAACAAAGAGAAAGAATTGTATAGTATATGGCTACAAGATTAGTGGTCATCATCTTCAGCTCGTCTCCTCCTGTAAGTATTTATGGATAATGCTAAGATACGGTATGAAATGGGACAGTCATGTAAAATAAGTATTAGAGGAGGCGACTGCAAGGTTTGTATTTGTTGGTTGTTTCGGGGAAAGTGCTGTGTAACTGCAAAGGAATTCGCGTATGATAGTGAGACCAATTCTAGAATACTGTTCCAATGCTTGGACTCCTCATCAAGTAGGCATGACAACAGAGATGTAACGTATTAAGCGACACGCTTCTAGGATCCTAAAGGTTCCGTATAGTCCTTACGAAAGTGTAACAGAAATGCTAGGAGAATTTAAATGGGATTTCTTGGAAGAAGGTCGACATAGTTGTAGTGAAACTGTGCTGGGTACATGAAGAGCGCCTATATTCCAAGATGGCTGAGAGACCATTTTGCTGCCATCAAAGCATATTCCGCTTAGTGAAGATGACAATCAGATAGGACAGATTAGGTCACACGCGCACACACATTTACAAAGTTTGTCTTTTATTCTTCTCTCCATATGTGAATGGAACAGGCAAGAAGATCGTTAATGCAGGCACAATGTAGCCTCCACCATGTACTGCACAGTGCCTTGCAGAGTATTTATGCAGATGTAGATGCTTATGATATGAATTAGATTGGTAGTTGGAGTAGGTAATAAAGAGGTACTACAACGAAATGGGGAGAAAACATCATGAGAGCTCTAGTTAAATAAAGGAAGAGACTTCGTTAAGACATTATGAGGCGTAAAGGAACCGTTTCCTAGTGGAGGAAGCGAACAGGGGCAAAAATCGTGGAGACACACGAGGCCTTGACTACTGTAAGGACGTTCTAGTGAATGTAATTTGTAGCACTTAGGCCTTCGTACATCTACATACATACTCTGAAAGCGACCATTCGGTGCGCGGAGGAGCGTACTTTCTACCACTGATAGTCATCCACTTTTCTGGACCACTCGCACATACAGCAAGGGGAAAGAAAACGAAACTTCCTGGCAGATTAAAACTGTGTGCCGGACCGAGACTTGAACTCGGGACCATTGCCTTTCGCGGGCAAGTGCTCTACCATCTGAGCTACCCAAGCACTACTCACGCCCCGTCCTCACAGCTTTACTTCTGCCAGTACCTCGTCTCCTACCTTCCAAACTTTACAGAAGCTCTCCTGCGAGCCTTGCGGATCTAGCACTCCTGAAAGAAGTTGGTAGAGCACTTGCTCGCGAAAGGCAAAGGTCCCGAGTTCAAGTCTCGGTCCGGCACATAGTTTTAATCTGCCAGGAAGTTTCACATCAGCGCACACTCCGCTGCAGAGTGGAAATCTCATTCAAGGGGAAAGAAGGTTGTCTGTACGCAATTGGTTGAGCCCTGTTTCCCCTTACCTTTTCCGTGGCCGCTGTAGAGTCGTTTTGTAGCCAGCCCCATACGCTGCCTCTTAAATTTGCTCCGTAGTGTTTCGCGTAAGGAACGTCGTTTTCCCTCCAGGATTCCTCATCTGAGTTCCCGAAGCTTCTCTGTAGCTCCCGCGTGTTGATCGAACATGTCGGTAACACATCTAGCTGGCACGACTCCGAGTTCCTTCCGACCTGGTGCGGATCTCAAACGCACGACCACAGCTCAAGAACGTATCAAACTAGTGTTGCATAAATGTTCTCCTTTACAGATGAGGCACACTCTCCCAAAATTCCTCCTGCCGCGCGAAGTATCTGCGCGGTCTCAGGCGCCTTGCCACGGTTCGCGTGGTTTCCCCATGTGTGTGTGTGTTGTCCTTAGAATAAGTTAGTTTAGGTAAGATTAAGTAGTGTGTAGGCCTAGGAACAAATGACCTCAGCAGTTTGGTCCAATAGGAACTTACCACAAATTTTCAAAAATTTTCTCCACATAAAGGTTAGTCGACCACTGACCTTTCCTGATACCTACCTCACGTTTACATTTCATATCGCTTTGAAATGGTACGGCTACATATTTAATGGACACGATTGTGTAATAGCACACACGTTTGCTTTATTCGAATATTACAGGTTTATTTTTCCTGGTTGTCCACACAGACTTACATTTTTTCTACACTTGCTAATGGGACCAAATACATATTGTCTCCAACTCATTCTGCTTCCACCTACAGTCATTCAAGGACAACTCTTTCCCGTTAACAGCCGAGTCGTTATCAGAAAGCCACAGACTGCTGTCAGATAATTTTCTAAGAGAATTTGAAAAGTAAGGCCCAACAGGATGCAAAACCAACCTTTGCAAATACCTGATGCATAGTATCCCTAGTACGCCTGCCAATCGTGTCACGTTCCTCTTTACAGTTCTCGTCGCACAGTGGGCACGTGAAGATGCCTAGATAAATAGCGTTTACCACCAAGTACGATGGCTTTGTGAGATATTTCGCCTGATGTTATGCAGCCAACATAACGTAACTGTCATGCGTTTTCGTCTTCATGACAATTCTCGGCCGCACTCTGTAAGGGCAATGAAGACGCTCCTGCAGCGTTTTCTATGGGGAATGTTTGATCACCTACAATACAGCCAGTAATAGAACCGTTGTTTATGAAGAAGACATTGTAGCACATAGAACGGGCTGTAGACCAGCGTAGATAATTGGCGGAAAGCACATGTAGACCCCTTCAAAAACGAGGATAGTGTTAAGTTGGTACGACGATACAGCATGCGTATCAGTCGGAGCGGCCACTGTGAAGAGAGGTAGCTGGAAGGTTTAGCTAATTCTACATCTACATCTACATTGATACTCCGCAAGCCACCCAACGGTGTGTGGCGGAGGGCACTTTACGTGCCACTGTCATTACCTCCCTTTCCTGTTCCAGTCGCGTATGGTTCGCGGGAAGAACGACTGTCTGAAAGCCTCCGTGCGCGCTCTAATCTCTCTAATTTTACATTCGTGATCTCCTCTGGAGGTATAAGTAGGGGGAAGCAATATATTCGATACCTCATCCAGAAACGCACCCTCTCGAAACCTGGCGAGCAAGCTACACCGCGATGCAGAGCGCCTCTCTTGCAGAGTCTGCCACTTGAGTTTATTGAACATCTCCGTAACGCTATCACGGTTACCAAATAACCCTGTGACGAAACGCGCCGCTCTTCTTTGGATCTTCTCTATCTCCTCCGTCAGACCGATCTGGTACGGATCCCACACTGATGAGCAATACTCAAGTATAGGTCGAACGAGTGTTTTGTAAGCCACCTCCTTTGTTGATGGACTACATTTTCTAAGGACTCTCCCAATGAATCTCAACCTGATATCCGCCTTACCAACAATTAATTTTATATGATCATTCCATTTCAAATCGTTCCACACGCATACTCCCAGATATTTTACAGAAGTAACTGCTACCAGTTTTTGTTCCGCTATCATATAATCATACAATAAAGGATCCTTCTTTCTATGTATTCGCAATACATTACATTTGTCTATGTTAAGGGTCAGTTGCCACTCCCTGCACCAAGTGCCTATCCGCTGCAGATCTTCCTGTATTTCGCTACAGTTTTCTAATGCTGCAACTTCTCTGTATACTACAGCATCATCCGCGAAAAGCCGCATGGAACTTCCGACACTATCTACTAAGTCATTTATATGTATTGTGAAAAGCAATGGTCCCATAACACTCCCCTGTGGCACGCCAGAGGTTACTTTAACGTCTGTAGACGTCTCTCCATTGATAACAACATGCTGTGTTCTGTTTGCTAAAAACTCTTCAATCCAGCCACACAGCTGGTCTGATATTCCGTAGGCTCTTACTTTGTTTATCAGGCGACAGTGCGGAACTGTATCGAACGCCTTCCGGAAGTCAAGAAAAATAGCATCTACCTGGGAGCCTGTATCTAATATTTTCTGGGTCTCATGAACAAATAAAGCGAGTTGGGTCTCACACGATCGCTGTTTCCGGAATCCATGTTGATTCCTACATAGTAGATTCTGGGTTTCCATAAATGACATGATACGTGAGCAAAAAACATGTTCTAAAATTCTACAAGAGATCGACGTAAGAGATATAGGTCTATAGTTTTGCGCATCTGCTCGACGACCCTTCTTGAAGACTGGGACTACCTGTGCGTTTTTCCAATCATTTGGAACCCTCCTTTCCTCTAGAGACTTGCTGTACACGGCTGTTAGAAGGGGGGCAAGTTCTTTCGCGTACTCTGTGTAGAATCGAATTGGTATCCCGTCAGGTCCAGTGAACTTTCCCCTATTGAGTGATTCCAGTTGCTTTTCTATTCCTTGTTGCAAATAAAGCATTTTTTATTCTGGTAGTGGTTTCCATTTCGCGGCCGATCGGACCTTGCCTTCCGAATAGCCCTCTCATGTACACAGAGGACAAGATGGGTTCTCCTGCAATTCCCTGGTGCGCTTCTGACGATTATCTCTGATAAATGCAGTTATGCTGAGGAGGAGAGGACTGTACAGGGTAGACTAGCGTTGAGAGCCTCACCAGTATGCCTGCACCACACCTGGTCACAGAATGAACCAATTGCACTGTCAGACAGTGGTGGTGGTGGTGGGCTCCTCCCCCCCCCCCCCTCCCTAAATTTCCGAAATAATAAAATTACGAAGCGAGCAATTTGGTGGCTTCACAAGTGGGCGTGCGAGGAGGGGCGAAACACGGCGAAAAAGGGCAGGACCGGGCCGCGTGCGGCGCGCAATAACCGGCTCCTGAAGATTCCGAAAACTGCGAGGCCGGCACGCCGCACAGCGGCTGGAAACAATATCGGGCGGTATGGGCGAGACCGCAGCGGCGCGCGCCGTCTGAGTGCGAGGCCGCGGGGGCGGTGGAGCCGGCGGCGGCGAAGGGAGAGGCGAGGAAAAGGAAGGGAAAGAAAGGGAACGGAAGTGGAAGCGAAGGGAAGGGAAGGAAAGGAAAGGGTGGCCCGCAGACGGATAGGGCGGGGCGGGCACGCAACGAGACGTAGAACTCCGGAGCCCATTACAGGAAGCCTTTCAATGGCCTTTCTGGGGGCGGAAAGTGGAAAAGATACTGTCTGCGCGCGTGCGCGGGTGCGCCTGTGTTTGCCCGTGTGTGTGTGTGTGTGTGTGTGTGTGTGTGTGTGTGTGTGTGAGCGGCGCTCCAGCTCCAGGGCCAAGGCGGCAGACGCAGCGGCGATGGAACTCTGGAGGAGGAGGTGAAGGAGGAGTAGCAATTTCCAGGCGACTGCAAACACCAGCCCTTGCCGGGCGCGCCGCCTCCGGGGGCGCGGGGGCGGAGGCGGGGGCGAGATACGGCCTCCGGGCGCCGGGGGTGGGTAATGGGAATCCCGGATAGCGTTATCAATCTCCGGAGCCGCGGAAACTGCGCGCCCGGGGGCGGCCCGCCCCCACCTCCGCCACCGCCGCCGCCTCCGCCCCCGTGGCCTTCTGGAAGTTGCCGCCGCCGACGCCGCCCCCGGCGCAGGCCGTGCCGGAGACCGATGAACTCTATTACCCCCGGTGGCGCGCGCGTGCTCCCCTAACCTACGGCCCGGGTTAATCCCTCCAAATGGCGAACGAAACAGCCTCTTCGGCAGTCGCCATCAGTTCAGAAAACTCTTTCTTCATACACTGTGCGTTACTTCCCGCGGTAGCCGCCGTATTTCGTTGAAATTCCTTCGGAGAAAGTTCCAAGGCCGCCGGAGTTAATTATCGGATCGAAGGTGTTATACCACCAGAAATGTCGTTTCCTAACTCACATTTCAGTTACTGTAAGTTCTATAGAAGAGCTTTGCTACAAAATTTTCAAACTGACAGTTAAATGTAAAGACAACCGTCATGGAATCACCAAAAACTGCTGTAATTTATATTTAGTGGTAGTGGCAGCGGCGGCGGCGGTGGTAGTAATAGTATTAGTAGCAGCTGCAGTAGTAATTTTATTCGTAATTAGATCACTTCTGCGGAGATTTTCGTCGTGTCTTGTTATTACAATTTAAGAAGAAGGTACGAGTAAGTACAGTAAATCATACGAACACACGTCTGCGTATTTACAGATCTAGTTTGACAAGGATGAGACCGGTAGCCAGCCATCGCCATATCATAGCAACCATCTAGGAATTTGCCTGTAGTAATTTAAGGAAAGCAAGAAAAATGTAGATCAGGATGACTGGCTGTAAACTGGAACCACCATTCTCCTGAACAGAGGGCCGCTCTGTTTAACACAGTGCTGCCCTGTTTACTTTCTTCTGAAGAAGTGATTTAGCAAGGTAAAACACAAGTACTGCACCGTTCTTTCGTTTCTCGTTCCCAGTCACTTCACAGACCATACACTCATTGTTTCATATTACGTAACCGTTTGGTTTTAGTTTTGTGTGCTGCAACTTCCCATCTGCTAACCTAACAAATGATTCAGCACCCCCCCCCCCTCTCCCAAACAATGAGGGAGACATCGAGCTCAGAAAAAAGATGAGGTGTTAGTATTATACATTCCATAGCTTTCGGGGTAAGTTTTTCCAGAGAAGTAAACAAAACAAAAAAAAAAAAAAAAAAAAAGAAAATACATACTGTGAAAGTGTTGCATGAAACGAAAAATGTGTTGTTATCGTTGCTATTATTTATTTATTTATTTTACAAGACCCAAGACCCTCTACTCTCTGTTGTCGAAGTAATCCTTCACTATAGAGTGAATTGGTGAACAGGCACTTCTTAACCACCTTTTTCAATATTTTTTTCTGTAATCTCTATGATTTCCTTGGGCACATTACTGCAGGTACAGTTTTATTTCTTGGTAGAAACTTCTGTGTGGAGTTTTACGTTGAAATTTTCTTGGTAAATGTAAGTTCCATAGTCATGGACTGACTCTTTTGTGCAGGAATTATGCCGTTTTTGATGTGTGCAGCTGACTGGGAAATATACTCTCACGGTGCAGTTACAATCGTAATGTCTTGAACATACTTTTACAATGAGTTTCACTATGTTTAGTTATTATTCTTACGGCCCTTTTCTGTAGTTTTAAAACAGTCAGAATGTTGTGTATTTGTTTCCTAGGAAAGAAAACCATAGCTAATAACTGAATCTATGAATAGTATGTAACGAAGAGACACCAGTTGTTACACACTGATGACAGGACTCTAATGTCATAACATGCTAACGATATTATGGTTACAAGTACCTCTGTGTGTTTGCTCTACTTTCACTAAGAATCAACACTCGTTCCTACAAAATTTGTGTTTTTTGGGCCGCGTATAGAGATGCCACCTACATTTAATTTGACAGTGTAATTTTCGCTATTCAAACTGAAATTCAAGGGAGTTGTCTTCTTTATGATCAATCTCACTTTTTTGTATATTGACCAACTGTAAACTGAGGGTTTCATTTGCTGTTTCTTCAAGAAGTTCAATTACAAATGAAATGAAACAATTTCAGAGACTTTACTGGTCTCACACAGGTATGGCTTTATGTATATAGACTGGAGTGGCGAGTGAAAATTTGTATCAGTGCCGGGAATCGAACCCAGAAAATTTAAAGTAAACTGGGGCGGCAGTGAGAATTTGGACGCAGGAGGGAAGCGTCCTTGGGGTAATTCCGGCAAGTATACGTACCACTTTGCCAAGGTGGGTTAGCGGCTAGGGCACCTGCATAGCAAGCACGAAAGTCAGGTTCGATTCCCGGCCTTGGTACAAATTTTCACTTGCCGCTTTAGTCTATAATAGGGGTTCAGTTGTTTTCACAGACAAGCTGTTTCGATCAAGCGACCACCTTCAAGGCACTGACTAACCCTGTAACAAGTTAAAGGAAGTTCCCTTGGCATCAAATACACTACTGTATTCAGTTGCGGTTTCAGTTGCCGTGTTTGGTACTGAGATGCACATGTTACACGCAGACGTGAGCAGGCGGAAGTCAATTGAACGTACGAACGTTATTAACCCGTTATGCGAAAGGGATCATCGAATTTACGCATTTGGTAAAGACGATGTAATTGGATTGGACGATATGCCGCCTGCATGTATGTTTTTATGACATCATCAAGCGAAATTACTGTGTAGACTTAGTAGAAAAAACATACAGACAAATTGGAGAGTAATATTGCCTGATGCTCGCACCGCAGAAGACACAGCATATGGGCACGACAGTTCCAGAAGTTCGGTACCGTCACATCCAACAACTGAAGAAAGTAAAAGCCAGAGTACATACGTCCACCTCCCAGCCCTCAAAGAGTAAGGATAAAAAATCTGAACTGGTCTGGTATTGCATGAATGATTGAGCATTACTACATAGGAGGTTACAATTCTTACAAGAAACTGTGAATTATTTGTAACTACATTCGCTCGAAATCCTTCTGCAAGGTAATTTTAAATTACGTGACATTCAACAGAGAAGACCCAGACTTCTTCAAGGTAAACCCAAAATCAAGACCGACGGCTCTAGAAGAATGTGTAAGAGAACAGTTTGACAGATGGATAACTGATCAGTGGTCGGCTAGTGACACATTCAGACATTCGCTCTGGAAGCTACTACAGTCGTTGCTCTTGGCAATAGTAGAGCTTCTTTGCTTTTCTTCGGTGCCTTCAAACAAGAATGTAACATTTGTTCAGGGATATCGTGGCTTGCAAAGAGGTGCAGCAGGAAGACTGTATTGTTAGACATACACCAAAAACATTTGTGGCAGATCTGAACGTGTTCAGTAAGGGGACATTTTATGTCCTATGCCACCGATGTTAAATTATCGAATTTTGTGACCCATTATCTTGGAAACTTAAAAAGTCTTAGAGACACTAACTTACAATTTTCCATAATTATTGAATGCACATTTCTGGATACACTGAACTAGAATTATTATTAAAATTGTATTGTGGGGTATATTATCCTTTTTTCCAAACACTCAATTTTTTGACTGAGATTTGTAAGTAAATGAAAATAAAAACAAAACAACTCAGGATGTTTTAATTATTCTAGTTTCATATGTGTTGAATCTCACACTTAGCATAATGTGCAAATTTCATGTCCCTCCCATGAGCACTTATTGCAAAAAATGACCTTCAGAGATAGTGATGTTTAAACCTTTTTTTTATTGCAAATTCTTATACAGACTTAAATTTCTGCCACTTTTATGCACTAGAATTGCCCTGGCCCATAGTCTGGGTCTTCTTCAGTGTCACAACAGCCCAGTGCTTGCCTCCTCCTTTTCTTTCTTGCTTCTTTTGTCATTTGCTGAGCAGCTAACTCTTCTTCACGAACACGAACCTCACCCATTTCCTGCAGTCCTTTAGCTGTGCTCCGTCCAAATCTTACCTCTAACTTCTCCAGAAGCTTAAATCTTTCATAGTTGTTACCATTAATAGTTATTACAGCACCAGATACTGCTAACTTTAGAGTCATAAGGCCAACAAATAAATTTTTAGGTACACGGCACCACACAACAGTATTGAAGGACTCTTTCACATTCTGGGTCTTCCCACGCAAACTCTTCTTTAGCACCGAGCGAGGTTGCGCAGTGGTTAGACACTGGACTCGTATTCGGGAGGACGACGGTTCAATCCCGCGTCCGGCCATACTGATTTAGGTTTTCCGTGATTTCCCTAAATCACTCCAGGGAAATGCCGGGATGGTTCCTCTGAAAGGGCACGGCCAACTTCCTTTCCCATCCTTTGCTAATACAATGAGACCGATGACTTAGCTGTCTGGTCTCCTTCCCTGAAACAACCCAACCCTCTTCTTTAGCAGCTGAGGATTTGCCAAATCTCTGTAAATATGTTTGATTGCCGTAATATCATTACTTTTACCACTGTCACCCGTTTCTAAAGTTACTTTCGTTTTCGATGCACTAGGGGGCGTGGTTCAGAAACATTATTGTGGTTTCGTTCACTGCTAGCAGATGTGTTTTCAGCTACGTAAGAAGAAAATGCAGGTCTCACATATCTGTTACCCACAAATTATTGTTTCTTGAAGTTACTTTCACGCTTAGACTTTTTTTTCGTATAAAAAGCAATAGAAGTTAGCTTACTAAAGAAATAGCCGATAATCACACTACTTTCAACGAAAACTAGTATCAGAAACAAAGGACTGATATGTTTATTCGTAACGCCAACTTACGAGACTTACCAGTAGGCATAAAGAAAAGCAATTCACAGCCTTCTAAGCTTTGTAGTTCCCAAGATATGACTGCTCAAGTGTGGCAGTACATGCGTAGCCGCGAAATTTGACAGTCACATATCAAGATTCAAAATATTATTTGAAGGTCTCACAACTGTCTGATTTTAACGTAATATATACCAAAATGTTCAGGAAAGTCTAAAGTACATTATGGAGTAGAAAACAGAAAATATCAAATTTCAACGAATTTCTCGTGCAATATCCCCTTGAAGACGAAAACTGACGAGCAGAACACAGCAAGCGCCATAACCCAAATTCCCAGAAACTTCACTCGGAAGAAGAGGAGTCAAAATATGCGAACACGTGTCTCGGCTTAGGCGTAGACACTCGGCCGTTTCTGAAAAATCGGCGGTCAAAGTTTTCGCGGTATTTTCGAGATACTTCACGTGCCTTTTACCACGCCATATCCTCATCCGAAATGGTGGCACAATGGTTAGTATTGCAGCTTCTTAATTTTACGGCCCTTGTTCAAAACACGATTATGTTTTATTTATTTTATTGTTTTTATTAATCTACCAGGAAAGGGCTTTATATTAAATGTATAATTACAACTTGATTATACAATTAGTGTCATACATTTGTTGTACAGTCTAATATATGTGTGTATGGTACGTTGAGAGGTTACAATCTTCTTAAATTCCTATATTCTGATATTTCATCTTCATGTCAGTTCTTACATTAACTTTCACATTTTCTTCATATGTTTAATCTTCTGGAAGATTTGGTGCATTCGTTTGGATGACACCGATAGTAGACACATTCGAAACACTGATATTCCGAACACCAGGAGCATCGCGCAAAGGTAGGTTTGCCACAGCGACACTTCTTCGTATGAATCTCCTCGGGAAAAAATCGTCGTTAAGACTGCTGAACATTTGGCGAGTTGGCAATAAAGTGTCGCGGTCAACCATGCATAACGGATCACTTTACCGAAAACTGGCGTTTGTCGTTGATTATGAATCATGATACATTATAGGAATTTCACCGAAAACAGTTTCCAGCAATATTCTCATTCTTTCTTCTTATGATTCATTCATCAGACGTACAATTGACGAGAAAGGACAATGTTATATCAGTATCACAGTATTCATGTAGTAATCTGCTACAGGCATCGGTATACAGGGTGTTACGAAAAGGTACGGTAAAACTTTCAGGAAACATTCCTCACACACAAAGAAAGAAAATATGTTATGTGGACATGTGTCCGGAAACGCTTACTTTCCATGTTACAGCTCATTTTATTACTTCTCTTCAAATCACATTAATCATGGAATGGAAACACACAGCCACAGAACGTACCAGCGTGACTTCAAACACTTAGTTACAGGAAATGTTCAAAATGTCCTCCGTTAGCGAAGATACATGCATCCACCCTCCGTCGCATGGAATCCCTGATGCACTGATGCAGTCCTAGAGAATGGCGGATTGTATCACAGCCGTCCACAATACGAGCACGAAGAGTCTCTACATTTGGTACCGGGGTTGCGTAGACAAGAGCTTTCAAATGCCCCCATAAATGAAAGTCAAGAGGGTTCAGGTCAGGAGAGTGTGGAGGCCATGGAATTGGTCCGCCTCTACCAATCCATAGGTCACCGAGTCTTGTTGTTGAGAAGCGTACGAACACTTCGACTGAAATGTGCAGGAGCTCCATCGTGCATGAACCACATGTTGTGTCGTACTTGTAAAGGCACATGTTCTAGCAGCACAGGTAGAGAGAGTAACACGTATGAAATCATGATAACGTGCTCCATTGAGCGTAGGCGGAAGAACATGGGGCCCAATCAAGACATCACCAACAATGTCTGCCCAAACGTTCACAGAAAATCTGTGTTGATGACGTGATTGCACAATTGCGTGCGGATTCTCGTCAGCCCACACATGCTGATTCTGAAAATTTACAATTTGATCACGTTGGAATGAAGCCTCATCCGTAAAGAGAACATTTGCACTGAAATGAGGATTGACACATTGTTGGATGAACCATTCGCAGAAGTGTACCCGTGGAGGCCAATCAGCTGCTGACAGTGCCTGCACACGCTGTACATGGTACGGAAGGAACTCGTTCTCCATTAGCACTCTCCATACAGTGACGTGGTCAACGTTACCTTGTACAGCAGCAACTTCACTGACGCTGACATTAGGGTTATCGTCAACTGCACGAAGAATTGCCTCGTCCATTGCAGGTGTCCTCGTCGTTCTGGGTCTTCTCCAGTCGCGAGTCATAGGCTGGAATGTTCCGTGCTCCCTAAGACGCCGATCAATTGCTTCGAACGTCTTCCTGTCGGGACACCTTCGTTCTGGAAATCTGTCTCGATACAAACGTACCGCGCCACGGCTATTGCCCCGTGCTAATCCATACATCAAATGAGCATCTGCCAACTCCGCATTTGTAAACATTGCACTGACTGCAAAGCCACGTTCGTGATGAACACTAACCTGATGATGCTACGTACTGATGTGCTTGATGCTAGTACTGTAGAGCGATGAGTCGCATGTCAACACAAGCACCGAAGTCAACATTACCTTCCTTCAATTCGGCCAACTGGCGGTGAATCGAGGAAGTACAGTACATACTGACGAAACCAAAATGAGCTATAACATGGAAATTAAGCGTTTCCGGACACATGTCAACATAACATCTTTTCTTTATTTGTGTGTGAGGAATGTTTCCTGAAAGTTTGGCCGTACCTTTTTGTAACAACCTGTATACATGAAAAACAAGAATAAAATTAATAATCGGGTTGCAGGAGAGTATCAGAAGTAAAAGGCACGTAACGTGCCTGGAAAATACGTCGAAAATAGTGGAAACGAAACGGTGTAGTATCTACGGATAAGACGAGAGACATGCATATTTTGTTTCCTCTTGCACTGAGCCAAGTTTCTGTGAAATGGGGTTGTGGGACTTGCCATGTAGATAACGAATGAGTGTGGCTTAATCGTCACAGTCATTTTTTGAAGGAACGATCATTATCAACACTGTCGGATGGACGGGAAAAATCGACAGCTGATGAGGTACGATGAGTTTTAACGGCTCCATGCGTGGGAGGTAAATTGGCGAACAAGCTTCACGTGTGTTTGCAGGGAACACTGTGGCCGTTTCTTCCTCAGTCTGCATCGAAAGTAGCAGCGATGTCTTGACGGATCGTCGATGTTGCAGCGAGTAGAACTGGGAACGAGACTGTACCGCACGTGAGAAGTTTTTTCTACATTTGGCGTAAATATGGTGGAGAGCGAGGTCTACTGCTATGTTCAAATGGTTCAAATTGCTCTGAGCACTATGGGACTTAACTTCTAAGGTCATCAGTCCCCTAGAACTTAGAACTACTTAAACCTAACTAACCTAAGGACATCACACACATCCATGCCCGAGGCAGGATTCGAACCTGCGACCGTAGGGGTCGCGCGGTTCCAGACTGTAGCGCCTAAACCGCTCGGCCACCACGGCCGGCTACTGCTGTGTGATTCCTAGTCAGAACACAAGGACTTCAGTTTGATTAAAGAAGGATTTTCCCAAACAAGGATATTGCGTTATCAATACTGACACCAACGACAACAAAACTCTACCATCTGCATTCATACCGTATTAGACGGCACAAACTCTATGCCAGGTAGGTTTTTCATTTCGTGCACTAGCAAACTGACAAGTCATAAATCAAGTTACGATATCAGTATTTCATCATACGTCTTCACACTGTTGCTAAATACCAACTTTTTTTATACATAGCTATGCTAACAGAGGCAAAGATCTGGTAACGAAACTGATACTACTGTTGCATCATTTGACAGTAGCATCACTGTAGGTTCCGCCACTTGACTATTGAAGTGCAGGTGCACCGAATATGATGCAGTATGTCCACGTCCTACCCTTGTCAAGTGTGCATGCGTTTCAGCGGCGCTGTGTTAATGGGAACTCCATATTTACTCTTCGATAGAAAATAATAGAATATTGTTACACGTCGCAGCTACTTGTATTCTGGAAAAATATGTCTCACTACGTAATTATGAGTTGACGTATACAGAGTTTTTGACTATTATAAAGAAAAACGAAATTAGCGATAAGAGGACAACGATACAAGAAAATAAATCTGATACACATAGATCTGGAAAACAATGAATTCCCCAATACAATGTATGTACAGGTGCAGTCACGCCTGTGTTGCATCACGCTTAATGCCGAAGGCTATGTTTGTGCTGATAATGTTCCTTAGTGGTGAAAGGAACGGGCTACATCCACGGCTGTGCGCCCGTACATTTTCGTGTGGCTATTTGGGACTACACAGCACTAATATTCTGCAAGAACCATGTCGGTCGTCGGTCGCCAATACCGGAGCGTCCCAAAGTCCCTGTCATGAAACCTTTGGATCTTTTTATATGGGCGTATATCTAAAAGTTTAGGTGTATTCCAGCTCCGTTGATAGCGTAGGAAACGCATTTTCGACGGTTGTCAATGCATTCGGAACACGCCTGGTATTTCTGAACGCGGACGCGCACTGACGATGAGACATGCTGATGCCTGCTTTCACTTAAAACGGTGGCCATGTGGAACACCTGTTCTTTGTCCTCAGGTGTGTATCTGCAGTTTGGGTATCCGAGGACCGTTTTATAAGGTATTCACGTACTCAGTCGCAATACGTAGTATCGGGGAAACTACTGAATTCCGGATTCACCTGTACCAGAATTATTCAGGTGTTCCGTTTTCCACCATCCACACTTCTCGTTTGTACCTATGATAGTCACACAACCTGTATAGTTTCAGACAAATATTTAGTTTATTTGGCAAATAATAACTCATTTGCAGCTCTCGTAAATCTTCTGGTGGTGATTGTTAGACGGTATTGTACCTTCACAGACTTGCGCTCTTAGACTCGCTCGCTTTCAACCATCGATTGTACACAAATACTGAGTTTTATACGTAAAAAACCATTGTGGGTCCTCTAACAAAGAGAGATACGTATCGTAAAACCATTTTTTATTTTGACTGAATTTTCTTTTTGTTGAGAAATGAGAAGATGCGAACTGGTTTACTTGGTGAAAAACTTTCTACTGACAAGATACTTCCTTGCTTTCGACAACCGGTCTAGCAGACGTTGCTGTCATCTTCTGATGTTCAAAAATGTTTGTTACAAAATGTGTTCATTGAGAGTAGAAAATTAATTTCAAGCTGTCGAATTAGTGGATAAAACGTACCACATTATGCAGAGATTTGTCAGAAATGAAACGTTTACAATCAGACAAGCACATTCATGACATGGCCATGTCCTTGCATGCAGCGCTCACAGATGACGATAGTTAAGTCCTAAAAAACGCAATATACAGCAAAATGTACAATAGCACATCTGTTTTCTTTAGCATGACGTTCTCCATTTCTTCATGTTCCACCTTAGATGGCGTTCATGGTATGTGTGGTAATTTGTACCATGTACCATGTACAATGTACAATGTCTGGGGCAAATCATCAATGAATGGAACATGTCATGCTAACGTAAACAAATGTGCTATTGTTCACTGTGCTAGAGGAAGCAGTAGACGATAAAAATTGATGGAGAAAACTATCAGAGCACAAAAAACTGCAATAAGTTCCTGTTTATTTAAAAGACTGACTGAAAATCAGGGTTCAAACGGTGGGATACCAGCTGCCTCATTGTACCTTCCTCAGCAGCTTTAACTATTTTCCCAGAAAGTTGGCATGAGAACATAATGACCCTTTTTTCAACATGCAGCTCACCATTTACTCCTACAAGCTCCCCTAACTGTAACTCTCTCACGCTCACTAACCCATCACTGTAAGTCGCTGAAACCCATCCACTCCCAATTGCCATTTCTTGCTCATGCATTTAGCCCAACTCATTTTATTATGTCTTTGTGTTTCTTTGTCACTGTCTCCTTTGTCACAGCCACAGTCGCCTTCGTTCTGTCCTACTATTACAGTCTCCCTCTGCTCTCTGTTACTGCCGATATTCTTTCGTTTCTCTTCTGTGTTACTGTCTCCCTCTTGCTCTCTCTTACTGCAGGTATCTCATTTCTTCCTTCCTTCCTGCGGCTGCTGTCTATTCTCACTGTGTCTGTCTATGTCTCTTTTCCTTACAGTCATTGTTATACACTGTCTCTCATTATCACTGGCTTTCACTGTCCGCCCCCGTTAGCTGAGTGATCAGCGCAGCGGAATGCCACGCCAAGGGAACCGGGTTCGATTTCCGGCTGGGGCAGGAGATTTTCTCCGCTAAGGGACTGCGTGTTGTGTTGTCCTCATCGTCATTTCATCCCTATCTCCGACGCGCAAGTCGCCCAATGTGGCGTCGACTGCAATAAGTACTTGCCCTCGGCGGCCGAACTTCTTCGAATGGCGGACTTCCTGTCCACAATACTGTACGCTCCACTGGCTCCCAATCACATTCACTCTTTCTCTTACTCGTCCCCCTCCCCACCCCCCTCGCACTGTATTCTTCGCTCTTTTCCTAGCACATTTCTGTCTGTTTCAACTGTGTTCAACTGCCATTGTGTCCCTCTCTTTCTCTCACATTACGATTGTTTCGTTCTATAACGCGACCACTATCTATTACCACCTTCTTCTTCTCTCTCTGCATAAAAATACATGACTATGTTTGCAAGCTAAAATTTTTGGGAAAAACCTTAAGGTCCTGTGGAAGGCAGAATGGCAGAGCTGCTACCTTACTTTCCAGTAATGGTGTTTTAAATAAACAGGAACATATTTGGATTTTTTGTGCTCCGAAAGGACCATTTCCCCTTGGTTCTTATCTTTTTACATGCCGCAGCAGAACATGTAACTCATATGAAGAAATGTGTTGGGCGGTAAATAACGAAAAACTAATTTTACACCTCAGACCAGGTATTACTTGGAGAGATGTTTTGCATGTGCTTCAGTAATACGGGATGGGGTTCCTGTATGATAACGGAGACATTTTACAGCGTATTTTTCCATGATACGTTTTCTTCTCGCCGCTGATTGTACGTGCATATTTTACGTGTACAAGTGAGATAGCTTTGAACCTCCCTATCTCGGACACTGATAGAGACATAGCAAAACTTTTCGAAAGTGTTCGAGATCGGGATCTTGGGAATATATCGTAAAAATTCCAGCCATGTGCCGTCTTCGGATCCTCAGACAAGTTTTGGTCGACAGGTGACGAAGAAAATGTAGCACAAGGTGTATCAAAAAGAATCATCCGGTTTAAAGGATTCGTAACTATTATGTTATTTGAGGTATGCGCTCGAACAACGTTCTGTTGGAAAAAGCAAATTCTCGAGTTTTATATTGTTCCCGCTAGGTAGCAGCAGTGTGCGGCCACTTCAGTTCCAGTGAAAATGGTGTCGGGACAACAGAAAGCGTTGTGTGTTCTACGTTTTGAGCAGTGCGGGTCAGTAATAACAGCTCAGCCGACTTTCATACTAGGTACGGTGCGGATCCTCCTGCAGCACAGAGCATTAGGCGATGGCGTGAACAATTCCGAGAAACAGGTTGTGTAAAGGCAAATCGCCGGGCCGTCCCCGAGTGTCTGACACAGACGTCGAACGCATCCGCCAGAGTTTCACAAGCAGTCTGCAGAAATACGTTTGCCGTGAAGCTCGACAGCTCAACATGCCCCCGATGACCGTCTGGCGTGCATTGCGTCGACGTTTACACGTGAAATCATACAAAATTCAGCTACTGAAAGCTCTTCGTGAAGATGACAAACAACAACGTGTGGAGTTGTGTAATTTCGTTCTTGGCAAGATGGAGGATCACAGTTTTCTTCCACGCTCAGTGTTCAGTGACGAAGCAATATTCTATTTAAATGGAACGATAAGCCATCTTGATGTGAGAATACGGCGTACGGAACAACTACATGAAGTTGTACAATATGAGAGGGACTCTCCAGAATGTAATCATTTGTGCAATTTCATGGGAAAAGGTGTATAGTCTTTTTTTTTTTTACCACGAACATTGTTACAGGAAGCACATATATCGATATCCTTGACAGCTTTCTCTTCCCACAGTTTTAGACTGATTCGAACGACTTCACTTACGGACAGGATGGGGCACCGCCACAGTGACATCTGGAAGTGCGGGAATTTTTGAATCAATGGGCTACTGGAGGATGGATTGGTCGCACTGGACCAAATGATTCAGCCTTATATTACTGGCTTCCAAGTTCACCGGACCTGACTGTATGTAATTATTACTTGTGGGGGTTTATACAAGACTCTATGTGCCTCCGTTACCAACAAAAATGAATAACTGAGACTGTGGAAGCTGTGATGTCCTTAGGTTAGTTAGTTTAATTAGTTCTAAGTTCTAGGGGATTGATGACCTCAGCAGTTAAGTCCCATAGAGCTCAGAGAAATTTGAACCATTTCATTTTGTGGTAGCTGTAACTCAAGATATGCTCTCTGCAGTGTGGGAACAGTTTGAATTCCGCATTGACATATGCCGTGCATCTCAAAGACAATATAGTGAACACTTATGAAAAGGTATTGAAAAAGACTTTTTGAGTTTCCCGTTATCAGAAAACAAAATTCATTGTGTATGTTTATTTGTTTCAGAAATATAGACATGTCGAATGGTATGATTCTTTTTGATACACCCTGTATAAATAGTCACTTTTGTGTCGTTTTCCGAGGAGCCACCCATGAACTAACGGTATCTATCAAGCTCACGGCAGACCACATCAGATGCAAAAATAACCGACTGATTTGCACCATTTGCCTGAGGGGGATGAAGTATGTAATATTCATAATTTAACGCTGCACTGTAGGATAAAGAGACTAGGACGATCCTTCTGTTGGTTATGAAACATCCCCTCAGAAAAATTAAGAATGACAGTGCTGGTAAACCTCTTACGTCCTTTGATTTTCAAACAGCTGAGCAAAACTGAACGTACTCAGACATTTCTCTCTTTACTTATTCTGATCAACAGTAAACTGAAACACAATATTTTTTTTTAGCGCAACGCAATCTGACTTTCAATAATCCCTACAAAAGAATGACCCTGATTAACAATAACCTATACCTTTCATGAATCACTTGCCTCACAAAAATCTTCGTTACTCGAACTACTGCAATACAGCGAGCGCCAATACTGCCAGCTAAATAAAAGATACTAACTACTGAAGGCACTAACTACTGATTGGCATAGTTAGCAAATAAAAGATTTTGATGGAGAACAAACGATGTATTTACCTTAATAGTGTTCAAAAGTCATCATATATATATATATATATATATATATATATATATATATATATATATATATATATATATATATATATCAATTCATGACATCCAGTCTTGAAAATTTCGTTTTTCTGACGGACACGCGTCCAGATCGTCCGCTCTCAAAACTCCGCCATCTCTCACCCCACATCCACCACTGCTGGCGGCTCACCTCCAACTGCACAACGCTACGCGCTGTTCACATCCAACTGCCCAACAATACAATAGCAAATATTTCAGCTATGCAAACCAGCCATAGACTGCACACAGCACAGTCAGTGATTTTCTTACAGAGCGCTACGTGGCGTTACCAACATAAAAACCTGAACAGCCTACTTACAATTATATAAATGGTGCCTAGCCCAAGGGCTATCCAAAATACTTGACCCTACCTTTTTATTACCAATAGGAACCGAGGTATGAGCAGCGGAAAACACCGCTTCTAATCGCGGCGTTTTGGAGCTTATTGAGTACGCACGCTGTCGCATTCATACCGATACACTATTCGCGCCCGGACAGCCCAATATACTGCAGAGATGATCACTTGATGTCTGGATGGGGGCGACTCTCCAGTGTAGCAAAAGGTCGGAAGTATTGTGTTCATGGTCGAGAACCAGAACGAGCAGAATGTGTCGGTCAGGAGGGCTAAGTAAATTTCGAACTCCGACTACTCATAGAATACCACCTGAGAACAGACCCATCAGCGACATTTCAACCCTACCAGAGCTCCCAAAGCCGAGTGCTGGTGCTGTGACTGTGGAGTAGAAACGCAAAGGAACAGCCATAGCGAAACCAAGACCAAGACCAAGCAGACCTCAAGTACTGATGGATAAAAACCATCGAACAGTGTGGAAAACCCCACGAAATTAGCTTAAGGAATCACTAGTGTGTTCCAAAGTGCTGCCAGCAGTCCGGGTAGCACAGTGAATGTGCGTAAGGCGTTACGATGAATCTGCTACAACCGAGCAGCTCCTCAGAAGCCACACATTTCTGCACTCAATCGACGCTTGAGGTAATGCAAAGAATGGTATCACTGAACAGTGAATGGCTGGAAGTGAATGGCAGGAAGTGAATGGCAGGAAGTGAATGGCAGGAAGTGAATGGCAGGAAGTGAATGGCAGGAAGTGAATGGCAGGAAGTGAATGGCTGGAAGTGAATGGCTGGAAGTGAATGGCTGGAAGTGAATGGCTGGAAGTGAATGGCTGGAACTGAATGGCTGGAACTGAATGGCTGGAACTGAATGGCTGGAACTGAATGGCTGGAACTGAATGGCTGGAACTGAATGACTTGGAACGATTACCGTATATCCTGAGGCAGTTGGATGGAAAGGTTTGGGATATGGCGAGTACCTGGAGACTACCTGCTTTCAATTCTTGTGCCATCAGTGAAGCTCGGAAAAGGTATGGGGATGTTTTTCGTGGTTAGAGTGTGGTCCTCTTTTTGAGTTTAAGAAAACGCTAAATGCGTTAAAACACGGAAACCATTTACAGAATTGACTTCTGGTGCTGTAAAAAAACTATTCGGAGACAAGTATTCTTTGTATGCACATGTCATAAAGCAGCATGAATGAGGCAACGGATTTTGGACAACAACACTCCTGAAAAGAACTAATCTGTCCAAAGGCCCGACCTGAACACAGTGCAACACCTTGTGCAGCAATTCCTCCACATACTCTCAGACACCTCATTCACTCACAGAAAGTCTTCAGAGGAGAGTTGGAGTTATTAAGGCGAAGAGTAGGCATATCCCATATTAAAATCAATTAATAGACGTCCGGATATTTTTGATCAGGTATTGTATACGACAAATAACTGAAGATGTAGGCTGCAAGTGCTACTTTGAGATGGAGAGTTTTCCCCAAGGTAGAAAACGGTTCTGAGCACTGTGGGACTTAACATCTGAGGTCATCAGTCCCCTAGAACCTAGAACTACTTAAACCTAACTAACCTAAGGACATCACACACACCCATGCCCAAGGCAGGATTCGAACCTGCGACCATAGCGGAAGTGCGGTTCCAGACTAAAGCGCCTAGAACCGCTCGGCCACACTGGCCGGCGCATCAAGACAGAAATTCGTCACTGGCCACATGAAACTACTTTCAAAACCGATGAGAAAAATAGCTTGCCATCCCTGCGATATTTATTTACATATTTCATCGATATCAAAGGAGACGTTTGTCAACGTGAAACGTCTCTCCTCTGCAATTAGCTCGGTAACTTCAAAAATCACATTACACATCCCCTTCCTTCTTCATACTAAACAATGTGATTGTCTATTGTAAGACACGTATGAAACAACGAATCACCTGTTTATACTCTTTCTCTCCTTTGTAAACTATTTATTTTTGTCTGATACAATCCACAAAATGGATCGAAACGTTAAACCACAAGTGTACACAGGACAGTTGAATGCAAGTGGAAAATGGTTATCACAGCGAAGGGTAATCTTTTATCTAATCTTACGAACATTTCATGACGACGACAGCGTATTACGTGTTGGCTGCAGCCGCTGCTTTCATTTCGCGGTTCTGCTGACTACCAGTCTACAGCGACAAAATTTAAGGTTTTGAAACGTAATGTGATTGTACCAGATGAAAGTACGATGTTAACAGTGCAGTCGTGACGACATGTCGTTTCTTTGCACTTTATGGAAAATGTCTGCTTTGGCGGTGTACCGCACATTGTAAATGCGAGACCCCGCCCGAATCTCATACGCATGGTCTACAATTGCTTTCCGGGTGGGAAGGTGTGCCGGTCCCCGGCACTAATCCACGCGGAGGATTAGTGTCGAGGGCCGGTGTGCCGGCCAGCCTGTGGATGGTTTTTAAGGGGGTTTTCCATCTCCCTCGGCGAATGCGGGCTGGTTCCCCTTATTCCGCATCAGTTACATTATGTCGGCGATTTTTGCGCAAACACTGTCTCCACCCCCCACCCCCTCCCCATGAACCATGGACCTTGCCGTTGGTGGGGAGGCTTGCGTGCCTCAACGATACAGATAGCCGTACCGTAGGTGCAACCACAACGGAGGGGTATCTGTTGAGAGGCCAGACAAACGTATGGTTCCTGAAGAGGGGCAGCAGCCTTTTCAGTAGTTGCAGGGGCAACAGTCTGGATGATTCACTGATCTGGCCTTGTAACACTAACCGAAACGGCCTTGCTGTGCTGGTACTGCGAACGGCTGAAAGCAAGGGGAAACTACAGCCGTAAATTTTCCCGAGGGTTAGAAAATTTAAAAAGGGAAATGGATAGGTTGAAGTTAGATATAGTGGGAATTAGTGAAGTTCGGTGGCAGGAGGAACAAGAATTCTGGTCAGGTGAATACAGGGTTATAAATACAAAATCAAATAGGGGTAATGCAGGAGTAGGTTTAATAATGAATAAAAAAAATAGGAGTGCGAGTAAGCTACTGCAAACAGAATAGTGAACGTATTATTGTGGCCAAGATAGACACGAAGCCCACACCTACTACAGTAGTACAAGTTTATATGCCAACTAGCTCTGCAGATGACGAAGAAAATGAAGAAATGTATGATGAGATGAATGAAATTATTCAGGTAGTGAAGGGAGACGGAAATTTAATAGTCATGGGTGACTGGAATTCGAGTGTAGAAAAAGGGAGAGAAGGAAACATAGTGGGTGAACATGGACTGGGGCTAAGAAATGAAAGAGGAAGTTGCCTGGTAGAATTTTGCACAGAGCATAGCTTAATCATAGCTAATACTTGGTTCAAGAACTATAAAAGAAGGTTGCATACATTAGAGAAGCCTGCAGATACTAAAAGGTATCAGATAGACTATATAATGGTAAGACAGAGATTTAGGAACCAGGTTTTAAATTGTAAGACATTTCCAGGGGCAGATGTGGACTCTGACCACAATCTATTGGTTATGAACTGTGGATTAAAACTGAAGAAACTGCAAAAAGGTGGGAATTTAAGGAGATGGGACCTAGATAAACTGACTAAACCAGGTGTTGTACAGAATTTCAGGGAGAGCATAAGGGAACAATTGACAGGAATGGGGCAAAGAAATACAGTAGAAGAAGAATGGGTAACTTTGAGGGATGAAGTAGTGAAGGCAGCAGAGGATCAAGTAGGTAAAAAGACGAGGGCTAGTAGAAATCCTTGGATAACAGAAGAAATATTGAATTTAATTGATGAAAGGAGAAAATATAAAAATGCAATAAATGAAGCAGGCAAAAAGGAATACAAACGTCAAAAAAATGAGATCGACAGGAAGTGCAAAATGGCTAAGCAGGGATGGCTAGAAGACAAATGTAAGGATGTAGAGGCTTATCTCACTAGGGGTAAGATAGATACTGCCTACAGGAAAATTAAAGAGACCTTTGGAGAAAAGAGAGCCACTTGTATGAATATCAAGAGCTCAGACGGAAACCCAGTTCTACGCAAAGAAGGGAAAGCAGAAAGGTGGAAAGGGTACATAGAGGGTCTATACAAGGGCGATGTACTTGAGGACAATATTATGGAAATGGAAGAGGATGTAGATGAAGATGAAATGGGAGATACGATACTGCGTGAAGAGTTTGACAGAGCACTGAAAGACCTGAGTCGAAACAAGGCCCCGGGAGTAGACAACATTCCATTGGAACTATTGACGGCCTTGGGAGAGCCAGTCCTGACAAAACTCTACCATCTGGTGAGCAAGATGTATGAGACAGGTGAAATGCCCTCAGACTTCAAGAAGAATATAATAATACGAATCCCAAAGAAAGCAGGTGTTGAAAAATGTGAAAATTACCGAACTATCAGTTTAATAAGTCACAGCTGCAAAATACTAACTCGAATTCTTTGCAGACGAATGGAAAAACTGGTAGAAGCCAACCTCGGGGAAGATCAGTTTGGATTCCGTAGAAATGTTGGAACACATGAGGCAATACTGACCCTACGACTTATCTTAGAAGAAATAATAAGGAAAGGGAAACCTACGTTTCTAGCATTTGTAGACTTAGAGAAAGCTTTTGACAATGTTGACTGGAATACTCTCTTTGATATTTTAAAGGTGGCAGGGGTAAAATACAGGGAGCGAAAGGGTATTTACAATTTGTACAGAAACCAGATGGCAGTTATAAGAGTCGAGGGACATGAAAGGGAAGCAGTGGTTGGGAAGGGAGTGAGACAGGGTTGTAGCCTCTCCCCGATGTTATTCAATCTGTATATTGAGCAAGCAGTAAAGGAAACAAAAGAAAAATTCGGAGTAGGTATTAAAATCCATGGAGAAGAAATAAAAACTTTGAGGTTCGCCGATGACATTGTAATTCTGTCAGAGACGGCAAAGGACTTGGAAGAGCAGTTGAACGGAATGGACAGTGTCTTGAAAGGAGGATATAAGATGAACATCAACAAAAGCAAAACGAGGATAATGGAATGTGTTGGAATTAAGTCGGGTAATGCTGAGGGAATTAGATTAGGAAATGAGATACTTAAAGTAGTAAAGGAGTTTTGCTATTTGGGGAGAGAGAATATAAAATTTAGACTGGCAATGGCAAGGAAAGCGTTTCTGAAGAAGAGGAATTTGTTAACATCGATTATAGATTTGGGTGTCAAGAACTCGTTTCTGAAAGTATTTGTATGGAGTGTAGCCATGTATGGAAGTGAAACATGGACAATAAATAGTTTAGACAAGAAGAGAATAGAAGCTATCGAAATGTGGTGCTACAGAAGAATGCTGAAGATTAGATGGGCAGATCACATAACTAATGAGGAGGTATTGAATAGAATTGGGAAGAAGAGGAGTTTGTGGCACAACAAGACAAGAAGGGGAGACAGGTTGGTAGGACATGTTCTGAGGCATCAAGGGATCGCAAAGTTAGCATTGGAGGGCAGTGAGGAGGGTAAAAATCGCAGAGGGAGGCCAAGAGATGAATACACTAAGCAGATTCAGAAGGACGTATGTTGCAGTAAGTACTGGGAGATGAAGAAGCTTGCACAGGATAGAGTAGCATGGAGAGCTGCGTCAAACCAGTCTCAGGACTGAAGACCACAACAACAACACTGTCTCCACATACGTGTACACCATAATTACTGTACCACTCAAACATTTGGGGTTGCACCCGTCTGGTGTCAGATGTTCCCGGTAGGGGAGGGGGTCCACTGGGGGCCGAACCGCACAATAGCCCTGGGTTCGGTGTGGGGCGGCGGTGGGGTGAGTGGACTGCTGTGGCCTGTTGTGGACTTGTGAACCACTGAGGGCTACGGCGGGGACGAAGCCTCTCCATCGTTTCTAGGTGCCCAGTTCATTACAATTACAATAGTCTGCAATGCTTGCTTCAACTCTCTTCCCAGTAGGCCTATTGTAGGTATTGTACGGCAGGGAGTTAACGCCGCTACCCAGCAGGATGTGCTAGAAATCTAGTCACAACACACGCACAGAATTTCTCGGAATTTGAGCATTACCTTTCTCCGAGCATTGCAATAACATGATTGTTAACAATACAGTACAGGTGTTCACATTTCCGGAGTATCAACCCTGAGTCCCTGGTTACCCAGTTTGATTCACTTCATACCGAAAGATTGATAATAGTATCTCTAGAGCTCCAGTAGAACACTTCGAGTTGCAGTAGCTCATGCTGAAAGTATACACGGTAGGTGTTACGGGAATGAAATTTGATCGTGTTGTGGTTCGAGCCGGCCGGAGTGGCCGAGCGGTTCTAGGCGCTACAGTCTGGGGCCATGCGACCGCTACTGTTGCAGGTTCGAATCCTGCCTCGGCCATGGATGTGTGTGATGTCCTTAGGTTAAGTAGGATTAAATAGTTGTAAGTTCTAGGGGACTGATGACCTCAGAAGTTAAGTCCCATAGTGCTTAGAGCCATTTGAACCTTTTTTTTTTTGTGGTACGACCCACATTCTGCGGTTTCTTTATGGCAAGGCTGCATTTTCTCATAAGAGTCTATTACACTTCCAGACAGCTGTTTGTATGGTGAACGCGAGGACTCGGGTGTTTCTGGAGATGAGAAGAGTTGAGCGGCCGAGGCTTTATAGAAAATGGAGATAGCATCGAGCTTCAACACTGGATTGCCATCTAACAGACGAGTCGTTCATTAAATGCATGGAACACGGCATTAGCCGTTCACGAAGAGAGTGCAGCGTTATGCAGACATATGCATTATGCTCTAAAATGACATAATAACGGTTAATGAGGCAACATTCTTATGACCTGTCCTGTGTTTTCAAAAACACAGAACAGTATTGGTTATTCCAGGGGAATAAACAAAGGATAGCCATAAGTAAATATAGAACTGACAGCTCGTGTTACAGTGATTGGCGTTCAGCAAACCTCTGAACTTTGCACGTTATGATTACAAACATACGTTTACTGTTCGCTACAAATGTGAGAAGGTAAATTATACACGGAAAAACCGTTTTTTCTCGGATTATTTCAATTGGGCGCCAGTTCGGCGACACGCATGTCCCTAACCTACTCCAGTAATACTACAAATGAAAGCTGCTCTACGGTTTAAAATGAAATCCGAACCACGTGTCGTTCCAGTCGAATGTTCATACCCTTAAGATGTGAAGATCAGGTGAAAGGCAGACTGGAAATTTCCTGTTGTCTGACCGGTGTTGGATGCAGCGACTTGTCAGTTTCGAGTTACGTGATTTACCAAGAGACCACCGATATCGACAATTATTTTGTTAAATACTAGGTTCTGTTGATACCTCCATGACGTTCTCAGTTATTCTGAGTAAAAGCGGTACAATTATCTGGATGTGTTATGGCGAGTTTTACGGTATAAAACATCTAAAGGACGTTTGCTGCGATGTGTCCTCCAGCGGCACGTAGGATAAACATCCGCAGCTGAGGTATCTGTCTAACGAGACAAATTACCCATGGCACCGTGGTTAAGCGGTCACGATGCTGGACTGTAAGCGGACGAGTCGCCTT
Source organism: Schistocerca piceifrons (assembly GCF_021461385.2). Classification (NCBI taxonomy): domain Eukaryota; kingdom Metazoa; phylum Arthropoda; class Insecta; order Orthoptera; family Acrididae; genus Schistocerca; species Schistocerca piceifrons. The sequence goes on along the minus strand of NC_060147.1, from coordinate 69,321,564 downwards.
CAATACTCCCTCGCGTCTTCTACTCCTTCCCCCCCCCCTCCACCCCCCCCCCCCCCCCACGGCGTTATGAGCTGCCTGTCCAATCATTGAAATGTTTGTCTTTCTGTAGTCTTGGCAGTCGTCGCACTGTACATTGGTTATAGAACGAGTCACTTGGTAAAAACACGGTAATGGAGCAAGTAAATGTGAAGAATAGTGAGAGCAGGCGGGATACCACAGAGATGTCTCGCAGAAATGAAAACAACAAATTATCGGTTGTAAACTATGTTGCGACAAGGGAATTCAAGAGTCAACTGTTGCGCTCATTTGTAGCACCTACAGCTTATGTGACAAACTATTATCTTTTCATCATTTCCTTGGGAGTGATCATATTCACATTCATACGGACACCTAAATCGGGCAAGGAGGCATTGCTCAGTCGGTCAGTCACTCACTCACTCATTCATCAGGCGTGCAAGTGCGTCAATAAGAGATTCCTATCATATTACACACGTACTGCCGAACATTCCGTGTATAACAAACCAGACGTGTTTTCCGGTGGAGGATTCGGTTGACTTGTCGCCTTGTCATCAAACGTTTGCGTTTCCCATTCGAAATCCACTTCCCTTCGGCTGCTAAGAGAGTAGATGTGCAGAATAAACTGTCATTACATATCCGTTCCTTACCCCCTCGCTGTGGCAAACTGACCTTACCGCACGACACAGACACATTTGAGTACAGGGAATAGCGAAAGAAAAAAAGAGCAAAGCAAAGAGTTGCCATGAAGGAGTCTTGGACTGCTCGCCCGCATGACAGTCCAATACGGTGACCCCTTAACCACGACGCCGTTGCTGTTATACGTTGCTGTAACTTGCACTACTTCTTCTTTGACCGCCCACTGTTTCTATTTTGCTTTTCTTCACAGTTCAGTACACCTTCTCCCTGTTTACATGCTTGACCTGTGTTCTGTTTTTGACAGGCTGTCCACTGCGCCCTCTTACCACTAAATCCGATTGGGAGTTATCCTTGTAAGCTGAACGTTTTGAACGTCAGTCGACCCCGAGGAATACGGTTAGAACCCTGGTGTTGGAGAAGTCTTCCTCACTAGTATTTGGCCGATAAAAGGCGAAGAGAGGATGGCTCGAAGCTTTTGATCTCCAGATTCTACGCCAATGGATAAAAATCCAAACCTCTCCGCAGCGTTTGATGAAGTGAGGGAATGCGACGCTGTTTGATCATGAACCGTTCATTGGATGGTTTCGTTAAGTCTGTAGGCTGTTTGACGGGAGTGGGCTGTTTGCTGCTGATGTGTTTCACCCTTTCCCTTCCCTTCACCCCTTACAGCAATCACAAACACAACGCCACACTGTACAAGCTATCATAACAGTCACACACACGGTTCAGATAACACATGACACTTTACAACAGGAGGCAGGAAGGCAGCAACCGTCCTTCTAATTAGGAAGGACAGGAGAGTTTGATTTCTGCATTATCCCAACATTTGCTGACCGGTAAGGTCACCTTTTTATCAGTCATTCTGATAGTAACATCATAATCATCGTAATTATCATAATTACCAGCAGTGTTCTCCCCAGAGGCCGATTTTCAAGTGGTAACTCTCTATCCAGTTTTGTCTTCTGCCATCGTCTTTAGGTCCGCCTAATTTTCTCCTCCCTGCATTTTTATTTATTTGTTTGGCCTGGGCAGATTTATGACGTCTATCATCCTGTATCTCCTCTTGCCTCTAAATCTTCTCCCACGGACAATGTCTTCCAAAGCCTCTCTAGCAGGTACTCCCGTCTCATCGAAAGTTCCATCCAGTTCTTTTTCTTTTCTCATATAACCTACAGAAGTCTTCTCACCAACAACAACTCTTTCCATACAGCTTATTCTCTCTGTTCTCCTCCACAACCACCTCTCAAATTCTTCTACATTTTTCTCATCCTCTCACCTCAGTGTCCGTGTTTCTGCCCCGTTTTGTCTCACACTCTAGACAGAACACTCTCCAGTTTTTTGCCTCAGACCTTTGTCTAATTTTTCCTCATAATAATTTCCTCTTTGTATTGAATGTCTCCTTCGCAATAACAACGCAAGCTTTCACCTCCTGATGGCCTCTCAATTCATGAGCAATCGTGCTTCCAAGATATGCTGTTACTTGCCAAATAACTTCTCCTATCTTAACAAGTGCCGATCCCCATCATTTGCCGATCATCATACTCTTTGTCTTTCCTGTATTGCTTCTCATCCCGCATTCCACACAAGCATCACTCAGATCTTCTAGCATTTTATGTCCATCTCACTTTATGCCACTAATACCATGTCATGCAATTCTCTTTTCAAAAATAAACACTGCACTTTTTCCAGCTAATCGTTTCGCAATAGTCTCTTCTAGGTATAGATTGAACAATAAAGGCGAGAGGCACCAACTTTATCAAATGCCCCTTTCTAGTGCTGCTTCCTTCACATATTTCATACTAACAACAACAAATGAATTTTGTATTTTTAAGCACAGGCTTCGAGCGTAAGTGCGTAACTTGAGACGAAGTGCAAGCTCTAAAAGGGCACTGGGGAAAAAAGGGAAGAAAGCCTAAGCTTTTCGTGTTGTCAGTTTCGAACAAAAGAGGTACAAACACGTAACTTCGTAACAAATCCTGTAAACTTATCACAGTCTGAATTTTGTCTCTGTAATTCATTCTACTCCGGATCTCTGGTTCCTGTATTCCTGTTTCCTCCACATCCCTTCATACCTGTTTTTCACAAGAAACTATTGTCGTATGTGTCAATATATAACACCAACGGTCAATAACAGTCCCATTACGCTCGCAGACAAGTGTACCATTTCCCCTTAATGCTACAAGAGTAAATTGCCGATAATGTTACTCCTATGGAAGGAATTTAGTTTTGACCATGGTCGGGCACAACGAAAACGGTATCGGACTATGTTTCGTCACCCAAAAGACTGCGCTTAGACGGGGAGCAACAGTTGAACTAGTGGGAAACGAACTAAGGTTATGCTCGTTATAAAGTAAACTGTAGTTAAGGGAAAGAAAAACGGTTGCTAATTAGGCAAAGTGGTACCAAGAGATTATACTGTTCATTATGAAAATTAATTATTGTGTTTAGCTTTACTTGGTACTAAGGTCTGTTTTGTGTATCGGACAGGAAACAGCAGCACAATATAGTAAGTATTAGAGGAGTAGTTTGCCATGAGCAGCACAGATAGAAATCTTAAAATGTTTAGGCAACAAACTGGCTCTTACTAACACTCATTGTCTATATTCAGTGAAAGAAAGCTAATATTCGGTACAAGAAATCTGTTACTGATGGAGGAGCACAACAAATATGGACGTGAGGAGGTCTTACCATTTAATTATTTAAAATCCCTGACATAGAATTTATCTTCAAATGGTTGTGTTAATGATCTAGTAACTAAATGTATTTCTCAGGAGCTTTTACTTCTTTTCATTTTATACATTATAAGTAAAAAATAAGGTCGCTGAATGTGGTGTAAATATTGTCCGCACTGACTGCCCAAATATGGTTCAAATGGCTCTGAGCACTATGGGACTTAACTTCTCAGGTCATCAGTCCCCTAGAAATTAGAACTACTTAAACCTAACTAACCTAGGGACATCACACACATCCATGCCCGTGGCAGGATTCGAACCTGCGACCGTAGCAGTCGTGCGGTTCCGGACTGAACCGCGTAGATCCGCTCGGCCACCACGGACGGCCATTCCAGCTTGACTATAGTACTGTAATGCGTAATTTTCACATTTTTGGCTGACTTTCTTTAATGTAAAAGTGATTAGTTATATTGCATGCTTTTTTCTGTATAGCAGCTTTTCCCAAACCATTTTCTCGGATTATCTCCATAAGCTATTTAAATCTTTTAACGTTCTCTGTTTGTCCAATATGTTCAGAAGTTTCTGTGCATCTTTATTTTCTCATGTTAATAGCAACTTCTTATTTACTCTGTATGTTGTAGTACTGAGGCTGATTCATGACATTCTAAACGTTAACAGTGTTATGACCACCAAATGAAGTCGATACACCTGATAATAAAAAAGATGGAAAGTTTATTATGCCAATAGTAAATGTAAGAGGGGATGGGGAAGGTAGCTCGTGGTCCGAACCCGCTACGCGCACGCCATCTCCGGCTTCTCTCCCCACCTCCTGCGTTGGAAGCCCCCTTCTCAGATCATAGCAGCCGCCTCCACGATCACTTCCACAGCCAGAGCGCTTCGCCGTGCCGCCGCCGCCTCCTCAGCATTCGCGGGGGCGAGGCGGCGGTATTTCCCGCGCCCCCCGCCAGATGGCCGCGCCGTATCGAAACAATTGCCTCACGTTCGGAGCATCCTTCTCCGGTCGGAAACCCGGGCATCGCGTCCGGCCGTTCCTCCTCGTAACCCCCCCCCCCCCTCCCCACTCCCCCTCCCGCCGCCCCGTTCCATTTCCTCCCCCGCAAGCCTCCCGCTCACACACACACACACACACACACACACACACACATACACGGAGGAAGAATCCCCCAGGCCGGGCCGCGTCGCTCCTTCCTGCCCCTGTGAGGCAGGGTACCAGCCTACCGATTTCCGCAGGACCGAATCTCGTGCCCTGGGGGTACGGGCAGGACCAACCGGCGCCATTCCGCGCTGAGCGCTTCCTCGTCCTTTTCTTTCGAGGGAGAACGGCGGTCGTAGAATTCTACGAGCCACCCGGTAGCCGGCTGCCTTATAAGCGGCCTCTCCTCCCTAGACACACACACACACACACACACACACACACACACACACACACACACGTCCGCCTGCCTATCTAGCCGCTTGTCCATTCCCTCGTCACCCTTGCTGACCCCCAAGGTCAATGGGGTGTGACCTCGCTCTCCTTGCCTCCACGAGGGTGCGCCCTGCGTCACTGTGCATCTATCGGTGCGTCCGTCTCCCTGGCCGCTCGCCCAGTGCCGTTGACTCGATTTGGACGCGGCGCTCAAACACGCGCTGAAATTTCCATCGGGGCACTCTTCGGATGAGCCGTCTTCCTTTCACCTACCCTGTCATGTCTCCACATCTTGGACCAAAACAAACTGATTGTTTACAGGGGGTAACAGTACAGTACTTTATGAGGAATCCACTGTCAGAGCGCTTTCACTCGGCAACAGCTTTATGCTAACCATTATGAAAGAAACTGACCTCACACTCAAGTACGAGTCGGTAGGTATGTGTGGCTTAAGTGGACTTACTATGTCTGCGGCTATTCTGACACACGCAGTGTAGGCAATTCGCTGACGTTCGCAAATTGTTATGAGCACTATGGGACTCAACATCTGAGGTCGTCAGTCCCCTAGACTTAGAACTACTTAAACCTAACTAACCTAAGGACATCACACACATCCATGCCCGAGGCAGGACTCGAACCTGTGACCGTAGCGGCCACTCGGTTCCAGACTTTAGCGCCTAGAACCGCTCGGCCACTACGGCCGGCTAGCACACAGTAACCAACGAGAAGGCCCGCCCGGTTGGCCGTGCGGTCTAACGCACGGCTTTCCGGACTGGGAAGGAGCGCCTGATCGCCGGCGCGAATCCGCCAGGCGGATTTGTGGCGAGGTCCGGTGAACCGGCCAGTCTGTGGATGGTTTTTAGGCGGTTTTCCATCTGCCTCTGCGAATGCGGGCTGGTTCCCCTTATTCCGCCTCAGCTATACTATGTCGGCGATTGCTGCGCAAACAAGTTCTCCATGTACGCGTACACCGCCATTACTCTACCACGCAAACATAGGGGTTACACTCGTCTGGTGTGAGACGTTCCCTGGTGGGGGAGGGGGGGGGGTCCACCGGGGGTCGAACCGCACAATAGCCCTGGGTTCGGTGTGGGGCGGTGTTGGTGTGAGTGGACTGCTGTATCCCATTGTCGGGTCGTGAACCACTGAGGGCTACGGCGGGGACGAAGCCTCTCCGTCGTTTCTAGGTCCCCGGTTAAAATACAATACAAACCAATGAGAATCACCGAATCAAATGATTTATTTCGGCGAGGTGTTTACATTAGTTTCTTTTGCGTGAATAGCGTAGCTTGAAGCTTAAGCTGCCTTGAAATGTGGCAGTTTGGTTGTGAATTGGCGAAGCCAACGAATGACAGTGGAGAAAAGGAAAAACAACGAGGTGTGATAACAGACTGACCTGTAGCGTAGCCTGAGGCCTAGGTTAGGTCGGACTGTGACCGTTTGGTTGTCGAAACCAACAAATGTGTGTAGAACAGAACTGCACTGATGGAAAAAAATGATACATCCCTTCAGAGGTTTCCAATGCAGTAAAGATTTATTGCTGAAACATTGCGTATACAGTACATTATATGAAATGATTAAACGTGCAATAGCAGAAGCGATGCTGAGGCACCAGCTATCGAGCTATGCTGTATTTTCATTTTATCAAAATTTTTATTTATAAGTTTGCAAAAACCAGAGTTTCCATATGCATTTGGATGTTATCATCTCAGAGATATTCACTAGTAAAATTAGAATGGAATACATACGTATCTTAACATCATCTACTGAGTTGAAATTGTAGAAACGGGGCGTACATAAGAAAGTCGAAACAAGAAATATATTACTTTAAAGCAGAAACACATTAAGGATATAATGTGTGGATGCCGAGTTCGTTTATACGCCCTTATAAGAAGAATGAATGATTCGAAATGGCCGAAACGCAAGTACAATTTCAGTGAGTTTCCTTTAATTTATGTCTATGGTTACAAACTTTTTGTTAACAGATTACCGGTTTCGGCCTTTAATGACCATCAACAGATCTGTTTGGTAAAAACAATGTCCTAATGTACTGCAGCCATAGTGGCATCGTCAAATGTTAAATGCGGAACATTTGACGATGCCAGTATGGCTGCAGTACATTAGGACATTGTTTTTACCAAACAGATCTGATGATGGTCATTAAAGGCCGAAACCGGTAATGTTAACAAAAAGGTTGTAACCATAGACGTAAATTAAAGGAAACCTATTACATATACGGGTCACTGTTGCAACTGCAGTGCAACTTCAACTTGTTGCAACTTCAGTGACTCAAAACGGGACACACAAGATGCCCCTGGTACATGAACGTCAATAAAGATGTAAAGATAGTGCGTGTAAAACCGGAAGACTCGAAACACCGAGATATCTTCACAGCTGTGACGATTGGGACAACACACAAAGAACTGGTGCCTGACTGCCATATTAACGTCGTGCTAGATACAGCCACAAGGCGCTAAAGGTTGGATGTCCTCGACTGTTCTGGGAATGTGTAGTTCGGAGACTCGTCTGCACTGTGTAGTAGGATAGACGCTATTTGTGGCATCCCTGCGGAAAAAAAACACAATGTTCTAAGACACGCTGACAGCTGCGAACCACTTGCATCCCTTGATGCCTGATGTCTTCCTCGACAGCGATCTCATCTTGCTGCAGTATCATAATGGTCGTGTCTCGGAGCTAAAGCGCCGCTGCAGTGGTTGGAGGAGCGTTATAGAGAATTCAAGGTGATGTCTAGCTGACCAAATTCGCCTAATGTAAAAACCTATGGGACCCATCTGGGCCGCTGTTAGGGCCATCATAGCGTATACAACTCAGCGGCGAGTTATTTACGCGAACTGCATGACCTGTGCATAGACATCTAATGCCATGTACCTCCATAAACTTAATAACAAATTGTCGGATCCATGATACGCAAAATGAGTGATGTATTTCGTTCCAAAGATGGATAAACAAGCTATAAAGCTATGTTTTACATTAAGCAACCGTGTATGTTTGATATCATGTATGCAAGGGTTCTGACCCAGTGCTTATGCGGAAGCGTATAACCATTGTTATAATAGTGTCAGCTTGTCCAAAGGGACAGACGAGATGTACATCATCATGTCGGTTAAATATCATAACAAAATTGTTTGTCTACACCTTAAAAACTTTTTTGTAAGTAATATTGTGTTTCACGGCATTTTCATTTTTACGTAATGGCATTTTCGTACTATTACTATTTTAAGTATTTGACTCCATAGTCTTAACGTAACAGTTTACGTAAATCACGAACGTTGTACTTCCAACTTATCACGCCAGATGGTGGGTACTATGTTTTTTAAAAAAAATGTGTTACACCTCATTTCATGTTATTCAGATATTTTTCTATTTCCTTTTCTTTTTCTCTTTTACTTGTCCTGCACTCTGACAACTTATTATCGATCTGTTCTATGTTTTGTAAGTTGGTTTTTTAAAAAACAGTACGCCAGTGTATTTTAGATGTTTCCTTCCCCCTTCGTCTGCTATGTTTTTTATATACATTTTAAATTTGAATTACTTCATGAGTCACAAATGCACAAGAGGTATTTTGTGTTAATATCTTGCAAAACCAGTGATATTAAGTCTTCACGTGACACATGTCACATAGAGGGCGTTCCAAGCCCTGTCACACCGAGGTCTGCTGTACAGGTGCATGTAAACAGCGGCCTCAGTTTATGTCACCGCTCTAAGCTTGTGGTTGTAGCTTGATACCAGTGCCTACCAATATTAGTTGTATATTACAGGTATGTTCCTACCAACTGTTATGTTCATACGCAGGTGTAATTGTGATTTTCGGTTTTATACTCTCTGATCGTTATGTGAAAATTTTTAACTTCTAGCACTCAGGATGGTCACTAAGTGACCGAAACTCGATTTTGCTGACAATAAAACAACAAAATACGGCCAATGCTGATTTTCCTTCCAATTCTAGCTATTAATCTGGTGGACATAATGATTTGGCACATCGGTGTAGCCGGCCGCTGTGGAAGGAAGGTTCTAGTCGCTTCAGTCTGGAACCACACGACCGCTACGCTCGAAGGTTCGAATACTGCCTCGGGCATGGATGCGTGTGGTGTGCTTAGGTTAGTTACGTTTAAGTAGTTGTAAGTCTAGGGGACTGATGACCTCAGATGTTAAGTCTCATAGTGCTTAGAGCCATTTGAACCATTTTTTCCATCAGTGTATTCCTGTCAACAACTTAGATGGATGAATTGTTTAGCTGATTGTGGCATAATTCTAGCACAGATTAGCATCAGATAAACCATGCATCCACAACAGATTATAGCATTTCAGGTCAGAATCAAATCCATGTGGACATGTGTCGTATTTTCTATTTGTGAGATGACCCTTTGTTCAAATTGCTCTGACCACTATGGGACTTAACAGCTGAGGTCATCAGTCCCCTAGAACTTACAACTACTTAAACCTAACTAACCTAAGGACATCACACACATCCATTCCCGAGGCAGGATTCGAACCTGCGACCGTAGCAGCAGCGCGGTTCCGGACTGAAGCGCCTAGAACCGCTCGGCCATAACGGCCGGCTTGACCCTTTGTATACAACATACCTATTTGATCTGGCATGTGTCGAACACGAATTAAGTGGCGGGCTGTCGAGCTACCAGCTGCTGGTACTCCTGCACGCTGTATAAAACTATGCCCTCGTTGCAGACAGGAGACTCGGGAACAGTGCAGACCGCCGGGCGAAGGGCGGCGAATTGCGGGCTAGCAGAACACGGCCCCAGCCGGGCGCCGTAAACAGAGTGGTTGCTCGGACGGTGGTTGGAGGGGGGGGGGGGGGGAGGGGCGGGGGTTAGCCGGCCGCAGGCACAGTGTCCGGGCGCCAATGCCACCGCAAAACCCGCAACCGGCCGTAGCGGTGCGCAGCTCGATGGCGCCATTCCAGGCCCGCAGCGCAGCTGCCCATGTGGCGACTCTCCAAACACTTGTTCGCCGCTCCGATGGCGGCGCGTGTTCACCGAGTTGCACCGACCACGCGGCTACTTTCTGTCAGTCACAGAAACAACCCGTGCGGTTGGTCGAGTTCAACCATACAGTCCGTATATTTGACCTTGACTCTTTCTCCGATGCTATGGGAAAAACCGCCCGATTAAAACTGATACCGGTATTTTTGTTGTAACTGGCATTTTTCAGTATTTGTTTCGTCTAGCTTATAAAAGTTTTTCTTTCATTTTTAATAAATAATCGGGTAAAACTAAAAAATGCAGAACTATCTCTTTGCTGTACAAGTTTTGGCACATACGACATGGCCAACTGAAAGGCGTGATAGCATAATTAATCTAAAGAGCCCCGTTTCAGTAGTGCTAATATTTATTCAGACCACGACCAGTTTCGAGCGTTTAAAAATCCCATCTTCAGATGCATAAAATTATTGTACACGCATGCTCATAAATTAAGGATAATGCTGATACATGGTAAAACAACGCTCTGGTGGGCGGTTTGTGGGTTTAAATCACCTCGGGGTGTGACCATGCGGTGCATTTGACCTGCGGCCGTCGCACGATAGCGCTGGCAGCAGTCCATATACGGAGAGGTGTGTTGGTGGATGTCAGAACACGGTGCAGCGAGGATGTGTGCAGACGTTTGCAGGCGCGCTAATGGTGACTGTGCGTTGAAAATGGCTCGAAGAACATATATTGATGACGTTATGATGGGTAGAATACTAGGGCGAATGGAGGCTGGACAAACACAGCAGGTCGTAGCACGGGCCATCCATGTGCCACCAAGTGTGATCTCAAGATTATGGCAACGATTCCAGCAGACAGGAAACACGTCCAGGCACTACAGCACGGGACGTCTAATGTGTACAACACCACAAGAAGACCGATATCTCACCATCAGTGTCCGCAGACGGCCGCGGAGCACTGCAGGTAGCCTTGCTCGGGACCTTACCGCAGCCACTGGAACAGTTGTCTCCAGACACACAGTCTACAGACCACTGAACAGACATGGTTTATTCGCCCAGAGACCTGCAAGGTGCATTCCACTGACCTCTGGTCGCAGGAGAGCCCGTAAAGCCTGCTGTCAAGAAAACAGCACATGGTCATTGGAACAGTGGTCCTAGGTATGTTCACGGACGAGTCCAGGTATAGTCTGAACAGTGATCCTCGCCGGGTTTTCATCTGCCGTGAACCAGGAACCAGATACCAACCCCCTAATGTCCTTGAAAGGGAGGTCGTGGTTTGATGGTGTGGGGTGGCATTATGATTGGTGCACGTACACCCCTGCATGTCTTTCACAGAGGAACAGTAACAGGTCAGGTGTATCGGGACGTCATTTTGCACCATTATGTCCGCCTTTTCAGGGGTGCACTGGGTCCTTACCTTCCTCCTGATGGATGGTAAGGCACGGCCCCACCGAGCTGCCATCGTCAAGGAGTACCTTGAAACAGAAGATATCAAGCCAATGGAGTTGCCTGCCTGTTCTCCAGACCTAAAACCCATGGAGCACGTCTGGGATGCTCTCGGTCGACGTATCGCTGCACGTCTTCAAACCCATACAATACTTCAGGAGCTCCAACAGGCACTGGTGCAATAAGAATGGGAGGCTATAACCCAGCAGCTGCTCGATCACCTGATCCAGAGTATGCAAACCCCTTGTGCGGCCTGTGCATGGTGATCATATATCATATTGATGACGGGGTACATGCGCAGGAAACAGTGGCTTTTTGTATCACATGTATTTCTGGACGGTTTTCTCAACTTATCACCAATACCGTGGACTTACAGATCTGTGTCGTGTGTATTCCCTATGTGCCGACGCTATTAGCGCCAATTTTGTGTAGTGCCACGTTATGTGGCACCACATTCTACAGTTATCCTTAATTTATGAGCATGAGTGTATTTGATAATACGCAACATGCGATCGGGCCAATCAGTGGGAGAGTTCCAATCACTGCGTGTCGGCGGCAACTGTAGGAGCGCAACAGCAGACTTTCCAACCACTAGTGAGTGTAGAGCGCCACCCTGGGGTTCTGGACTGCCGCGACCGCATGTAACGCATTATCAGAGTAATTTGATACACCTGAAGATGGGATTTTAAAATCTCGAAACTGGTCGTGGTCTGAATAAACGTTAGTACAACTGAAGCGGATCTCTCTAAATTAATTATCAGTTTGCCAAGGCAGCGGAGCTAACATGTTTGGTGTTTAATTAAAACTTTTTTTAAAAAAACGAGTAATGCTTATTTATCAAATTTCCACTGCTTTGAAGTATTCGTTTATTATAGGAACTGTACATCGAGGAAGCAATGATGGAAATAAAAGAAAGGTTCAGGAGTGGAATTAAAATACAAGTTGAAAGGATATCAGTGATACGATTCGCTGATGACATTGCTATCCTGAGTGAAAGTGAAGAAGAATTAAATGATCTGCTGAACGGAATGAACAGTCTAATGAGCACACAGTATGGTTTGAGAGTAAATCGGAGAAAGACGAAGGTAATGAGAAGTAGTAGAAATGAGAACAGCGAGAAACTTAACATCAGGATTGATGGTCACGAAGTCAATGAAGTTAAGGAATTCTGCTACCTAGGAAGTAAAATAACCAATGACGGACGGAGCAAGGAGGACATCAAAAGCAGACTCGCTATGGCAAAAAAGGCATTTCTGGCCAAGAGAAGTCTACTAATATCAAATACCGCCTTAATTTGAGGAAGAAATTTCTGAGGATGTACGTCTGGAGTACAGCATTGTATGGTAGTGAAACATGGACTGTGGGAAAACCGGAACAGAAGAGAATCGAAGCATTTGAGATGTGGTGCTATAGACGAATGTTGAAAATTAGGTGGACTGATAAGGTAAGGAATGAGGAGGTTCTACGCAGAATCGGAGAGGAAAGGAATATGTGGAAAACATTGATAAGGAGAAGGGACAGGATAATAGGACATCTGCTAAGACATGAGGGAATGACTTCCATGGTACTAGAGGGAGCTGTAGAGGGCAAAAACTGTAGAGGAAGGCAGAGATTGGAATACGTCAAGCAAATAATTGAGGACGTAGGTTGCAAGTGCTACTCTGAGATGAAGAGGTTAGCACAGGAAAGGAATTCGTGGCGGGCCGCATCAAACCAGTCAGTAGACTGATGACAAAAAAAGAAAAAGAAAAAAAAAAAAAAGGAACTGGGAAAGTCGATCAGCACTACATTAACAACAACGTCTACGGCTATAAACTAGCAATAAACATATGATATAAGAATCGCTACAGAGGCAATAACGTCACTGTTGCCGTGTGTTGTGACTTAAGGAACGCGTACACGTTCGGTGTTGAGGACTTGTCTCCACTTGGTATGTACGGTAGTTTCCCACTATCTTCCTCAGAATGGTATCATCCCTAGTTATTTTACGAAGTGAGATGGCAATGAACACAACGCTCAATTTGCTTTAAAAAATGGAATAGGGACATCACATCATACAAGGAGAGAACACCCGCGACGTTCCCTCCAAGACAAAGTGCTATAAATTCGAGATAATAACGGTGGTCGGTTCGTGGTGAAAAATTGATACCAGCCAAATGTGAGGAATCAGGAAGGTCATCAACTTGTCACTGCCCTATCTCATTCACCTTCGCAAACTTTGCTACAAAAAATGATACATAACTCTGCCGCGGCCTGAACCCTGCATCCGTCCTGATGGCCTTCACCTTTACTAGAATTTTTCAGTCTTTGTTCGAAGTCTGTGTTTATTAGTGGAAGTAACAGCAATAAAAAAACAATAATCGGTTATTTTAGAAAGCGTTTATTTCGATCGGTTTTAACAGTCAGCTTGAAATGGACCCCAAAAGAATCGTTGCAACCGAAAACAGTTTTTTTTTTTTTTTTTCAGCGATAAGCGCCATCCATAGGTCGAGTTAGTGCTCCTTTTTGAAAAAGCTCGAGTGTTGCTTGTGACAGTTAAATCCGTTTTCACAAAGTTTCTGTAGAGTCTGTACAGAATGTTCCAAATATCAACGGCAAAACTTCCGGAGTGCATTCCTCATCTAACAAGAAGGAGAAAGGCTACCAGATAAGGGCTCTAAAATGCCTACGTTGACAGCCATGAGCTCTTCATCTTCGATACTGTGAAACAAACCTCTTTTACTGAAATCTCTTTGCTCTCCGTTTTTCGAGAGGAGGAAGTATGGACCAAAAGAAGAAAAAATGTCACACTAAGAGCCACGAGCACTTGTTTCTCTTCGCTACTGTGAATTACATCTCTTAGTGCTCGTAGCTTTTAAGGCATGCAGTTCACATCCCATGTTTGCTGGGCATTATTTTCTTCTTTTGGTCCACCCTGTCTCCTCCGAAAATATAGAAAAGAAAGAAAGAGCCTGTAGTGCAACAGGCTTGAAGCACAGTATCAAAACTGAAGAGGTGCTCTTAGTTCGTAAGATATGCACTTTAGAGCCCATGTTTACTACACATTTTTTCTTCGTGTTAGATGAGGGATCCATTCTTGAAGTTTTTCCGACAAGGCCGGAGTGACCGAGCCGTTCTAGGCGCTTCAGTCTGGAACCGCGCCACTGCTACGGTCGCAGGTTCGAATCCTGCCTCGGGCATGGATGTGTGTGATGTCCTTAGGTCAGTTAGGTTTAAGTAGTTCTAAGTTCTAGGGGACTGATGACCTCAGAAGTTAAGCCCCATAGTGCTCAGGGTCATTTGAACCATTTTGCCGACAATTTACTAAACAGCTAATTCGGTCGTCCGGTCACCCTGTCACTCCGGCAGCCAATCGATCTTGCAAGTTAACTATCTAACGGCTTTCAGAGGCACCAAACATTCGATTTCCAGTACTTCAAATAATTTCTGCGCCAGGAGTAAGTACAGTTGTGGATTTGGGGAATTCTTGTAAATTTTACGCAGCTTTAGCTGGAAGGTGGTAGAAAAGGGACCGATTGTCACATAGGATGGCAAGCACGGAACATGTTGATATTTAGCAAATGAAGGCACAGCCCCGTGGGCACTGTATCAAAGTGTAAAGTATTCAGGACAGGAATGAGCAATGACGTGCTGTGAAGAACCCATCCAGTGCAGCAGTGCCTAGTGATTTGTGTGTAGGGGTTGAAGCAGACTGAGAAAAGCTCACGTTGTAATTATTAAAGGGCGTTCCACTTGTATCCTCCAGGGGAACTACGTCAAAGGCGTAGAAAAAAGGAGCGAGCTCGGACGCTCAAATTGGCCAGTCGTTTCGCCATTGTGTCTAGAACCGGAGAGAATGACGATTTTTTTAAGTTGCATGCCTAGCACGACGACCACTGGTAATGGATATCGGCGGTCAACCGGCCCGCTGAAACTACCACCAACCTCCTCTGCACGGACCCACCATAGATGTGGCGAGCTGCGCCGCACCTTGGAGCTGAACCAGCGCGAGCGGCGAGGGGGCTGCAGGCTTCCGCTCTCGGGGTGACATCGTCCGGCGGACAGGGAGCTGCCGCCCGCGGTGGTGGGGCCGGGGCACGAACTGGGAGCCTCCTGGATGCATAGCTGTCTGTGGTGACTGACTGCTATGAGACAAGCAGCGTTTTTAAGTATTGTGAGTCCTACACATTTCAGTTCTGTGTAACATATAACAGTTATTTTGAGGATACAGTTAATTATTCAGTTTGAGGTTTACGGCGAGAAAAAAAATCTGTAAAATTCTGTATATTTTTAAAACTACTCGTGTCGACGTCAAAGCGATACTTCGTAGGCCGTGCTCCATCTTGTTCTTTAAAACTGAAGGTGGTGTTCTACCACGGAGTGACATCTCAAATGAGCTGAGTGCCTTAATAATTTTCCTCGTTTTCAAAAATGAAATTTGTGTTAGTTGCCAAAATCTTTGTAACAAGTAACTTCTTGTTAATTTGACTCCATTTACTGATTACTGGTGTGCGACATACACCACTGAATATACCAACAAAATCATATCATTGTATGACACGTGCTTCAAGAGATATGACTCCACGAACGTTGATCTGCATGAAACGGATGTGATACGGATGTCTCATATTTTCAAATGGCTCTGAGCACTATAGGACTTAACATCTGAGGTCATCAGTCCCCTAGAACTTAGAATTACTTAAACCTAACTGACCTAAGGACATCACACACATCCATGCCCGAGGCAGGATTCCAACCTGCGACCGTAGCGGTCTCGCGGTTCCAGACTGTAGCGCCTAGAACCGCTCGGACACTCCGGCTGGCGTGTTTGGTACTTTCTTTAATGAATCATGCATGAGGGTTTACCATTCCCTTTTTTTTGTGGTCAGTTTTGAGCAAAAGTTGATGAATATGATATGCGTCGAAACGAAGCACAATTTTGACACTGCAAACCTGCTGGAAACCTGACAGCTCTTTACCAAGTGTTTGAAGTAATTCTCAACGTTAGCGTAACTTATATGACTTTATACACTCTCACAGCTTCATCAGTTTGAATCTGAGCACTGTCTACAGGCCTTTGTCTCAGTCTACACTTCTAAACCACCTCCATCCCTCCATCCATTTTCCTCCATAATCTGTTTAATAACAACTTGATGTCTCCGAATTTGTCCTGTTAGACAATTTATCCCTTGTTTTGCCAGTGTTATGCCATTAAGGTGTTTTGACCAGAAAGCGATTTAATATCTCTTCGTTACTTATTAGACCTAATCGTACATCTCCAGCAGTCAGCGCGTCACCTTTTTTCTGGTGGTTTCTTCAATCTTCTGACTGCTCTTATTTACTCGCCACGACCACTTCCGTAGTGCCGATCTGTTTATGTCATCACTTACATGCAACGTCACTAAATTTCACGGTCTTAGCTTGAGTTTTTCAAGTGAATAATTAATATTTTACCAATTCCCCTCGAACGCGCAAGGTTAAAAATTGCCATCTCAATCGAAATGCTCTTTTAAACCGTCTCCAATTTATTCCCTTCACTACATCTGCTGACAAACGTTCATCCAAACGTCTTTGCAAAATGTCTGGCGTATAGAATCTTCAACTTACGCGAATGCAGCCAGGTGAAGTATTCGTCAAGCGCCGATATTTCAACGGGTGCGCGCTCTATAATTTTCAAGGCACAAACAAACAGAGAGTGTTGCGTACAAGGAAATTTAAATGTCCTCGGACAGCGCTGCGTTGGTGCAGTTGTTCCTTGAACGTGACACATCGGACACGTATGGAAATATCGGCACTGGACGAACACGTCAGCCGGCTGCATTCCCGTAAGTGGTCTGAACAGTAATTCGTGATCTTGCTCTTTTCTAATTTCGCATAACCAGTACATATAAACGCTATGCAGTGATCTTTGCATTACACTTTCACACCATGAGTGCTGAACCACTACACTGCGCATACACCTCGGCAATGTTTGCGCTGAAACAACCTAAAGAGTTACTGCGAAATTAATCCAAAAAATAAACCGGATTTTAATACAAGAATTACTCTATTATCTTGTGAGAAACGTATTTTCAGTCGACTATTCTTTTATCTCTCTTCCGAAAGATTTTCTGGGCCTTGTTTTGAATAATTTATGGTCGAAGTAGCGTATAAAACACAGCCCAGAAATACGTAGTAGGAAACTCGTTTCAGAAAAAATGAAATTTTCTAACATACACCATAAGTTTAAGTCCTTAAAGTCTTTTTTCATTTTGCCTGGAGTGTAGCCTTCTACAGAAGTGATGCATGGCTTATGAACAGTTAAGTCAGGACGAAAGTACAGGAGAATGTCGAACCTAAAATGGGTAGCTAATATGGCTAGTGAAGAGGTTCTGTACCGAATCGAGTGGGACACAAATTTATGATGGAAAGTAAGGATAGTAATACCCAGTAGCTCAGTAGCCTGTTGCAAGTCTTTCAATTGCATGCCATTTGGGAGACTTGTGTGCCCCTGACCTACTCCAGCCATCCTAATGGCGAATGAGGACCTGTAGTTTAACGCGCAATCCCAATCACGTGGCGATTCTGGCAAATTTTCGTGTCATTACATGCGAAAGGTAATTTAGAGGCAGACAAAAACTTTCCTCGGTCTGACTGGGATTCGATCTGGCGACCTTTCAATTTCCAGGCACACAATTTACACACAAGACCAGCAAACCCAAAAAATATTTTTACTTGATAGCATAGATCCTCGTACGTCAAAGAATGGTCAGTTGAGTACAGTAAATAGGTTCGAATGGATGAAGACTGCATCAGCTGTGCAACAATGAAGAGGTTTCCATGGAATAGACAGGTTTTGAGAGCTGCAGCAAACTAGTCGCTGAAGATAACGACAACATCGCCACCCAACTGTAATGGCTCACAGCTCCTGAGCAGAGAATGAAAATGAGAATGAGCACTAACCAGACTTTCTTCCGCCTGCTAACGTTCGCTGGCCACCCGACCAGCAGGTGGGGCGCAGAATTACTGTGCGGACGCGTTCTTGGCGCTGTAATAACGCGGCTCAGCCGGAGAGCTTAAGGCGGCATTATGGCGACCGTGCCAGGACTCGCCGCCACATTCGCGGGCGCATAAAACGCAGCCGCACCCAGGAGGAACGCCCCGGGTCTGCGGCCCCAGGTGCGGAATGGCCACCGCGCTGCTCGCAATTAACACTCCATTAGGCGCTCTTTAAGTAGGGCCGCCAGGGCCGCACAGTTTCATATCTACTCGGTTGCATGCAGGGTGAAGAGGGCTCGAAACATCTGCGGCCGGGGAGGTTTCAGTGGGGCGCACTCTTCCCGTCATGAATCCAGCAACAAATAGGATTAGGAGCGGTAAAGAACTACTATTTTGATAAGCAGCGACTTCAGGAAGTAAATTACACATGTCATTCCACGCCAAGGCCAGACGTAGTTCTGCTGCAGTATGGATAGCAGGCGTGTCACTGTGAGCGATCGAAATATCGCAGCAACTGGAAATGTACTCAAAACTTTGACTACATTGCGTGGCAAGGGCGTCCGTACCTCGTGGCAAGAGGACTCGACGCGGCCCTTCCTAGCTCTCAGAGAAAGGAAAAAAATATAGTCTAGACAGGAGTTTTTCTGTCAACAAAATTATTCAAAATTCGGTGTATGTAGGTCTTTAACTGTACCGAAACTGGAACTTTTTTATTGCTAATCACAAGCTACCACCCGTCTTTCAAAATATTCAAAATACTCCATACCTCCAGATCTAGCACCTCTCCCTCACCCCTTACAAACAGTGGTAAGGGCACCCTTGCAGCACAGTATGTTTCTTGTGTGCAGGAAGTCTAAATTCCACAGATTCACCGTGAAATTCTGGCTGTGTATGGACACACTGACAATTTAATGGTTAGGGACTGTAGACCAAAACTGAACAAATTGCAAAAATGTAGGAAATTAAAGTGGAACTGGAAAAGTTGAAAGAACCATTTGTTGTTGAGAGTTTCAGAGGAAGCATTACGCAACAGTTGACTAGGAAAGTAATATAATAGAAGAACTTTAAGAGATGAAATAGTGAAGGCAGCAGAGAATCAAGAAGGTGGAAAGGAAAGGCCTTGTAGAAATCCTTGGATAACACAGTAAATATTGAATTTAGCTGATGAAAGGAGAAAATGTAAATATGCAACAAACGAAGTAGGTGAAAGGGAACACAAACATCTAAGAACTGAGACTGACAGGAAGTGGATTTCACTAGCGGTAAAGATTGATACCGTATACAGGAAAATTACAGAGGGCATTGGGGGAAAGAGAAGCAGTTTTATGAGTATATAGAACTCAGATAGAAAACTTGTCCTAAGCAAAGAAGGGAAAGTTGAAAGGTGTAAATGAGTATACAGGGTCTGTACAAGGGAAATGAACTTGAAAGCAGTATCATAGAAATGGAAAAAGAAGAAGATGAAGATTGGATGAAAGATATGATAATGCGAGAAGAATCTGACGGAAAACTTTGAGGTAATTCTGTCAGAGATGTCAAACGACTCGGGAGAGTAGCTGAACGAAATGTATAGTGTCTTGAAAGGAGGACATAAGGTGAACATAAGCAAAACAATGATAATAGACTGTAGTCGAATAAAGTCAAATGGTATTGAGAAATTAGATTAGGAAACGAGGCACTTGGAGCAATACACGATTTTTGCTGTATGGGCAGCCGAATGACTGATGATAGCCAAAGCAGAGAGGATACAAAATGTAGGCTGGGAACGGCCAGAAAAGAGTTCCTGAAGAAGAGAAGGTTGTTAACATCGAATTTAGATTTAAGTATTAGCCAGGCTTTTCTGAAGGTATTTGTCTGGAGTGTAGCCATATAAGAAAATGAAACATAGAAGGTAAAGAGTTTAGTCAAGAAGAGAATAGAAGATTTTGAAACATGGTGCTACAGAAGAATGCTGCAGATATGATGTGTATCACGTAACTAATGAGGAGATACTAAACAGAAATGGGGAGAAGAGGACTTTGTGGCATAACCTGACTGGAGGAAGGGATCGGTCGATGGGACACATTCATAGTCATCAAGGAATCACGAATTTAGTATTGGAGGGAACTCTGGGAGGAAAAAATTGTGGAGGGAGACCAATACAGTAAACAGTTTCAGAAGGATGTAGGTTCAGTAGTTATTGGGGATGAGGAGCCCTGCAAAGGAACATGGCGAGCTGCATCAGGTCTTGGTACTGAAGACCACAGCAACGTACGGACCAAATGCGATGTCGCGTTCAGCGGTAGTGAAATGTTGCCAACCATTGGACCAGCATTCTAAAGACATCGATGATGCTTATCCGCCGTACAGTTTAGGTCTTGCACCATACGATTCCCATCTATTTGGCAAGCTGAAAGAACATCTGGGGGGGGGGGGGGGGGTCTCCACCAATGAGAGAGTTTACACACAGATTTGTGAATGCCTTTGTGATCAAGGAGCATATCTCCACTGTCGAGGAATTGAACAGTAGTTAGAACGTTTCGACCGTTGTTTACAGATACTTGGTTACTGTGTAAGAAAATAGTGTCATGTACCTGGGTCACTTTTCAGTGTAGTGCAGGACTGAATTGATGTTACTTGGTCGCCCATAATTAATGTGATATTTACTTTTTGAAGTCTCCTCGCACTTGGGACGGCGACCTACAACGCGTCATTTTTGGCTTCTGCATCGAAGTTCATTATTACTATTGAAAAACTGGAATACGACAAGGAGTTAAAAACTACTTCCGGTCACGATAGTCCGCAGAAATTTACGGGGATGGGGAGAGGCATGAGAGGGAGAAAGCGAGACTCTGAAATTGCCACTTTTGATGCATTTCAGTTGGTCAGTTTTCGAGACGTGTCATGCTAAATGAACTAAATTTTGTAGCTGCTACAGGGTACATTTTACATTACAGAGAACAGATGGTTATCCAGTCACTTCTGGAGGTGGATGACAATGTTCATTTGAACAAGTCCAGATACTAGGATAGGGGGGTGAAATGGCCACCGCCACCCAACCTCCCGCTGCAGTCGCCTACGCATGTGATTTACAGTAAGGGGGCGTTGACCTACCATCATGGTAGAAAACAGAATCACAATTTTTTTCCTTTTTTGATAAAGAAGCGACTGTACTTCTCAGGAAAAGTTTGTTGGTGTGACCATTTTACGCAGGAAATACGTGAATATTTATTTTATAAGTGCAGACTCCTTTCTGTTACTGCGCTGTAATTATTTACCACGTCTTTTAATTTTAAAGCCATCAGCGGGGGATTTTTTTCAAGTATAACACAGTATATTCACAAATACAAAGAAAACGCGTAAAATTACACCACTCCAACACACTGGGCAACAAGAATCATACAGTAGTTATAAAAACTGGGACGCCGTCCTCTATGAAGGTATAATTTTAGACAGCCTACTAAAAAACTTAAAGTATCCCAGCTACAGACCAGTGTTTTCAATAACAACAGCACATCGAACTTTCAGTTCAATAGAAAAGGCAAACTGCAACCTTTAGCGCTGGTTAATGTGTGTAATGATTGTCGGAAGGACACACTCAGCATAGAGGAAAATCAAAACAACCTTTCGTGACATTAAAAGGAATGGTGATAACATTTAGAGGGCAACGGGAATTCCACTGTTGAACGCAGAGGAGAGAGCGGATAGGTAGAAAGAATACATTGAAAACCTCTATGAGGGGGAGGATTTGTCTGCTGTGATAGAAGAAGAAACGGAAGTCGATTTAGAAGAGTTAGGGGATCCAGTATTACAATCAGAATTTAAAAGAGCTTTGGAGGGCTTAAGGTCAAATATGACAGGAAGGACAGATAACATTCCATCAGAATTTCTATCATCATAGGGGGAAGTGCCAAAAAAACGACTACACACGTTGGTGTGTAGACTGTATGAGTCTGGCGACATAGCATATGACTTTCGGAAAAGCATCATCCACAAAATTCTGAAGACGGCAAGAGCTGACAAGTGCGAGAATTATCGCACAATCATCTTAACAGCTCATGCATCGAAGTTGCTTACAAGAAGAATGAAAAAGAAAAATGAGGATGTGCTAGATGACGATCAGTTTGGCATTAGGAAAGGTAAAGGCACGAGAGACGCAGTTCTGACATTGCGGTTAATAATGGAAGCAGGCCTAAAGAAAAATCAAGACACGTTCATAAGATCTGTCGACCTGGAAAAAGCGTTACACAATGTAAAATGGTGCTAGATGTTCGAAATTCTGAAAAAAGTAGGGGTAAGTTAAAGGGAGAGACGATACAACAGCCAAGAGGAAATAAAAAGAGTGGACGATCAAGAACGAAGTGCTCGTATTAAAAAGGGTATAGACTAGGCTGTATCCTTTGACCCTTACTGTTCAATCTGTACGTCGAAGAAGCAATGATGGAAATAAAAGAAAGGTTTAGGAGAGGAATTAAAATACAAGGTGATAGGATATCAATGATACGATTCGCTGATGACATTGCTATCCTGAGTGAAAGTGAAGAAGAATTTAATGATCTGCTGAACGGAATGAACAGTCTAATGAGTACAGTGTATGGATCGAGAGTAAACAGAAGAAAGACGAAGGTAATAATAAGAAGTAGTAGAAATGGGAAAATCGAGAAACAAGTTGAGGAATTCTGCTACGTAAGCAGTAAAATAACCAATGACGGATGCAGCAAGGAGGACATCAAACGCAGACTAGCTATGGCAAAAAAGGCATTCCTGGCCAAGGGAAGTCTACGAATATCAAACGTAGGCCTTCATTTGAGAAAGAAATTTCCGATAATGTACGTATGGAGTACAGCAGCATTGTATGGCAGTGAAACAAGGACTGTGGGAAAAGCGGAACAGAAGAGAATCGAAGCATTTGAGATGTGGTGCTACAGACTAATGTTGAAAATTAGGTGGGCTGATAAAGTAGGGAATGAGGAGGTTCTGCGGAGAGGAATGGAATATGTGGAAAAAACTGACGATGAGAAGGTTCAAATGGTTCAAATGGCTCTGAGCACTATGGGACTTAACATCTATGGTCATCAGCCCCCTAGAACTTAGAACTACTTAAACCTAACTAGCCTAAGGACAGCACACAACACCCAGTCATCACGAGGCAGAGAAAACTATGAGAAGGGACAGGATGATAGGACATCTGTTAAGACATGACTTCTACGGTACTAGAGGGAGCTGTAGAGGGCAAAAACTGTAGACGAATACAGAGACTGGAGTACACCCAGCAAATAATCGAGGACGTAGGTTGCGAGTGCTACTCTGAGATGAAGAGATTGGCACAGGAGAGGAATTCGTGGTGGGCCGCTTCAAACCAGTCAGAAGACTGATGGAAAAAAAAGGTGTGTATAATAATATCACCACATGCGCTGTGGAAGGTTGCAAAGGGTGCACGTCGGTCAGCGAAGCAGAGGTGTGGCGAACAGGTTATCCAAACACGGGAGGAACTTGAGACGAAGGAAGACGGATTCAACCTCTGTAGAACATATTTTAAAAGAAACCCACAGAACGATGTAGACCGCGTAGTTTTACTATCTGTAAAAATGTGAGGGGAAAGACAACCATAGTGGAAATAATATGATACAGAATGCTATCTTAGTATTAATTGACGGAATTCGGTTTCCTTTTTCCCCCTCCATTAAATTAATTTTCAATCCAAAGAGCATTAGATTAAAAATTCAACTTCGTTCAGTTTTAGTTGAACGTAAAGATATGAACTTGACTTTTCATTTTCGGTTGAATGTAGTTATCTTCTGCGTGACATAAAAACTAATTCTTTCCTTTGTAAACACACACAATTTTGTGTGTCTTCTGTATGAGTAACATTCCTGTCATCCGTGTTTGCTGCATTCAGTTGTTACCTGAAGATGGGACAATAAGCCGAAAGCTGACTTGTGACCAAATAAATAATATATACAGTACATTAGAAAAATGTTTCCTGTTTAGTATTATTGTCAAATTCTGTCGATTGGGTTCTGAGGCGATCCTCAGTTCGTACAGGCGGCTGGCGGATTTGGTGAAGATCGCTGGCCTCAAACGCGGGGTGGAAGCAGAGCTCTCTAGTTGTAGCATCGTTCCCAGAGTAGATCGGGGTCTTTTGATTTGGATCCGAGTGGAGGGTCTCAACCAGAGGTTTCGTCGACTCTTGTGACGGTCTTGGCTGCAGGTTTCTAGACTTGCGCTATTGGGTGGGGAATTATAGGACGCCCCTAGATAGGTCAGGGGTGCACTACACAAAGGAAGCGGCTACTCGGGAAAATGGAAAATGGAAAATACACTTAATGTTAATACAGTAGTATTTACACATGTAATGCATGCTGATGTGGCACAGTTCACACCGTAATAGCCATAAAAATTAAACATTACTTACCGTTCTTAGTTGGTCCTGCCAAAATCTGCGTTTCCTCTAAAGGTGCTTACAAGTTAGAGAGACACTTACACTTTACTTACGTAAATTCGGTGCATAATAAAGTCGAAATCTTTTTGTTTTCTTGTTTTCACATTGATTTTTGGTAATTAAATTGTGCGAAACAGCACTCCACACTCATCATATGAAACAGCGCTCCAGAATAACAAAATGGCTCTAAGCACTATGCGACTTAACTTCTGAGGTCATCAGTCCCCTAGAACTTAGAACTACTTAAACTTAACTAACCTAAGGACATCACACACATCCATGCCCGAGGCAGGATTCAAACCTGCGACCTTAGCGGTCACGCGGCTCCAGACTGTAGCGCCTAGAACCGAAATTGTGTTCCACTAGTTATTCAACACTTCTCGTACTTAAATATACACTCCAGAACATGCTTTGCTGCAGATTCTTTTCAAGTCCTCAGTGCTTCTAATTGTGTTTCTTCTGCTTTCTTCTCTTCTTTCCGAGCGTCTCCACACAGTTACATTCACTAATTACTCATATTACTCGGATAGGATGAAGTGAGAATTTAGTAGTAGTTGTAGGGCACCGAAGCGTGATTCCGCATTCATTCCTTCAAGAAGTGAGTAATAATAAATTCTATGCGTTGCCCTCAAAACAGCGTCTGTAATGGAAGTGCGTTCCAAACACGGAGCTGCCACTGAGTTTCTTTTGACACAAAAATAGGTTCTTGCAGAATATTTACAGAGGCCTGGCGGTGAACGAAAGCAAAGCGAGTCGTCGTGTAAGGCGGTCCGGCAACCCTGTCGGATCTCCCGTGTCGGAACGCGCGGACACTCTTATTCCAGCTGATCGACGGATCACAGTTCAATATCTCGCTGCTCAATTGGACGTGTCTGCTGGTAGTGTTGACGCACTCGTCGACCTGATGGGGTGCGCGCTCGAATTATCGCCGCCTACACCCCTTCAGACTCCAGTCTATTTTGGCCCAATGAAGTATGCACTCCGTGGGGAGCAGTACGCCGATGTTGGGGAGGTTACTGATGCAGCAAGGCGTTGCCTCCGACGTCGACCACTAGAGCGGTACCGCGTGGGTCTACATGGCCTCTCAGTTAGGTGGCGTTGTGCCGTCGGACTGAATGGAGATCGTGTCGAGAAACTGTGTTTCGCAGCCGAAAGAGTGGGGAATAACACGGTGTACTGGAATCCTGAATAAAATCAACCTGCTTTCAGGTGGCATTATTTATGTTTTTGCCTGCAATTCACATTTATGCTCATGTAATGTAGATTACATTAAAAATGATAACTGGCTGGAAATCTGCAATTATGTTCTTTCTATTAGCAGCTCTTATCCAACGAGACAGTTGCAAAATGTTTTTCGTAAGTAAACATAAAAAACATTGAAGTTAAAAATTATAGCTAAAGAAGCAAATGAGTCATAATAATTTTTTTTAGAGTATCGTAGTTAATTTTACCAACAAAATAATAAGTTTCACCCTTCTGATCTTAGTATATTGTTAAATGAGTTGCATATAGTAATATGACTATAGCAATGGAACCGTGAACGTTTAGAAGCTGTAAGTTCATTATTCTGCTATGACGTTTTTGAAAGAATTGTTGTTATTAATGATATTCTGTTTGTGAAGAACATGGGGAGAACTGTAGAGAAAGGGACAGGAATGTATCAAAAAAAACATTAGTTTGGCACAATTGTGCTCTA